>NW_028262336.1:57435000-58060000 GCF_047370975.1 Nipponia nippon | reverse complement strand
ACATACACAGCATAGTCATCATTACTTAAGAAATCAGATCGTTTCTTATAGGTCTGGCTCTCTGTTACAACAGCACCACTTGACTGGAAAGAAATCCAAAATTAACATATAACAGTTACAAAATTTGTTTTTAATTCAGATAAATAAAATTGTTAGCAGCGACTGAAGAAAACCCATCAAACCACACACACATATAATATCCAAGTTGCATGCCAAAATGGGCAAAATCTTCAACAGGTCAACTCACTATAGGGCTAACATTTATGATCTACTTTAAACTAAAGTTTAGTTTTCAAAATGACTTGCCAAGGAATGCAGCTGCAAATTTTCAAAATGTGTGAAACAAACTGCAAGTTGCTATTATGAAATCTGCTTGCCAAAGAAAATTAGAACAAAGAGGATTTTTGAGTGTTCTACTTAGTCTTGCAAATACACATTCACTTTCCACTTCTTACGGTACTTGTTTGGAGAGGAAATAAAACAAATAAAACAGTGGGGTGAATGGTAACCTCCTACCTAAAGTACACTGCTAATTTTTTTTGTTATATAATATAGTGGGATTTAAAGTATTCCCTTAGAAAAATAAGCTGACAAAAAAGACAAGATTGTAGTTATCAGAAATTATTCAAGAGTTGATTAACTTAAAAAAAATTAGAACTATTGCATTCCAGTTGTAACAAGAATTTTCAGAAAACTTTGTTCTGTTTTGAGCATTAAGTGTTTTTTCATTTGAGGCAATATATAGCACAGTTTCTCACTGCAATACTGATAAAGACATCAGAATTCAACGTCAATTTCCTTCAAAATACAATGCATTTCTTTTGATTACAAAATCCCACATGTGCCAGTAAACTCAACATGACTCCTTAAAAAAATAAATAGAAATACAGAACTCATTTCATTTTATTGGCAAATCCTTACTGAAACAGTTCCTGAAAGTCAACAGAAGCCTAATATAAGTTCACACTAAAGCCATCACAATCAACAGGCATTGTAAAGGTCATTTTATCACCAGTAAGTGAAAACAGTTTTTCAGGAAAAAGTTAAGTTATTTCACTGACATCTTTTTACCATTTATTCACTAAGTCTTCAGTCATTCCTTACAGCTAACATACAAAAAAAAAAAAAAAACCAAACAAACATCAAACCCAAAACCAAAAAACCCAAACAAGGAGTCCTTTACAAATACTGCCCCATAGCATTGACTATTTTAAATGAAACTTAGACCAGCTATCAGGGATACTTATAGCTACTACCACTAGTGAAACATCTGCCTGCATTCCACTCTTCTCCTGTGCTACTCATAAATATTTATACATTATTCTTCAATTCTTTTATGACACGCCTTAGAAACATACGGCAAATGTGGTCCTTGTTACAGTCTTGAAAGCTTGGGACAGCAGAATGTCCTTTCACTCTAACCAAGTTCATAAAAGGAAAGAATTACAAAATTTGCAGCCAGCTAGCATGACTTAGGTTTTAGTAAGTTGATACTTACCACAGGGCATGCAGCTTCAGCTTCTTCCACCTCCTCTGCTATCTCCTCATCTGAATATTCATCAGAAATAGTATCAGCATCAGAGAGATCCGTAATTTGAACATCAGGGTGATCCAACAACCAGCCAACCAAGGCTTCCACTCCTAATACAGAAAACAAACTCAGTCTGTCTCTAAGGGATACTCTGACATTCTTAAGACAGTATCCAAAAAGAAAAGTAACAATTGCTTCCTTGTAAGAGTGTTTTAATCTGCTCGCAACTTTCCCTCTCCTTCTAACATCATTAATTTAACTAAATTAAATACCTGGTAATCCAGAAGCACTTCCAGAGGTTCCAGACAGAGATTTTAATGCAAATTCTATGTTTTTCCTAGGAAATCCCATTTCCATAAGTTGAACTACAATGGGGAGGGGTGGAATTGGAGATTGCTTGCGTTTCTTCACTTTTGTGGGTCGGATATGTTGCACTGTGATGGGTGTTGTAGCTTCACTAGAGCTGCAGTCTTCAAACAATGGAGTTGATGGATGTGTAGACTCTACAGCCAGATACTGGCATACTGCCAAAGCGGCAGCCTAAATGAGAACAAATAAATCAGTCCAAGTAAAACAAGCATACTTAATGTTTTTTGTGTGTGTGCCTGAACTCAAAGGTTATTTGCCGAAAAGGGTTCAGTTTTTAAACCTATAGCTTAACAAGTTTCAATTGGAATGTGAATTTAAAAGACTTGTTTAGGTTATTTATTAGCAGAAAACACAGACTCTACCTCAAGCTCCTGTTTGTCAAATATTGCTTTCACAGGTGATGGTTGCGTAGCAGCTGTCAAAAGTTGCTGTAAAAGAATCATGGGAGGCTGAGGTCCTTCAGGAGACATATCTCCTATGTCGGGAGAGGCAACTGCTCCATCCTCTTGAAACAAAAACATTATTTTAACCAAAACCATGTAATGTAAGTCAATCGGGAGACTTATTCTGGGACCTATTGGTTGATAAAATATATTTATTTCTCCCATATTTCTTCTCCACAGGAATCATGTATTTAAGATTAAATCATGTGTGCCACAATCTCCGTACAAAAAAAAGCAAATAAGAAATTTGTAAATAAACAGTAGTTTTACTAAAAGACACCTAGAACATGTCTAGCAGAAACTGCTCAGTGGACAGTGAATTGGCACAAGTTCTGAGTTCACCTTTTTACAGTAAGATTATTATACAGAGGTCCTTCCAGAATAAACCACTTTATATAGACAATTAACAATCTCATTGATCCCCAAAACCATGGTGCATACTTTCTGGATTGAATCATTTCCCCCTCTAATATATCTCTGGGGAAGAGACCCTAGAAGTATTCATTGCCCCTTCAAAAGAGTACACCTTTTTTGAATCAACTGGCTCACAATTCCACAACTTTTGTATTTGATTTTGTATTCCTGTTGGCATAAACATTCATGTTTCCTAAATCTTTACTGTGGCTATTTTAGGAAAGTGTTCTCACTCTTTATTAAACTTCAACAAAAGGAAGTTCTTATATTTGAAACAAGAACAAAACAGTTAATACTCCTCACGTACTTATGCTGTTCTGGTTTTAAAAAAAAAAAAAAAAAAAAAAAAAAAGGTGGGTGGGGTTTTTTCCCCCCCTTAAAAACTGATGGTAGAAGTAAAACCATGTTCCATTCCTGGGAAAAAAAATGATGATGCTGTTGACTTAAAATTTGGCAACTGACAAAAACCCCCCAAAATATGTAAATAAACTGAATATATTAATATATTTAAAGACATTACATGCTTCACAAATGCCCAAAGAATTAATATAAACTATAAGGGCATCAATAGCTATCCTGAAAGCTGACAGAGCCATTTTCTTTATTTTTATATGTGGAACGAATGTATATCGAGAATGAATTCCAATTATTAAAACTACAATTCTTTAAACTCCTTTTAAGATTATGCTTAAGATACTGTATCCTGCTAGGTGTTTCACTGGAAACTGCAAAACACTTGAAGTAAAAGGAATAGCCAGTTGAGAACTCATACTTTAAGCTTTGAAGCAGAAAAAGAAACCACTGCAAAAAACCCACAAGTTTTTTAAAATTACTTACACAGCTCACTAACTATAGAAGACTTATAAATTTAGCTAACTCCAATATTTCAAGCTTCAAACGCTTGATCCACTTAGTTTTCAAAACCTAAGTTAAAAAGTCAAAATGCTTTTAATATATAAGGTTAAAAACATTCCTGAATTTTAATTCTAGGCTTTAGAGGGCAAACCTAATTTCTAGCCTTTAACTGCCATTAGCAAGGGTTACAATCACATACTCTATCTACCGTCTAAACAAACAGCAGCACACTCAGGTTGCATTTCAGAATACCTGCAGGATTTAATGCACACTCCTGAACAGCTGGCTGAGATAAGATCTGCCTTAGTGTATCCTGGTGAGAAAGCAGAGCTCGGCCTGCTTTCAGTATGTACAGCTTTAATTGCTGGCATCGCAGTAGGTCCAAATCCACTTGACCTATCAGAAATATTAAGCAGCCATTAGTGCTAGGAACCTCTTGTATTAGAGAAGAAAGGGTATCATTCATACAACCTCGGCCCAAAAATCAGGTTACATCTTAACTCACTGTGTGAAAGCTTGTGAAATACTGATGGTATGAGCTAGTTTGAACAGCACCTGGATAAACAGTCTGCACACATTCTATGACCCGTGATATTAAAAACACCACCTTCCTACTTTTCATACCCTGGACAATCATACAGCTAATATATAGCACAGTAAGCACCGTAAAGATGTTATATGCATCCAATATTAAAAAATTCAATACAAAAGTCCAGATCCAAACCTTATTTACATTTTCTCACCAAAGTAAAAACGGTATTCCACTTACAGTGCAGAGTTATTCATCTCCTAGTTAAACTTGTCTTGTAAGTGCATACAATTCAATGTTGACTAAGAAAAAAGGTAAGGTTCCAGAAAACCCTTTTTCTTATGTATGCTTGCTGTTATCAGTATTTTTCACACAGTATATCCAGCTATTTAAAAACAAAACAAAACAAACAAACAACAAAAATCCCAACTGTACCTGAAAGACCCTGATTGGGAGACTTCATTCTTTGTTTTTCTATTTTACTTCCAGCCAGATTTACTAGTTGAGCCCAAATGGATAGCATAGGTTCAGTGAAAGGCAAATTGTTCACATTAAAAGCCACAACTGGAAGCTAGACAGTGGAGGAAGAACCAGACAACACAAAAAAGATACAGGTAAGCTTTTTCAATATTTTACAAAAAACATTCAAAAGTTTCAATGGTTATTAACCAAAGAAGAGAAAAAGTAGCATTTGTCTTATTGCTCTTGACCAGGAACAACTGGAGAGGATTTCTGTTCCCTGCATAGCTCCTAAGCCTGTATTTGTGCCACCCAGTTGCAGGTCTACTTGGTGAAAAAGCAAGACAGAGCCAGGAAGAACTCCAGTCCCTGAAGCAGACCAGGCACTTTGACTGTGCTTTCACTAAAGCCATATCAACCAACTTGAGATTAAGATTCAAAGGAAAACACCCAAGAGTTTCTACATTAGTTAGCAAATCAAGTTAAATACAAATAAATAAGCTCCTCTCATGTAAGGGCCATGAATCACATTGTCATGTCTTGGGATTTTACCTCAAGTCAAAGGACTTCAGCTCAAATCCCTTCTCCTTTCACCTCCTCAACAAATGAGGACAGGCATTAAAGGCCCTATAGGGGTGCACATGAGTACCATCTTAGATTTGCATTCAGAGCATCGTATGTGTTGAATGTTGATGTATTTACCCAATGAAGAACAAATATTTTCTTTGCACCGCAACAGTCTAACCATACCCTTCCCTGCATTAAAGCCTCAATAAAACGAACTTACTGGTTTTAGTTGATTCAGAGGGCACACTCTACATGTTCGCATGTCATAGAACTGTACAGTGATTTTCCCTTTTGGGGTGATGCGTGTCACTGTGCCTTCTCCAAATTCATCATGAACTACTTGTCCACCCAGTCTCAAGCGACTGTCTATGCCACCAATCACCGCTAGCACTGCCATTAGTCCTCCCACCTCTGGATTCTCAGTGTCAGGAAAGTAGTCGTCCAACAGAGCCTAACAAAGAACAATAAAATTAACTGTAGGGAGAAAACATATCTCTATCTGCTTTAAAATACAAAGTTAATCACACATACTTCAATTTAAAAATTACAACACATAAATACATATATATAAAAAAATAGAAAAATGGTTTCAAAATTAAGCTTAATATTGTTTACAAACATTTAATTATAATTTCAAAATAAATACTGCTATAAAAATGAGCTTATTTTAAAACGTGGAAACTACCCCTTCTGACTGTTTTCCTGCAAAGATGTGGGTGATGGAGGTTAGCTGAGAGTTGATGTACTTGTTTATGAGTCCATTCCACTGGCTGAGCGAATGGAGCGTCCTCAGCAGTGCCACTATCTCTTCTGCTAAAGTACTACTGTGAGTGGCAGTTAGAGATGCTTGAGGCCTGGCCTTTCTCCTTCTCAGAGTAGATTCTGGAAAGACAAAGCAATTGCACAACAGTTATCAATTTAACACACGCATTTTCTATACATAAAAATAAGCCACTGAGGGAAAATTCCTCTACCTCTGAGTAGTGGGATATCAGAAGAACAAGTACTAAGCAGGCTGCCTAAAAATCCAAACAGTTTTTCCACAAGAAATTTCATGTCTCTTGACCTTTCATTTTTATCCCAGGACGGAAGTACTGCTTTCAATAAATGTACAGCAAGGATCTAAAAAGAGAACAAAATTAGTATTATTCCATTCTAAGTCACCAAATATTAAAGAAATTCTCAAACATATTAAGTACAGAAGAAAGACATTTTAAAAGTTAGCCTTCCTTTGGAGTTCTTTCTATAATGCTGATTTCTTTCCAGCTGTGGATATTACAGAGCTACAGATCTTCTGTTCAGTTTGTTAAGGGATATTTTAAAAGAAGTTGTGCCAGTTCAAAGTCAGTAACAATTTCACTGGCGCATTATATTAGCGAATCCAACCTCTTCAATACTCAGGACGTGAGACAAACAGGCACTGGGAAACAATGTAAATGACTAAAACACATAGGAAAAACAGGGATACAGAATGGGATGGTTTGTTCAGATTCCAGACCCAGAACTTAGTACTAAGATGTATTTCAGAATGAAAGTTTCCAAGTGTTCTGCAATGAAGGTATGATAATTAAAAATCATGAGATATAAAGCTGAATGATACAAGAAGGCAAAAAGCAACCACAGTGACACCCAGAAGCAGTTACTGTGAAACTACGGCCTCCAACACAGTACAGAAGGAACAGGCTGGCATCTCTAAACTCAGACAGTGCAGGACTGACGAGGAACACGGGAAGGTGCAATGCTGCAGTATCGAAGAGCAAATGGGGCTGCACATTCTGAACAGGAGTGTTTCAGGTTTTGAGCTTCCTCATCTTCTACCCAGACGACCAGTACAATACAAGTGACCAGTAACAGTGAAGAGATCTCTCTTCTTGTAAACCTCTGTCAATAACGCGTCTTTCTAAAACTTCAAGGTCTCATCTTTCTCTTGTTATTAAGTTAGATGCTGGTACACAAGGAATGCTCATTTCTCTTGAGTATTCCCTGAACAGCACAGATGACTGTAATGCACTAAGTCCTGGATGATGACAGAAGTCTCATCATATTAAAAATACTGGCAAGAATTTGCTGGAAGATCACACAAAAATGCACGGGCCTTTATGATACAAGGCTTTAGTTTAAAAATGCTGATGCCTTATTGAGGAAAAGATTAAGAAGATCTTTTGATCCCCGAGCCTTAAAACTTGGAAGAGTTATTCCATAATAAGGTTGCTTTTCAATCTCATGAAAAGGCACTACAAGTTGCTAAGGAAAGGGAAAAAAAAAAAAGAAGAAAAAGAAAAAAAAAAAGGGGAAAGGGGACAAGGGAAATACAATACCAAAATAAGATGCAAAGATGCAGCTTCTTAAAAGAGACTGTAATTAAAACAATAATAACAGTTTACTATGGAAGGAGGGATAGTAGATAATACATAATTTGATAACTTAAATTGTAATTGCACATTTTTCCTAGCCATCTTTTTGTTAATTCTATTCTTTATTCAACTTTTCAGAAACATTATATGCGAGTTTCTGGAATACATTTTTGGAACACTGTTTTGGCCTCTCGTCTGTACAAAACTTTCAGGCTTTCAATAGAACAAGGGAGTCTGTAGTACCCTGAAGGCTCAAAAAACTTACAGATGTATATTTAAAACAATGAATCCTAAATATAAGGAGACATGGTATCTTTTTTCGAATTAACTAAAAACCGATTTAAGGACATTTCCCATCTGTTTTTTAAAATACACTTTTTTTAAAGACAACTAAAGTCTACTAAATTCATTGCCTATCAAAGTAATTTGGAAATACATACGTTACCTGTCTCTGTAGTGACGCAGCAGTGAAAGATTCATGCCCCTCAACAATTTTCATTAGCAAAGTTATCCACTGAGATGTACTAAGAGTGCTGCACATCTGAGGCATGAGTGCTATACTTCGAATGAATCCCAACGTGCACCAACTCCTATGCTGTTCTTTATAAACTAATTTATTTGGCAAGGAAGCTAAAAACAAAAAGATATATACATATAACAGTTGACTTTTCCGCCAGCTATGTAATTCTTTATATACTACATGGGGCTTTTTTGGACAAATCATAACACTGAGCTACTCCACTGTCTTTACATTAACTATTAACTTTAATTTTAAAGCCTGTAATTAATTTTACTAAACATGCCTTTAAAACAATTCTCATCCTTATACTGTTTCCTCATTTCAAAGTAGTTAACAGCATTACTTCTGAAATTACAAAGCAGCTATGGAAATGAATATAACATACCCAGTCATACTGTTCTCCGCAAAGAGAAAAAGACTGCTAAGATATTCATTGCCTAAGTCAACCATACACATCCTGATGCTCCACATTTCATGCGTTTTTACTGCTTACGTTGTATGAATGCTCCAGATCACTTATGTTACTTTTGCTAAAAATGAAGATTTTAAAAGCTCTGAAAATGCATTTTCTAGCCTTTGGCCTTAAAGGATTAAAACCTAGCAACAAAAGATTTACAAAGTTACAACACAACAAAGCACAAAATAGAAGCACATAGCTGAATCAGACTGTTTCTGTATAATATACCTGATTTATCTATTGTTCCGCTCTCCACAAGCATACGGAGTAGACCACACAAAGTCCTAGTAGCATCACTTTGCATGACTTCAGCATGGACGCCAGCAGAGAGACATAGTGTCTGCAACAGGTTGACTGTACTTGTCAGCATCATGGAAGTAGGGTGGAGATTCCTTTCAACTTGTTCTCCTTCTGAAGGGAAACACAAAAGGCAAAGGCATACATTAATATTGACTTAATCTATTTCACAAAAAGTTCTGAAACAAACACAAAGTGAGAAATTTGTTGTAAGTATTTTCTCTAAGATGATTTGACATGAAGAAGATTCCTTATGTCCAACTGCAAGAGCAAAATATATACCAGATATTTTGTGCAGATATTTTCAAGTTATTCTCTAGCAGTACACAACTTAAAAGAAATTCCAAATGCAGTGCCAAGAACAGGGAAGCAGTGTGACTAGATGCATAATTAGGCCACACAAAAAACACTTTAGAATGACATTAACATATGTTAAAAGGTATACCTTCTGGTATCTGTAACTGAAACTATTTCAGTTGGATAATACTGTTTTCTTTGGCCCATGAATATGTAACAAATGTGCTACCATCCTTTCTACCCTCCTTTCTCATGGGAAAGCTATCTTAAAGATCCTGGTCAGAAACGTACATCTATTTAACCGTCTTTGATAAAGCATCTTCTCCTGTGAAGGAAGCTTTTTCTTATTATAAGACATCAATTTTGGAATTCAACTAAAACCCTGCCGCCACTTTTATAAAAAAAAAAAAAAAATAATTGTTTTTTTTACCAGAATCATCCTCAGTGTCTGAATCCTCTGTTGTGGGCTGCGTTGCTGGTGGTGGTTCAGCTAGTTTGAGATCGTATTTTCCCTCCTTCCCCATTCTATAAGAATTTGTACTTCCAGTGTCCCACTGCACTCTAATCCACCCATCTTCTCCCAATTCTCCAATCACACGACCCAAACCTGGAGGGGGTCCATCCTAACAGAAGAGAGAGGCTCAAGTTACAGAATCAACAACACTAATTCGTATCCCAAGTTCATAAAATAATAATGCAATCGCTCTTTTTCTGCTGCTAACTTAATGGTTAAGTAGTAAACATTCAATAATGTTTCAAAATCCAGCATGAAGTTGGAAAGCATTTCACAGTCTTCAGAAGAAATCACCCCAGTAAACTGCAGCAACACTCATGTTTAGATCTATTTTACTACGTACTACATAAGTGCCATACACACCTAGCTGGAAGCGTACAATATTGTAGCAAACAAGTGATCCAATTTCCTGTTAAATCGTGAATCAGAAGTCTCGTTAAAAAAGAATTTTCACCTCCAAAAATGAAGTTAAACAAACAATTAATATATTTTATGTTAATTCTCCAAGTCTTTGAAATGTAAAATGACCTTTAAAGTTTGAACATAAAATTCACAGACAGTCCACTGAAGAGAGACTTTAGATTTTAACACACCCAAACCTGTATGAAAGAAGTTGTACCTGATCACCCCATTTCCAGTCTACCCCTCTCACCACTCTGGTACCAATTTTCATCATGGCTGCCAGCTCCGGTCCAGAAACAGGGAGCTGAACAGGTGTAGTTTCCTTTCTTGACTCTTCTAGGACTGTAGCAGAAGCTCCACGAGAAGAGGCAATCATATCTTCTTCAATGTTGTCAGAACTAGGTCCTAAAGAGGAAAAAACATGAAAAAATTTAAAACCAGCTACAAGGTTTTATACATATTTTTGTCACACTTAAACTTTAAGGCACATAAGGTTTGCAATATAAAAGCAATAAAAAATAGGAAAGCTGACTTAACAAGTGATACAGTCAGATGAGCTTTTAGGAAACTAGGATATAATGGTTTTGAATGCACAGGGCTCTAAATACTTAATTTTGAACAAAAATAAGTGACAAGTAATAGAGACATTATAGTGACAAGTCCAGTGGCTAAATGGTTCTACTAAAAGAAATTTTTGGGAAAAACTTCTTATGAGCACTCCAGTTAAGTACAAGTTACAAGAACAAATATTTGCTGTTGTCTGAGAAAACGAAGAAAGAAAAAGCAGGAGAACTTGAATCGTGGCAAAAAACCACCACAGAACTTCTTACAACAGAACAAAGGAAGCTTCCAGCTTAATTATGCAGACTGGGAATGGTTTTAATAGATAGAACAAATGATACTGAATGAATAGGGAGTAGGCAGTTTTTAATGTTTTCCTTTTAATTTTTCCATTTTTTATTTATTTGTAAAGTTTCCACCAAAACTGCACTATCACTGCTAAATTCTAGCAAAGGATGGCCAAAGCAAAGGCTTAGGAGAAAAATCATGAATGAATAAAGGCTATAGTCAAATTAACTTCCTTCTCAATTGTGCTAACAGATGTGGTTTTTACAGGGTAAAGGACAATAGCATTAAGTACTATCTTTAAGCAGCAAAGTCATTCTGTAGTTTGGGTATACCAACAGGTAAAACATACAGGAGATTTATAAAACATGTGCTTTCCTCCAAACAAGAAAGCAGATGATCTCATACCTATCAGCCGCAGTGTGGTTTGCGTCAATGCTAGCATGCCAGAATTAAGGAGGAGGCTCAAGGTATTAGCACCGTGCTGCAGCGTCAACATGTTGAGCATGACCAACAGAAAACGTGCTTGTGGAATAGTTCCAAGACTTGGTCCTGCTGGATTCTCATTAGTGATTGTTTGTAGAGGAACAGGCTGCACACCTAATTCAAAAGTAATGCAAATAACAAAGTCAGCTGACATTTGGGAGCTGCAATAAAATATGTTCTAGATTTGTTTGATGATTTAAAATATTTTTTATTCCCTGCTTGGCTTTAAGAACTTAGAAGCTGAAGTTCCAAGAAACTTTTTATAATTTACATTTTAATGGCAAAATGTTACTAATGAGTAATCAATGACCTGTTGCTGGGATACCAGCAACATTCTCTTAAACACTGAAAAGTGAGTTAAGGGGGAATAAGGGGGAGTGGAATGACACATGGATGGACAGAAAGTCAAAGTATTACTCAGCACAAACCAAGGGAACTGATTTTAGGATCCCAATTATTTGGACCTTTAAAAAATGCAACAATATTCATTTAAAACAGTTTTCTCCCAAGTCAACGGCAAGAAAATGAGATTCACCTAGTTCTTTAAATTTTGCATTAGCATCTAGCAAGATGTTCCGGACATTCTGAATAGCCCACGCATACAACTTTCCAAAAGTTACTTCTAGCAGCATTCTGTTAAACGGTGGAATCAGATCAACATCCTTCAAGCAGTCAGTAAGAGGTTCCCTTCATAGAAAAACAACAACAAAAATAAGTATTTTTTTTCTTACTGAAGAACAGTGAAAGCAAAAACAACAAAGAGTTTTACCCTATATTGGCTCCTTCTGGAATAAGCCTCTGCCATCCACAGAACATAGCATACTGCACAGATGGGAGCAAAAAATTTTTTGCTGCCAATTTCAGAATAGTATCTATTCCCTCCAGACGAACTTCTGCTCTTTCCAACTGCAAAAGAGGGGAAGAAAAAGAAAAGTAATACTTATGTAAACTGCTAATACATGCAAGCCTATTTTCATCCATTTTACCTGTTTTAATAAACATTTTCTCATTTTTTCTACATCCACCGGCTCTTCTTTAAGTGCAAATTCAACAATGGTGTTAAGGAGGGCAGACTGTGGATACAAGCCTTGGACATTTTGCTTCAGCCATTTGTATTTGTGGACACCTGTAACTGTACTCAAAAGTGGCTGCCACTTATCCTGCAAAACAAGAAGGTAGCATGTTAAAACAGATTTTAAATTACTGAAAATATAAGTTTTCATGTAAAAGCATGTCCAAATTTAAAATACTAGGAGGGGGAAAAAAAAAAGGAAACTTCTTCGAAGTCAGGAAAGACCTTAGTATTATTTGTAACTCATCTTGTTTACAATTGCTATATAAAATGCCTTAATGTTCAAAAGAAGAAGAAGTAACCCATCACAACCTTTTACTTTGAAATGAAGCTTTATCTGAACACTTCTAAAATTATCAATAATCTAAAAATTAGAGAAGGGAATTTTACATATTCTAAATATGCAGTACACGAGCTTATCTTTTCAGAATTATTCCAGGTTTCACTAAAACAATGCACCCTACTTAATTACATATCCCAAACACCATTATCAGAATATTAAGTGCCAAGTTATAGCAATCGTGCTTTAGCTAGTATTTTTTCCTCTTGTTATTTTTATTCACAAGGTTGATTCAAAATCTGATATCCTACCCTGGGTGATTTGATTTGTATGGGCCTTTTATCTATAGGTACAGGACTGTGAGGTACCACACAGGATTCTTCTAAATCACTCTCTTCGTTTCCAATTTTGGATTCTTCCACATCAGCAGATTCAGATTTTTTTGGCACTAGAAATAAAAAAAAATATTCTTTTATGTAATCTGATAACATTTTACAGTGTCACATTTTTAGGTTTGCATGATATCCTAAGCATACAGAATGCTTAAGATCTGCCTGTAATAAGATGGAAATGTACTCCTGGTGAACTCTATGTCCAACTATTATCAAATTAGCTTTGGTAATATCTGCAATATGCTTTTATCTTTAAAGACCAACTTCAAAAGCACTTTGGTGTTTGTTCACCACATTAATTTATTTCCAGTTAACCAGTTCTTTGACTACACTGCTTTAATAGAACATGATTTTTACTAAGATGGCACTTCTAGTTAAATTTCACTAAAACCAATTCAGAGGGATGGATATTGCTGAATCATTTTCAATAGGCAGGGACACAAAGAACCATGCCTCACCTAAACTTGACTCTCCTCTGCCTGGTTTTGCTGTAGGAAATTATGTGTAACCATTGATTAAGAAAACTTCGTGAAAATGCAGCAGAAAGCAAATGGCTTTGATGCTTTAGCTAACAAGAGTCTCAAATATAGAGCAGAAAACCTTGGACTGAGATTGATTTTCATTGTTTCAAAAAAACCCCACAATACTAATGTTGCCTTACCTCTTTTTTTCCTTTTTTCTCTGATTATTTTCTGAGCTACCCTCCGCCATCGGGGCAAGGAACTCAGAAGTTTAAATTTAGACATTATAGAGAGATCATTGCAAACTGCAGGACGAAGTTCATTGAATAAGAATCTCAAACGTTCAATGACAGGAGCACAAACTTCCTTGTAAGAACGTCCTTGTTCTTGATGGGTCTAGAAAATGCATTGAAAGATTAGGTTACTGTTTAATATACAATAAAATGAACAATGTATAACTTTTTAATAAAACACTTCAAATTAAAAATAATCTGAACTTCAGCAGGTAAGAGACTTACCTTAATCAGTGAGCATTTTGCTTGGTAGACAACACGACACACATCCACTACTGATTTTGGTAAGGTTTTGTGCTTTACCTGGTCAACTCCAAGGGTGCCAGGATGAACAAGAGACAGTGCTACGTGACCTTAATGGGAAAAGACAATCTCTGAATACGCGTTTCCAAAATCAGCTGTAGCAGAGTTCAATCTGGTCCAAAACGTATTCTGGGACAGCTATACCACAAGCCTACCTACCCAAATCTTCATGCTTCAGAAGACAACATAATAACAAACGTCCTACTTCTTCCACAGGATGCTCAGGAGGGAATGTGATCGGTGTTGTTAAGTGACACTGTTTACAGTATCTCTCTATTTGACACAGGAAGTCCTACAAAAACACACAACAGCCTCTATTTAACTTTGTTTTTAAATACAATGAAAAGACTCAAAATACTGCAGTCAGCATTTAAATAACACTGAATAACCTTCACAATCTGAACTAGCACTCAGAAGTGAGATACACCACGCAGTATGCACTATTTAATACACAGTAATTACAACACAATACTACAAAGAATACCCTGTATCATTCTTGTATGAAGAGCAACATGGCTCAAGGAACAAAGCTACTACTGCTTTTATCTGTTCCTGAGATAGCCAGGTCACCTAACACAACTTTTAATTGTCTTCTCCTCACTCACCATTATTACTATCCTATCCTCCCAAGGACTTATTTGGGCTTTTTGGATAAAGGAGTTGAACTCAAAGGGTTGGAAAATCTGAAGATATTACAGAAGACAGTGATCAATGTAAATCTTCTGGGGTTTCATAATACCCACGATTTCAACTAGGTGAAACCTGAACCGCAAGGCACAAAGGGACTTTAAGACAAAGATATACATGCACCTGACACACAAAATACATTTCCACTTTGACAAAGAAAACTCCATCTTAGTTCAACTGGAGGTGAGCAGGGTCTGTCTATACTACTAAAACTTGACATGGAAAGTAACGCATTATTAATTTTTTTGGTAAGAATACATTTAAATTTTTTAGTTTTCCCTCTGAAAAGTTAAAAAAAAAAAAAAAAGCAGTTATGATATTAAGTGAAATACAGAAATTTTATCCATTAGTAATACTCAACCACCCCTTTCACAAAAAGTAATTCCAAAACAGCTTTTTACATTGTTTTGTTATAACTGTTGGAGAATTTTCACCAACAAAACTGTTTCAGGCCACCACTGTCACCCTTCAGCAACATTTTTTGTGAACAGAACTACTGAGGGCTTACCTTCACAGTGTGATCCTGGATATTATTATCTGCAATAGCTTGGAGAAAAGGTTGTGAATGGTCACTCAAAGTTAATCGATGCGTGTATAGTTTTGATTTATTTGGGGTAGTGTTACCAGGTGAACTGCAATGATCTTCATCTTTTTCCTCATTGTAACTGTAATGAATCTGACTGGTTTGCAAGCCTCCAGAAAAGATAGATGACTTCAACCATTCTAAAAGAAAGAAAAGACGAATGTATATTCTGACGAAAGATTAAGCTATCAAGACTCAGCAACTCCCTCAAATAAAATACATACACAGCTTCAAAGAAGGTTTAGCAGCTCTTCCATTTGCTGAAACTTTTTCACAGAAAAAAAAAGGGGTTCTGCAACTAAGAAACAATTAAGTAACAGGGCAGCCATCACTTGTTTAAGAGATAATATGGCCTTAGCTATTTTTCTGTGATTAATATTGAATTATACCCTCTATTCACCAAATTAAGATACCCAACAAGATAGAATCCAACATGAGATGCTTCACACACTCTTAATTGAACACAAATTAGTGAGAGAACTATGCTATACAGAGTGTCCTTTCTGTTCCAATATTCTATCTTGTATATTACAAATTTTGGATATTTAACTGTTCAAAATTATCTAACCCCCCCATTTAAACCTTACTAAATCATTGGACCTTGATGAGTGTAGTAATTAACGTTAAGAATAAAGAACTTGTTCAGAGGACAGCAAAGCTAAGAAGGTGCTAGATTTCCAGTCAATTTGTTTAGCCTGTGTCGTCTTCTTGCGTGCTTTGACAAGTATTTATCACTTATTTAAGCTCAAAATGAAGTTCTGCTTACTGGCACATTCAATTTCCAGAGGAGAAAGTGGTGTGCTCATTGCCAGGTAGGAAGCATGCAGTCCAAGGAGAAGACCCAAATTCCTTTCTGTGTCTATTAGAGGTGATGACAAAGTACTGAGATCTGGTGTTGTGATCACTTCCTGGTCAGGCTAATTAAAAGAAATAGGAGTTGAAAGCTAGAACTAAGCTCCAACAAGAATTCTGAAAGCAAAGCAATACTTTACTTCAGAAAGTGTGTATCCATTAATATATAGCATTTTTACCTCCATATATTGGCCAACACAGAAGGCATGCATTGAATCCCGCGTGTCCTCAAATTGCAGAGCAGCTTCCAAAGCAACAACTGGGTCCTCACCTGCAAACTGAGCTAATGAAAGAATGAGGTAGTTAGTATAATATCTAAAAAACTGTTTATGCCATCTAATTTTGAAACAGAAGTAACTTGTGTCTTTAATTCAGATGCTGATTCTCACCAAGTATGCTACTGCCAGTTAAAGACTGGGTTTGGAAGTCCTTTATATCATACACTTTCCCATCAATCACTGTCCAAAATCCTCCATCTTTGTTGTGGTTCTCTAGATCAGCTTTACGTATAAGTGTCACCTCCTCATTATTTCTGCAACTCTGGCCAGTAAAAAACGAACCTACAGGTATAAAACCGAATAGAGAATTTATCAGCAGAAAAACAGAAAGTACTTTTTTTTTTAAAAAAAAAATTCCTTTAATAGTTGCCTAACGGAATTCTTCACTTCTATTCAAAGGCTGCTTGTCTTTTGATATGCTCAAAAGTCAAAATGGCTATTAATATGTTCCTGTCTACATATTATGCAATTAAATTGTCTCTATGCTGTGTTCTTTTATGCACTAATCTCCAATGTCACACTGTCAAAGACCTAACGCTGCCCAACTACACAGCTGTTTTGTTTGGAGGTGGAGCAGAACAATCAGTGTTGTGGCAAATCACTGCTCTAGTCGGTTCTCCCTCAAAATTACTTTAGTTTTACTATATGCTTGCCTGCAAGGCATTAGCTGTATATTTAATTTCAGTCTAAATCCAGATTTTTTTTCAAATAAAAGAAGGATGGTTACATACATGTTAGAACTCTTCCAATCTACATGTCAGTAAACTATTTCAAACTAAAGGTAATTTCATCCAGGCAAGAAACATCAGAGTAATGTTCACACTTCATCTCAGTTTGCTCTATTAGACCAGTAACTGAATTTTCACATAGTTTTTGCTCTCCCCAACACACTACCGTCTAGCAGCGTGACCTTTAGCTCTCTTGGGCTATGTCAACCATGTTTCATTCCTCCCTCCACTAGTAAAATGCTCCCAGTCACAAATGCACATTTTCTGGTTCTCTTTTCACCCCAGACACAGCTCATACTATGAAGAACCCTGGGAAAAGAAAAATTCCTTATTTCAAAGCTTTCACATCACTGTCCCTTTATGTTACAGATAGAATTTAGTAACAAAACGCATAGATGTACTACTCATGTTTTCACTGCAACTTTTCACACTCAAAACGCAAAATGATGTAACTGCTGCTTTTATAAGTTGCATCTGTACTCTGCTTAATCCTACCTCTATACATAACTTCCTTAAGAATTTATTGACAGAAATAAATATTGTCATATGACTGCCATATGAATTGGTTAATAAAAATTTGTGTTGTAAAGTAGAATTCCCTTCCTGAGAGCAGTTCACAAACAGTCACCATTTTTACATAGCTACTTTATGAAATCATAAATAGTCCAGATGCTACTAGTACATACCCATTATTCCTGGCCATGCTAAATCCTCATTGTCATCCCTTTCCTTTCCAGGGGCTAAATGGTTAAATCTGTCTAGATGTTCTAGCAAGCCAGCCAACAGAGGGATAGCACCAGCTTCCTGCATTAATCCAGCATTTTTACTGAGGAGTAGCACTATAGAAACCACCAATTCTGGAAGAAGAATGCCTAAAACACAGAAACACAGAAGATATTCAGATTTAATTCAAGACCTATGCTTATAGCATCACGGAAGTAAATCACCAAGCAATACATTCTGCCTTTTATTACTGCTTTAGTACAAAGCTCTTGCCTTCCTCATCAAATTTGCCCTCCTTCTCTCCCATCAATCAGAAGATTAAACTGACTCTTTTTTAGTCATTTAGAACTTTCAAGAACACCTACAATGTAACTTCACAATTTCATGGAAGAGGAGGAAAGGAGGACAGCAAAGAAAATCCTACCTGTTAAATCTCCATCCACGACACGAGATACTTCTGCAAAATGCCTATGACTAGTAGAAGCAATGCTGGTTGCCACAGGAAGTATATCACCAATGTGCGTGCACAGAAGAGCAGCGTATTTCTTCAGTAAAGAGCCAACGCCTAAGAGGTCAGGACCTGTATAAAACAGGAGGAAGAGCACAGAAAACGATCACATAATCATATTTAAGAAACAGATTTCAAAAGTGGTCAAACTCTTCCGAAATGCAACCACTCAGTATTAGCACTGAATTAAAAAACCACATCTTTTTAAAACTTCTTAAAAGTTTATGAAAAAATTTATTATATAGATCCTGTTGCCTTCCAAAGAGAAATTTTCCTTTACAGAAAACAATTTAAAGAAACTACTTTCAAACACTTTTCAGACAGACTCAGCAACTAGGCTGATAAATGAGACAAGAAGATAAATTAAAATAGAAAACTGCTATCCTGTAAAAGAGGTATTACAGAAATGCTTGGGGGAGGTGGAGCTTACTTTTTTTACAATAACTTACTGTATGTATTAGGGACCTGCCCAACACAATCTCCTGGGTAAAGTTTACTGACAAGTAGACGCTGAAAACGAAGCAACAGGTCCAGAGAAGCAGATCTCTCTTTGCTATAATGTTCATGGTCCATGCAGGAAGAAATGCGACGAGCAACATCTTTTAATTTGGCTATCGTCTGTGAAGCGATGTTCCTAATTGGTATGAAAGTATTGTAAAGCACTTAAAGGGAGCTGATAGTGAAGGCAGTCCACAGAAACACAGGTTAAGCTTTTGCTAGAATTTCACACAAATATATAAGAAACCTATGCGAAGTTTCTTTGTAGGATGTTCCCTTGTTTGCATCATAGTACCCAAAAAGTCAGTGGTTTTTGTAGAGGCATTTTGTTTAACAGGATTTGTAAAACACATCAATTTTGTATTTCTTGTCATCACTCACTATAAAAAAACATAATCTGATAATTTTAACTGAAAGGTGCAATGAAAGTCATGACACTATGTAGTTCAAAAGAGTCTCAAGTACTGATTAAATTACATGGTTAACATCACAACTAAGTGAAAAAGCGCAATACATTTCTTAGTAATCTCATAATTACTTGCTGCTACATATGTTACATATTAAATACTGCTGTAGCTGACATAAAGAAGCTTTGTTCTCAGCACCCTATTGGTCATGCATTCACAATTCTTTCTCAGTGTCAAGAATTTAAAATTCAGGTTTCTTCCCCACTGAGAACCCCAGCTACAGTCTCCTTGAGGCAAAACATTCAGTTCTAAATAAAATTGTGCTGATTCTCATACTTTGTAAGCACAGGCTTTTGAACGTTTGTCCTATATTTGTTACACATACTTTCAGAGTACAGGAAGAAGTATCAAAATCCATAAAAGCAAGGCAATAATTACCTGATTTTAGAAAGACTTAAGCATAGAACTTTGCTCCTTAGCAAACATAAAATAGCAAAACTATAGATAAGCTGGGAGAATGTTCAATATTTTGAATTCTGAGGAGCTAAAATGCTAGCAGGAGACTATTTGCTAACCAAAATTAGTCATTGACTTTAGTTGACTAGTTCATAAAACATCTAAACAGATCTTCTGTACAAAAATAAAAGACAAATTCGAAGCAATTACCTTAGTAACTGCTGAATTAACTGAACTAATGGTAAACTTTGTTTTCCTGCAGATTCATAGATTCCAGTATTAATAAGGTCTTTGTCCAATGGAGTCCTGCTCCTATGAAGCGTTGATGCATTTGCTTCTTGTTCATCAATTTCTTTTTCTTTCTGTGCTTCTTTTTTTGCTTCAATATCCTAAAAAAGTAAACCAAGTTAAAGAAAACATGCAAACTGCCACTGTGATTATGAAACATTTTACTAACAACTATTCATAATAACAAGATCAAAGTACTTTTACTTATGCCAGAAATGAAACAGTTCCTACCAGACAAATGTGTATTGTATATTCCGTAACAATCACATGGGCACACTTTTTTTAAACAATTATAACATAAAAAGAAAGGGCGGGGGGTAGGAGGTGAAGGTAAACAAGAGTAGAAAAACTCCAAATTCAATTTCCAGCAAACCAAGTTAACAATTGATTTCTGTTCTATGTATGTTTAAACATGCCAGTAGCTGCTGCATAGTTCACAACTGAAGGCATGTTTACTCTGTATTTATAAAAAGTAACAAATCCAGTCCACTGCAGAAGAACCTGGGTTAGACTGGCTACTGAGCTATAGACATACAGAAGTCTATGGAAACAAATTCACCCAGGTTTTAGACAATGTAAACTAGCCTGTGCAGTGCTGTATGCTGCCACCTAGACCAGCATATATCTGAAGCTGGCTCAGGCATCTCTGACCTATGCTATAACGTAAACGTGCCCTAGGAGACTTCGTTAAGAAACAAGACGTCCTGCATGTCTCTAAATACAACAGAAAATGCTAATGCTAGACTATACATTAAAGCAAAACTTAATACATGCATTTCCCCTGCATCATAAACCTCCCCATTTACCAAGAGTGGAGAAAAACCAAGAAGAAAATACACTAGGAAGAATTAAACAAATGAAGAGGCAAGGAAAAAGCACATTTTTGTTTTTATGGCCATACATAAATATGGCAATTTAAAACAGTCTCTGCAGAGGATGTCCCATCTCTGAGCGGCTAATGGACAAAACAGCATATACAGACTGTTTCTTTCATCCTTTGTGTAACTAGTCAGCATCTGTTAAACATTTGAAACAGTCTGAAACAGAACCTATGGAAATTTGGGATGCTGCAAAGAATTCATTCATCTTGAATTCATAAGTAATAAGGCTGAAATTTCTGCTGGAGAGATATGGGTGACATCAAGGAAGTGAAGAACTCAAGAATCCCACAGAAAGGTACAAAGTGCTTTGTAAAATTATGCTCCTATTACAGAGCTTTATGAAAATGTTTGTTACCATTAAGATCATCACTCTAGGCAACGAAAAGAAACACTCCACTCAAAAGGAGAATATGATCCATGCTTCCATACAAACACTGGCTCAAGTTTCAGGTCTAGAGAGGATGACATCAATCCACAAGCTTCAGAAAACACTTGATACAACAACTTCTCTGTTTATACAGAACTGCAAAGCTGCTGAAACATACCTGAATTTCTGCAGTAATAGCAGCATTTAGTGCAGACTCTAAGCCTCCATCAGCCATCAAGCTGCCCACCAAGAGGTCAATCATAAATCTACGGCCTGGACTTACATTCATTTCATTTCCTGAAACTAAGAATGGAAGAAGCTATTAGTAAGCTAGAAATGCAAGCACAAAACAAATAGGTTTAAATCTTAGGACCAACCTGCACTGGGTAAGAGCGCTGAGAGAGCCCTAGCCCGCTCTTCTGCTGTTGGCAGTAACACAGACCATCCACTCTGCAGCACTGCTTGAGCAGCCGATTGCACAGTATTAAGAACACCAGCATTGCTTGCTAATGTTACCACTGTCTGCTTCAGGCTGTTCAGCAGAATACTGCCCAAACCTAAGCCAAGGCATTCCGGATCCACCTGATGACTAATGGCAGCATGAAGCTGAAAAAAAGAAAGGAAAAAAACCCATGCAAATTTTAATTAAGAAGAGAGGTGAACTTGAAAAAAAGTCCACCCTGGAGCAATTGAGTAAGTTCACTGACCAAGATACAAACTTTCCTAAGTAAATTTGTAAAATAAAAGGGAAAAGCCGGCTTGCCCAAACACATACTGAATTTAACCTAATACTCAAAGATTATTAACTATATTTAACTATATCACCTAAAACTCTGAATTATAATAACCTAAACAATAACCTCAACTGTTTCTACTTCGCTGCAGTACGCTAGGAAAAGTAGCACATCTCCAGTGAATGTCAGATACCTTCTAAAGAGGACATTCACTCAAAAATGCTATCTGAAGTTCTTAGAAATGCTCAAAATCTCCAAGTGTATGGGCTTATTGAGTGAGTATACAAGGCTTAATCAATTTACATTTTATTTTTATAGCTCATTTTTAATGAGATCCAAAAGCTGTCAAGAAGAAAAAAAACAACCACTAGCTGCCAAATTTCAAAGAGCAGAGAGTGATAATGTACTTATTTCACTTTTTAAATCAATAAAAATGTTTTAAAGCACATTAAGTCCACTGTTTTCGTCCACGCAATTTACTGAAACATTTAGTTCAATGACTGCTCAATGTGTAAGAAACTGAAGGTACCTGAAGCCTCAGAAGGTTCAATGTTGCCACAGCCATACACTCCTTTTCCTGAGGGGGGGGCCAGTCAGAGGAGCCATCCATTCCCTCCGTCACTTGTCTTAGTAAAAGATCTAGCTGCTCAAATGTCATGGGGCAAACATCCACCACAAAAGGCACCCGCAAGCCTATTGACCATTCTGAACACGATGACCAAGCAAAACTCTATAAATGGAAACAAAGTTCAACAGTTATTTCCCAAATATAAGATGACACTGATTAGAGATAGGAGTGTAAAGCTGACATCTGCCTTCAAACAGTAATAGAAGATGCAGAAATAATATCAGCACATCTGTTGAAGAGAACCCTCCACTTGCATCCTTGTAAACATACATAAAACCCTACCAATCCCAGAAAAGAACTCTTTTATCACATTTTCCAAAGTGCTGTTATGCCAGTCCAGATACCTCACTGTCTTTGCTGGAGGAAACATTTTGCTTGACAACTCTTCAATTGCTATACCAGACAAAAAACAAAACAGGTAAATACCTACTTCTCAGAATACCCAACAGAGGGAAAGCTAGTCATCCCTTTTTGGCAGAGGAATTGCACAAGATTTGTTTTTTCCAAGCCATCACTTATTCAGAATAAGAAATAACAATAAGAAAAGTCATGCAAGCACAGAAAGAGGGACTGGGATCAGTGTACAGAACTAGGCTCAGTGAGAGACAAAGACAAATTGCAATTAACAATTCAAAAATAAAACTTACCTGAGCGGGCCCACAAGCAATTCCAACGATATGCTTCGTGTCTAATCCTGGGAGAGCTGCGGGCTCTGGTTTGGTGATCCGCAAAGTATCAAAATGTTGACACTGATCATTGCTTCCCCAGCTATGCACTTCACTATCTTCAGTCAGTGCTAAACAATGGGTAGATCCAGCTGCTACATCTATCACTTTTTTTCCTGATCGAAAAGTCAAATATTGAAAATACAACTTAAAGATTACAATCATTAACAGAAAAATATCAGAGGTAAGGAAAACTGTGCTAATTACAACCATACTTAACTATGAACACATTATGGATGTCAAGAGTCTCACTTTTGCCTTAGTAGTGGATTGGAAGAGTACAGCAAAAGAAAAACCAAGGAAATATTTAAAGATTCTTAAGAGACAGCTTAAGTACAAAAGTTTACAAGTTAAAAAAAAAATCTTCTCTTTTGTATCCCTTCTACTTAGATACGTTCTCAGGAAAGGTTTATTAAAAGATCTCCCCATCTATGGACAGAGACTGTAAAGTTATATCGTAGTCATTAGTTCAGCAGTTACTTTCAATTAGATCATTCATCATATATGAACAACAATTTTAGGAAAGACAGAGCAATGTAGAAGGTTTCTTCCTCATCTTCCCCTACAAAACCTCAGGTTTCTCACAAATGCAAGAAAAAAATCTTCACTCTGTTACAAACTAGTCAAAAGTACTGGCACGAACACAACTTTAAACAACATTACTTGTTGCCTGTGATTTTCATTTATTCCATGCCTTAATCTAAGCATATATATATTTGCATGACAATGCAAAAATACGTGTTTTAAATAAGCATTTCTGTGAACGTAATAAAAGAAAAGCAGTAAGAGAACACAAGACAAGGAGCATTTCAAGTAGTTGTAACATAGTGGCTCTACATCTGCTAGAATTCTAAAGATATAAATGCAGAAGTGATGGAAAATGTGCACTACTACCTTTTTCAATGCAACGAGCATAAAATATGACATGGTGCCATCATTCTTAAAGTTGCGATCATTAGTGTCCAGTAAAAGATTCCAACAACAGCAAAAAGAACTTTGTAATATTTCCAGCTCTGACAATTACCTTTCAAGCCTTCCAGCAGTTTGGGATATCGAACATGCTCTTCCGTTCCATGCCCAAGTCTCTGATTATCACCTTTTCCCCAGGTGTAGACCTGGCCATCTTTGGTTAAAGCAATAGAAAACTGACTCCCGCAGCGTACTTTCACAATGTCCAGATCTTGAAGTTTTTCTATCAACTTGGGAGTCTTGCAACCATCACTGCCTCCTCTTCCCAGTTTTCCATAATCTCCATCACCCCAAGACCACACTTGGCCTTTAAATCAAGAGAAAAAAAACCCAAAAACTATTGCATTGCCTTTTCATGTAACGAAGTTATCTGTTTTGACAAGCACGTTCTTAAAAATCTGAGATTCTATAATAAGCACAATTTTCAAATTGTAATTTAAGAATAAGAATTTTAATTGTTCATTACAATAAGAAGAAAGAAAAAGATTTTAAAAGCTTTCATGTTGCTAAAACTGAATATAAAAAGTGTAATACACAACATGCACTGAAAATTAATCAGTGTGCAGAAAGTCCTTCTTAAACACATAGGAAGTACAGGGTTGACTGCAAATCAAACCTGTAGTATGATCTTTAGTTAAAAACTGCCTTCTTTTATTATAAGGCATTATTTATAAGAACTTGCAAAATCTTTTTCCACATCAAATGGCCAAACTGTCTGTGAAACCTGTTTTCTTAAATTTTCTGTTCTTGTCATTCAACCATTTCACAAAATGAAGTTAAAAGTGCCATTGTCTATCATGTTCTTTTGAAATACACTACTAAGACTAAGCCCTGATGTAGGAACTTAGAAACAGACAAGTCATTGTGCATCTGCGTTAAATAAAACTGTCGTTCAAAAATGGTAAACCCATGCATGTCCAAAAAGAAAGTCTTGTTTTACACTCTGATGCATTTATGTTCCCTACTTGCATAAGCTAGTCTCTAAGGTACTCTGATAAGCAATGGAAGCATGCAAGGAGGAGATCAAGAGAAAAAAAAAAAAAAATTCTGGGTTTCCATTTCCCAGATGAGCAAATCTTTCAGCTTTTAAATCCTACACATCACCATAACCAGTTATATTTTAAAAGAACAGCTAGCTTCCAAGAACTATTTGCTTTGTAAGGGATGACTTTGGGGCTTAACCTCACACTGAAATTCAGGTTTTAAATTTGTCTCACCCTAGGCACCTCACTCAGGAATGCTGGGAAGCAGAATTTCAACACAGCCTCTCTTTGGCACTTCCTGTGGGTTAACACAAACAATTCTCCTACTCAAAATTCTGGCTGTTGTGACAACATGAGTTATTTGCACTTATATAACAATACATTAAATTTAGACATGTATGTACATATATGTAATATTTTGTGTGTATATTATACATTTACATGGGTATTTTAAATACATATACCATAAATGGAAATATATATTTGCATGTTCATAATGAATATATTGCATATCTATGCATGGAAATATATCTGCATACATTATATGCAAAATGTATAAATGCACATATATATTTCCCAAAAAGGAATTTCAGCTTCAAATTCTTGCAGAATTCAAGCCACTGAAATGAGCATATCTGCAGTATAAATATCTTCAGAATGAAAGGAAGAAAAGGTAAGCTTACTTAAAGTTATATTTTGCTACTAACCATTTTCAGTAACTGCAAGAGTCTGAGCATCTCCGCTACCACAAGACACATCAATAACTTTGAGTCCTTTCAGCCCCGTGACCAGCATTGGGATGGTCTGATCTTCACTGGAACCTTCAAAACAAAGTAGTTCTGTGAGAGAAGCAAAACCAAGAAGGCCTGGTAGGTTCTTTTGTTTGGTTTTTTTTTGCTTGTTTTGGGGTGTTTGGGGGGGGGGGGGGGTGTTGGTTTGGTTTTGTTTTCAGATTTGAGCATCATGACTAAGGTCCCATATGGTTTCTTAGGTATCTAATATGGATTTAATCCATGAGACAGTCTTTCCTTCACAAGGAAGGCAACAGAGAATAGTATAGATTTTTCTTCACCATCCAATTGCTTATTTTCACATAACTCATGGAAATTTAGTGGCTTTGAGACAATCCCTCCTATAATTATTTCAATTCCTGTGCAACCACATATGGTTCTCAAATCAGCGTTAGGTAAGTTGGATAAGATCATTTGAGACAGGCACTAGACAATTCTTTGACAAACAACTTACTTTAAGATATCAAGTAACATACCGTGACCAAGCCTGCCATAGTTTCCTCGTCCCCATGTATATAGCTCTCCTTCAGCAGTAATGGCTGCACTATAGGTGCTTCCACATGCAATATGAACAACATGTTTCCCAGTTTGCTTTCCAGATAAAGCGGATATCATCTTCGGTTCCTCCAGAGGGCTATTTAAAGAGAAGGTGACATATTTCACAAAAGGTGATATCTGATGAGTAGATAATAAAAGGTGTGACATACTTGTTAGAAAACAATTGCAGCAATTCTACCTGAAAACCTTATTATTAGTCTGAAGTATCAAGATATAAATAGAGCTATAAGCCAAAAATTAAGTTCAGATTGTTCAACAACATACAAACTACTGAAGGAATGTCTGACAACTATGATTTCTACTTCCAATTAAGTTAATGCAGTGTTTTTAAAAATTATTTGTCTACTATAAAAAAAAGATTATCTTTAATTGCTATACCTGAACAATTAATTTCATGACACTGCTAACCCTTGTGTAGTAACTCCTTTGCCATATAGGGAATTCAGCACTGGGGGAATACACTTAGAACCTCTAAAATATATTGATGTATACCCTCTACAGAATACCTCTGTAGAAGACTGCTCCTACACAAAAGCAGAACACTAATGTTATTGTTTAACACGGGGGAAAAAAAGGAATGATATATGCAACATGACTGCATAGGAAATGATGACCCTGCTCTGACATTTCAGTCAATGTTTCTAGAGAAAATGTGTTGTGGATTCATAAAGCCATGAATAAAAGGCGTAATAGCAGTGCAACCACTACTACACATTCTATCCGCAAATATTTCAGAAAGTAGCGTTAATACAGAACTGGGAATATTAGAGGCAGAGAAAACATGCAGGGAGAATGCAATTTCTGTTCAATAACAGAGGTGAATGTCAAATGCTGAACGTGCTTATAAACACAACTGAATAGTTCTTACTAAGAGTTCAGAACACTGGCAAATAAGTGTTATTATTATTTTTATTACATACACTGTATCCCCATGGCCTAGTCTTCCACCATCTCCACAACCCCAAGAGAAAACTTCACCATTTGCTGACAAAGCAAGATAGTGATGCCCATCTGAATGTGCTGCTATCTTCACAATATTTCTAGAAGCTAGACTCTGCACCAGCTGTGGTCCCTGTGAACCAAATAAAAGCAATACACTTACAAAAACTGCTTATATTTTCCATCCCTTACCTATATACAGAATAACTAGTACAGTTTTCATACAGCTTTATCAGAACTGTGCACTCAAATTAATGAGGTGAAGGTATAAAGAAAAAAAAGGTCAAATGTACTATTCGAGTCTGACAAAAACAATGCTTTGAAGTTATTTTGTTCCTATCCTCATAAGGTCTTCAGTATATATGAAAATGGTGTTTTATCTTAATCTTACAGGCAATCTTAGTGACAAATGTTTCTGTTACAGTATAGTTTTGTTTGAGAAACTACACAGTTTGGGCACAGTGTTACATCACTGAAATAGAATCCATTTCATATCTGCCAATTTCTGCAGCTGTTACCAAGGCCAGCATACCAATGAAAGCAATTATCATTGTATTCATAACCTCTAGCCTGATAGAAATTACAGAAACCAGATGCATTTCATCAAATCAATACAAGATATCAAACCCACTATTTCTGAAAGTTTAAAAACAACAACATAGAAGCTCACAAAAATCAGCATGTCTCTATCTATTCTTCCAAGATACTGTACGTAGTTAAAGGAGCAGACTTATGCTATGAAGTAATACAGAAGAGAACACATTTTTAAAAACATGTAAAAAACTCTCACCAGAGTATCGCTGTTGTACGCTTGTGTATAAACTCGTCCATTCCTAGATAATATTAGGAAACGTTTCTCTGCACAGGCCACCTGCACAACGCCAAGATTGGCAAGTCCTTCACATTGAATAGGACCACTCACATTAGCGTAATATTTCCAACCTATTAAACCCCAAGCAATGACCTCTTGCAGAGATCCCTAGAAAATAAGACATTCTGTAAGTACTAATTTTGAAAGATGCAAATTAATAAAATGCGTAGAGCAGATTATTTTTTAAACCTTTATATGCCAAATATACTCAAATCTGTGACAGTCATTACTGCCAGTAGTCAGTAAAGCTTACCTATTAGAAGATATCAAAAATAAAGACTTGCATGCATTATATTCAGTTTAGTCTGGTACTGAATAAGCTATAAATATCTACACTAAGCCTTCAGAGATTTTTCAAGTTGGGAAGTTTAATTTTTTTTTTTTCCTTTCTTTCTTTTTTTTTTTTTTTTTTTTTAAATGTCAGACCCCCAACATTTATAAAGTCTGGTCTTGAGCATTTACTCTGATAAACACAGGGAACAGCTCACAACATGGCAGAATTAGCCACAGCACTGTGATAAGAAAGAATGGTTCACAAACCATAGATTTGTACTCCAAGGCTAACTGAAAGAGCGCTGATGTAATAAAAGATAGCAAATTAGACAAATTTCGGCAACTCAATGTTACCTTGTGAAAATCAAAAGGGAATTTGAAGAATCTTAGGAGTCATTTTCCTTCCAAATTGAAAATCAGTTATGCTTTTAGGAAAAATATCTTACTAAATTTGATGTTGCAAACAGTTACCTTATGAGATGTAGGAGAGCTACACTGTGGAGGCATACATGGGGTGGCTAGACGATCTAAATGGGCCATGATCACTACAGCTGTTTGTCTCAGATCAATCGCTAGCTCATTGTCCTGTGGTAAAGTCAGATACCTTAGAAAACTTTCATTTGGACTCAGAGGGTAAGTCAGGAGCTAGAAAAGAAAAAAAAGAGCAGTCAGAAGAATATTCAAGGTATTTCTATGCCAGTACACATATAGATACGCAATATATTTTAGATATGCTAAGTATCACACAAGTTTAAGAGAAATTGAATTAACTCTGCACATCCTTTTTCTTACAGTAAAGGAAAATTCCAAACACACATGTTGAGAAAATATAGTCAGATTGTGAATATAATAGAAAGTTACAAGAAAAATAAAAAAGATTTACTATGTTTTATCAACCTAAATAGTATTTACTAAGAGTCATAGTTCAATTAACTTCAAACACAACTAAATAAAAACAATCCAAATATGCAGAAAAGTTAACTGGCCACATCTCTAAGTTAATTATCACGAAAACATTAACTCTGAAACACAATGCTTACCTCTAACCATACTATGGCATTCCTCTTCCTACCTCAAGAAACTCAGATGTACGCATGAAAACCAAATAACAGTGGTGTATATACATCTTACATGGAAAACACTATTGCCAATATTGTTTGGATAATTTTATAATTATTTTAGCCAGTCAAATGAAATTTGATACCAACATAATGCCCCTTTCAAATAATCCAAGGGTAAGTACCTGAATCTCTTCCTCAGTATTGGGCACGTCTTTATTACATATTATACTCTGAAATCTTTGTAACAAAGGTAGAAGGGGTGCGCTTGTTCCCTGGGCAGATCGCTCATTATCCGTTTCCCTCGTGCCATTATCCCAAAGTTGAAGCAACAACATAACTGCAGACAACATTTGGCTGAAAGAGGAAGTTTACATCTTCTATTAATAAGCATTCCTAAAAACATTATTTTAGGTTATCCATACAATTCACTTTCTACATTTTCAAGTTTAGCAATATCAGATATCACAGCTTTCCATTTTAAACAGATTATCAAAATATCAAAAATGGATTTTGCAGTCTAGCTAACAAGATCTTGATCTCCACTGCATTGCAGAAAAGGTTCACATGCTTTGAACCACAATTATTATGATAAACCCACACCCATGAAAACTGAAGACAGGCACTGCTCGGGCCATTCCAACAGACAGTGATGGTTAAAAAACAGAGTGCTCATGCATCTCACCTTAGTGTACCCCTCTGCACTGCCAGTTCTAGCAATATGGCAAGTGCTAAGTGCTGGTCTTGTAACGGAATGTTTCCTGGCCCTTTGGTACTGGGAGCTCCATGCACATCTCTACATAAAAGTCAAACAACATACATTAACTAAGAAGTAATTGGAAATAATACATATTTGCTTACTAAAAGCATCTACAGCACACTAAGAACCACTGAACTTATAGAAAAATATAAAATTGGTGATGAAAGCAGCTGAGAAGAAAAGCTGACACATTCCACACAAGATCAATTTTTAGAGTGGCAGCTAGGCTTTAAAATTGCCCCAAGCTTCACTATCTACTCTATAGCTCTATTAAATATGCCAAGAACTTGAAAAAAACATTTTTCACAGGTGAAATTCAAATATTCTTTATGATATTCACTATAAGGATGTAGTTCCAGTATTCAAAAGACAATTAATTTCTGGTAACTATTGTAAAAGGGTAACTTTAAGTCTCCTTAAATAACAGGGAAAAGCAGGGGAGTGCTCTAAGTCCAATGAGAGTATATTTTTCCCCCATATGCAAAGAAGTCTGCATTATTTTACTAAACTAGAAAGGCACAATTAAGTGTACACGTATATTGTATTACCAAAGCACTCTTCATGTGGATAGAGTTTACATTAGTGAAACTATTTTTCAGGTAAGTCTACATGCAGTGATTCAGAATACTCAAATTCAGGTTTTTCTTAAACAGTTAAAGGAATTAAATCATATTTAAACAGTTCATGTATTTTTTTGCTTGCTTGTATAACAACATTAGAAAAGGAAAGCAATCTTTTTAATTTTCCATAAACTATTATGTTTATACCATCAGCTGCTAAGAGATGCAAGTTTGCCATTTAACAGCTACTTCAGCAATGCTCAGAAAAAGAAACTTACCCAGTCACAACAGACCTTAGGAATTTAGTAGCTCTTTCCACCACTTCCAGCCATACAGAAGATACAGTCCCTTCATCAAAAAGGGATGCCTCTGGTAGAGCTCGTAGTGCATCAAGTGATTCCTGTAGCAATTCACTGCACAGGTCTGCATCTTCACCTAAGGAACACAGTAATACTAGTTACACTCCCATCCTTACAGAAGTCATATAGATTTCTGTATACAATGTTTTGTGGCATTTTTTTCTAACCTCAAGTTTACAAGTTACTTAATAATATGTACAAAGTTCTCAATTTTGACATGAACATTTTTACTGCAAGACTTCTGAAGAACTATCTGCTTCACAAAAAATACATTCAGAAAGGTGACAGCTCTTACACCAGCTCGTCCTACTATGCATCCACTGAGGAAATCAGAAGAACTACGGCTGGCTGGACAAAGAGCGAGCCAAACAGCTGCCGTCTGAACAAACAGCACAGACTGAGACAAACAGGTAGGTTAAGGTGGCACAGACGACAATTCTGCCAACCTCTGCAATTTGACGATCACTGACAAGTACACAAACTAAACGCAAGTTTCACACTTCTGCTCCAAACTCTTTTTCTAAGCTGCTACTATCGCATAGTAATATAGTGGATTGACCCTGTCTGAAGACTAAATCTAACTTTTCTGAAACCTGGCATTAAAAATACGTTCTCTTCATGAAATTCCAATTGGCCTTCCTAAACATAAAAGTATCCCAGTACAACACAGCACTGGTACTGGCTTGGATGGCTTCGATCAGCAACAGTATTGTTGGGCATAATACCACGTGAACATAAGACAAAATTATGCAAATCTAACATTTAAAAATGTATAGTTCTATGCAAATATTTTACATGCACACATGCTATAATGAATCATCTGTCTTCTGATGAAAAAAATATATGCAATATGCTACAGAGTAGACCTACCTGACCTCCAGGCTCTACGAAGGAACGCAAATGCAAATGAAAGTGCTGCTCGGGATCCGACTCGGGCCAGTCCTTCTACACCTTTGCCTACAGGTCTTGGGCTAAATAAAATTATACATGCATTGTCTCAATATAATTTATATAGTAATAATATATATTTATACTATTATCTGTATAATTTGTATATTCGACAATTTTATAATTTAGCTATATGCATGCATATGTAATTACACCTTTTTTTTTTTAAAGAATTGTACTTGTCTCTTGAGAATGAAGGTGATTAACATCAAAATGTCAACAACCAAAATTCAACTTCAGCTGCTTCAAAGAACAACCAATTCGACGTCCAACATCAAAAAGCTTCACAGAGAAAAAATAAACTAGACCAGCATAACTGACTGCCATCAGAAAGGTGCCTATAGTTACTCAGAGTGAAATTATGATGGTGTATTCAAAATACACAGATGTAAGATACTTCATGTACTCATCATTTACTCAGGAAGTTTGTACTTCTAGTTAATTTGTACTGCATAAGCTATACTTACAGGCTTTTTTTTAATGAATCTTCAATTACCTATAATTAATTCCATCAATTTTGTCATTTATCTTTCCATTCAAGTGTCAATGTTACAAATCTCTCTTTGCAGCTTCTGTATTGGTGTGTGTAAGGAAAAGAGAGAGCTTGAACTTTTGTTAATACCCACTGGACTCGCATACATTTCTGTTAACCTTTTTATGCAAACAATCACATTAATTTAAGTAAGCTTTCTTTTGTGCTTAACAACAGGAGATTCCCTACTGCTTCCTCTCAGAAAGACACCAACAATTGTGTTTTCTTTTTAATCTCACATCAAAAGAATGTGAACTGCTTAGGACTTTTTCAAGAGAAAAAATTTAAACTGGCATTTTTAGTAGTCTGATAACTTAAATATACCACTGCTCTTTTTAATCAGAACTGGAAAAAAAAATTTCAGAGAAAAGACTATTCAGAGAAAGATATCATTGTCAGAATTCCAATCCATAATAACCACTCATGATATCTACTTATTGTCTCCTTTCATCTTTGAAGCTAGAGACAATCTAACATAAAAATTTCCCTGGCTGAATTGCTTGTTCTGTCAGACAGCAACCTTGTTCAGCTACTGAATAGCTTCTTTAATGCCTCATCTGATAGATTTTTCTATTTTTAGGTCAATAAGCTATCAAGACATGGAAAGTAATCAGACTATTTCTTATTCAGTTAGTTCTCTGGAAACAGTTTCATATAAAATGTACGATTACAGCGTTTCTCACCCAAGCTAAGGAAAACTATGTTCAACTTTTATATATTTGTATTTTTAGATTTGTTATGTGCCTTAACTGAGCAAATATTGACAAAAAAAATATATTAATGTTATTAGAACTATGCAGCCTCCATGAGCATCATTTCTGGAACAGGCTACTCCATACTTTCTAGCTGAGTACAACAAAAGGAATTCCTCAATAAAAGTATACTTATAGCTCAAAAAATAATATCTACAGCAATGTATTACAATAAAAACCCACTGGTATGAACAGAAACACTATAAGCAAGCATTAGCCAACGAAGAAAACTGCGTGGCAGATAACACCATGTAAAACCATCTTAAGAAATAAGAGTTTCTTTACTGCTAATGTTTCACGAGGAGGAAGAAATCACATTAAGCTCTCACACACAGGCTGATAACCTTTCGATGACTTTCCTAATGTATTAACTTGTTCATGCATGTGTTGTTACCTTTTCTTATCCACAGCAGGCAGAGGAATACTACTGCTTTTCCACTTAACTTTGACATTCTCCTGAAGAACTGTCCTGTTCAATGCAATGAAGTATCGTTCCAGGATAACTAGCCTTTGCTTTAGCCTCATAGCTGAAAGAGCTGTTGTAGCAGTTTGTGTGGCCAGACTTTGCTGTTCCTTCACTAGTACATGAAGGCATTCCTTCAACTCATTCACGTCTGAGAATCAGAGAAAAATATCATTTTATTGGTGTTCGTCTTTGTTATATACAGTATCAAGAAAAAATCAAGACAAATTGAAAACTATGAACTGACCAGAAGTCTGAACCTCAAAACCCAGTGAAACTCTCTGTTTCCATATTTAACGTACACATTTCTAAGCCACAATATTACATAATCACAATCATACTTAACAGGCGTTTAGACAAGGGCTATTATCAAAACTGGTTTTGTGTGAACACATCTGAACCTTCGTATTTCATGTCTGAAATTAAAACATCATAGGAAATATTTATGTGTTTCAAAAAAACAAGTTAGACAGCAAATTCTTATCATCTTCAGACCTCAGTCAGACCCATCTCAAGTGCAGGCAATAACCTTGCAAGTCCCCACAAGGATATACTTTCATTTTGCACTGACAGATATTATCTTAAGTTCCTCAGAAGTTAGAAAACTACTCTCAGAAGCTCTAGGATCACTGCCAAGAGCTGCTAAGCTTCTGAAACAAATAATGGCAGAAATTTAAGATGTTTGCAAGTACTATTAGCAAATAAAAGACCTGACTTACGTACCAACACTAGAGAATTAATTCTTCACTAACCAGAAAAAGCAGTCAACAGCCCAAAGTCCCAGTAATCTAATAATGGTAACAAGTACAGTGTCAACAACAACAACAAAAAAAACCAAAACAAAAAGAAAAAACACCCAACACTTTAAAATAAAAATTTGGAAAATGTGTATTTTTATACTCTCCGTAGTTTTAATTTCTAGAACAAGCATCAAAGTGTGTTCTTAGAAGGGTTCTTTTCTGTCCCTTTATTAACAGCCTGATCACTGGGCCACGCGACTCTGCTTTGCACTGAATTACTGTACTCCTCCCTAAGCCAACCACATTTGCTGCCTGGCTGCTACACAGAATTACCTTTGTTTTAACTGACACCTGACTAAGGGGTACAAAGAAAACATATTTGTGCATATATGTAACAGTGTTTGTCAGAAGATGGACACAACCTTACAATAAAAAGGAAAAAAAAAAAAAAAAACCACATTTTTGGAACAGCTGCCTCGAAGCTATAGGAATTTAGACACACTTCTGATGGTCTCTAGTGTTGAAAATTGTATCTAATGAGGCATAATGGTTTTTTTGCAACTGTAACTGTATAAAGCATTTCAAAGTTTTGTCCCCACTCTGCAACACATCTTTGCATACCCAGCAGAGAATTCGAGTGGCCTTCTCTGCCACTGGATCGCATTGCACGGTCACTTATGGTTTGTTGTCAGCCATCACCCCAGCCTGTTTTCAACATTGCTACTCACATTTCACCATTTTATAACATGTTAGATTCCTTTCCCTGAGGTAATTTACATCTTTCCACCTGACTATGAGGAACAACTTATTTTTTTCAACGAGTAAGAATAGATTCAGAAGTGTTCCTTGCAGTCTAGACCTTAATAAAAAAAAAAAAAAAAAAAGCAATAGCAGCTATTATGCACATTTATACCTTGACTCAGACAACAAGAAATATGACAAAAAAAGCCATATTGTCCTTAATATTAGCCCTACAAAATTCCCCGAAGAATTCTATAGTACAGTCAAGTATCAACAAGTTACATACGTACAGCTACTTCAGATCACAATGTAAAGTAACACATAAATAAAAAAGATGCCTGCCAAAGGCATGTTTGATTTGTTTGGTTTGGCTTTTATAAAGTCCCTTAACATTATGGCCATATAGAAGTTCACCTGGAAAGTTCAATGGATGACTGCATCAGTACCCAGTCTGAAGCTCCAATATACCTCCAGGTTGATCCAACTAAAATTTTGTTTCATTAAATACCACAATGTTGAGAGAAAAATCTCAGTTGTGATGTGTTAGCATTACTCAGAACACCAAAGTAAAAACTCTTACAAAATATAAACTGCATGTTCTGAAGCCGCTGCTGTCATCTTAGGTGTGCCTTAACCTTTATTTTATAAGCAAAAATACTATTTTGCAGCACATGGCTTCTACACTTCAGAGTATCACAACAGAACATGGTCAATACTGACATGCCAGTTTCAAGATCCCTCTAAAAAAGCCATCAGAAGAGATAAAAATCAGGGTTTTTTTTTTCTTCCCTTCCTGAACACTGAAGCCCTATCCATCTCTAAATATCACCAGGACACAACAGTGAAGAGATGACCATACTCTCCACGTCACAGAGGCTTTTCTTAACATTGTTCTTTTTGGCAACTGATTTCATTCTGCAGGTTCATTCCTCACATTATGGTCTCATCTATCTACAGGAAAAGTAAAGAAATAGTTAATGAAGAAAAAACAAGACAGTTCAATTAACGCTTATGTTTGGGGAAGAGAGAGTCTATGGTGCTACAGAAATCAAGCACTAGGTGCCAGACTCAGCAGAGTCTATGAAGTAATACAGAGCTATGGCATTCACCACTCCTTCCCGGCTGGCAAGTTATTGAAATGTGGACACCCTCTAAAATTATTTTTGAGAGTTGAAGAAGTAGGTGAAAAAGCCCTTCATTTCAAAATAACACACTTATTAAACATTATGTCATGGGGACTACTGGAAAGAAACACTTAGGACAGGCAGAGACCACCTACAATCCTCCAGCAATTACTTTACGAGGAAGTTTCCCTGAAAGTCTACAGCTGCATACCTTTCAAACCACTTTCAAGCAACCACAGTACTGCTGTTATCAGCATCCCAGCCACTCTGATGCAATAGGTGACACAAACTGCTGTATGAACTCTGAATGCATTAAAAAAATCAGAATCCTATGGAAGCACACACAATGTATGCACATCAAGCGGTACCAGTTTTAAAGCTGGCCATTGTATACACACACAATATTGTGTCTGTGCAGAAAAAGAAAATAGTTTATAGCAGCACCTACGAAAGTAATTCCTAATGGTTCAGCCAATACATACTGTATTACATAACCTGTAAGATACTCAACATCCTACTCAATGATGTGACAGGACAACTGGCTCATTTCACAAAAAAAATTCACATTAATGTAGGTTTTCAATACCTCAAAGGTTCAATTCTGTTTTAATACAAAAACAGTCCATAGTTCCATGGACTACGCAATGTTTCACAAAACAAAGGCTCACGATAGCGCTTTCTAAAGTAAGGGATTTTAAAAGCAAGTTATTTTGCTTTCCTGCCAATTAAGTCAACAAATAAAACAAAGTCAAAATAAGACAACACAAAACCTAGAAAAGAAATCAACTAAAATTCTGTCTTTACTTTTTACGAAGAAAAAGGGCTGGAAAGAATTCAATTTTCAAGTGATTAGCCCTAAAAAACCCAAAGTCTTCATATTCAGAAACTAGTAATAGGAAGAGCTGTTCAGTTACAATATACTATTTTCAAATATTTAAACATTGCATGCAAAAAATATTTTTTTCTAATGGAAAATATGATTTAGTCTCACCCAGATTCAAACCATATAAAAATAACCTGCATGAAGCATAAACTTAAGCTTACTGAACTTAGTTGTAATAAAATTGTTTTCTTTCCCCCTTCTCACCTTGCCTTCACAATCTCAAATGGCTACAATTTTAGGAAGGCTTTCTACCAAAATTAAATAATTCCACTCTTAAATATTTTATACATACTTCTTTAGTATTTCAAGAATGCAAAAGAAAGTTCATATGCAAAGTGTAGTAAAGGCTGGAACAGGTCATAGTAGCCCTATAACCCAGACAACTCAGAACTGAACCAAGGACTGTGTCGTTTTATTACAAGTAACACTATTTTTAAGTGGGCTATATCTATACACTTCTCACTTTAAATGTTCTCTTATTCCATAAGTAAATTTATCTTTATGAAAATTCAGTTCATCATTAGAAAGATTTAAATATGTCTGGGAATCAACCCAGTGAAACTGATTTCAATAAATCCTCAGGTCTGCACGACACTTATTACCAATGAACTAAATAGACTAATGAGAGAATAGCTTATTAATAGTAACGATTCAAATTTCATCTGAGAAGGTTACAGGGAACTCTTTAAACAAAACTGTTCATACGCCACCACGCCAGCCCTTGATGCCAACCATCCCTTGCAATGCTTTGCTTTGTCAGTTATTTTATGAAGGGTGGAGACACATTATTTACCTAATCTGTACCTACAATGTAAGAGTTGAGGTCATACCATCCAAGTTTAAATTCTCAGGTTACCATTAGTAGAATACTTATTAACTGACAACTACAGTGACTTATCTTTCTGGCTGCAGTAGAGATAGGTAAGGGTTTTACCATCTTCTGTAAAATTTATCACATCTCTCCCTCCCCTCAGCAACTAACATAGCTACATGTCCTCGCTTCTTAATTCCTCCTGCCAGAAGTTCTCTGCATTAGAAGGAAAAATACCGGTAGTGTTTAACCCAGATCATTTGACAGAACAGGGTTAAGAAGTGACACGTTATTTAGGTATGCCAGCAAAACTGGGGGGGGGGGGGAGGGGGGGGGGAGCAAAACAAGCAGCTGAAGACAGTAACATCTTAAACCATCTCAGCCACAGCCAGAACACTAACCTGACACAAGTCTAAGACAGGCAGCCTGCCCAAAGGCATGTTTGCTCCTGTTCTAGCAGCTCAAAAAAAAAAAAAAAAAAAAAAAAAATTAACATACTAAATGGTTTCTTAACACTTATTTCATGAGCTCTTGTAGGGAACACCACAGGCTTCTAACTGGTAAATTAAGAACAATAAAAATGCCAAATATCAAACTGAAAAGTTTCAAGGACTTTGGTTGAATCACAAGCTTTACTAAAGGCAAATATAGATGTTACGGTGTGGAGAGATTTCAGACGTAAAAACTCAAAACACATTTCAAACAGAATTTGGCAAGAATCTACTGTTACAATGAGCACACATTCCTGTCAGCAGCAGAACTAATGTGCTCTGATTTCCTAGAGATTTTTATATTTTGTCTCCTCTTTCCCCTTCCACTACATGGTATTTCCACTGGACAAAGAGCAGATGGAAGATGCAGTTGGCTTGGCTTAACAGGCATCTAATGGCGCTGCAAGCCATCACCACAGAATGAGTGGACTCAAAAGTTAGAGGGAAAGACAGAAATGCAATCACATACACATAATTTCCTTCAGAAACAAAGATAAATATGCTCCCAAAATTATTCTATACCAACAAAGCATATAATTCCTAAAGGGCATTTACCTTTTAGCTTCCTTCTGACTGCTCCCCTATTCAAAAGATCACCATCAGCAGACCTCATCTTATTAGTATTCAGGAGGAGAAATAATGAATAGTTGCATGCACATTCAGAATGCATCTCATTATATGGCTGGGTGCTTCATTGTCAAAGTTTTATATTGTGAGCAAAACTTGCTTAAATTGATGCGCAAATACTCATGCACAGAACAAAATAGCAAGAACTGAGCCTTGTGTGTGTGTGTAAAAATATACATATGCATGCACATACCCCTTAAGAGCATAAACAGCAACCAAACAGACACTTGGAGCTGGGCAACAGCTTTCAAGTTGGGACCGGGGAGGGGGAGGAGCGGTAAGTTAAAATCTGTTCCAAGTGGCAAGAAAGTAAAAGAAAAAAACAGGGAGGAAGGACTTCTGAGAAGAGAAATCTAAACCAGAGGAGGTCAAATTTCATCCTTTGACTGAACCATTCCTTTATCAGCGTTTCTAAATCTAAACTTAAAAGTACTCATCAAGAAATTTTATTAAAGTAGAAAATGTCACTATAAAGGAGGCTAAAAACAGTTTTTTCAATGCCATGACTGCTTTTAATTACTTTTATAAACAGTACGAATTTAGATTTAATCATGTAACTAATAGCACCTACAAGATGAAGGTTCTGCGTGTCTCCTCTCACAAAGCAAACAAAGATTCAATTGCTGTTAGTAGCGGCACCTATCTCAACAATATCTCACTGAATTCACATAGGTAATTTTAACTTGCGCCCATAGGTATTGCCTCTAAAGCATTTCTTAGTGCAGTCAACTATACTAACAATATCGGAAAAACGAAGATGCAGCACTGGCTGTAAACAAGCTCTCACTCATTCATGAGTAAACCCCAGAAGTGCTACATCATGACACTGATTTACCAGCATAATAGTTTAATTCACTACTAATATAAACCAGATCCCACTATACAAGAAAACCATATTCCCCACTTCAACTGTACATTGCTTATTTATTTAAAGATGTTTGCATTAAGATTATTTCCTCATTTACCTCTTTGTCCTACAGGGGAAACAGCACAGTAGCATTCCCACGGAAGCGTCCAAGTAGAAAGTACCGTTTTCTAGTCAGACAGCAATTAAGATGAATTTAAACTAACTTTTTCTGTAAGTATGCAATATTTAGTATCTTAAACACATGAAATGAGATCAGATTACAGTTTTTCAAATTAAGTTTTTACACACATAGTTGTTGCACCAGTTGAGGTGTTTCTTTTTTTTTTTTTTCAAGAAATAAAAATCACCTGACCTCAAGTGGTATTAAATAAATACTCAACTATACCCACAGTCAAAGTGAGCTGGCTCTATGACTTTAAGCTTTGAGAAAGTTTTAGCCACTGCTTTTTCCCTAAGACACACCCCAAAAAAAACCCACAAAAATAAAAAACCAAGCAAACAAAACAAAAACAAACAAACAAAAAAAGAAACAGGATTCATCTTAAGGGAGAACTGCACTTTTGTATGGAAGTTGAAAATACTCAAATGTCTCAGATTTTATATCTACAAAGACAGGGTGCATTGAAGACATTTCAAAACACCCAACAGTGATATATATAAAATGCTAAGGGTTAGAACCCTTAATGCTGATAGAGACATGTATGGAATCCATCGAGGAATACGAATAAATAGTATACACTTCGGAGCGACAACAGCAGCAAAGTCCCACAGAAACCTGTGTGAATTCCTCTGCTCTTCCATACACACATAAATTGTTTGGAAATGGAGACAAATATTTAGGTTACTAAGTCTGTTGGTACTACATTAGTAAAGATGACAGCCAACTGCAAAAGTATGTGGGCAATTAAGTAAGTGAGCAATAAAACAGTATATATACACTTGTGAGCAAGGGAAACAAAATTCCAGTTTTTCCTGTTAACGGGGCTCCAAACAACCTTCCACTCAGGAATGACCCCTTGGCACTACAGCAAGGTAGATCTAAGAAGAAATTGGTCCACTGTACAACAGCAGCTGGAAAAACAGGGTATCAAGACAGAACGAAAAACAGAGATCATTATGCCACTTCATGTAACCCATGAGGTACCTGCAGCTCAAGTAGTATACACAGTTCCCAACCCACCTTCCCTGGCATAAAAATATAGGGGGAAAAATAAAAAAAAAAAAGGGGGGGGAGGGCGGGAACTAAGAGTTTAGAATAGCTTCTGCATGCAAAGAAATTGCATGAAATAAGATCTTCAGTGAGGGAAAGATACAACTGGGGGGTGATTATGACAGAATTCTTAAAACACAAAGAACCCACCCCACCAGTGTTGGGGAAGACAAGTAAGGAACAACCACTCACTGCCTCTTCCAGTATAAGAACAACGAGGCATTAGGTGAAACCAACAGACACCAAAATCAAGTCAAGGACTAGGAAGAGATAATATTAATGCAATAAACAGTTGAATTATAAAGCCCCTTGGTACATATAGCTGTGGATGCTAGAAGTTCAGAACGTTCAAAAGACTGGACAAATGGAAAAAAATCAACATCAAAAATATTAAAGCCTATTAAGTTATGCCATGCACACATATGCTCCAGCAAAATAAAAGTAGGATGGGGAATCCAAACACACATTCACATTCCCCCAAACACTCACCTCTGGCTCAAAGTCTATAGGCTACAGATAATGTATCATAAACATGGGACCTAATTACTCACTTGGCTACTGCTATTTATGCTGTTGCTGTCAGGACATTGAACTAGACTGTCCTCTGGTTTGACTCAATATAGCCAACCATAAGCACATCATGACTAAGAAAAAGAAGCCCAAGATAAATGAAATACTGCTCTATTTTCTGCAGGTTTTGAACAACCACTTCAAAGGTTTCCTCTTTTTCTTCCCATATCCAGGGCTGAACACCTCAACTTCTCTCCAGATCACTTAAGATGGTAAAAACCAAATATTTTCAGAAAAGAAAATTGATGAAAGTAGTAAAACAAGATTTTTAGGAAAAATCAGAAGAACTGGTTAATGAACACACAACCTGGTAAGAATGGAATAGGGGGAAGATATTTTAAAGAAGCACTCATGTCAAAAACGAGGCCTGAATAGTTCAACACTAACATCAGTTGAGCTGAATATGAAATGGATGAACACTAAGATGCAAGAGAAGGAAAAACACCTTAAAGTCAAATAATGACCTGCCCATGTATTTATTACTTTCTTGCACATTTTTACAGTACTTGGCATAGTAAGACCATTCCAAAACAAAGCTATGACTCCTTTGCCCTGTTCTATTAGAGTAGTGATCTCTGCATAAATTAGAACTAGGGAAAGCATTTTGCTTCTCTGAACTTGTGCCAGGATAACAAAACAAGCACAGGGCTGGGGGGGACAAAAAGTACTGCTTCTCAACACATTTTACAAACAGGTTTTTTCGTGTGTTCTCAAAAATCTCTCAGCCCTCATGGGAGAGGGATGTCACAAGGCCCACTGGCCTGGATTAGCCTGTTGAAGTTCAACAGCATGATCCTCCACGCTTCTTGGCAAAATAAAATTGTATTACAGCACTTCTAAAACATAGATATACACTGTCTAATGTCTAGATACTATTTTCATAATGTAAGACTGTACATCATCAAACTCAGTAGAAATAGTTCAGGGCATTGACCTGAAATACAGACTTTAAACGCTTCTTCAGTTCTTTTTGTAAAATAACTCCAAGCTCACATCTCCAAATTATACCTTACTTGTAAAGGAATATAAAACATAAATGAAAACATAGTAAGTCTTAAATATATTGTTGCTGATCAAGTAAGAATTAAAGAAACAATTCTCCTTTTCAAAAGTTCCTCCATGCTTTTGACAGGCATATGTTCAAAGGTTCATTTTATTTTTATGAAGGATGACAGAAGAAAAGGTTACAAGTTTTCCTCACTTTATGAAACACTTATACGAAGTATCAAAATTGAAGTGATTCTCTGTATTTTTTTCAAAATTAATTACCAAGCCACAAAACCTAGGATGGCTCAAAAGGCAGCTGTTAGCTATATTTCTGACAAATACAAAACAAAAAGTTACCTACAATCATGAACAAAAGCCACCTGTAACACTTCTATACATAAACTGCAAGTGTGTTTGCAGTATTGTTTAAGGATTTGTATATAACAGCTAGGTGATGCAAATTTAAAGCACAAATGGTAACAGAGACCAAGGATTACAAATTTATTAGATAAAATCTTCATAAGCTATTTCTAGAATAAGGATCTCTGTGTGCCAATAAACCATACTATATATAAGCACTAAAAGTTAATACAAGAGCAAGTTACTTCTTTCTGAAAACTCCAAACACACATATATCCCTTTTTTTCTAAAAAACTGTTTTTTCAATTTTTAAGAAATAATTGGGGGGTGAGCTTAAAGGCCAGGTCTTGTCCCAGACACCTTGGTCAGTGGGGAGAAATTTATAGAATCATAGAATTGTTTAGTTTGGAAAAGACCTTTAAGACCATCAAGTCCAAATGTTAACTTAGCACTGCCAACTCCACCACTAAACCATGTCCTCGAGCACCACGTCTACCCGGCTTTTAAATACCTCCAGGGATGGGGACTCAACCACTTCCCTGGGCAGCCTGTTCCAGCACCTGACTACCCTTTCGGGGAAGAAATGTTTCCTAATATCCAATCTAAACCTCCCCTGGTGCAACTTGAGGCCATTTCCTCTTGTCCTATCACTTGCTACTGGAGAGAAGAGACCAACCCCCACCTCACTACAGCCTCCTTTCAGGTAGTTGTACAGAGCAATAAGGTCTCCGCTCAGCCTCCTCTTCTCCAGGCTAAACAACCCCAGCTCCCTCAGCCGCTCCTCATAAGACTTGTGCTCTACACCCTTCACCAGTCTCATTGCCTTTCTTTGGACATGCTCCAGCATCTCGATGTCTTTCTTGCAGTGAGGGGCCAAAAACTGAACACAGTACTCGAGGTGAGGCCTCGAATTACGACATATTGGTAAGATATTCAGCATTTACATTACCACTTTGTAAAATAGTTTTATTTTACTCTTCAGCAACAAACACTAAATAAAAATATAAAACAAAATAGCGTGACCTTCAGCTTACATCTCTTCAACACATTCAATTCTCACTCCCCCTTCCACTGTAGTGGCAATTCTTTTCATTCCTCCTACACTGCAAAATTCTGGCCCACTACTAGAGTGAAGCAAGTCCATCTGTCCTCCTGTCCTTAAGAAAAGGGAGCAAGCTGGCTGGCACAGAGCAGAGGACAGCAGACTGGCAGCTGAACTGTGGCTCAACAGAAACAAATAGCTTCCCTAGCAAAAGGGGCCACACAGATGCAGATTCTGGCACTGAAGAGACAATACTTTTCCCAGGGATCTTCAAGCGCTTCTGGGTGAAGGGAAAGGAAAAGGGGCACAACAGACGTCTCCAAAGTTTGTACATGCCAACATCTGAATCAGGCAATATCATGCACCAGAACTGTAAAACAAACCACTGAAGTGAAGCTTCTTCTGATCTGCTATTTTTAAACGTGGACAATTTTAGAGAATGAATTGCTGCTCTGCAGTAATAAACAGCCACGAACTTCACCTGGCTTCAATATCAAAATCACTGTTTTATAGAGCCATTCATGAAGATGTGAACACACAAACCATTCTTCCACTGCCATCATAGATGAGATTACTGTCAGCAAAGGTCAGGACAGACAGTTAATTGAACTAACCATTTCAACCTTCCTCCCATGATTCACTCAAACTTATCTACCAGACCATGAAATCAAAAAGAAAAATCACCTATTAAACCTTTATTGTCGGCAGAAAATTCAGTCTTCAGAAACTAAGCAATTTCTTTTTAGTGTCTGCAACTGAAAAGAAATATTCTGAAGACATTGTAACATTTCACTGTATAACTGCATTTGTTCCAAGTCAGTTTATCACTCCTTCAAGCAGCGTGAAAGGTGCAAACTGACTATTCATGAGTCTAATTAAATCTGAAGGTAATTATAGTAAATGTTTAACTTCAATCACAGTTAACCACTTATCAACTTATTCCACTAACCTAACAGATGCATCTGTCAGCAAGTACATTTGATCCAATTACTTCCTGATGCTACAAAAGTAGTGATCAATATAGAATACATAATACTTCAGTGAGAATGACCAAAACAGCTGTAATACCTGGTTGTTTGCCCCACACCCAACTCTCAACAATCGATTTGGCCCTGTAAGTGGGCAGCGGAGTCTCTTCTTCATCTTTCTTTTCTTTGTCATTTTGCTCCTCTTTCTTTGATGCAGTTTGGCATTCAGTGCTATCATCTAAAAAAAAAAATAAAAAAAAAAAAGACCAGTTAAGATACTTCCCCCTTGAATTTGGTCTAGATTAGAAATGTAAAGGTGAAATGCCCAACCCACAAGTATACAGCAATATTGTCTATCATTAAGAGTATAGGGTGGGGGAGTAGTATTTTACCATGTTAACTGTCACAGGTGCTAGGTCTCATGTTACATTTTGTAAGACAGTGACCTTAGAATCCAGAAATCACTGCTGTAACCTCCCAGGGAGGATGAACATTCATTTAGTATCTATACCATCACGTAAGACTTGCAAAGGATGCACTTTAAGTCAGATTTTGCTCCCAACTATCCACATTTCTGTAGTATTTATTTGTTTTCATATTCCATTTCCAACACAGAAAAAAAGATAGCAATTGCCTTAATTTCAAAATCAAGGAGAGCTACACATTGGCATTTACACTAATTTTATGCAGCAGTATTTCCACATCTGTAACGAATCTAGCGTCTTAGTAATTACCAGCAAGTAATGAAAATAATACCACCACTTTCTGCCCAAGCAACAAAACACCATTTGCAATCCTTTTGAGATTACTTTCATAAAGACAGAACACAGACATTAGTCACTTATCTCTGTAATCAAAGGCTGCATGAAAGTCCCAGTTTTCTAAACACAGTAGAACAGTAGAACTAGACAGCTGGAAGTCTCTCCTTATTCATATAGGGGATATGGATTTCCATATCCATACCTCCAGTCAGTTCAATGCACAAGACTGCCTTGCAATTAAGGGCCACATTGGCAACGGCCTTCCTCACCCTGACCTTCTTTTCTAAAAATATCCCCCAAAATTTCTCAAGTCCAGCATTTGCAACTTACCCACAAAGAGTTTAGTTCCAGCCATTTTCACCCAGCTCTTAAAAATGACTGGTCCTCCATTCCTGTCCGCCAATCTAGTCTACAGAGACTCCCCTCCACCCCAAAATGTCCCGGCCACAACAAGCCAGGCAAGCATTAGAATTTTGTCTTTTTCCCTATCTCACCCCGCACACCCAAAACACATGCATTTGTACCAGCATATTTCAGAAGACAGTAATAAGCAAGAGATTTACAGCTGTAGCCAGACACAGCACATCTGACTGCAGCCTGCCTCAGACTCAGCATGACCCCACTTGGAGATCAAAGGCTCCCATTACCTCAGAACATACAAAATACACCTATGACAATGTACAAAAACAGTCAACTATTCTTTCCATCTGGCCTGAAAATAAAGGAATGCCTAATCTGATTGTAACTGCATCTGTGACTGCCTCTTTGTTAAAAATTTGTTAGGCTGTAGACAATAGCACCTCCCAAAATAAACCTTTTTAAGGCATCTTAATTATATAAGTTTTAAATTAAAGCCAATGTTTCCTAATCTATAACACACACTAGCACTCAGGAGGTGGCAGATGAAGACTGAAGGAAAAAAAAAGGAGACATAATTGCAGCATGCATGCTGCAGCTGACATTGTGGGCTAAGGGAGGGATAGCAAAGTCACCTGAGAACAGGAAAAAGCAGTTTGGACATCCCACTGGTAAGTGGCAATCATAGAGAGCATAACCGTTTCTCTCAAACACCAAGGAACAGCCAATAGTACAGCAGTCATCAGCATGATAACACATGTCCAAAATATGACTGAATCTAGCTGTTTCTATTCCAAGGCACAAGCATGTAACATTAAAGGCACAGATTCCATTATAGAGTTAAATCAGTGACTAGGGACCCTGTTTAGCCTCAGTAGTTCAGGATATTCCCACAGTAACACCACAATCTCACTGTTTCTCCACTCACCCACACATCTAGACACACACTCCACAGGGTCTGGGATTTTAGTTAGTGGCTAGAAGGGTGTTGTGCCAAGACGCTACGTTTTGCAGGCAGCTGTAAGAGAACTTGTTACGCTTTTTAACAGATCCTCGGCAAAGGATGACAACAAAGGGCTACGAATTTAGTCATTTTGCTCATCTCCTCACTGCAAATAGAGAAGGTCCAAATCAAGGTGGGAACTTAAGCTTTGTATTGTATAAAAACAACCCTGACATGCAAATCCACAAGGAGGATTTTTTTTTTTTTCATTGTCTGTATGAACAGAAAAGGGGATCAATAAGAGAAGTGGGGAGGAGCTGAGCTAAAAATCACGTTAAAAGCCCATGTCGAATTGTTTCATAAAGACTTTTCACTACACTTGCAAAAAAACCACCTGCCCCGTAAGGGACAAAGTTGGTATCAGTCTAGATTGAAAGCAGCAACACAGACATTGTAATTGTGGAAGCTCAGTTATGCTTAATGAAAGGAATTTTTAAAAAGAGAGCCCCAAAGATTTTTCAGAAAGAGGGGCAGGGAGGAAGAAATCTTGAATGAAGCCAGCACAGACCAAGATAACAAGTAATAAGACAGTTTTCAAAACAATGCATGCAAAAACACACTGCAGTGGGACAACCTGTTTTAACCTCATTTTTCTCACACTGAAGCGTGAATATTGCGGTGAGGGAAAACAACCGTGTAATATTTCCCTGAAATCACTTTCTCTTAACTATGTTTTGGTTTACAACCTTAAGCCTCCAAGCTGAGGTAGGTATGCTTAGCCAGTCAAAACGGAGCAACTGAAGTCAGTTGCCCTCAATTAGGAGTTAGCTCCCAAATCCAAGTGCAGTAGCTCATGATGTGTGCTCTATCTTGCACAGCAATAGCCTAATCGAGTATAAACAGAGGATAAAAGGAAGCAACTGAAGGTGGAATTCACATTTCATAGTCAACGACGAAAATACCTGACGCTGCATAGTCACCTCCGGCACCTGTTACAGTATGATCTTGTGCTGCTCTTAAATGCCAATGAACTGACACAGTTAGGAATCCCTCAGTAGAAAGAAAAAGCTTGCAACAGTTTCCCAAACAGGTGTTGCCATTCACAAGACAAAAAGTTACATAGTGTGCTTCAGGCAAGGGCTGTATTTTACAACCACTCTAAAATAGTATTTGGTAGTCCCAGATCCAGGAAGTATTTCAGCTGCAATACAAAATAATAATTTGTTTTCTGTCAAAGAGCTTTTCTTTTATATATATACACACATGTAACTTCAATTGATAGTTATTTGTGAAGGAAGGATGTATGCCTAACCATTTGCAAGCCATGTTTACACAGCCTTCCAGGTGTAGAAGTCCAGATGACAGAAGATTCTGATCTCCTAACCCTAATCAGAAATAAAGTTTCTTTTCTTCCCTGGTATACCATTTTTTTAAATGAATTCTTTAAATTATCTGTTGAATATGCAATAAAGCATTTTACACTTCTGAAGTCCAGCTGTCCCACGGGGTGACTACAGACTTCCCTCTGTCCTGCAAAGAGAGGAGGATGGTCCACAGCCGAGTACTGAACGCTTGAGCCGCTGGGTGCAGCCACTGTAGCTGGGCTGGGGGAAGCAGGAAAGGGGGAGAGAAAAGAGGCACTTCTCAATTTTAACGAGTTCGTTCTTAGACAAGAAAGGAGGCTCAAAGCAGGAGCCAGCCTATACGCCTGCTCGCTACGTACGTGGTCTGAACAGTAGCCACCAGAACCAATTCCCACATACTGTTATTCTTATCATAAAGATTTGGTTTCTGCCAGACTCTCTGGAATTGCTTGTGGCATTTGGGCTTTATTATTTATTTGCAGGTGCAACACTGAATGAGGTTTGTGGATTCCATAGCACTAGGCTGACAAAGGTCCAACTTTCAGGAAAGGGAGAACAGAAGCGAAGAGGAAGCCCACAGTGTTTACCAAAGGCAGGACAGAGCCATGAAGCTGATGATTTTATATTTTTGCCCTGGAACTTAAAATAGCTCACTGAAACAGAAATTCCCACCTATACAGAAGTTTGAGAAATCAAAAATAAAAAAAAAACCAAACCACAAACACAAAAGAGAGACCTGTGTAGTTGACTGATGTGTCATAAAAATTCACAGTAACGGTTCTCTAATTTAAAAATTCAGTAAGAATAACATTATTTAATACTTTTTATTATTTTCAGTACATAGCCTCCAGTAGAAAAGATACTAATCTCATCCAAATTTCCTGAGGGCAGCCTGATTATCTTTTAAGTACATGCCATGCTGCAAGTGCACCTGTATTTGGACATCACTACTGTCACAGCTGTGTCCTCAGATGATACTTGGAAACATGCAAACACATTCTGCTGAACGCATTTATCAAACATGATTTTCTGAAAGTGCCACGAACAAAAAACAAAGAAGTTATTCCTAATCAAATGTTCCTGCTAACAGGGGGAAAAAAAAAAAATACACTATTTGCGTATTCCTCCTAGAGAGAAAAGGAATGCTTTTCGCTATCAATAGCATGTTCTTCCAGTCTATTGCCACTGCTGATATCCACTGAAAGAACGAAGTGCCTCTTCTGAGCAGCCCAGTCAGCAACCACAGAGAGCTATAGCACTAGCGAAGAAAAGGAGTTACAATGGGTGGACATAAATCAAAACTTCTTAAAACAGACTGAATAAAAAGGACTACTTACAGCAACCTCGCTTATTTATCTCCAAATCAGTCAATTTAGCAGCAAAACCTGAATATTGAGATTAAAATATATTGCTTTTAATATAAAAGCACTGGGTTTTACATAAATCTCATTACTTATATGTACTTTTCCCTCTCCTCTTGAATGACATTTGTAGATCATTTATGCAAAAAAAGTAACTACCAACTAAACAGACTGAAATAGTCTAGATTTTAATTTCATGAAACTCAATTTGAGCTGCAAGTTCAGAGGTCCAAACTGACAGCCAATATTTCTGGTTCCATGATTCACTACTGCCTCACAGAACCAAATATGCACTCTAATCAGCATTGGCCAAAAATAGCCTTGATGAGCTTTTTCTTCTCAAAGCTCAAGTCTAGTAAGCAAGATGGTTGTAGTTTAGCAATCCTGTAGGCCAGCACAATGGCATTTATGAAGGCTAACTTCAATGAAAGAGAATTTGTACAGTAATTCTAAGAGTTAAGAGCCTGAAAAAGCTATATTTAAATTTCTAAACTATTGTAGCTTTTCAAGAAATAGATGTTTGAGAAGTACCTATGTAGAAGAACATAGACACTCCAGGTGTGAAAAGGAACAGATGCGATCTGTGCTATATAATACCTACACTTAATCCATCCAGAAGGAAGGGCAAGGGGAAGGTGGTGTTTTAATTTTTATCTTTGTTACTTACTATCCAACTCTATCTTAATTGGCAATAAATTAAATTAAATTAATTTTCCCCAAGTCAAGTCTGTTTTTTGCCCATGACAGTAACTGGTAAGCGATCTCCCTGGCTTTATCTTGACCCACGAGCTTTTCCATTTTACTTTCTCCCTCTGTCCTGTGGAGGGGGGGGGCAGTGAGGAAGAAGCTGGGTGGGCAGCTGGCAGCTGCCTAAAGTCAACCCACCGCAATACAGTATTGGAAACAACAAGTGGCAGTCTTGTTTTAACAAAAACAAAACAAAACACCCACCCACCGAAAAAAGCCAAAAACCACCACGAATATCAGAAAGCTTTCGAAAGCCTCGTCACGGCTTGGACCACTGACATTTTATGGTAAAATAAATGCCTTGTTTCTACAGTAAACCATCAGAATTTCTGTATTTTTAAGTAACGTTATCCTATAGCCTTTAGCACTTTATGCCTTTTTGATCCTTCAACATCATGTATACATAAATACATCCAGCATTTTAAAAAAAAACTTCACATCATTATTCCGAATAGGTGTCCCAAGTCTGGATGAACATGTGAAGTCAAAGATGATCAACTTGCTTAGCACTTCAGGTTTTTTACCCAAAGCAGTATAAACTTCTCTCTACATTTTGGATCAGAACTGACAGCTTGCATTTTCGTAGTTGATATTTCAATGATTCCCCTGAAAACAAAAACCAGTTATACTACGACATCTTTTTACAAGCTTTCTCAGAATCACTGAAGCACTACAGCACCATAACTGACAAAAATCCCAATTCTCTGTGGCTACTTAAGTATAAAGATACCAGAAGAATAGTTTTCTGTCAAAGACCAGCATTAGTACAACTCTAAAAACAATGTGTAAGTATCCGGCACAAAAAGAGGAAATTGCATCAATTTCATCTGTAAAGCAGGTATTTACTTTAATATATTGCCTTTATTATTATAGATGTTTGTTATCTTTCTGCTACATGAGAGCAGAGTGTGTTGAATACCACGACCATCACAACACCTCTATCACGAGCTCTCAGTGAATGGGAAAGCACTTCCCACAGTTCATTTAGGGGATAACCCTTCCTTTCATTGCACCAAGTTTATGAGGCCTTTTAGTAATATACATGAAACTAGCCAATCCTAAGAAAAAAATATTACACTACCTCCACTCATTTCATGAGCAGCTGTTGTAGTACCCTTTCTGCTAAGATTAGCTGCATTTTCGTCCAGTGTCAACAAGAATATTCAAGAGGGCCAGCAGCAGCAGAAGGACAAAAAAAGTAGTTTTCTAACTCTGAAACAGTTAGGAGCATAATTCTAGTCCTTACTACAGCACGCAGCCACTCACAACCTACAAAGCTTATACTCTTGATAAAAATTATGTACAATTTGCTCTCCTCTCACACTATTTATTATAGCTTCTTTCCTATAGAAATAACTTCCTCTAGTCAAAAAGACTTCCCCCTCCCCCCCATTTTTTAAAGATGACAAATCATAGGTACAAAAAAAAAAAAAAAACACCTCTCTCTCCATAAGGAATTGAGCGTTAGTGGTTGAAATATGATGTCTATCCAACACTACAGTTCAGGAAGTAACAGAAGCTGAAATAATAGTTCACTGCTACCAAAGGCAGTATTCCACCCTTCTCCTAGGCAGAGCCTCATTTATTTGGGGGTCACATAAATTACTGACAAAACTTATCTGACCATTTGATGAGCCCATTTCAGCCAGGTTAAGAAACATAAACCTTTTCCTTTTTTGACCAGTTTAATTTTCTGTTCAATAAGGAGTCAAAAGATCACCACAATCAGAAAAAGGAAAAAAGGTAAGAGCAGAATCACTCCATTTTGGCGTAGCCGATCACAAAACAAAATCTACCTCCACCAAAGTAATTTCTCTAAATAGATGCATTACTCTGCCATTTGCAGGATTCGCAGCATTTGAACTGCTCTCAAGTACACTAGAAGGAAGGAAAAAAAAAAAAAAGCACTACATTCTCAGTCAGACTGTGGACAGTTTTTTAGCTGACCTTTTAGTTACCTTATGAAGATTGTAAACAACATCAGAAATAGCAGTATGGGCTCTACCCCATTCCTCAGTCCACTTCCTTTAAACAAAGGCTTCAACTGTAAACACACCAAGCATACCAAACAAAAGGACACCGCCAAGCGCCTCTCATAATAATATGCCTAGTTATGAAGTTTAATTTCAAAACACTGGAACAGATTTAAGCCTTCATTTGAAGGCTTAGACGTTACCTTTCCATACGCTTTTAAGAAATCAGTTTCAATTGTATTTAATTCAAAATATGAACACCTGCAAATTGTATAGAAAGGTGACGATAAACCAAAGTTCTGTGACAGTATGAAATTTGAATTCCATTTTCATCATAGTGATGAAAGAAAAAATGAACAAAGAAAAAAAATAATTTAAAAATCCATACCTTTTCTTGGAGGTAGTTCACCACTTAGTGTTAACTCTGTTCCAGGATATACAATCTCCCCATCTTTTACCATTTCATTCCACAAGCCACATAGTCCATCTCGTGTAAAAGCCAGCTGTTAAAAATAATACATTATATATAGTTACACACAACAATTTGCTCTCAAGCCAACTCAAGCTAACATTTAAAATACACCAGATTTTATATTTTGTCCCAGAAGAAAGAAAACATGTATCACTTCACTAGTATATTCATTGTGTGTGTGCGTATGATAGGGATTTAACTGATCTTCAGGACCTCTGATTCTCTAGCTATGCTACTTTCAGGCTAAAAGCACAAATTAGTAACTTTTATATAGGCTCAAATACAGTAAGGTGAACTTTCTTTTGGTGAAAAATTCTCACAAAAGCATGGATTTGGTCACCTCAGAAGTATCCACACATTCAAAATGACATCATGCAATAATCAGGGGGGGCATGGGGTGGGGTGTCCTTTTCCCTTCAGGAAAAGCTATCCAAACAAAGTCAAGCTGCATAAAGTCACAAAACAGGGAAGCATGAGGGAAGTCAATACAGTCCCCCCTCCAAACCAGCGACTGAAGAGCTGGGCATTCCACCAGAACAAATGGCACCAAGGCGCGGATTCATAAATGTACTTAACCAGTTCAAACTGGTCCTGCTGTGCACAGCATCTCTCACAGCCCTCCCTCTTCCTTCCAGCTGCTACAATGCCTCCTCTCGCATGCAGGCTAATGCACGTGCGTGATCATCTGCTGACCCAGACCATGGAACCGATCAAGACTAAAACCAGCTGCGCCTGGGGGAAGAGCGAGGGGCCGCCTCAGCCCCCGTCAGTTCCCAGTACACTGTGTGTGCAACAGGACAAATGCTCACGACAGAACAAATGGCAGGACTGTGCTAGCTGGAAGCACTCATGAAAGCGCCGGCTTAAACCCGAGTCTCCTAATGATTTATCAATTCGGATCTCCCTTGAAGAATCCTAATGACCAGGACAACCTGTCTTCTACTGATGTTGTTCTCTGCTTTATAAAAGGCTGCTAAACAGGTGTCAACATCCCAAGCAAATTCCGTAATAGCCAGGCTATCATTCGCAACCGTACAGCATACGGGAGGAGGGGAGTACATGAAATTGAAAAACAGAATACCTTTAGCATACCAAAGTGGTGCAGCAGAGACACTTAAAAAAAAAAAAAAAAAAAAAAAACACACACAAAACTGCTGAAGGCTTATTCAGAAGTGTTTTTGTGTTACATAACTACTATTCAAATCCAAAGTCTTTTAACAGAGGAGTAATACAAAGACGTTAGTTACACAACTGCTGCAAAATATTTACCGTTATACACAGAAGTCCACTTATATTTAATTTTGATCTATTTCCTAAAGATATTTTAATGATTAAAGATTACATGTTTTAAGAATCACAACCACCAGCAGGGAAATCATTTGCTGATCTAGCTAACCTCAGTTAACATGAGGAATTAAAGGCAAGTTGCATGTTGTGACACCACTGTAACACATTAAATTACCGTATTAATTTCTTGACTTCATACTGCTTACTTCAGAAATTCACTCCAACACATATTAATGATTCCAATCGTTTTTCTTTCAGCATAAAATATGAGCTGACACATTGTACGTATTTGTCACTTGCTGTTTCCTGATCTCAGGGGGATAAGAATCACACAGCGTGAGCTAGACATTATTCAACTTATCTGCAATTTATCAGTTGTGCAGCACCAGAATTACACTGTGACCATGCTTTACTGAAAGGTACAGTCCCTGTTCTTCAGAGCTAGACAGCATGTAGAGCTTTTGCAAAGACTCTGTATTTTGCTGAAAGCTTTCCATTTGGCTTAATTTTTTATGAATTGGAATAGTCTGAAGTAAAATTGCATTTCAACAAGGGGGGGGGGGGGGAATCAACCATTCACCGTTGACCGAATTTCTTGCATCATTCTCAGCCTATAAATATTTCAAAAATAAATAGCATTCACTTTCTCCTTCATCAGATGTGGTCATAGTGGGGCACTTAAGGAATTTATTTTTCACAATTTTTTTCTTGAAAAAATAGCTAAACACAACTGTTTCACTATTTTTGGCTCATATGCGATAGCATTTTTTTTTTTTTTTTTTTTAACATTCACCTGTTGACTGATAACCTATGCTAAAATGCAAGCTTGAAAAATAGTGAGTGAGGCAACCCTCCAGACGGGTTGCATAATAAATTATGGTTTTCACAAAGTTAAGTTTTTGTCTGATAAACTCCCTTTTCATACATTTTATTTTACATTCTCAGACCACCTAGATATGGAAAATTATTCTTACAGCCCTCAAGCTCAGAATCTAAAGGCCTACAGGCTTTGAATTCAAGGTTCTTCATAATGCAGCACTGTTTTATTTCAGAAAACCTACTACTTTTGTAAGCATTGCTATAAAGTAGAATCAATAATTGTTTTCTCCATTTTAACCTCTACTCCTTTCAGATGGCACAAAGTTTACCCAAGTCTTTCAAGCAACTAAAAACTGAAAAAGTAAACAAAATTTCTTCTGCCTTGGGTTTGGCGTTCATATTCTTATCGAAGTAATTTTCTTGGTGTGTTGCATAGAGATAGAGCAACCACCAAGATTATAGGTCACAGAGAGTTCCCCCTCCTTCTCCAAATACCTCATGTGGAAGCTTACACCACAAGCAGCCTTCAGAAAAACAACTTTGCTTTTATTCAAGTTGTAGTTAACATTTTCCCAGTAGCATATGTGTTGGGGGAGGGGGAAAAGGACACATGTTTGAAAGTATAGTAACACTGGACTTTTTTTGTAGCAATAATCAAAGCAACCAACTCAAAGGACAATTAAGAAACAGTATTTACAACCAATTCAGCTCTCATAACAGGGCAACTCAGTTCCAGCTGTAACAAGTTCACTATTAATCTCGTCGACGTTCAGCAGACATATTAAACAGTGAATTACCACTATGATATGGAAAAGTGAAAGAAAAGGGTGAGTTTTTAAGTGATAATTTATTCAAGCAATTTTATTTTCATGATCCCAAAATTCTATAACCATAACAGAAGTTTCACAACTCCGTTAAGAGAAATATTTCACTTAACCAACAGAAATGGGGAGGAGTGGTTGATGCATCAGAGGGTTGTGCTGCCATCCAGAGGGACCTCGACAGGCTGGAGGAATGGACTGACAGGAACCCCATGAAGTTCAACAAGGAGAAGTGCAAAGTCGTGCACCTGGGGAGGAACAACCCCATGCTGGGAGTAATCCAGCTGGAAAGCAGTTTTGCAGAAAAAATCTGGGGGTCCTGGTGGGCACCGAGTTGAACATGAGCCACCCATGTGCCCTTGCCACAAAGAAGGTTAATGGGTGTCCTGGGCTGCATTAGGAGGAGTGTTGGCAGCAGGTCGAGGGAGGTGATCCTTCCCTTCTACTCAGCACTGGCGAGGCCACACTTGGAATACTGGGTCCGGTTCTGTGTTCCCCAGTACAAGAGACATGGACATACCGCAGAGAGTATGGAACATCTCTCCTACGAGGAAAGGCGGAGAGAGCTGGGACTGTTTAGCTTGGAGAAGAGAAAGTTCAGGGGGCATCTCATTAATGTATATTTTTGCATGCGTGAAGAGAGGGTGCAAAGAGGGAGCCAGGCTCTTTTCAGCGGTGCCCAGCGACAGGACCAGAGGCAACGGGCACAAACTGAAACACAGGAGCTTCCCTCTGACCATCAGGAAACACTTTTTCACTGTGAAGGTGACTGAGCACGGGCACAGGTTGCCAGGTTGGACCAGACGACCTCTAGACATCCCTTCCAACCTCAGCCATTTGTGATTCTGTGAAACTAGCAGCTGAAGATAACAGTAATTCAACTGTATGGTAGAAAAGTCAAATATCTGCTTTGACTACACAGTCCTGCTTTTCCTCTTTCTATAGTGTTTTAAGACTATCTTAGCCAGCACAAGCACATACTACTTTCTTCTTTGCTCCCACCGATTCTTGCATTCTGTCATTTGCAAGGAGCCCATTAACACATCCAAGTGCTGAGACAGAAGAACTAGAACTTTGTTCAGAGCAAATTTGGAAAACATCTCTCTTCGGTTTCTATTTTCCAAATAATATGACCCTTCAAAAATATCGCTCTTCTTCCACTCAGTTCTTTAAAGAAAGTTCACAAGGCAATCGATGGTGCAGTGCAAGAGAAGAAAAGCTCATTTGGTGTCTTCGTTGTTTCTGACACACTAGGGTTGCGAGTACAAGAGTACCTACCTGTGTTTTGTTAAGTCTAACGCTCTCTCACTAGATTGCTTGATTTATGTGGACATCTTTCCCTCTAATAATTAGTAACTTCATTTATGAATGTTTAAAGGGATGACCTTGACAAACTCAGTAAGGTAACAAATTAAGAATAATTAAGTTTTCACTGAACTTTTGCAACTGGCAACAGTGTCAGAGATGTACACTCTGTAAAAACCCCACAAGGACCCCAAGTCCCTGCTTGCTCCACCACCTACACACTGCCTTCCCAAGACTGAGACAATAGCAGCTCCATCACCACTATCCACTGCTTTACAACCTTGGCCCGTGTTCTTAATCCTCCTACTCATTCCACCAAATCAAGTGCCATTCCCCATGCCCAAAATCTCCCTCATTCTTCCCACGGCATCTCCTGACCTCAGATAAGACCACAGCCACATATCCTCATCTCCTACGCACCTCACCTTCACAAACCCCAAGCCACTTCCACCATTTGTCACACATTCTCATCCCCAGACCACATCTTGATCTCTGCACTTGTAAGGCATGTATCTCACCAAATTCATACTTCCCACACAGACCTAAGTCTTGGCCCTGCTCACTTAGCCAAAAAAGCAAGGGCCTAAGCAGACTTCAAAGTGAACTTCTACTGTGCTGTAAACTGGGCAGCCCCCACTCTAATCTTCTGCTAATCTTACCTCTGCAGTTGAACTGTAATTTATTCTGTCTGGTACAACATTTAATTAAGTCAAAGGGATACCTAGTTTGGTCACTGGCATACGCTGCTGCCATCCTCCAACAGGGCTGGCAGTGAAATTCCTGTCCATCCCCATCAACTCTAGAGAATAAGGCATTGGCATTAACACTTCCTTACATTTCAAGAAAATTAAATCTTGCAACCATAACTGGATACGCTTCTGAGAATTCTCAAAGCATCACTACAATTTTGCTTTTAATAAGTTACTTCAAGAATAATCAGCAGCTGTGATTTTGTTCTAAAGTCAACTGTTTAAGTTAAACAAAGCTTACTCTATGTGGTACAGCAGATCACGTTCTTGATGCGGTTTCATAAACTTTCCTGCAGAAAGCATAGAAGCCTCCGCAAAAGTTAACTCGAGCTCAAGAAAAATGAAGCCAGGAAAAGGAAATGACACAAAAGGACAGGGATTGATTTAGGTAGGATTCCTGATTATATAACTGCACTGGAAATTCAAGAAAGTGACTTCATAATTACAAAATGTCAATATGGATTTAAAATACAGGCTACTTAAATAATCTTCACCTCAGAATTGCCAGCAGGGGGGGAGGAGGAGAGAATCTGTTCTTCCATTCAATTACTTCTGCAGTAGCCATTGGCTGTATTTAAAAGACTACATTAAAAAAACATTTTTCTTTAGAAATAGATTTAAAAAAAACCAAAAAAAAACCCAAACTTTTTCAACCCAGTAATGGTGAAGAAAATCACAGAACAGTAAGTCCTTTCCCAGGTCTCTCTGTTGTTAATGCTTTTTTGAATCCATTCAATTGTGTTTCCTTTTTCATTGTCATCTTCTTCAGTATTCTGTCCTAGCTTCCTTCCTTCCCTGCTGAAGCATGCCCTGAAACCACAGCTGCTTATCACATCTATGCAAAGCACAGTGAAACATCATTAAATCTAAACATACTGCTCTAAAGCTCTCATAGCAAAGACAGAAAAGTTCAGCAGCCCCACATTACTTCAACAGATTTGGGGTTAAACTAGAAATGTCCCTGTAATAACAGTCTGCTGGTCTTCCATTTGTTGCAAAAGTTTATTAACAGTTAATGCTCATATGCAAAGAAACACGTAGAAGAGACATTCTCTAACTTTCTCCATTTGCAGAACGGTAGTTCTGTTTGAGCCCAAATATTTGCATAAACATTAAATTTAATTTCTCTAATCTATCACTCCACATATGGGCCTCACCCCTCCCTCTGAAAATCACTTATTTTGGCGGGACAGCATTACTTTATTTTTTAAGTAAGAAAAAAAAAAATCCCTATTGCAAGCTTCACTTCCTTTAAAAACATAGGAGCTCTCATTTGCAGTTTGCTATAAGAACTTCTACATAAGCCCTTCATTTTTCGATCAGAAAACAGGAACTAAGGAAATTAACAGGGAATCAACAAAACAGAGAAAGCAACTTCCACTAACTTCTTGCCTTTTAATAGTCAAGACATCATTTATTTGCATTATTTTCTTAGAAGCAAAGACACTGATCTAGATGCTAGAAGAGTAGGATTTTCATGAAAAATCAAAATGCCAAATGTAATTCCGAAGGGAAGGTAAAAAGATTTCAGACCAATGCAACTCTTACAGTTGGCTGTTTCATTTGAAAAAGCTCACTCTCATCTCTGTGGCAAAAGAAGATGACACAAATAGCCTGCCAACCACGAACTCAATGAAAACTGATGAAAATGCATCATATTTCTCTTGTCAACAGCTCTTGCACCTTGACTGTTGCCTAAAGTTTTTTTCCACACTACAGGAAAATGAAAGTCTTTCACCTCTGACCCCTGCTATTAAGCACAATAGTTCTCTGCAGGATCTAGAATAAGCAGACTGTTTAAACACCAGTCGAACACACACATGCATCCCATTAGCTGACAGCAGTTCTAGTTTTTCATTATTCAGCCATCACTAACTATAAAGTTCTCTGCATAAGATTCTAAAATAGTAGTACAGTACATCTATTTAATTGGAATTATTTTAAGCACAGTTTGATTCAGCAAACTGGATATCTAGGCTTAAGTAAACAACTTTAATCTTCCCTTCCGATTGTGTATTTTTCTATACTTTTCTTTAAAAAAAAAGAATGTCTTTCTTAGAAACGGCCATCAAAACACAATCTCCCATTACACACAGATTTTGATATAAATCTGATGGCTTCTACTGGTAATAGACATAAATAAGTAGGTGTTTTTAGATGTATTAATTCAAATCTAAAAAAATAAATTGGAAAATTAAGTGATACACTAACCTTTCTAGAAACTACGTTAAATATGACCCATGAAAAAGTTGCCTGTACTAAAATCCACCTGTTTTATAAATTCATAGGATTATTTTATTAATGGTGATGTTACACACATTATTATGTAACACGAGAACATATTACATATTGTAGTACTGATGTTACCTCATATTGAGCTGAGCTATCCTAATTTTTCAGCTGCTATGACAGTTTGTGGTTTTTTTCAGACAACATAGAATATCTTAATTTTGCTCCACCAGGAAATTTAGATTTTTAATAAAACAAATGTTTCTAAACAGTTCAAAGTTATGCTAGCAGCTGTAAATTATACAATAATAGTTCAACAATTACAAAGTTAGTAAAAAGATATGGAATAGTTATGGAGTGCACTTAGGTCTTTGTAGAGTATTTTGGCTTCCTAAAATAATAACTATTAGTTTCATATACATTAATATAAGCAAAAATATATTATCAAGATATAGTTCCATTAACATTTCACACCAGTTAATCCTGCAGGCTAGAGGCTCACTGCTATTACAAAAGGCCTTGTGTCTTTGATATTCTCTTAAGAACAGTAATAATATGCTACATCACTCTGGCTTTGTCTCTTAACAGTAACATCCCAAAACTGAATAAGAACATTTAAATTTGGTCTGGATGCCAGCAGGAACAGTGACGCATGCAGGTGATTAAACACAATCCGTGCTAAAATCCACATCTTTTTTTTTTTTGTTATATTAATACCACTATATTACAGACTTATTAATGCACATGGTATAACAATATCGTGTATTACATTATTAATGTGACATCATCTTGAGCTAAAGCAAAAAAGAATCTGATGATTTTCAGAGAGATTTCACTGGCTTAATCCACAATAACCGCCACAGCCATCGAGTCTAAAGAGCAAACTCTCTAGCAACAGTGACCAAAAAAAAAAAAAAGGCACAAGTCAGACTTTGGAGACTACTAGCCCACCAAGTGAAACATTTCACTTCCAATTCTAGCTATAGTCTTCAATTTTTGCAACAGCAAAGAACTTCATTTAGAAACAAAAAAAAAGTTAGTTTTAAAGACTAATCAATCTCTGTATGTCTCCTAAGGTAAGAATTCACCAGTATGATTCTGTTTCTCCAAGGACTTTCACCCATCCACTCTCAGACTGCTGTCCAGTGAAAAGTTAAAAATCTAACCGCAAAGTGAAGAGTTTCAGGGTCTAATTCCAAACAACAATTTGTAGGTAGCTTAAGTCACAAAAATTAGTGTGTCTTTCTTCAAATCTCTCCTAAGTATTATGCTCATCTTTTCAATTCCTGTTGACAGTCTCCTGAACACCAATAAGGCCCTTCTATAGCTAGGTAAAAATATACACAGTAGGAAATCAGCATATTCGGTAGACATAGAACTTAAAGGATTAAGAGACAGGAGTTATACCTATAAAGAAATTTCACACACAGCTAGGTCATGCCAGTCAACCAGTAGCTAAAATAGTCCATCATGCAATAGAAATATTCCCCAGAGCCCAAAACCCCCTTAACTTGACAGAAGACATCTGACATTTAATACATTAAAAAGGAGTGACTCAAGATTCACATACACATTTTTCTAAAATACTGAACACACACATCCAGACAGAGTTCTGTGATGAGGACCTGTGTAATATCAAAAACAGATAACCTAATAAGAAAATTATATTATACCCAGGAGGCCTAGCTAGTCTTCAGATTCCAGAGAAGTGATGTTTGCGTCCAGCAGATCACAAATGGTTATTGTTCTCTTATTTCATTAATCCCATTATCTTGACTATAGCATGATTGGAAGAAAACAAAGGAAGTACCCTGGCAATTAGAGTCCAACTTGTTATTACTCATAAAGAACTCTTATAAATAAGAGAACTTATTCACAGAAATTTGTTACAAATTAAAATTTTTATTATTAAAAGGAATTATTACAACACATTAACTACGCAACGATCTCATAAAAGACAAATATTTCATTGCATTTGTACACACTCAGCTGAAAATAATCCTTAAAGTTTGGATGACAACTGAAAACCTCCTGTCAAAAGTTTACATAAACAGAAAAAAGGGATGTAGAAAAAAAGGCACTACGAATGACAGGAAAAATCTGACCAATCACATGAACAGTCACATTTTTCACCCCATATAACACAGAAGAAAATTAGGCAATGCATAGTCAGCAGCTATTACAAACAAAGATTGCCACTTTTTCAGCTAAAATTTCCCTCTATTCTACAATCATTGAAGCAACATATTTGTAATCTAGAAGGCAGATTCCAGGCAACACAAAAATATTTCTGTATTTCTTAATATGCTTATCTTCAAATTGTTTTCTGCTACATTTATTTACCACATGAGCCAAAACATCTAATTCTGGATCAAAACTTTTACTTTGGTAAGAATAAAACATGAAAATAGAATTAATCGAGCCAAATCAAGAGCAAGCCCTGTCATTTTAGAGCATTTACATACAAGACCTACTAAATAATGTAACCTCTAAGGCTATATCTGTCACTTCTGATTCCTACTTAGCTTGTTTGATGTAAAATATTGGAGAAAGGCTGCTTTTGAATCACAACTGCATGGGGAAAAACCCTTGCTTAACCACAAGAACAGCTGAACTGAACCATTCAGATGATCAGCATGTAATTTGGGGTGAAGTCGCTCAGGATGCAGTTTTTTACATTTTTTATTAATTATTATTAAGCTGTAACAAAGGAGTAATGCTGTATGGCCAACCTCAACAAGAATTTCAGAGTTTTGAGCAGGAACTTGGAAAGGGTATTCAAAGTAAGGTACCTACACGCAACATCTGGGGGAAGGAAGACGACAGACAAGACAAGGACTTACTCTAGTTACCCATTTCATCTGAAACAAACGTAACTGACCCAAAGCACTCTACTTCTCTATATTTTCCACTTAATTTTCAAACCTGAATTGGGAAAACACAATAGTATCCTCATCCCTGTATCATGCAACTTTGATAAATAAACAGATCATCTTCTACAACAAAAGAAAACCTTCATCAAACACGAGCACATTTAAACAAAGACCAGTTCCATCTCAACCACATATCTTTGATGAAAAATGAACCCCCTTCAAAAAGGACAAAATTTAAAGGAAGCCTACACCCATTACACAAACAACTACAATAAAGGCTAATCTGAATTCTTCAAAATATAAATTCATTTCCATCACCTTTTGCTTCAGTTCTCTTGTGCATTAAAGCTGCTAGCTCATATGCAGGCAAGAAGTTTACCACCAGCCGAAATAAAGAAGTTATAGTTCTAGCAGCAATGCTACATACTCAGCTGTGCGCTTTGATGCTCTGCAGAGATAACATACATATGCAGTCCAGCTTGTTTCTAAGCAGAAGGGACTGGACTGACAATACAGATTTATCTGCAGCTTGAAATGAGTTAGTGTTTCTTCAAGATGAGTTTTAAATCAGCATACTCAAAAAACCCTATATATTTATCTCCAGAGCAATGCTGCAGTCTTCCGTTTGTCAGCTGTTTAGACTAAAAGCATCCTTCATCCTTCACCTGCACCTGAAAGGTCACGATTCCAACTCCTTACCTGTAAGTCTGTCTTCAACCATTTGGAGTCAAACCTAGCTTGAGCAGCCAGACAAAAAGGTTCAGAAGACATGGTTCCTTCCCCAGCCTTCCCTCCAGGCTGCCCGAGCAGCCCAACCTGCCACAGAATGAGAAAAACAACAATCTAGCACATGAAATAAACCACACAAGGTTATTTTTCCTCAGACTAGGACGGCTTCCACCTGATCTTTAAAAATTTATCGTAAATAAGGACCTCCCTCGTTCACATCCCCCAGAATTGCCCAGGGAGAGGAACACACATAAAGCACACTATTTGAACCCCCAAACCCCACTTCCCTTCCCCAGAACACCGGTGGAAGGAAGCCTCCCTTCTGCTGCGCTGAGCTACATCAGAGGCCTAACGCTGCCCCTCAGACCCATAAGCGGTGCATGAAATAAATAATTGATCACAGATTACGCAAGCCGCAGGCCGACATAAAGCGATTACCACGGTCATCCGCACCCCCTCCTCCCCATCGCCCCCGGCGGCGGCCGAGGCCCGGGGGCTCCCCCTCTCCCCGGAGCATCCCCCCCCCCGCCCTCAGGGCCCGCTGTCACCGCCCGTTACGGTCACCACCCGCGGCTTTAACCCACCTCGGCCGGCCCGGGGGAGAGGGCCGCGGGGCGGGGGCCGCCGGGACCTCGGCGGGCTGGCAGGGCCCGGGCGGGCCCGGACAGGGGTCGCTGCGCACAGCGCGGGGGGCTGCGCTGCACCGCCCCGCCCCGCTCCTCCCCTCCCCTCCCGCGGGGCTGAGGGGGGCGGCCCCTTTCCCCGCGCCGCCAGACCGAGGCTGAGCGCGCTCGCGCCCCCCTCCCCCCGCCACTGCGGCCAGCTCCACGGGGCGAGGCGGGGGGGGCGCTCCCGCCCTCTGTCTCGCCCCCCCCTCCCCGCCCAGCCAGATGGAGGGTCCCTCGCACTCACCGGCCGGCCGTGACCACGGCGGCGGCGGCGGCTCCTCGCCCCTTGCCTTGCCTCGCTCTACCGCCGCCCGCTCGGCCCCCGGTAATCCTCGCCCCTCCTTCCCTCGCCCGCCCGCCCGCCCCCCCCCTCCGCCGGCAGAGCCGCTCGCCGGTCCCTCCCCCGGTACTGGAAGCGAGGGAAACTCGGCCCATTCGCGGCTCAGCCCCCAGTACGCTAGCAAAGCTCCCGGCCAATCGGGAGAGGAGGAGGAGGCGGGACATCCTGTCCCGGAGCGGGCCGCGGCGGCGAGGGGGGCGGGGCGGGGGCCCGTCTGTCAGGTGCGCCCGAAGTCAGCCGCTCGTAGCGAAAACCGGTCTCCTTTTAGGTGGGATGCAGAGATTTAAGAAAACAAAGAGGGTTGGGTGGGTTTTTTAAGTCACTTTAGGGATCGTCTGCAAACTATACTGTTAAGTTCCTCTCTAAAAAAAAAGCAGTGTTTAAATGTTTCAGGGCAGAAGGGTCAATAACGAGTAGTTCAGAGGCGAACAACATGGCAGAAACAGCCCGAAAGAGTCGAGGCTGGAAACGGGGACGTGATGCTGCCGCACACCAGGGCGGAGGGGTGCTGGGGAGGGAATCGGGAGGGTGCTGATGGCAGGCGGCGAGGGGAGCCTGGCCTGCACGGAGGCAAACGATCACGCTTCAGCGTAGGTTTGTTGAGGAGGGTGAAATATATCACCAGTATGAAACTAAAGTTAACCAAAAGTCAAGTTTCTCACAAGACTTGGACTACAGTTCCCCGGCAGCTAAGGAAGGAGGAAAGGAGGAGGAAGGCTTGGCAGATGGGGCCGTGATTGCCTTTGGCCAACAGAAAGCCACAGACGGAATGTCAATGAAATTGTAACAGAATTGAGGCCATTTGCTGGCGATTAGGCAAAGGTACGCAACATTTAGGTAGTGTTATTTAAGAAGCATTGTTATAAAACACAGTGGATTTGATTCTCCTGGGTTAGTTTTCAAAGTAATAAGTGCAACCACAACCTAACTGCTTAGCCTATTCCTTACCACAGACCTCTCTTGGATCAAGATACAGTAGTTTCTTCAAGTAAAATAGTGTACGAAATTTCTGAAGTGCCTCAAAATTTATATAAAAAGAGAGAAATACACAATTTTCTCAAGTTACTCCCTGAAACTTCAAAACCAAAAGTAGTTTCCCTTGAAAAATCTGCCCAAATGCCTACAAGTCAAAAGCTTTCAGTTTAACATGAAGGGACTGGAAGTTTTGTCATGTATATCACGTTGTGTCTATTCTGTCCAGTCCATGGCTGAGCAAGACCTAGCACACCAGGATGGGAAATATTTTAGTCTCTTCTTACCCAGTAGACTAGAAATATAAGAAAATAACATTGGAACAGGTTGCCCACAGAAGTTGTGGAAGCCCCATCATGGAAAGTGTTCAAGGTCAGGTTGGACGGGGCTTTGAGCAACCGCATCTAGTGAAAAATGTCCCTGCTCATGGCAGGGGGTTTGAACTAGATGATCTTTAAAGGTCCCTTCTAACCCAAACCATTCCATGATTCCATGATTTCATGAAAATAGTCATACTGTCATATTCCAAGTAGAAATAAAAACCGCTTTGCAATGTACGGAGCCCAAACCAGAAGGAATTAGTAAAACTTGGTTGAAACCACGGTGCCCACTGGTTGTGCCTACTGCTTGCTTAAGTGATTTGCAAGTCAGATCTAAATGAGATACTTTGCACGTGCAACATTCACTGCCATTTCTTGTTTGTCTCTCCAAGAAGGATATCTTTAGACGATCTGCATTTATTTCAGAGAGTCTTCTTACTTTTATTAAATAACAAATGGCAATGGCCTTTTGCTGGCACTCTTGATGGGAATAATTTGAAGAGTGCATAGCTAGCTAACTTGTTAGACTTGAATCACTGGCCCAGTTAGCAGGTACACTTTTGCTTCAACAAAAATCAAAACATATTTGGGTGCAGTAACCATGGAAATCCAAAGCTAGAGATACTTCTGAAGAATTTATGGATTATTTTGTATTTCCAGATTTAGATTTCATTTCTGATGAATAATTTTTGTTTGCATTTGAAATGCACTGTAATAGCATGGTGCAATCTCAAATGGCATTCTCGTTTATAAAAATACGTACCCACCAAATTTTCCACAGAGAAAAGTACCTCTGGTAGAACAACATCAATAAGTACTTTGATAACATTATTAAAAATAATTTTATTTTTACAAATAATCAGAAAATTCAAAGACTCTGGAGCCTGAGGTTTGTCTCTATGCACAGTATTTGCAGTATTAAGTTCATCAATAACTGTTATTCTGACGCTATTTAAATAACAACGGCATGTTGTTTCACTTCAGACTGACCAAGGTAATCAAGGCGCTGTATGGGTCTGACAGACTTTGGAAGGCAAGTTCAAGCCAAACAGTTGAAGTGTTACCGCTCCAAGCCTTGTGTTCCACTCTTCTGATGCATATTTCCATCTTAAAGCAGGGTTATATGATCTTGCGATCATTCTCCAGCCGTCATCCTTTGTGCCCCAGCTTGCTAAAGTAACCTACTTTATACCCAAGAAAATCATTAAGTGGATCTGATGTTCCTGCCTTAGAGACACTGACAGCCTCAGGAGCTGCAGGGCAGACCACTAGTGAGGTGAAAGTAACTTCAGCTCTGCTTTCACTGCGAGTCTGCCAAATCCCTCACGCATCTTTCTTGCTTCCTCCAGAGAAAGGGCTGGACATGGAAAAATCTAGTTTCTGTGGACAGACACAGTCAACCATTTACACGTATCCGCTTCTAGGCGTACGGTCAAATCACTATTATTATAGATTAAAGCAAAAAGTAAATACATAAGAATGAAAGGCACACCAAAACCAAGGAGTCATGCTTTCTGGTCAACCACTTAGAACACCTACTAACAATACAGAGTGCTCTAAAAATGTCTGGCTCTGGGCAGGAGGCCTTTCTTTTGTCGTAAATGTGGCAGAGGAGCCATGCCAGCTTCTACAAGAGGTGCTATAGAGGTGCAGGATGTAGAGGAAAAGAAGGATGGTGGTGCAGATGGGATCTGTGTAAACCACAAAAGGCTACCAGCAACATGGGGCTGGTAGCATGAATGGTGCCCTACCCTCACCTCCATGCAGTGCCAATTTGTAGCACTGTCAGGCAGGCCTAAGGAGCTGGGGAAGAACAGACACTAAATGAATAAAATAAAATTATCACAGTAACCTAAAGCAGAACAGGCAGAAGGAAGAGAAGTATCGTTGGATAATCTGGGCAGCACCATATTTCTTTTTATTTCACTTGTGACAGTGGGATCGTAAGTATTGACAAGATCAGTCTCAAAAATTGAGGCAATTGCATTCTCAAGTAACTAGATCCAAAACCTTAAGAGCCAATAAACAAATGGTGAGAATGAACTTTTTTTTAATCAAAAAGGACCAAAAATAAGGAGGTATGTGTTTACATTAAAATAGTATCTAATCCTACCTGCAGGGCTTCTGGGTATAAGCATGAAATCTTTACTAATTAATAATTATTTTAAATGTGTGAGCTCTAGGGAATCCATTCTACTTATAACAGCCGTGGAATGTGGGGCATTTTTTTCTCTCATTAGTGAATATCAATAATGGTCGTGCATGCGAATGGGAGACAAAAACATCTCTGTAAGAGCAGTGCCTAACTGTTCACTGCAAGACAACGCCTTTTTTGTCTGTAATTTTTTTCAAGAGCCATTTGTGTTGAGCTCTCCCACTGAGTTTGGAAGCCTTTGTGTATTATTATCCATGAAATACAAAATCCAGTCCACTCTGGGCTTAAAACAAGTCTCGGAGAACTTCCTGGCATACTTCTTAGTGATGAAGGCTTTCCCAAAGAAAGTGAGAAACTTCTACAATTAGCCTTTATTATTTTAATACTCTCTGAACTGAACTGGTGGCCAAAACTTCTGTTTTATACAATTAAAAACTCATGATGAGGCCCATTTTTCTTTATTATATTATTTGCAAAGAATGACATCAGTTCAAATTGGTTCATACATATTATTATGCCACACCAGTGCTTTCTACAGGGGAAGAACAGGACTGAGTAAGGACATAAGAGGATTCTCCTCCTTCCCACACACACTAGTGTTTCTAAATTGTCACAATGGCACTTTCTACTAGCCATTTTTGTTACTGAATAAATATTATTTACATAAGCAGAAGAACAACCAAGCAAAGGAAGCAGCTTCCATGTGCAAAAACCCAAGCCTCTTGCAATCAATCTCCTAACCCTCTTTCCTCGTGCCTTCTCAGGACAATGAAACAAGATCTTCTGTCTCCATGCATGGCTTTCTGCTCCTTTCTCACCTTCGGTGGTAACAGCCCTGCTACTCCTAATCTTTTTCTCTAACGTATCTCTGCTCCAACCCATATCCTTCACATTCATTCACACTCCCAAGATGATTTCACTCCTACTTTTACTGGGCAGTGATACATACCTGTTCAAGTTTGGAAACCGTATTGTTCCTCCCTTACACAGAATTGGGTTAACCCCTCCCTGCCTCTTTTTTACCCTGATTCTAAATGACAAATATTGCTTACACCCAAAATTTCAACAAGTTCTTCTCCTGTGACGATTTTTCTTTGCGAAAACAGTCTTGTGCGAATCGCAGTATATTGTACAGCTGACACAGCTCAATTGCAGAGGTGGTGTTGGAAAAGCAATTCAGAGTACAGAGAACTGAAAAAAAAAGAAGGATGGAGCAACTGAAAACTGTCACCTTAAAGCCACACTTTCCACAGGTAGCTAATTAGAATCCATTGTTAATTACATTTTGCATAGTTAGTTATTTTTAAAATTAAAGTGAATCCTGTCCTTATTAAAGCAAGCAGTAACGTTTTCATCAACTTCATTAAGCTCAGAAATCCAGCCTCATATATCCTTTATTTTACTCATCCAATGCCAACCATTCTAGCTTTTAGTCTCCCAGAAAAAGCTTGCTTTCCAGGTTATGTCTTCCATTACAGAGAAGAAAGGTTGTTTTGCTTCCCCCAGGCCAGCCTCAGTGTTTCCATCCAGGGAGTCTCTCGCTTTACAGCCCAAACCAGTCTGATCTGATTTCATCCTACATTTGTGAACTCAACAACAATAATGAATTCTCTGTGGCTGTTCCTCTTGTTTCTTTAAATTATCAATTTAAACTAATCACTTCATAAAATATTTGCAATGGAGGTTGTTCTCTGACTTGCAAAGTAGCTGTGGAAATGCCAGCTTAAGTATGCTCGCTAGACAGATCTTCAGGAGATTTTGGACATAAACACTGCATAAATATTCAGATATCCATTACAGACCTGTTGAAATTAAAAGTATTTGGTATACAGTAAGGGATATATCAGAAATTCAGATGGAAAAAATATATATTCCACATACTAAAAATAGCAGCCTCCATAAGCTCTATCATTTTCAAATTAGATACAATTATTAACTTAAAGCCAAGTAGAAAGTGTTTACATTTAAAAGGCCTTTCCAATTACAGGAATACTCTGTATGAGATTCTGCTAATAATGCCACCTAAAGATATACTACAGTACTAAGTTATGTTCATAAAACTGTTCACCTACAAATATTAGATTTGCAAAATGATCAAGATATAATTTAAAAATCCACCCAAACATCAAGGCAATGCTAAGGGTAGTGAAAATCAACGTGGTATTTTACTGGAAATTGAAATATATCCTCACTATTATACTAACCTATATATTGAGGGCAGAATGATTCTATATTATCATAATATCATGCAAATAGATTATCAGTTCTTGAATATATTCTGACAGAAGGCTAGTTACCTAGTTAACACGTACAAATTAACCCATCAGTGGGCGTCACAATCACTTAATATGATGGAGGGGTGTTCAGCAGGGACTTTGAGCAGCAAGAACATTTTCAATTTTCAGTTTAAGCAAATAAACAAGAATGTTGCATTTTTTTCCTAAATTATTATGCAAAGCATAGCTCATTGCAGAAGACTTAGAAACAAAATGGAAATGATTTGGCAAAATGAGAAAAGTATTAAATCCATTAGATCTCAGAAATAAAGAAGTCTATGCCTTTTAGTTTGGGTAGGTGGACGCAGTAGGATGAAATCTTACTAGACAGAGATGGGAACAGTATCCTTTAGCAAATAATCAAAGCATGAGAAAAATCTCCTAATATATAAGAAGGAAGCATGATGCTAATTTTAATTCTTTCTATTTAGAAGCTACCAAGTATTGAGTTTCTCCTAATGCCTGGAAGGTGGCCAGAAACACTAGCCAAAAGCACTTTAGCTTTTATACATTGCTTAATGTATAGGGAAATACTTTATGAATGCTGACCGGAATTATTACTCATTTAGGCAGGAAAGGAAGCAGTATTTCTATAAAGGATTTGTTAACCGAGAGCCATACGGTATCCTTTCATACAAAAATGCCTCATAAGGAAAAAAACTTACTTTGAAAAAAAAATTTAGAACATGTTGGACTTACGCCATGTTTTGTCCTTGCTGCAGGGTGTTGGGAGAGGCATTAGCAGCGGAATAGAAAGGTCAAGGACAGGTTGGTCAAAGCACAAGCCCAGGGATATTGGTCGGGGCAGGGGGAGGAGGGAAGGGAATCAGGACAAATTGTTAGGTCTCTTCTTAATATGTAAAATGAATACCAGCCCAAAACACCATCAGTCTACTTGGCTTACGAATCAGGCGACTGTCCACAGCTCCCTTTCCACAAATGTGTAAAACCAGTCGTGGAGAATCTCTGCCGTGTTTCTCCAACGTGCCCGCTTAAAAAAGGAGTTTCTTGCTTCTCTTCTGTCTTGCCAATCCCCACCCCACTTAGTACAATTTCAGAAACTGTTTTATCCTCGAGGGAGAATCGCGTGATATTTCAGACATGCTGATGCATATTGCACCCTTAAAGTTTGGGGAGGGAATGCTAACAATGTTAGCGATCTAAAATGAAGTAATTAGTGCAAACAGGAAAGAAAACAATCTACCAAGACAATGTGTGCTTCAGCTTGTTCCGGCACTGGTCTTCTGTTGATTTTGCGGTATGTTCGCTGCAAGCACAATAAACTCTGGCAACCAACAGCCTTCGCACCTGTTATCTTTTCTGCTTTCAATACAGGAGTATTAACACCACTAAATATTATATAGCAGTGGGACCCATCTTTTAATGCTTGCTTCAGAGCTGTAGTTTTGTGTCACCTCTCAACCAGATCACAGATTTGTCTCTATGCCATGTCATTTCAACATACCAGTTACTGGTATTTTTGAAAAATTAGACCTTGAATGTCTTTTTCATTTTATCTCATTCATAATCCTTTGAAGAAAATTAGAGCCTGCGAAATCGCAACATTGGGAAATAAGCTGCTATGAATCTTCTCATCCGTACCAATTTCAAATTACTGCTCCATTTACAGAGAGTATATAAGATTTTAACAAACATTTATGAAACCTTTGCTATAAGGTTGACTGACTGCTCCACTATGACAGAAAGCTGAGCTGTCTATGCTGTGGTGGTAAGACTCCAGCTTTATCACAAAGCAGTTCAGGGTCCTTCTACAGGATCCCTGCCACTCACACAGTGGCCCTTAGTAAGTGTGTGCGCTTTTGGGTCTGTATACCCACGCATTTCAAAACACTAAATGCCTGTCTTCCTCCACCACCACCTGGAGAGTCTGATTCCTGCTCCTACTTCTGTCCCAGGTGGACTCTAACTTTCAACATAATATATTTGAGACAGCAATGTTTTTTAAAGTTTTTAGCCTTTGTCACTCATACCACCAGCCCCCTCAATTACTGATGGCATTTTAAATTCTTTTCAGTTGCTTGTTGATTCTGTTTTCTCTCTGATATTGTTATTTATTAACATAGCCTGAGAAAATGACCTGAGAAAATCTGAGCTAGCTTTGAAAGTAATATACTACATTTGAAAGCAGAGCCAAAAGGTAAATCTAGTTTTATAGCCTGTCACATTTATAATGAACTAGTTCTGAGGCTGAGATTAATGAAGTTGTTTATTAATATGTTATTAATGAACAACATTTCATAGGTAAAAAGAACCCTTTACTTTTATGAGTTACTGAAATCATAAAAGCTTCCTTCCTGTTTTGAGGACAAACAGCTGCAATCCCATTTGAAATCTGCAGTTGTATTTACTTCTGGCCTGGGAAATACAACTGCAAACACAAAGTTTGATGTAATCAGATTTAACTGATCTACAGTGGTATAAACGTGATATAATTGGAGGGGTGTCACCAGGATTATACATATAAAATACAAAAATATCAGAAATAATCCTCTATTTTTATATTTATTATAATCAGTGACCCTCAATTCTCCTCCCACTTACACTTTGGACTACTTCTAGTGCCAGTGACAAGGGCTAGGCACCTCAAATGCAACTCGTTGCCCCCTAAAGCGGGATGGAGGACTTGCAGTCGGAAGTACAGGCATCTCTCCACGCATTACACAAGACAGACAGACAGCGAAGTGAATTCTACAGCAAGATAATAAGGCTGAAAGAATGGACTTTTACACAGCTGGTGCTCAGAGTAAAATCTTGTCGTGGCTCTTTCAATGATCTTTAAGAAAAATTTGCAATACTTTTTTTTTTTTTTTATAAGAAGGAAGGCCACAGGACTCCAATCTCATTTCTAAAATCAATTCTGATATTAAGTTAACTCCACTGACTCCAGTTATGTTAGTCCTGTTACGTTACGTTAGAGCTGGCTTACTCCCAGGACATTATAAACGGGATTCGGTTAGCATTTTATGTGTTGACAGTAGGATTCTCTGTTCAGAAAATGCTACTTCAAAATTGTCACTGCAACTTCCCTGGACTATCAGAATAGTTTTCCAGCAGAGAATTATGCTACCCAAGTTTAAACAAATTTTATTAACCTAAGCCACCCCAGCAAAAATAGCAATACAAAAGCAATGCTTCTTCTCATATTAAGTTTTCACTGTTTAATAGTAAAATAACAAGCTAGGATAAAGTATTTCACATGTACATAAGAAGCAAGTTGGGAAAAAGTCATTCCAAAATATAAGATGACAATATATATAGCAAAACGATTACTCAATCCACTTGGGCACCTGCTGGGGAAAAAGACCATCCTTTAAGCCTATAGCCACAGATCACCTATTTTTCTCAGATCTTCAGCCAACACGAGTTTCACTAGGAGCTACCTTTTACTGAAGACTGTTCTACAGTGAGATTCTTCTCTGACACTGATTCTCCAGCACTGAGGAGAAGCTCCAGAAACCTCCGTTTTACGAGTTAGTTACATTAGCACATTCTGACCTTTAACCCTGGCATGAAACCATGGTGGATGGGGGTGTTAGAGCAGATTGCTCTCTGGGGTCTTCCTGCTTTCTTACTTCATTCAGTCTTTGGATACAAAAGGAGGCTGCAAACAGAAGTGTCTGATGTCCGTTTTCATTATTCATTAACTGGTTAATTAACAGTAATTTGCTTCTATCTCTCCTTCTGAGTACCAGATACAGGAGTTATTCAGACTACAGTCCAAAAAGCGCTTTAGGTCCTTTTAGGTCCTTTTACAAAGTTCAGGGAGTTCCTCCACTGCTTAACGCAGTGATCTCATGCATGGAAATGCTCCACAGAGCAGAGTAGATGGGATACAGCTTGACTATCACAGAGTGAAGGCAAATTAATTGGAAACAAAAGAGAAGAGCTAAAAAGGCCTGCCCATGCAAATGTTGCTGCACATCAACCAACTCATGCCCTAATTTTTCACCTTTTGCAGATGGTCCGGAGTATTAGAGACAATGCTGAGGTAACATCCTCGCCACTGTGTCAATCCCCTACCTACAAGTATAGTAGGGTAGGAGATGCTGCACATACATGGCTGTATGTGTTCTGGCAGATTTCTCACATACTCAGAAATTAGTGTAAGTTTTAATTACCTTCAGCATTTTGCATAAACATACTTTATATCTGATTTTAGCATCTTTTGCTGTTCTGTGGAAGAGTCGCACGCTGTTTTAGCTGTAAGTTGGCTTCCCTGACAGAGGCCAGTGGAGCCAAAATTAGCCAACCCCTTAGCTCTTTATAAGATCAGCAACAAGCAGACCTCCAGCTAACTAACATAACTGTTGTAAGTGGCTTCACAGATGATACTTTGAGTGGTCAAAACAACATATGGGCCGAAGTTCTGCAGGCTTGCAGTTATACAAATGGCTATCATTTCAGTAGCTAACACATCACTGATTCCTCTACGTGTAACAACGGCTTGCTGACTGCTGGCTCTGGTCACGAGTTTAGTAGCAATGAGGGCATCAATATCGCTTTAATATTTCACTGCTCTAATACAAAACGGAAATAATTTTAGTCCCAGTTCTTTTACAGCTGCTTCTGTATTACTAGACTACATTGTGGTACATTGGATGTATTTTAGATTACAGTGATCACAAAGACAGACAATTTGGGTAGACGCTAAGTGATGCTTTGCCTTACTTCACTGGCATATAGTGCCTGATATTAAATCTACATGACAGTCTTGTTAGATTAGTTTAGCTGGAAAGGGCTGCTACTGGGCTAAATTAAGTTAGAGTTTGACCCTTAAAGCGTTAAGTGTCCATCCTGTAACTGCAATAAAAATTAACACATCACTAATATTAGTATGTCTAAAATATTGCTGCAACAAAATGAATAATAATAATAATGGAAAAAGAACAAAACAAGAAAGTCTGCAAATGAAAATCGCTTTGCATGTATTAATTCAGCTCTGCTGTTTAGCTTTTCGGAGTCTTGTTTCAGAACTGTGCTGGTAATACAGAGTAAATATGATTTTGCACTGTGAGACATTTTTGCTTGTTATGCAAATATTATATTCAAATTTAGCAGCATCCCATGAATTTCCTTGGCACACCCATCCTGGACATGAAAAGAAATGACAAATGGTGTACAGTTAGTCTCCACTAACAACTAAACTGGTAAATAAAGTAACAAATGATCCATTTTTTCACTGATCAGTGCCATGTATAATGAAAGCATCTTGCAGAGCCATCTTAAGTACTTAGTTACTTAAGTACTTACTTACTTAATTCATCCTCTAAGTTAAAGATTACAACTCTTGAGCAGTCCTGATTTTCTGTGTTTCACTCAAGATTATTAGAATGCCGTACACACCACACAAGCTTTACTGTTTTCACCACTATAATGTATAGTAATTTGTTGTGGACTTCAATAATAATATATCAGCCAATTTTTGTTTGATTTTTTTTTTATTTGGTGCGATTCTAAACTACAGTTGTATTCCCAGGCTTCTCCTATTTGTGTTATGAGCATTAATGTAAACATCCATTTTGAAATACATGCAAAAGCCAATGTATTACCAGAGAGCACCAACAAGGTTAAGAAAAGTACAGAAGAGCCGTCCCTGATCATCAGAATGGCACTAAAGGAAAATTGAATATTAGAACTAGACAGCACAGGCCAAAACTTCTGAAGGAAAAGCAGGTTGGTAGCCATCTGTTTGACCATTATCCACTTGGATGAGGTGTTATAGACTCTGCCTTCACAAGTTACATCATTCAAGCTCTGCAAACATTTTTTGTCCTACTGTACTGCTGTGTCACGGCTAAGTCTGGAACAATTTTATTGTTGCATATTTTGAACAGAACATCTCATAAATTACTTAGACTGCTGAAAATATTCACCAGGATTTACAGTATACTGCATAAGCAGATGAATGACCTCCAGAGTACTTTGACAAAAATCAATTAAAAATCTCTGAGTTGCAGCAAGCAGATGGCTGAAGCTGAGACCACATCTGGGCTGCTAAAAGTTTTAAGCAAACCCTGTAATCTCAGTGTGTAAAAATATTACAAGAAAAATCTCAGATGATCTCAATGAACTTGAAAAAACCCTTTCCTGTTCTAGAATAGGTTTATTGGAGTACAGGATCAATGCCTGGGAGAAGAGCCAGAGATTTATGCAACCGTTGCATTTGAAACTGCACAACAATTAGGGTTAACAGCTTTGCGTATTTTGGAACTTGTCCACTTCACCATACCCAGGACATTGTGGAGGTCAAGGACAGGAGAGGGGATTTTTACCCACCCTACCATTATTGGACAGAAGAAAGATTTTCGGAGATGCAGCACTGGCTGGGTGCCTTACAGATAATTAGATTCTTGTTTCCAGTACTCTACCCGTATATTTAGAGGTGGAATTACACTGCAGCACTTAAAAAAATGCACTAAACAAATATACATTGCAAAAGGCCTGTTAATTTCTAGGATACCTGAGAGACCTCCCATCACAATGAAACCAGGATGTTTCCACTATAATCACAAAGGCATTCCTTAACTTCAAGCAAGTAAGAGGTATAGTGATGAAGACACCATTTAAGTGGTTGATTCAATGTCTTTCTTGTACAAGAGGTCATCTGCCTCTCCACGCAAAACGAGCAGCTGAAATGCTCACCTTGGTGTATTTTTATTAGAAAGGGTTACAGACCTAAGTTTCCTGGAATTCAAATACGGCCCCTTTTGCCTCTCTGTCCAAGGCCCGTTTGTATAATTTAAGGGATGCTGGACTAGCCCAAGCCCTGGCTCAGAGACTGTGTCGCATGATGCAGCTGAATTTGTCAAGAGCAAAGACCCAGTGGCCTGGAGTACAGCCAACGGGCTGAATAAACGCCACGTGAGAGCAGCCTGCAAGACACACGCTCTGGGGGGGCTGAGCGTTCATTCGCATGGTGGGAGAGGCTCTGGGGGCACTGGGCTTCTCTGCAGTAGAGGCAGAAGGGAGACACTTGCCAGCATTTCAGGGCAGCCGTGAGGCAGCCAGAATACTGGGAGGTGGGATCGAGTGACTCAGGTGCTGTAGTCCATGAGAACAAAGCTACTGAAAATGGTGGAGCAAGGAGTAACATGAACCAAGAGACGGCAATGAACTACTGGCCTTAGAACCAGAAAAGCCTAACATTGCAGATTCTAATAGGATATGAATTAAAATACTTCAGTGCAATTAAGGACCAAGAAAAGGAAACTGGCTGCAATTACTGTACTACCCTCTTGCATAGGTGAACAAGAAAAGCTGGCCAGATACAAGGGTTCTTCTTCACTAAATGTTTTCTGATTAACTCCCACAGTGTTGCAGTATTACCTTCCACATCTTAAACGAACGTAACTTCTACAACTTGCTCATGCATACAATTGTAGACCTTAATTTCAGAATTATTACATCATCCAGTCCATTTTTCAGTATAGCATAAGCTGTAAAAATGTATGCTTTTGTGATCAAATATGGATGACATAAAATATGTACCCAGCCTAGATGTGAAGCCATCAAGAGGCAAAGGTCTGTCAGGGAACGAAGTGTATCCTCCCCCAGGTCCTGGGGGTTTGGCTGCTTGGGCTCCAGGCTGATCTGTAGTGCAGCTGTCCAGCCTTGACTCAGAACTGTAAGAAGCCTTGGTGGTGGGTCACCCCTCTTCTCTCAAGAGATGTTCTTAAGATCAGAATCTTGCCCTTGGTCTCTGCCTAAGCTACACAGCAGCCCCACCATGCCTGGCTTGTACTAATGATCCAGACCTTGACTTGCTGTCTTGACTTCCAGGTTTGACCTCAGACCGGATTCACCACTTTGTACTTGTCCAGTGATCTGGACTGTTGGATGAACCTGGTTACACTCACCCTACTATGGGACTGCACCCCTTGTCAGTGAGGTCACTGCCCCTACCTGCCCTCCTGTCACACCTGGCTCCCCTTCCTTTCCTCATGGTTGGTGCTCCCTGACCAGATCTTCCATTACTTCCCTTGGGAGTTCGCTCCATTGGGGCATCACCACTGCTAAACAAAATCAAAGAAATATACCCCTTTCTAACTCGCAACTACTCATTCTTGCTGCTTTTCCCACTGAACTGAAGAACATCAATACCACCTCACCATGAAGGAAGGGATTATATGTTTTGATCAAATTGCCCTTTTATTGCCTGTTGAGATGTAAACCAAGTTCTTGAAGGTGTTCACTCTCAGACATTTTCTTTTATCTCTCAAATAATTTACAAGCTTTTTCTACATCACTAGCTTTTCAACATGCTTTTAAAACATTATGAGCAGAGCCACGCATCCTATTTCAGTATGCTATATACAGCATGTCATACAGAGATCCTATTCTGTCTCCCATTACCTACTTCCATAAGTCCTTTTTGCTCTGGCATATCAAGATTACATGTTCACGTGCTTGTCCACTAATGTGCCTAATCCTATTCACAGCAAGCTGCTTTTGAGGATATGCTTCCCCTTCCTCTTCTTCCTCCGCCCCCTTCGGCAAGTGGTAATTTGCCTTCCTTGTTCTTTGGCTGAATTTGATGAAACCCAGATTATGTGACAGTGCAGGTTTCTCTGCATGATGAGAGCAGGGCATTCTTTCTGTCCCTGTGTCATCTGCAAGGTTCATTTTCTGCACATTGGGAATAGTGCAGAGCCCCACTGGAGCATGTCTATTCAGTGATTCCACAATGACAGCTATATTGGTGTATATTCATGATCTTGGTATTGCTTAGTTACCCCCCAACCATTTCATCTGATATGTACTTGCCTACTGCTGTACAAAACTAATTTCTGGTCAAAACAAAGTCTAATGTCTTAAGAAAGTTACATCTATTAAATATATACAATGACTTTTATTGAATTTGTCATCTCAGCAGAGATGAAGATCTGTTTTGCTTAATGAGGAAGCTTTCCAAATCTTACGTTGATCCCTTCCTACTCTTTGTAATGTAATGCTATATCAGTTTTTCCCCTGTTATTTTGCCTAGGATCAATGTCAACGCAACAAACCTAATTATCCAGAAAGGGTAGGTGAGATGTCCTAAGGCTGGACCAACATTAACACCCCATTTTTCTTTAATTTCCACAGTATTCCCAGATGTATTAGCATAAGCAATGCAGAAAGAATCTCAAATATCTCTGTGGGAAGTTACTTAGACCTGCTGGTTCCAAAGTGCCCATGGAAAGGTGATCGCAAAGACAGCCTAATTCCCCATCCTTTGGCTCCTGAAAGAGAAGAACAGGGATTGTAATGATGCCATGAGGCCAAAGGAGCACTGGAGAGGGCATACAGCACGATGGGACACACACTGCTGTTGGCTGGAACTGCTCAGATAGGTCCTATGTAGTTGAAATACCGGAGTTTAAGTCTTCAGCCCCAAAATGTTGAATGTACGAAGCCTGGAAGACAATGCCTTCGGATAATCATCACGCACCTTGTGTCTGCACCACTGACAGGCTGACACCACAGGACTTGGGCACAGTCTTCAAAAGCTATAGGTAGGAGACTGCCAAAGAATATGCCCCCTTTCTTACATACTTTATGAACTTATTACATGAGGATAAATGGCTTGTGTAGCATGGTGAAGAGATCTGGGGTAACTCATAATAGTTTATTCTTCCCTTGTGGAGTTATCCACACCTGTTGCCCAATATGACTTACATTTGCACTCTTAATCACAATGAAAAATAGGTTTACATTTTTCTTCATAATGTCAGAAGCTCAGCCTATTTCCTCCGCCCATCATCCTTCCAGAATCCCTTCCACTTTATCAAAACACCCACACATTTACGCTTCAGACTGATTTATTTCTTAATATTTCTTTCAGCCTCTTTAAACTACATTTCTGGACCAATGCCAGCATCAGCTGTCTCTCTAAGGAAATTAATTCAAGTGATATCCTACCTTGTCCTCCTGCTTTTATTTCTCTATCATGCTTTTCAGAAATATGTATTCGTTTGGGACTGTTTTGAGAGCTCAGTGCTCTCTGAGTTTAAATCTAGCTATCGTTCATCTTTTCCTGGTCTCGTAACTGCAGCTATTCCTGCAACAGCCTTTAAGAGTTAATCAAAAAAGAACAGCCATTTATAATTGCAAAATTCGCATTGAACTTTCTCCTGATGTTTGTTAGCCTCAGCCTAAAATCATATTTTACACTAGATGAAGTATTCTTAATTGTTGTCAAAATTATCTTGAGCCTCTGAGCTGGGAGATGGCTGGATCCACTTTTGGTATGAAAGCCAGAAAAGCTTGAGAACTTGCCTGCTGCTCCTCTGGCTGGCTGGCAGGGTAAGATGTCTCCTATTGGCAAACATTTGCCCCAAAAATACACTGGAGCTGACTGGCCAACCTTTTTTCCCAGAAGGGGTCTCGGAAGGGGAAGGCACCTCGTTCTCTGACTTGAGGAAGCTAACAGGTGTTATCCTCCCCTTTTATGAAGGGGCAGAGCAGAGAGCAGCACGAGGCCTGCGTTAATACCGGCCCAGCTGCCTCTCTGGGCACCTCTTGTTCACAGCTCATGCTCTTTGACCTTACAGTTGCTGCTGTAATGCAGTGCGTTTTCAGCAGCATCAGATACTGCTCCTACTTCATCACACTTCGAGCCAAGAAATATAATTATTGATTTATATGTAGGATACCACTGTGAGCAGGAAAACAAATGATTCAGTGCCTCTGTCAGCATTAGTCTTACTAAAATTGTTGGATGAGTTCATTTTTACCTCCGTGCTCTCAGAGATGACCAGCTCCTTTTCCAGTCCAAAAAAGAAGAGAATTATTCTAGAAAAAAAAAAAAAATCAACTTCTGTTTGTACTTGGAATTTGAGGGAAAAAAAGGAAAAAAAAAAAATTCTATAAATGGAACAAGCATTTCTCCCTTTTTACTTCATGCCTCAGAGCCATCTAGGTGTCATTTCCAAGTCATCTAATCATACAATAATTTCACAGAAACTGGATTGGGGGGTGGGGGGAAGACTATTTGTGAGGAACAGGGAAAGAACTCTTGCCTGTGTTGACAGGGATTACCCTCAAGCAGCAAGGGCCATAAGTGGCTGCCCTTCTAGGCAGCGCAGCTCCCCCCCGTAGTGCTGTCAGGGACTCACCTGCCCATGCTGTTTTTAGCTTCTGCTATAGATAGACCTTGCCACTCAAAGGCACGTCCGTTTTCTTCAGCAGCATCCGCTCATTTACCAAAAGCAAACCTCCTGCAAATCCTGCTCCTCAATAGGGAAGTGAGTGCTCTGCAAGAGAATTCAGCTTCGACATTTACTGGCAGCAAAGAGCCCTTGAGCAGCGAGGGGATGATTAATTGTCATCTAAACCTGCCTGCCTTTAGTCTCCAGTCTCTTTCCTACTGCCTCTGCTCTGAGCTTCAGGGAAGGACCTGAAGGGAACCTGGACAAATGGAAATTCCCATTTGACACTTTCTTTCTTTAAATCTTTTCCCCTTAGGCTTTAGGAATAACAGGCTACACATGTATTTGCACAAAGGTTAATACTATAAGGAAGCATATATCTTTGATTCTGTCTCAGTGTCTGATGCATTAGTATTTTAAGCCTTAACTCTGTAACAATACAGATCATCTGTTAAGTTTTCTTTAAGGCAGAAATGGGATCACACTAGTATTGCATATGGTTAAATCCTCAATACAGGAATCTGTATCAAAAAATATGACCCTCTAACTTTAACTCAGTCTCCCTTGGATTGAGACTGAGAATGAGAAGTTTGAGCTGAAGTGCTTCATTCAAAGTTACAAGAAAGTGAAAAGTGTTTATCTTTCACACATCTTAACAATTGTATGAAAGATTGCATAGCTGATTATTTTTTTAGTGCAGACTAGACCATAAGCCTCTTGCACATTAGTGAGCACTACACACAGTGAGTGGTAGAATTAGGAACACTCCTCTGTTTTCATGAGGACTACTCACAAAAGTACCAGTTAAGTTCCTCCTTTAGTAGAGGAACAAGTAAGTCCTTTATTCTCCTCCAGACCTTTCCCTTCTCACAGATACATCTAAGAGTTTATGTCCCGTTTGAACTTCAACAACGTTTGCAATAGTATAGTTTCACCAGTTACAACTTCCAGTGAATGAGAAATCCTTTGAATAAATCTTAGTGCTTTAAGCTTTAGTAGGGTAGTTGAACATATCATGTCTAACTTATGATGGCCTTAGTCTGCATGCAATGTAAATAACAAGCTGTAGGCTCCACTATCTTCATATAAATGGCACCCCTTAAAATAAAAGGGTAGGTACAAGTAGCATTGTGTTTTGGTATGGAGATTCACAGGATTAGGAACGCTGAATGTCATGGCCGTAGAACCATGCACAGCCCGTCTGGAGGCCACACTTTTCTCCGTGGCTCAGAGGACCATGAGTCAGCCAAGAGCAGTGCTGGATTTCCCTCCTTCCTCCCTTTCTCCTGAAGTAAACATGCCAAAGGGCTTCTGTGTGAATCTTGTGTGTTGTAGTGGAGCAGGATCACCCAGCCTCAGATCTGCTGAGTGAGCCATATTAAAAAGACTTGAAAATGCGTCCTTTGAACTATGGGGTCCCCCCCTGCCATTTCTCTGAAGTCTAAAAGCACCTCACAGTCGGATTTTGTGCTAACCAAGCACAGGGGGACCCAGAGAAGAGTATACGGAAACTCTCTTTTCCGTGACCTCTGAAGCATGGTTGTGGGCCTGCTTTCTGCAGAGACAGGCTCCCTGTTTTGACCAGAGTTTCTCTCCCCTCTTCATACTTGCTCACCTCTTGCTGACTCCTTTCCTCCCCACTTTGCCAGTGAGTCCGTTCTGCTAGGTCTTCCACAGGAGCCGTGGTCCCTCCTGCTTCCCTGCCACAAGGTCCAGCATGACCGAAGCTCAGCAGCTGGGGAGGAGGTAAACAGGCAGCTTTTCTCCCTGCTGCCCACTGACATGGCTTTTTCATAGGTATACAACATGCAATATTCCCACGTTGAAGCACAGGCGAGTTAAAAATAATTCTGTCACAGGGTTACTACTTCATACTCATACTGGTATTCTCCATTTTTTTGTAGCCATGTAGCACAAGATTAAAATAGATCAAGACTTGTACAACAGCCAAAATCTTTCAGACATCTTTCCCCTCCTTTGCCGTAAAGGAGGGGAGGAAACCTACATGCTGGTGGAGTCAGTCCGTACAGGTACAGTAAACCATGTAGTACAGACACAGCTACTGGCCTAAGTAAGCTATTCTGAAATGGCTTACAAATGAAATTTGTCAGGGTTTGAGGTCAGTTCTCAGCTCAGAAGGATTTTAAATGAGTTATCTCTCTGAAAGAAACATAAAGTGTTCCTTTCACATACACATTTAAGAACCTTTTTTTTGCATATTTCACAAGAGCTGGCTGTGTCTTTGAGCTGCTGAGCTTTCTGACATCTTGCCCTTGAGTGTGCCATAATTTATAAAAATCCAGTTCAGTGCTGGGCAAGGAAGGGAAGGAGACCCTGGGAACAAAGGACTGCAGCTAACTTGAGAGCTGAAAGTATTTGCCTGATGGTTTGCCACTGATTGCTTATCTTAAACATTGGATTTCCTTCACTAAGTGAATGGAAAATCATTTAAGGCATTAGAACAAGGTGCTAAATATAGAATTGATGCTCCCCTCTTTAATAACCATCCTCCCCTCCAAAATGACGGCCTGCTGCCCAAGAATTTAGCATAGTGCTGCTCTTCAGTGCAAGTTCAGGATTTACCAGCCAATCCTCCCATTTCCCTGGTGAGAGAGCTCCACATTGTGGGAGGATCGTGCACGGTGAGCAACAAAAATAAGGGATGCTGAAAAGGGAAAGCATTGCACAAAATTTACCCTGCTATTTCACTAATGACTTTTTCGTGAGGGCAGTGTCAGATGAAAACTCTAATCTCTCTTTCAAAGGGGATAAACTTATGATAGCTGCATTGTTTTACTCTACTCTTCCAAAGCATGTCAACACTGTTAGAGAAAGATACAGCACAGAAATGGGGAAAGGCAGAGTGATCAACCAGCTATTTAAATACATACCCAGCTAAGCTGCAGGTAAGTTTTGATGTCTTGGAATCATAGGCACAGATCCTTACCGTTGACAAGCGAGCCATCATCTTTTTCACTGCCCTTTAATCTTCCATGTTTATACTCCATCAAAACTTAGTGAGCGATAAGCCTGTCCCTCCTTCCCTCTCTGAAACTACAGCTTGGGCCCATCTCCTTGTCACTTCATAGTGTGCTTAGATGGTGAAAAACAGATACTGAGGCAGCATCTTACAAAAAAGATGAACCTTTAATGAAAGAAAAGGCTTGTATGAGGCAGGTTTGCCTCTTAGTCAGGCTGCTCAAACCAGAAATACAATAAAATATTATGTTTTCTCCCCAAACTCTTAAAGGCTGATACCTTTAAAACTATCCACAAATCAGTTGACTTTCGCAGCTATTTAATTTAGTCTAATACTATGGACTAGCAATCTACACAGGGACAGAGACCCCATCCTTCTTCTTGACAAGAAAAGCAGAGAGTCCACAGCAAGGGAGGCAGGGGGATGGATGAACCCACGGGCCAGATTGTCCTTGAGCTACTTCGCTAAATCAGAGGGCGGCAAGGCATAGATGTGCCCACAGGGAACCTCCTTTCCTGTCATCATGTCAGTGGGGCAGTCATATGGGCAATGGGGTGGTAGAGTTTCTACCAGCACAGTGGTCCTTCTCACCCCTTCTTTCTGTCTGCATCCTGCCTCTGGGATGAGGAGTGAGGTTGGATGACACCTCTGTGGGCTCCTCCTCTGGGGGTAATAAGGGAGGAGAAGGACTTGGGGGTGTTGGTTGATGAGAAGCTCATCATGACCCAGCAATGTGTGCTTGCAGCCCAGAAAGCCAACCATATCCTGGGCTGCATCAAAAGAAGCATGGCCAGCAGGTCGAGGGAGGTAATTGACCCCCTCTACTCCGGTCTTGTGAAACTCCCACCTGGAGGACTGTGTTCAGCTCTGGGGCCCCCACCATAAGAAGGACATGGAGGTGTTGGAGCAAGTACAGAGGAGGGCCACAAAGATGATCAGAGGGCTGGAACACCTCTGGTGGACAGGCTGAGAGAGTTGGGATTGTTCAGCCTGGAGAAGAGAAGGCTTGGGGAGACCTTAGAGCAGCCTTCCAGTACCTGAAGGGGTCCTACAAGAAAGCTGGAGAGGGACTTTTTACACAGGCATGTAGTGATAGGACAAGGGGTAATGGCTTTAAACTGAAAGGAGGTAGATTTAGATTAGCTATAAGGAAGAAATTCTTCACACTGAGGGTGGTGAGGCACTGGAACAGGTTGCCCAGAGAAGTTGTGGATGCCCCATCATGGAAAGTGTTCAAGGTCAGGTTGGACGGGGCTTTGAGCAACCTGGTCTAGTGGAAGGTGTCCCTGCCCATGGCAGGGGAGTTGGACTAGGTGATCTTTAAAGGTCCCTTCCAACCCAAACCATTCTATGATTCTATGACATGGCAGGGCTCCTCCAAGGGTCCAGGTACACTCCTCTCTGGTGCACCAATTGCCACTGCTGAGCAGCTGGTATCTGTTGAGTGGGTCCCTGAGTAGGCAGTGAAGATTAGCTGCATCTGACTAATAAATTCCTATACCCTTATGTTTTGCACCAGGAGATGCCCGTCCATGATGATGCTATAAAGTCCATGACGAACACTATAAAGAAAGGGAGAATAGTATAGATAATCTTATGTCCCTTTAGATGCTGGGAACCCCAAGTCATGCAGCATCAAATGGGCCTCTGATCCATGTGCAGCACACTGTGCAGACCCTGTCTGTGGAAAACGTTACACCATTTTGATCATTCAAGCTATTATGGGATTTTCTGAAAACAAAACAACACTATTCATCATTTCTACTGTCAAACAGAAAGGATGTTCACATGAGAACTTCTTGCTCCACTGGGCAAGGACATAGAGGTGGTGTAATCACCGGTACTGAGTGGGGGCTGTTGCAGTGAGCTGGCCAAGGTTGTCCTGCAGCCGAGGGGTATGTGGGACAAGCCTGAAGGCCAGCCTGTACATGCAGCAAAGAACAGACCTGCGCCTATTGAGGTTGGCTCTTAGTGGATCACTAACTCCTCGGTGTACAATGGTCTTCTGGTCAGGACCACTACACCTTGCCCAACTCCAGTTGAAGGGCTCAAGGAGCCAGGGGACAGAGGTTGCTCTGGGTGCAGGGGATGTGAAAGAAGGCTGACGGGCTGCTGTCTGCCTCTGAATGCTGACCACAGCTTCCTGCAGGCTTTGGAGGTCAGCCAGGAGCAGCAGGAGGAACTACGGGGGCAAGCCCCTGCGTGCAGCCCGGGAGCCCATGGGCAAGCTGTTGGGGACAGATCCTGCCACAGCCTCGGGGACAGGATCTGGAAGACCTGAGCTAACTGCCAGGGAGTAGCAGGAGCAGAGCTACTCTAGAAGGGAGAGCAAGCCAGGAGCTTAGCATGACCAGAGCACAGGCAGTGCCTTCACTAACAGGGCACAGTCCCTGCGCTGGGCAAGCAGGGCAGGGTGGTGACAGGCAAAGGCAAGGTGACAAGTCAGGTCTGAACTGAGCCTTGGAGATGGAAACAACAGGTCAGGGATGTCAGGGGCCTGGCCAGGAGCACACACCACTATGAAGTAGCTTACACCCAGGCCCGAGCTTCAGTGGAGCTTCTGCATCAACGGGCCCCAGCTGAGGCTGGTCAGGGCACGTCATACCTACAGGGGCCCTCATGGCCCTGACAGCAATGCAGTCCAGCTGTCCCACACGATATTCAGTTGTTGAAGAAAATGAGAGTCTCCACCCTGTGGACCCCTACATTATCTGACATCTTGCAACTTCTCCAAGAAGCTTAGGACCTCCGCCTCACAGTAGCCTCCTTCCTGACTTCTACCCATCTTGTACAGGTACAGTGATTCACAGCTTTACAATACAATATTGCTGTATCAGCATGTACTTTCACTAGAGGGCCATATTACAATTGCATGGGAAGGCTGGATTTGGGCATTTCTCGTCTGAACCATCATTTTAAACATACTTTGTGTTTAACCCACATGGGCCTCTAGACTGGTCAGACTGTCAAACTAAATGACTATAAAAATATACATGCTACAGTTAAGTTGCGATTCAGTCTGGAAGTATTTGTTATACTGAAGAAAAATAGTTTCACAGCAAGGACTTTGTTCATTTAATTCTAGCATATACGTAGGGTGTCAAAGCTAATGATTACTGTTGCATAAATGTTCAAGAAACTATCCTGATTTCCCATTTCTCCTACACTTCATTTCAGTGTAGGAGACCTATTGCAGTAATAGTTAAGTGTCTGACTAAAACAGAGATAGAAAGTACAAGGTTTCACCCTTTCAAAAACATTAGTCATTGGAACATAGGTGAGCAAACAGAAAATACTTAGAGTAGAACAGGAGAAGAGTTTGAAGTTTGAAAAAAGAATCCAAGAACAAAAAACCCCTAAAAAAACAGCAGAGAGGGAACTCCAGAGAAGAAGGAGGACTTTGTCAACACTCAAATAACAAGTGAAAATCAGCAGCTAAATTGACAGTTTTCCCAGCTGTTAGGTTTTGTATGAATGATGCAGATTGTAGTTCTTGTCAGGTGATGACAGCAGATCAACCTAAGGCTCCCTCTGATGAAGGGAGCACCTCTGAGCACCACCCCAAAGAATGGATGAAGCTTACCAACAACAATGCACTGAAGCATTTACACCTAAGTCACTGCTAGGCAGGGCTGACAGGCTGGATAACTGCCTGGAAGAGCCAGAGAAGATGGATGGATGCTGTCAGCATATTTCTTCAGGGTGAGCATCTGTGCCCACAGGTTCCCTAGCTCTTCCCTTGGGAGCCAGCCAGGTACTAGCATGACTCGGCCCCTACAGCGATATTTCCCGTGACAAAGGAGAAACCCCTGTCATATATGCACACAGCGCCATTTGGGCATTCAAATGTTGTCCTGCTATTTTGGGATGCAGAGAAGTGCCACTTCCTCCTCGGCAGTGTGGGAGAAGATGCACTGAGCCAGCAGTCCTCAAATTGCTTTTCTACATCCCCCTCACCATAAGTACGTTCTGGATTTTGGGTGTTCTTCCCACGTAAGTGTTGCTTTTGGCTTGGATGGGGGCAGGGGGAGTGCTGGCTGGAGTGCAGCAGGGGACATGGCAAGGAGAGGGCAGAGGGAGAAGGGGGCAAAGGAGCTCCTGACAGCCAGGCTGAGAAAGGAAGCAGGAGAAGTCTGTGACTGCTGCAAGCCACAGAGCCAAACCAGTACCCTTCAGCAGGGACACCACGACCAGAGACAACAGGAGAAGGCGGCTTTTCCCAACAGCTCTCAAAATCCACGGGTTGCCTCAGCCACGCTTCTTGGTGCTGCCTGTCTCCTCACCCAGAGGGAACGTTTTAAGCACTTCTTCACCTCCTGGCTCTGTTCCCAGGCCATCTTCTTGCTTTCCTCCCTCCCCTACTCATCTCCCATCAGCTCCCCAGGGACAGGCCACCTTCCCTCGCTAGGAGATGTATTCCCCAGGTCCCTAATGGAGCAACCATTATCAGTTTGAGAATAGCCGTGCTAAAATGCCATGCCCTCTCCAAACATCATGAACAGTAGCCCACACCCCAGGATCCAATTAATTAGTTAAGATGTGTGGCTTTACTGAAGAAAATTGTTGTCAGGCAGTGAGAAAGCCAAGCAGGATAAGAAAAACAACAACAACAACAAAGTGAAATTGTTGACTCATATTAGTTATTAACTCAAGGCCTCAAGAGAAAACCACTAATGTGAAAGTTATAAAACTGAGAAAAAAACAGAAGGTAGTTACAAGACAGCAACTCAGCAAGACAGAGGATTAGCCTGCTCCAAGGAACAACAAAGCCTGGTGTTTTCCCACATGACTGACAACTGTGTGGCCAACGAGGACATGTCACCTTGCACTGGGGTGCTGAGAGCTGCAATGCTTGCATGCTAGGCACATTAGACCTAGCTGTCTTCTGTGTGCTTTCACCATGAATAATTGTTGTGTACTTAAAAACCTGTATACTCCTGCTTGCAATCCTCTGCGCATGGAAAAAGATGCCCAAATATTAGTGAACCTGTGGAAAAGAAGCATCATGGCCCAGGCACTTAGGTGGCATATAGGTGTGCCACGTCCTGCTCAGCACGCTGGTGTTAGTAGATCCATGTGCTTAATCTCAAATATTGAGAAGAGCTCAGTACCGAATCTCAGAGGGTAACTGTAATGCATTCATTTCACAGCTCAGATGAGGAAGTGTTTGCATGTATTTGCTTTAAGCACAACTGCAAATAGCAGGCTGTTTTCTTACTTGATCGAAACCAAAATTTCCATCCACTGTCTCAGCATCTCAGCACGGTCGTCATTTCCTCAAGCTACTGCGTGGCTGTAGCCTACCTTCTAGCAGCAAGGCAAGCCATGGCTTTGATTCTGCTACTACTGTTTTTCTCATTGTTTATATCATTTGATAAGAGTTTGTGTTTTATGATATAGGCACCCAGGCTCTACAGGGAAGAGCGCTTTTACATCCCGCTCTATTGTCAGCAACCACTTGGCCACACTCTCATCACAAAGGCAGAAGGAAGAATGGGCTAATGCTTGGTGGCCCCCCATGCCTTGTGCAGGACAGCTTATATGCACAGTGCTCCTCAGCCATTCCCACAGCAGGAAGAAATGGCGTGGGTATAGGAACCTGCGGAAAGAACTACCCTCTACCCAAAATAGGTCTTCTTCCTAAGCCAGGCAGTAGTCCTGGGTGCAGTGCAGTATTAGTGAAGTATGCTTCTGATTCCTGAGCTAAGATCTGTTTTGCTACTTGATACCGCAGCTGGCATATTTCCTTCTCCCTATGCATCTGACTAATGCCCTTCTCAAAATCCAGCTGGCTTTTTGCTTTTTGAGGAGAGGGAACTCTGACAACGGTGGCTGAAAGCTTTCCTTGCTCTAACCTGGCAGGTGTTGCCGCACCTATCATTGTCCCTGAGCTCAGAGTGGGGTAGAAGAAGTTAAAAAAAAAAAAAAATAAAAAAGAACAAAACAAACAGAAAAAACAATGATTTATTTAAGGGCCAAAAAAGGGAAGTCTCCCAAATATTAATTTTGGGGGTTGGCAAAACTGAAGTCAGCCAAACAGAGTCCAAAAGAAACATTAAGGTAGAGAATTATTCTGTTTCAGCTACTGGCTAAATCACAGCGAGGAAGGAGCTTCAGACGTTCCTGCTGTTCTGTTGCTGAAGTAGCAATTATCTTATCTGCCTTTCACAGTGCTATTATGCAGTCAGCCTCATTTGAAGGAAAGATGTCCTGAGATAAAAGATTTAAAAATACTCTTTGTTCGCAAGTTCCTTTTAAAAAGTGTTGTTTTGTTCTGTTTCCTTTTTTTAAGTCACATTTATTTGGCAAAGGAGCCTCATCATTTCATTGAGTTTCAGATTAGATCATTAGACCTGAGACACTACTATTTGTTACAGTCGTCCATGACTCTCAACCACAAGATCTGATTTCAGCAGTGGTTATCATTAAAATACCCTTTATCATTAAAGCTAGAGATACTATTATGTACATTAAAGACCACTTTAGCCCTCTGCAGTCCGTACACAGGAAGACTTGCCCTGAAGGCTGACGCTACCTACGATATTTGCTGGGCATGTCATATAGCTAGTAAATGTTTTTAGGCACTTCAAAGTTAGTGACAGCTAAGCACAGGGATTCCTGTTCTCGGATCTCATTCTGACAGTTTAGCAACCCCTAATACCTTTTGTGTGCAAGTCAATTGTTGTCAGGGTACCAATAATCACGATCTTCATATATCTAGGATAAACGTAGCAGCAGAACTGTAAGAGGGACTGACCCCTTTGGAGTAAGTATTTGAGGAGCAAACAGTATCAGAGAAATCTTTAAGACAGATGTATGTCAAAGAGACCCCAAATGCATAAGTGAAATAGCTGAAATAAGAATAAACTCATTAATTCAGTCTAATAATTGTCCCACATCCCTGGTACCTCATCTGCTAAGGACCAGAAACATCACTTCCAATTTCACCCAAGTTATTTAGCATTCCTGTCGGCTGCTTTGTGTGAGCTCAGGCCAAATTCAACCCAAGCATTTTAGTCATCACTAAAACCCACTTTATGTTGGGATCCATGACATACAACAGGGACCTATCATATAATAGGCACCTTGACTACTAAGAGAAATTACTTTTAAATGTAGACATTGCCAGGATTTATAGAAGATGAACGAATTTCCCTAGAAGGTGACAATGCCTTTCTGACATTGCCTAAGACTTTAATGTTACGCTTAATATAAATATAGCCTTGTCTTATTAAAAGGTGCAGATCAGCATATGCGATCATTGTGTGAGAACACTGAACATCTGCCAAACACAGCGACACTAACCTCATGCCAGTTGGTTCCTTCCAGCTTAGATAAGTAACTACCACAGCTGCCATTCGTTACAACTCTCAAACCAGCTCTGTTTTAAATAGTAAACTAAGTTCTAAATTTTAAATATTAAATACTAAAATAGCTGGCTCTGAAGCTGCTCTGATTTGGAGCAGAGGAACTTCATGGAAAGCCTCCTTCTCCATGCACTGGCTGGTAGACTCTCCCTGGAAACAGTTTACATCAGCCCATCACCCTTGCATCAGCCCATCACCATTTCTCCTGCTAGGACCCTGTTTAAACCGATTAGCTGGGAACCCCAGCTTCTCAGTACCCTTGTCCCAGAGCAGACAGGCTGCTTCTTTGTGCCCTCCAGGGCAATAGTGAGTGAAGCTGGAGATGCTGAGAAGGCACAGATTTAGTAGATAAAATATATTACTAGGATGGTGACATATTGTAAACACCTAGAATTGAATCACTGGGTCCCAGGAGCTCAATGGCTTACAGTTTGCAAATGCATGGTCAGTTGAAAGTGAAGCTTCAAGAGGCAAGGAGTTAAATATGGGCCATTGTCATGATGAAATTGGCACCCTATTGTTTAGTTTGATGACAAAAAATTCCAGTTCAGATACATTACAATGCTTTTACAGTCTTCCAACAATATTGCCTTGAAATCCCATTCAAATCACCCATATAAAAAGAAACTTTACAATGAAACTCAAGTTTGCACTGAGTTGCACAGGATGCACTCAGGCTTACAAAGATTGATCTCTGAGCAGGCAACTGACTGCTACATTCCCTGAGGTGTTTGCTAGAAACGATGATTTTCTGAGCAACAATGTAGCAGAAAATCCACATATATATATATAGTTGGAACTACCCAGCAAATCTAATGAGAGAGTTTACTTGATTAGTAGGAGTGCCTCCAATGCTCTTCACTTGAGGGAATTTGAATTGTCCAAGTCTCCAAGGTATACCCTAAAACTTGGTCTCCACTCACTGAATTCAGCAGCTGACCAGCTTAATGGGAAGAGACTACCACCATAGGTGATTCAGTGATTACTACACAATAGTTTGGTATGCAGCTTATGAAGCAATGTAGATCACCAGCTTACAATAACATACCGACATCTAGAAGTCTGAAACATGGTCCAGAACTCCCTTTAGCTCAGGCAGAAGATTAACGTGGCTAATAATTAACAGCCAAGGTATGGGACAGGCAAATTCTTTGCACACAAGATTGTGGTAGAGCCTGCTTTTTTTTAAGATGATTGTGATGACCATACCTTCATTGCAAGACTTGTTCTAAAGGTTCATGCTAAAATATTAGCGTGTGCTAGGCTTTCACCGCCCTTCTAATATATGAAGACAAAGAGCTGGATATACATTGTCCTGGCTTTGGCTGGGATAGAGTTAATCTTCTTCCTAGTAGCTGGCATAGTGCTGTGTTTTGGATTTAGAATGAGAATAATGTTGATAACACACTGATGGTTTAGTTGTTGCTGAGCGGTGCTTACACCAGTCAAGGACTTTTCAGCTTCCCGTGCTCTGCCAGGTGCACAAGAAGCTGGGAGGGGGCACAGCCAGGGGGGCTGACCCCGACTGGCCACAGGGCTGTTCCATACCGTATGGCGTCATGCCCAGTATATAAACTGGGAGGAGCTGGTTGGGGGCAGTGACCGCTACTCAGGGACGGGCTGGGCATCGGTCAGTGGGTGGTGAGCCATTGCATCACTTGTTTTTCCTGAGTTTCGTTTCTCTCTCTCTCTCTCTGGTTGTTTTCCTTTTCATTGCTATGACTATTATTATTATTACTATTATTATTATTACATTTCAATTATTAAACTGTTCGTATCTCAACGCATGAGTTTTCTTACTTTTGCTCTTCCGATTCTCTCCCCCATCCCACTGTGGGGGGAGGGTGAGCGAGCGGCTGTGCCTGTTGTTCTGCCCTGGAAGAGAGCTGCTATACCCCAAGGGCTGCCTTTCGTCTTGTAACCCATAGGGCAGAGAGACCACAGAAGCCTGTGCGACCTCCCATATAATCCAGCTGGTTTACAACCAAGGTGCAAGTCACTTCCTTTCCAAAGCAGGACCCACTCGCACCACTTATACCGAAGTTTATACTCCAGGCAACTGCTCAAGACTCCTTAGAAAGGATTTGTAGGTCATCTTCAGGGCCAGGTTCAGTGGACCATTACACAAGTCTTCATATAACTGCCCCTACTGTCATCTTTGGTTCTCAAGAGCCGGAAAAAATAGCAAGGACTGCCACTGTCTTCTTGCTGTTTTCTTTGCAGTCTCAGTTTGTACTGCTTCAGTTGCTGGCAGAGTGGATCTCTGTAGTGCTTCTGCCAAGGAGAATTACTGCTGTTGCCTCAGGGTCTGATACAGCTGTTGGTAAGCTTCCACCCTGCTCTCCCAGCTATTTTATAAGGAGATTCAGATTATCTTCTGGGCACAGCTACTGTGTTCTCATTCTGTATCAGATACAAACTGATCTGATTTTCCTCTAGCCTAGCTAAAACACTCCCAGCAACTGCTTTAATTAAAAAAAAATCATTTTTATTTTACGTACATAAAACAAACGTAACAGAGGAATCCCAGCCATTACAGAGGAAACAATACACTCCTTTAGATCAGGCACAAGCATTTTTCTTCCCCTTCAGATCAGGGAAAAACCCATTCTAACCAGAAAATGTCTATCACCCCTGCAAAAAAAGAGGTGGAACCTCTACCGACATTGCTCACTCACTTCTGAGAGACCTACCTCCATCACTCATCCCTTCCTCTGGGTAGGAGCCCGACATAAGTCTATTGACCACTGCTCATACCTCCTGACTGATCCTGAACACCCATACTCTACCAGAGTAGAGTTAACTACTTCTATAAAGCAACTTGTACGCTTTTTATACCAGCTCTCACATATTGCTTGAATTAAGCAGTAAGTGGCCAACAAGTGTGGAACTAGAAGTACGATGAGTGCTTAGATTGGAGTTGGATAAGACTGATGGAGAGGAGCAGAGTCTGTTGGAGGAAACGCCACATAAATCTGAGGTTCTCCCTATGCAATTTGTGTGTTTATGAGCCATCGGACTGCTGTGACATCCGTAATACTGCGGTTTTGCAATGCACAAGCCACACTAACCCAAAGCATGTTGTTTTGCAGTAGTACAAACACGAGGACACAACTGCGGTAGGAGGAATGATGCTATCACAACACAACTGCGTCTCAGAAGACTGGATGGACCTTAGGAGTTTATATACTGTATATATGTAATGGTTTAAGGAAGATCATCTAATTTCCATTCAAGTAATGATAACAGCTGTTATCTTTGATGTACCTTTATGTTTTGGTCCAAAATATTTGTGAGCTAGGTAATGTAGATTTTTTTGCATCAAATGGTCATATAAGACATTAGTGAAGTCAGGCTCTGTTTTTCAAGATATTTGCAAATTTAATATTTATCAGCACTGTGCTTATTATTTTAGCCTACGACTAATCCTCAAGAACACTGCAACTATTATATGGCAAGTGTAATTGTAACTAACTGAATAAGGCAGATTAAGTGTTTTTAGAATTACCTATCCAAATATGTACTTTAGAAAGACATGTAATTTTTACAATTAGGAGATTAAAATGACATGGCTACAGAGAAATAAAGTGTTTTCCTGAGATCTCTGGTACCTGTTTTTGTCTTGGTTCAACCACACCAGAGAGATATTTTGAGTATAAAAGTTGGTCAGGTTTGAGCTTTGTTTAGAAATTTGCCTGATAATTAGATGCAAGGGATGTTAAATATATATCATTTTTCCACTGTGCAAGCATAAATTATTTCCTGTAATAAATTTCACTATACATGTTACTAGGCTGTATATAGATCAGAAATGGATATTTATAATTAGACGGTATTTGTCTTCACCTCTATCTTTGTTTCCAAGGGTTGCTATGGATAACTGTTCTTCCACCTCCTGTGTTCTCATTTTGCGGGTCTTGTGAGTCTCACGAGGATGAATCCTCCCTTCCATAGCATTAAATATTTATTCCGTGACCTGATGAAGCAACCTAGGTGAAAATATGGGCAACGCTGCAATAAGTATTACATCTCCTTGCTGTTAAACCTAAGCAAAAGCATATTGCAGCCTTCCTAGGACAGCTGCGCCAAGCAGTGTAGGCAAACTGAGAAATATGCTCACAAGAGAAACGTTCTCAGGAGTTTGCCTCTTCTCTAAACTCCTGTTTCCTTGGAATGCTAAAATTTACGCTAAGAAGTATGTCCAATAGTTACGAATGACAAAAACGTCCACTTTCATTTACGCCAAACCAAGATCCTCTATCCCATTTCCTTCGACGGATATTGCCACAGGAATCCATTTGTGGATTGATTTATTTCAACACTTATCTGGGAATGGTAAGAACTGCAATGAAATACCTGCTACAAAATATTTCTGCCTAGCAAGGAAGATTCCTTTCAGGTCAGCACGTCGTGCCTTGAGAGACTAAGTTCTCTCAAAGAGAGACCCGGGGCCCCGTGCTGGCCCGGGGTGTTGCTACCAGAGAGACCCCCAGCCCTTCTGCGTGAGGGCGGGATGACTTCTGTTCTGCTCCCCCAGAGCCTGACAGCTGTTGAATGATAGCTGAGAAAGGCTGGGAGATTTTGAGAAGGTGACGGTGCCCTGCTGTTAGGAGAGAGTGAACTTTTTCCTGGACATAAATGCAGATTCTGGGATTTACTGCCGGACAAAACGGGCGTGATTATGGATCCCACCGCTTTCAGGCAACGTGCACAACCCCCGGCCTTCGGCGGGCCCCTGCCCTGCCGCTGCAGCGCTCCGTGCCCGCGGCCGCAGCGGGGGGCGACGCAAATTTTAAAAACCCCGAGGGAAAGCGAGGGCGCTGGAAAGCTGCCGCACCAGAAACCCTGGCCCGGCGGGGCTGCCTCTGTCCTCCTGCAGACCACCTACGTCCCTCTGCACACCTTCTCGCGTCCCTCTGTCCTCCCGCATCCCCCTGTCCTGCTGCACCCCGCCACCCTCCCGCATCCCCCTCCACGTCCTCCCGCGCCCCCCTGCCCACGGCCGCTCTCCGCTCCCTCCGCCGGGGACCGCAGCCTCTGCTCCGTATTTCCCCACGCCGGGGACCCCCCCACCCGCGCCCCGGAACGCTGCAAGCCGCCGGCAGCGGCACGGGGGCCGGCACGGCGGCTCGCTCTCGCTCGCTGTCTCTGCCCGGTGCCGCTTCGCCCCCCGCGGTGCCAGCGAGGAGAAGGGAGGCACAAAGCCGTGACGTCAGAGCGGCGGCGGGGGCGGGGGGGGAGAAGTGCCGCTGTTATGACGTCATCCTGCTGCCGTCCCCGCGCGGGACGGGCGCCAGGAGCCGCGGCTGCCGCCGGTGCCCGCCGGGAGCCGCCCCCGGCGGGGCGGGGCGCGCAGCGCGGCGCGGCGCGGCGCAGCGCGGCGCAGCGCGGCGCAGCGCAGGGCGGGTCCCGTCCCGGCGCAGAGCCGCTGCCGGGTGCGCTGGGCCCGGGCAGCCGCCGTGCAGCAGCAGCTCTCGGCGGGGCGATGCGGATGGCGGTCGGTGCGGCAGCGGGCGAGGGGGCAGCGCAGAGCCCCGGCCCCGCCGCCGTCTCGCTGGGCTTGAGCGTGGCCGTGGTCTCCAGCCTGGTGAACGGCTCCACCTTCGTCCTGCAGAAGAAGGGGATCGTGCGGGCCCGCGGGCGAGGTAGGGGCCCCGGCGCTGCGGTGGCGGCGGGCGGCAGCGCCCTCCGGGGGCTTCCCAGCCTCCCTCTCCTCCCCGGTCTCCGGAGCATCGCCCCCGGCGCCGTGCGGGACGGGTGCCCCCGCCCCGGGAGCCGCCCGGCCTCCCCGGGGCCGCTCCCTCCCCTCGCCCCCGCGCAGCCCCCGCGGAAGGGCCGCGGCTGTCCCGCGCTGCGGCAGCGGCCGGCCCGGGGGGGCGGGGCCGGGGGCCCGGGGGGCCCGGGGCGGGGCGCGGAGGACGGGCACCCCCGGGGCTCGGCAGACCCGCTGCCCGGGGGGGGACGGTGCCGCCCGGAGCGGGGGACGCCTTCCAGGCGGCTGGGCCGGGGGGGCGGCCTTAGCTCGTCACCTGCAGTGTGCCGGACGTCGGAGGGCGATGACGGGAGCGCGGGTAAGGGGGGTGACAAATTCCCGGCGCGAGGGCGGGCGGGGCGCGGGGAGCGGCTGTGGAGCGTAGCCGTCGGCAACAGCTCCCCGATGCTCGGCTGCTCGCGGGTCTTCTGTCCCGCTGCCGTGCAACACCGGGGACTCGCGTGGACGCGTGTGTGCACGCGTGGGTTTCTCCTGCGGCATTTTCGTGTGCTTGTGGGACTTTTCTACCCATTTCTCAGGCTCGGGGAGTTTCTTGCCACGAACGGCACCAGCACACCTCGTCACTTGTTTGTTCCAGCTCGTCCAGGGACACACACCACAAGTCACATCGGTCACGCGCTGGTTTCCTTTGGTAGAGAAGAAGGGCTCGCCAATTACGGGAAATCACTAATTTTTTTTTTTTTAATTTTTTTTTTCATATCGAAATCCCATGCCTCAGTGTTGTTTTCTGAGATGAACGTATTCAGGAACTGACTGTGCTATCTAGACAGTTTAGCCAAAACAAAGCTGTAAATTCACAGAGTATGAAGATTTTCTATATTTTATCCTGAACTTGGAGCTCCCCAGCCTCTGAACAGGATTTTGCTAGTTGCATCTTGATGCTTTGAATATGGGAAAATACAATATCTTTATTTGTTCTTAATATCATGCTTTTATGTGAGGGTGAAGTTGTAAACGCAGGTTGCATGAGACCTTTTAATTGTATTTCTGTGGGCAATCGCCACTTGTTTTGCAGGTGATGGTATCTGTGTGTGTGTGAGCGTGTGTCCGTAGGCTCTGGGAACTCTTTCTTATGAAAAATCCTTTTTAGTGACCAGGACGTGCTAGGTATTTTCTCTGTATATGTGTGTGTGTAAATATATATTTATATGTATATATATGTATGTATTTGGGATGGTCAGCGTTAGAGCAGCAGTGCGTTTCCAGTGCCTGCTGCATCTAGCATGTTCAGGGTGGATGCAGTGGAGCAGAGCAAGCTTGCAACTCTGTTACTACCAGCTGGCAGCCTGATCCAACAAGTTTATTTTGCCTTTTCTTCAATGACCTTACGGTTAAGGGCCTCAGACAAACCACTGTTTTGCAAGCATAGTATCCCTTTCCCTCCAAGATGGCTGTAATCCACTTTTATTCTCCACAGAGAGATCACCTTTGCATCATAAATACAAATCTGTTTTTGTAAGGGAAACAATGAGAAAACGGGAGAGAATGACTTTCCATCCCAAGGCAGTTGGAGAAGTTTCCATTTTGCAGTACAGTTGAGTCTAATTCCTCCTGAAGAGCTTTCAGTGGAGCCCTGGGTTAAGGGGGTGGTGGGTGTGTGCCTGCTTTTGCAGCCCTAGCAGCTGTAAAACGTCCTTTTTGGAAGATAACACTGATGCTTATTTGTGTATCTTGCCGAGCGATTCGTAGTATTTCCTATTGCCATGCTCAGTATGGAGACATCCAGGCAAATACCCTAGGTTTCTCTCTATTTAATGTTGTGAAGCATTGTGGTTCTGCCTTGAATCTAGCAGTCGGAGCTGTGAGCCCAAGATCATCAGTGTCAGATGATGTCTTTTTTCCATTGGCTTCAGTAGGTGTTGTATAATTCACAAGGAGGCACTTCAGGTCTTTTCTGTCTTCTCTATTGAATCAATAATAAAGTATCAACGCAATTAGTAATCCTTCCTTAGTTAGAAACAGCAGCGGGTGACAAATATTTTGCAAAGTTATCTTACTTGAGTCAATATTTTCTATAATTTGTGCCCCCAACAGTGTTTTTATTTTATATGCAATGACAAAAGTCTAAAAAATGATTACACCCACTCTAAAGCTGGCCATTTTCATTAGTCATTTTCCATCTCATTTCAATTATATAGTGTGATTTCCAAGCGCTTAATATTTTATACGTCTCCAGAGCTATAGATTGCGTGGTTTTCTTTCATTTGGGATTTCAGGGTAGGTACAATATTGCCTATTGCTCCAGCAGCTCTTGAGAGAGCATCTTCCCAAATAAATGCAGAGCTGAATTGCTAGAAAGAGGAGCAGAATCTAAGAGCATAGCGTGATGCCAAGGTCATGCTCGGTGGAGGCCAAGCTTTGGTTTAGTAAGCGGTCATTAGCCTTGATGTTCTGCAGAAGCAGAACTTAAGTGTGGTGCACAGGCTCCCCTAGCGCATCCCAAGGCAAGAGCCTATAATCTGACGATGAAAATAATCATGCTTGAGCTTAGGAGACGCTAAGGGACAACCTAGAGTTTTTATTCCTCTCTTTGAAATGTGGCAGTATGTCAGGAATTCAGAGGCTTCAGTTGTAGCATTTCCCAATGCCCAAATGCAGGAGGATTGGCCCATGCTACGGTACAGCCAGAACTGCATGCCAAAACAATTTCTCTCCTACAATTTCTTCAATACAATTTCATTGAGGCTGTATTACCAAACAAATTGATCCAAATCATGCTTTGTTTCCATGGGTTTCCCATTCTCCTAGCAGTGGTTCTAACATGTATGTTTACATGGCACCCTCAGAAGCATTTGGTGACGTTCTGGACGCTCTTCTAACTCATACCACGTTAGCGTCATGTAGGTACTTCACTGGAAATCAGAACTTCTGACTAATACGTTCTCTTAAGAAGGTCCAACTTGGACACGTAGGCCAAATCCAAGCACCTTCTCTCTTGTTTTCCTCCCACTCAGTTGCCTTGAAGAAAAGGGTTAAGATGAAGGTCCTTAATAGTTAAGACTGTTGAAATTATTCTATTTTGTAGTTCCAATATTGCAATTTCATGTTTTTCTAATACGTCTTCTGGTACTTCCTCTTCCAGGTACTTCATACTTAACGGATATAGTATGGTGGTCTGGCACTATTGCAAGTAAGTATCTTAAAAGGTTTGATTTTATTTGAAGGGAGAAGTTGCGGTGAAATAAGACATCAGGAAATCTGGATTCTCATCTTGAATCTCACGCTCACTTGTCACGAAATTCCCATCCCTCAGAAATACCTCACCTTCAGTAAACTCTCACTCTGGCTACTGTGTCTGATGGTGTTTGAAACGGCAAAGAGCTGGGACGATCCCAAGTCAGACGTCTGTCCAGATTTCCGAACTGTGTGGTACTTGCAGCCCTTGGCAGCCACACACTGCTCTGACTCTAGATTCCTGCATGGTTTGTGTCTCTGGATTATAGAATCATAGAATTGTTTAGGTTGGAAAACACCTTCAAGATCATCACATCCAACCGTTAACCTAGCACTGCCAAAGTCCACCACTAAACCATGTCCTCGAGCACCACGTCTACCCTTCTTTTAAATACCTCCAGGGATGGGGACTCAACCACTTCCCTGGGCAGCCTGTTCCAGTGCCTGACCACCCTTTCGGTGAAGAAGCTTTTCCTAATATCCAACCTAAACCTCCCCTGGCGCAGCTTGAGGCCATTTCCTCTCGTCCTATCGCTTGTTACTTGGGAGAAGAGACCGACCCCCACCTTGCTACAGCCTCCTTTCAGGTAGTTGTAGAGAGCGATAAGGCCTCCCCTCAGCCTCCTCTTCTCCAGACTAAACAACCCCAGCTCCCTCAGCCGCTCCTCATAAGACTTGTGCTCCAGACCCTTCACCAGCTCTGTTGTCCTTCTTTGGACATGCTCCAAGACCTCAATGTCTGTCTCTTAGTGAGGTGCCCAAAACTGTGCACAGTATTTGCAGCCTTGTGCTGGTCCGCTCAGTTTTCAATAAAAGTCAAAGCTGAATAAGAAATTGTTGCTCTGCACAAAAGGGCTCATTGAGCACATGTTATTTTTTTGGATCAGAAAGCACTTAGCCAGCCTCAACTGAAAAAAACCATCCTTTTGACAGATACAGTTTCAGTTTTGCTTTTAATCTACAAGATTAATGTGAAGCCTTGTGTGGTGCTGATATGAGATCAGTGTAGTTTCACTCTTAGTATCGTTGTAAAGTCTGCTCAGGCTAAGTTCACTCTGATGTGAATCCAAAGCATGGGGAGCAGCTAGTTTTCTCCTCTTGCAGTTCAGCCCTAGTTCTACCCATGAGCTTAAAATCATACCCCACTTTTAGACTCTAACCCATCCTTTTGCGAATTATTTGGAAATGTTCTGATGCTGTTTCCGAGAAGTACATGCATGCAGTTGTGCCCCTTGTTTTGTGGCAACAAGGCAAGTCTCTGGTTTATGCAAAAGGAATGGAAACTGATAGATCCCTTGAAGGACAAAGTTCACAGCAAGTGTAGAAGCCAACAGAGCTTCAGAGGAAAGTCCTCGGCTAATTTAGCCTGAGTTTAAGTAGTACTTTGTCAGCTTCCTCCTCTGCCAGGATCACTGCTGCCTAAGTAGCAATACATCCGTGCATTAATCACTGCTGCTTATCACTTGTGAGGCTCCTGGCTCGAATCTCCAAGCAGAAGGAGTTAAAATAAGAGAGATTTTATTACAGGAGTTTATCTTGGTGAATCAGAGAAAACCATTTCATGCTTAAAAGAGCTGACAGAATTGAATGAAGGCAAAATAGCTGAAGGGCATGGTATCAGTTGGCTTTTGTCCAGTAGCTAGGTGCAGGTATTTCAAAACAAACCCTCAGTAAGTTTACAAAGGAGCCAAGGGAAGACTTGCTTAAGGATATTGTAGATTCAGAATTGCAACAGGGTCACAAACAGCAATAGTAAGGGCCAGGTAGGCACCTATGGGATGCAGAGAAAGGCGACGTTTGGGGAATTAGCAATATCCCCAGTTATCTGGGCAAAATTATAACAGCTGACATAATTTTCTCAAGCAGGGAATTTGGAGTTTGGATGACTGACAAAACCCGCATAAATTCTGTCAACTTGTTTTCACAATATTTGTTCAGATGGTGAACAAGCATTTCTGTGTTGGCATGCTGACTCAGCATAACACTGCCAAACCATTTTGGGGCCTTGAGATCCACTGGATTACTGAAGACTTCAAAGGAAGGGCTACAGATCCTGCTAAGGGACTTTTTTTTAAAAGTCAGTGATTGCAGCATGTGTACAGGTATTTCAATGAGCATTAAACTAATTAATTGGCTAATTAATTAGTTTCAATGCAGGTTTTGATAGCAACATAGATGTGGCTGGTTTTTATAGTGGATACATCTATGTTAGTGTTTTATTGCAGATGGGGAATGCACTTGTGAAGTGAATCTCCCGTTTGTCTCCACGGATTGGGCTTGCTTTCATGTTGTGGAGCAGTGTTGGAGCTCCTGAACTGGTCTTTAAGATGAAACTAGGCTAGAGGATGTACTGTAGGACCATGCCTAACACACACCAACTGCAAATAGACTTTCAGTCCGTGGGAGCAGGCTGAAGTTAGTCTAAAATAAAACCCCTGACATGCGTATAGCAGACATCTTTTGCTGTACGGATCTTCTACTGGTCTCCTCGCTAATGTAGACATGTCGGTGTGCATCAAGTTTTGTGTTGCAATAACTTCAGGGATATTGGTACTCCTTTAGCAAGTTTAAAGCTTGGTGCACCTTCAAGAACTGAAGCCATGAATTGACTTAGAGCATTGATGTATCTGGAGAGGAATTTCAACAGAGGGCTGTTGTTGGCAGCAAAGGTCCTCAACATCAGGTAGATGGTAACAATTACTGAGATTCCTTTTTAAATTGGTCTTAATTAGTCCTGGTCTGTTGTTTGTGGTGGTAAGAGACTGTTACTATTACTCCATAGTGATACCGCAAACTTCTGGTAAGTTCAGTTGCCTTACAATATGTGCAATTTGACTGAAGCTTCAGAGAGCTAATTTATGGATTTGTATTGGTTCTTCCAACAGAAAGTTAAGGCAGCTGACCTCCAAAAAAAAAAAAAAAAAGCAGTCTTTTGTCAGAGTCACTGGGAGATGTATCTAATCTGCAGAAACACAGCATGCTAGCTGTGTCCCGTCCTCCATGCAAGATCTGCCCCAGTGCCTTCAGGTGCCTTAAAGATAATGACAAAGTTGCCACGTACATCTGCTGAAAAAACATCCTGAGGCTGACAGCTGAGTTACTCTGTGTCTCCCAGGGGCAGGGAGAATTCAGGAGACCATCACTGACTCTCGAGCTCTAGAAATGCTGCTCATTAACTTCTTTGGCTCACTCCTGCATGTAGAGAAAGCCTCAGTGAATTGAATCAGTATAATTTCGCCACGCTCTGCTGTTTTGTAAGTTTGTCTGTCTCCTTCATGTTTCCTGGAGGTTACACAGGTCTTCAGCTCTACCCATAATGTGAGCTAATTTGGTAAATTAATTAATGTTTGCACAGTGCTTTGCAGGTGTAAAGAACAGGATGATGGTAATGATATTTGATAGTCGAGGGCAATGCCAGCCTGAGCATAAAGACAGCCTGGATTCTTGAAATGTTTTTAAATGCTGATAATGGCTCGTAACATCAACTGAAAATTTGAGCTGTATGTAATTTGTGTTCAATCTCAAGGTTCTTGCCAGTTACCATAGACCCTGTAACTATGCAAGCATCATGTTGACCTATTACAAACTTGCCAGCACTTGCAAAACCATCCAGCTTTTCTTTTTTAACTGAAAACTTGAACACATGAACTGTTTATCACAGCTGTGATGTGCAATAGTGTGGTACATCTTGGAATTTGCTTTTATTGAGGGAAAGAAAAAAATAAGATTGTGAGGCTGTTATTGTAACTTGTCAGGGATCTGTTCTTTTTACAGTGGGTAGGAATGACATTTGATGTTATATAGTGTTGTGAAAAATTGATGTGGTCTACTGTATATTGAAGAGCCCTTATGCATGTGCTCAGTATTTCATTAGTAGATTCCTTTCCTCAGTACTGTCCTTATTTTCCCCCCAAAGGGTCACACTGCTGTTAGGAACTATAACCAAGTGCATTTGTGTTACACATGTGCACGTTCTAAAGCTGAAATCATGGGTTATATATACTTTTAGTCCTCCTCATATAAATATTTGAGTGTAATATTGAGAGATATGAGTGTTTCTAATTCACCGTCTTATTTATATTCAACTAAGAGAAGTTGCAAATGAGATCATTTGCTGTGCCCTCTTGGATCTTCTTGTGTGGCAAATACAAATCCTGTATTAAAAAGTAATTAAATACAGAAAAATTCCAGCCATTGTGTTTAAGTGCAAAATTAACAGAGCTAAGCAAATTTGTAACATCTGTTTTTCAGTTAGGTCAGTCTTTCCCAAACAGTATTGGGTAAGTTTTCATTACTTCTTTTTACAAAAGGATTTGAAGGCTTATTTCTGGTTCTCTTGACAGTGGCTCTGGGTCAAATAGGGAATTTCTTGGCCTACACTGCAGTCCCAACTGTGCTAGTGACACCCTTGGGGGCTCTTGGCGTTCCATTTGGGTAAGAGTTTGCTTTTCTTGTTCTTATCTGAATGTTGTTACTACATAATAAAATGTCAGATAGACTTCGTGATCACTGGAGGTCCACCGAGAAGACGTCAGGCTTGTGAGTGTTAATGGTGTGTTATAATGTCACCTATTCCTGTTTTCCCCGGCAAAGTGGCGGCGAGGGGGAAGGCAGTGGTGAAGAAAGGGTTCCTGAGTATCTTCTGCTTTAACTATCACTATGATCTGGAACAGATCAACATTTTTTTTTTCCCCCCTCTCCCCTCTCCCCTCTCCTTTCACTGTGGTTGTTCTGGACTCTTCTACTTATCCTCTTATTCACAGTTCCCTTACTATGTAGATCTGTCCTTTTGTCTCACATTCTTTCTCTCCCCTGCTATTCACAACCCACATGTGTTTTTTGATGCTGATTTTCATTTCATTGGATTTGGCCTTCCTGAAGCGGGAGTCCCTTGCATATGTACGCTCACAGCTTCTTGAATGTTATGTTCATGCGAAGGGAGGGAACAAAAAAGGCAGTGAGTGTTCCTAAAAGGAGTTTAATATGCAACTGAATGTTTTGTGAATAGCTAAACTACAGTTGTGAACCTACTGCAGTGAAAAAGCACAATTCTTTAAAAACAAGCTGTGCATTGCCTCAAGATTTTTCCGTTGCCTACTGTTGTCTGCTGAATTGCGTATCTGACTGCACTGGTCATCTACTTCAGAGTGCAGATTGCTTTATACGGGCTTCATGGCTGTCTTTAGTTTTATACACTATGAAGCACACTGACAGTGCTTTACTTACCACCTATCATTTTATCCTAGGCCGCATAATTTTGTGTATTATTTCAGTCAGCTACCTGTCTGGGCTGAGCCCTGTGATCTTTGTAACCAAAGGCCACTTTTTATCTCGTGACTGTGTAGCACCTATAAAATGGGGCTTCGTGGCAGCTCACCAAATTGTTAACGGGTAGATATCTGCCTTGGGTGCCAGATGCCTGGTTTGGGGGTTTGGGTTTTTTTGGAGGTGGTGATGTGGTGTTGGTTTTGGGGGTGTTGTGGTTGGTTTTTTTTGTTGTGGGTTTTGTGTTGGTTTTTTTTTTTCCCCTGAGATGAAACATCAAGGATTGACTAAGACTGAGACTGGATGAATCTTCTCTAAGATAAGTCAGAAATGGATTTTGAGGATCCACCAACATTTGGTTGAAGATCCACCAAAATTTGATACTATTCCTTTAAGAGGGAAATTCATGTGGGACATCACTGTTGGAGCATTGTTAACAGGATGTAGTCAAACTTTTAATTTTCTTCCTCTTTGTGAAAGGTCCATTTTAGCTTCTTACTTACTGAAAGAAAAACTGAACATTCTTGGCAAGCTGGGATGTTTGCTGAGCTGCGCTGGGTCTGTTGTTCTCATCATCCATTCCCCAAAGTCCGAGAGTGTAACAACTCAGGCTGAGCTTGAAGAGAAGCTTACAAATCCAGGTATTTTGTTCTTTTATTAACTCATAATGGTTTTGTGAGATTGATCAAGAGCACGCAGGAGGAAGAGGCTTACCACTTCCCTCAGGTAGGAAAATTGACTTCTGAAGAACCGTGATGTGACAGAGGCAAACCAGTACAGCTTTTGTGTGGGAAAACTATGCCTTGCTGTACTTGGAACTCGTCAGATTTATTGATACATGCGTGCAGAAAGGAACATGTGGATACTTTTGAAAACGTTATCCTGCACAGCAAGCTCAGAACAATGGCCGTTTGAACTTGTAATTTTCTAAAATTATGAAAAGTTTATCTTGCTACTTAGAGATGAAAGGCATAATTCTAGGATCTCAATTTAAGTTGTTTTATACAAAATAAAAAATATTGTCTTTTGTTCTTTAATTCTCCATTTGTTTTTTTTTTTATTACAAGTTTATACTAGATACCAGTTATGTTCCAAGCAGATTTCTTTGCATAATAAAGGTGTGTAGAAATACGCTGTTGAGACATATGCTGAAATGCCTGTTCTTTCTCACAGAGAATGTAAAGCCCCACTGGCTCCTGGGGGACACAGACTAGTGCTAGTATGTGCCAGACCCGCTTGTATTTTTCTTGCATAAGAGCTAAACTGCCAACTATTGTTATTTCCTTTAATTGCTTTAGGTGAGAGAAACTCAAATGTAATAACATCAGCTATCCAAAAAATTTGCAAACAAAGAAAAGAAAACAAATACCCTGGTCTAAATTTACTATTTCAATCTGACCAAAATGAATTAGAAATATATTTCTTTAAAACTATAAAGCATGAAATGTTTTTCACCAGTCTAATATGTGTACTGATGCTATAATGTAAGTGATATGGCCTCCCAGTTCTTTCAGCTCTCCCTATTCACCTTAATGGGATCTAACTTTATGTTTAAGCTCTTTGCCAGATCCACGCACCATGCTTTATTTAACTCATTATTAATGAGGTGTTATCACTGCTGTCTGTCATAGGAGGCTTTAAGGAGTATAATCCTCATGTAAGAGAGAATGAAAAAAAAAAAAAAGCCATCTTAAATCCAGTTCAAGTGTGCAACAGTGTGTATTTTACTACATGATGATTTGTTTTACCCAAAGAACCTGGCAACATCATCCGTTGCAGATGTCCACAACATCTCTAAAAGCTCAGTGATTTGGATCTATATTCAATAGCAAATCTTAATCTCGGTGTATAGCTGAAGTTCACTGGTATGACATGCTCTGCCTGCTAAAATCTTTAGAAGACCAAAAGTTGTCACCTTGCTATTATCTTGTTTTCTTTTTGTTTTCCAGTTTTCGTGGGTTATCTCTGCATAGTGCTGCTAATGCTTCTCCTGCTTATCTTCTGGATAGCTCCAGCTCATGGACCTACTAATATCATGGTTTACATCAGTATTTGCTCTCTGTTGGGCAGTTTCACTGTTCCCAGCACAAAAGGCATTGGGCTGGCTGCTCAAGATATCTTTCACAATAACCCCTCGAGTCAAAGGGCTCTGTACCTCTGTCTGGTACTTCTGGCAGTATTAGGATGTAGCATTATCATTCAGTTCAGATACATCAATAAGGCACTGGAATGTTTCGACTCCTCTGTGTTTGGTGCCATCTACTACGTTGTGTTTACCACCCTAGTCCTGCTGGCTTCAGCCATCCTTTTCAGGGAATGGAGTAATGTAGGAGTGGTAGATTTCTTGGGAATGGCTTGTGGATTCACCACAGTGTCTATTGGAATTGTTCTTATACAAGTCTTCAAGGAATTCAACTTCAATATCGGGGATTTAAATAAACCTAACATGAAGACAGATTAAAATATTTTCTGAGGGGAAACTGGATGGCTCAGGGAAGGATGCAGAGCCTTTCATTTCTAGGTCACTGATTCAAATATGATTCAGGTTGGTAGTTACCCTCTGACAATTTGGTGGCCTACGTGAAATGAATTGGAGGCCTCCATCCAGTTTCAAAGGAACAGTTGTCCATGTACCCCAGTCAACATGATAAATGACCTTAATTGGAACCACTGATTGAGTCGGCATAGAGACCGATGTATTTTCCTTTCTGTAAAAAGTAATCCATCAGAAAAGATCTGGGGATATTCTGACAGGCCTGAGTGTGAAAAGCTTGTGTTGTGGCTTCTGAGCTACCATTTCTGTGGGCAGAGAACATCAGTTTCTAATGCACTCAATCTGGCACCTTTCATGAGTGATGTATACCTTAAAATACGGGGGGGGGGGGGGGAGGGGGGAAGCGAGTGGAACAATTTGTTAATCTCAGTATAGCAATGTGTTCACCGTCAGGGCTGTGAATTCTGAGACAAATGTTTGTCGAACCATGGACTGCAGATTTGTCCTTTTTAGTGACTGTCTCGGCAACTTGGTCTGCCGTGCGGTGAAGACACTGGGGTGTTTTAAACTGAATTCTTTATACAGACCCTTAAAAATCTTTCACTAATTACTTATCAGCTGATGGTAGTGTCCAGGTATGCATTTTTCTTTGTAACTTATGTGCATTAAGACATACCGCATTCATCTGAGAGTTTTTAATTGGGAGCAGACAGAAAGACTGTGAAGGATGTGGAAATGATGCACAGACTCATTGCCTATATGGTGGCTTATTTGTAAGCAGCTCAGAACTATTTCAGTGCCTTTGTAATCCAAAAATACTGCATAAATGTGAATGTATTTGTTTCAGATGGCCTATACCGGTTTAATAATTCAATTTCACTGTCTATAATATTGGACTGTATTCAAATTCTAAACACATAAAGCATCCAGAAGGAGCCACATATTTTTGGAAGAATTTACAAACCTGAACTGAAACCCTTAGATGCCTTGACAGCTTCTGAAAAACCCATAGTCTTAATGGGAAGAGGTAATCTACGGGAGGACTGTTTAAAGCAGTCCAGCATACCTGTATTTTAGTTGTTATGTGACTAAATACAGGAAACTGTCTTGTGAAGTAGCTAATAAGCAGGGACCACAAAAAAAAAGAAATTTAAGAGAGAGAAGAGCGTAAGGTTTCTCATAGCTCAAAAAAAGATGGTCTGGTCCTCTTGTAATGTGGGAAAAGGAGGTTAAAGACTGAAAAAGCATAGGCATTCAGAGAGCTGAGTTTCGGATACCCAACAGGGATATACATCCAGATCCAGTAATTTACAGGCCTATGTGAACAGTTCAGCCATAATATTTTGACAAGTAGTACAGATAGCTTAAGCTATGATTGGGATGGTTCTGAAGTGTTCAGTTTAAACCATGTAGAGAATAGTGATATGTCAGAGAAAAGAAATAGTTCATTTTCATGTTCTACTTATATTTGGTAGTTAAAACATCATGAGTCAAAAACTTGTAAGGAAAGCTCGTAAAGTAATGAATGTTGGTTTCCATTTAAGTACAAAAATGGAAGGGTACAGTGGAACTCAACATCTCTAGTTCAGAATGTCTCTTCAAACAAACAAAAAGCCTCAACGTGATTACGAGACAGTATTTGAAAAAGATTGTGACACTTTGTCAAGAAATCATGAATGTAGCTTTGTGGCTAGCTGACAGGAACGTGGATGTTGGTTAATGGGGAGTAATACTGCCCACTCCTGTGATGTTTTTTTGTTGACCTGAATTAATGTTACCTTAAAACTCAGCCCCCGTTTTCATTTAAAATGAAGGTTATGAGCCCTTCTGATGGCAGCAATAATTGTGAACAGTGAATCCTCAAGATTTAGTATTCTGAAGGGACTGTTCTGAGGGAGTAAGAGCCCCACTACATTATTTGGAAGCTTGTTTTGTAACTCCAAACTGGTGGGGAATGACTCTGAGTTGGCAGAAACATACGTTGTTACAGGCCAGCACAGGAACTGGGTATCTTTGGTGAAATAAAATAGCGCTAGCAGTGAAAAGGCCGTCTTCATGGGTTTTCAAATATTGTATATGGTTTCTAGAAAGTTTGAGAATTGTAGATGAGGGGAATTGGGCTATGAAAGCTGGTTAAAACTAACCTCTGTCCATTATTGATTGGAAGAAGGTATCTTGGTTCTCAGCAGATAGTTATGTTCTGTCATTAATTCCCTTTTTTCTGATTGAAACTGGAATTGTACATAGGTTATGAGACCTGTGGTGACCTACTTTTTAAAACAATGTTAGCTGTTTCTGAAGCAGTCAAGTTGTCTTTTCAAAATTCAAATTCAGAGTTCATGAGTTGCATGTTGGTTTTGTACTAGCGTTTAATCTCTGAAGACTTCTGTGAAAATCTTTAGGTCAGAATGGAAATGATGTGGTCTCATCTTAGTCCTCCTTTGGCCATAGTTGTTTGTCTTGTTTTGTTTTAAAATTCATTCCGATTTATTTAGAAAGTGCCTATCCTAGTATGTTAGGGGCATATGCAAATTATTAGTAAATATGAGATCCAAAATAACTTGATTGCCCTGTCTAAACTTTGCCATCTTCTGCACCACACACACAAGTTTACTTGATAAGCACTCACTATGCAGAGGAAGAATAAAGTAGCAGCCGTGCTCTGTGGTCCTCTGACCGTCCTTACAGCTGATAAATGTCTGCATAGGTTTCTTCTCTTCTTCCTAGCTGCTCCTCATCTGTGATGAGCTTTCTAGAAATGCCTAGTTAACCTTCTTGTTTAAAACGGAGATGTCAAAAGCCAGCACATAAGGTGAAAGAAATTCTCGTGGCCTTGCCCATAACTTTTATCTGCAGCCTTTCACATCATGAATGCTAAATAACAGAAACCTTTATTTTTGCTACTTTATTCAGTATGCAGCAGTGTTCTTTTGAGCTTTGCTGTACCTGGATCTGGTTCAGTTCTAACTTTAGAAATGTATTAGCATTTTCTGTTGTCACTGTTGGTATGATTCTTCTCCCCTCCATCCCACGCCCTCCTCGCTCTAGGTGTCCTACCTTTTTTAGTCCTGTTGCTTTTCTAATTTAAAAGGAGGCACTGTTGAAGTTGAATTTTAGCCATTCCCGTCTTTTTTTTTTCCCCCCCCACCCGTTTGACAAGCAAGCACTTTGAATAAGACAGATATCTGAGTTCCATCATCTCAGGGAGCAAATGTGCGTAGTTGTCTCCTGAGCTTTGGTGTCCCTCACGGGGTCTGCCCTTTTCCCGTTCTCTTTGCATTACGTCTGTCGATAGCTATGAGCCAGATGACTTCAGTTCTGATTCCAAACTAGAAGTGGGAGAGGCTACACATACAAAAAGTGGACTCATTACAGTGATGGGATGCATTTGAATTAAATTCAAATCCATATGAAAGGCGTTTCACTCCATATGTCTGGCTTCTATTACACTTGTCAAACGTATTTACTTGGTACTCACCTAAAGATAGCTCTTTGATCGTTATCCCTTCAGTGTATGGAGGATTTACATGTGTCAGTCACGATCTTTATTAGGTGTCAAACACAAAAATCCCTCAAATGTCCAGTAGGAGAATAGAAACCTTTTTGATACAACAACAACAAAAAATTTGTTACACCTTAAATACTTATGTAAAAAAGAAAAATATCTAAACAAGTTATATCTGCTGTATTTACTTTCCAGGACTCTCTATGTGTAAATAGAGCCTATTTATTAGTGAGCTGCAACTAACATTAATAAGAACCTGTCATATCACAGTTTGACAAGTGAGGCTTCCTATTAATAATCTTCGTTTATATTGAACATATGTATTTTTCTGAAGTAACTAGCACTGAAAAATGAAAACACTGGATTTTATTTGTTGAAATACTAGAATCTGAGGTTTAGCTTTCCTTTTTATTTTAAAAATAGCGGGTTTGTATTTGAAGAAAGATTTGGGATTATTAAATATGGGGTGCTTAAAATGGGCCACTGTTTGCACGTTATACCCCTCTCGCCACCTTGTTTCATAAATATAAAACATCAAGGATTCTACAGGTCATCCTCGGTTGTCTTGAGATGGTGTAACTGCTGAAATTTTACTGTTAAATCAAATGTTATCAAATGTTTATCTATTACCTGTTATCTTTTGTTTACAGAGTTTAGTCTTTGTAATAACTCTTTGGTGCTACTGAATATGGGCTTAAGAGATGCAGAATTTTGGTGTGTACCATGTTAGGCACCAATGATGTCAACAGTTATTACTACCAGTGCCCAAGTGTTTCAGACAGCAGTGTTGAAATGTTATGGATTAAGAAATCTTTTTTAAAAGCTGCAAATGTGGTTTTTTAATTGTTTTTTTGTTGTGGTTCCCCTCTCCGACCCCCAGACAGTTGCTCTACAGAGTGGAAAATATTACACAAAAGGGGTATTTTAAGTTAAATCCCTTTTCAACTGTGGAACTTGCTCTTCTTTTTTTTTTTAACTTTTTTATTTCCTGGAATGTAAAAAATAGTTCTGTTGGGATATGGGGAAAAGGTGGATGGCAACAAATATACAGTGTCAGGTTTGGTTGCTTCAATGCTATTGCAATATAGTTACTACAGATTACATAAAAATGGTTTATTTTATTAGCTTCCAAATAATGTATATATAGATTTGTTAATGGCTTACAAGTCAAGCTTACTCTCTTTGCTTTTTAAGAAATAGTTATAGGCATGTTGTATTTGCCTTGTGTAAATTATAAAAGGCTATTTATTAAGTTTTCTGATAACTAATCTATTTATTAACCTGTATGGTTTTAAAATAAATGATTTATTTCTAGCTCAACGCTTGTTTCGTGACTCCTCCTCTTTACCACACAGGGAAAAAAAATTCTTTTCCCACACATCTAGCTGCCTAATCTCAATTCCTAAGCCCAACTATTTCCATTACCCTTGAATAAGATAGCAGCCTTGCTTTTACTGAGAGTAACGGATTCTTTCATGTGTACAGAGCAGTTGCCACACGAAGGGCTCAGTTGTCGTATAGTGGTGTCTACCAACAAGCTGGAGTCTTACCGTCTTCATTGTACTGAAGTTTGCTCACAGGTAAAATGACCGCTTCTCCGGCAGAAATGTTTGTTTGGGGCCTGAGTCACTTCAAACTGTGTATTAAGGGTTATCACGTGCTCTGTTCATGCCTTCCTGTACGTTGGCTACTTGCTCGAGCTTTTGTTTCAAGATCTACTACTCCACAGTTGGGTCTGCATCGAGTGGCAACAGCTGTAAGGAAGTCTGTGTCACCAGTCTAATTTACTGTCACAAGAGCTTCCTGCAGAAAGAATCACTTGGAAAATGACAGTGGCTGCCCATCTAATCCTTCATCTGAAATTCCTAGCTCCTCATATCAGGTACTGGCAAATACATGACTTGCAGGCATGGGGGTTTTTTGTTGTTTGGTTTTTTTTTTAATGGTGGGATTTATGATTAAGAACTGTTTCAGTCTTTGCGCTTGTGTTTTAGGGGATGCATCGGTATTACTGCAGGTCAAAATTGAAAGTTATTTTTAAACAAGGAAATTAGCTCCTCTCCAATGTAAAATGTTGCATGCAGTGGAAAAGGTTGGCATGGATTCTTTACTGGGTATGTCATTACAATTTTATTTTTAAAGGTGTTGATGACATTAATGCAACGTACAAAGATAGACCAGAAAACTAGAGAGGCTTTCCTTTCTACATGCAGCAGCTCTGATTTTTAAGTAAATAGGATAAGGAGTGTGTATTTTGAGAACACATTTTTAGCAGGAAAATTCAAGTCTCTAATCTCTTCTTGTGCATCTCTGGAGCTAGGCCTCTAAGGCAGCATTGTGGTAAAGGCAAGCATGCCATTTACACCACCATTACCATTGAAAGTCTTGGATGTAACCAATCCTGAGCATATGTATCTCACCCACGCAGTTCATATGGGAAGAGCGTTAAAGACCAAAATCTGATCGTGCCAAAAGAAAAAAAAAAAAAAAAAGAAAGTCCCATTGATTTTTCTGAGGTTTGTTCTAAGAGCTTAAGTCTTAAGCAGAGTCCCTGAAGCCCTTTGTATGTGTATGTACGAGTAGACTCGCAGATGCGGCTTCTTTGTTCTGCTCAGCTGTCTTTGTGAAATGCAGCAGGGCTGTGGCCACCAGCCCCCCTGTTAAGGCTGCCCGATTCCCTGATCAGTTTTCTGCCAGGTCCAGACCTGACTGGCCTCGCCGCCCTGGTGGGATGCTTTCAGTCTCTGCCAGCTGGCACTGTGCTGCCCAGAGAGCAGCTCGGGGCAGCTGGCGCACGGTGGCTTTCATCGCGACCCCTTCCCCGCGTGGATGCAGTTGGAAATCAGCGCACAAGGATCAGTCGGTGTGCGACACCAGCTAGACTACCTGCTAACCCAGTAATGTTTCCCGAGGCTATGTAGGTGGCATTTCTGTTCTTTGTCCTTTTCCAATCTTATGAGTTGTCCATACACATAGTAGGTGCTGTGCCCTGAAAAATCCCGTCCATGGCCTTGCAAAAGTACCTGCGCTAGCTGACCTCTCTTGTGAAATCCGTTGAGCACAAAGGTGGATTGTGCCGCTGAGTTACTCTACAAGAATGGATCGGGTTAGGCAGGTTACCACCGTTCTGATATTTGGAGTTTTTCCAGATACTCTTGCAAGCATGCCATGCTGTTGTAAGTTATTCAGAGATGCTTTGAAGTAAAGATTTAATGATTTGTGCCAAATTGAGAGCACTTAAAAAAATTCACATTTTGTGTGAACAGATGACAGCATGTTAAGCACAACTAGCAGCTGAAGAAACATGAGGATTAACAGATAATGACTGAAGTCCCTCAAAGAGTCTGCAAGACTTAAAGGAGTCCAGTTAATATTTTCAGGTGTTTATTCTCTTCAGTATTGTTTTAGGTTGGTTGAGAGGTGGTTTTCAAGAGAGGAGAGTAGAAGCGGAGGAAAGTGGAAGGAGAAAACTAAATTCACTTGCTTCAGACATCGTTACTGTTTAATTTGGGAATACATATGTGTACGTGTTTCCAAAATTTGGCCTGATCACGGGCACGTTAATTTCTTTAGCTCCTTTAAACTGTCTTGGATATCGGTACTTACATGGTCCCATTTATACAGTACTGTTTTGGGTGGTACAGTTGCTAATTTGTTTTAATCCATTTGAGGAATCCTTTTCACTAGCTGTTGAAGTTTTTCAAAGACTTCACAGTTTTGGTATCTTGCAAAACACAGAAAAGCCAGCCTCCTACTGTGTCATTACGTAGGTAATAACTGCATATTGCTTAATGGGTTTTATATATTAAAAATTATATACATAAAAAATTACTTCACAGGTGCAAAGTTCATGTCACGAATACTAGGCTAGTTTTAAATTGGGGAATGAAATATTGCTTTAGGGAATAAAACAGGCCTAAAATGTATCCATTTGCTTTGAGTGGTGTCGAAATTTTATTTTTGTGACAGAGCGAGGGACCATTTTTAATGAGAAAGAACACAGCAGGTACCGTGATGAGGAATAGCTTTGTTATGGACATCCTGTGAGGGAAAGCCAAGATTGCTTCTCCGGTTTTGTTTCCAAGCCTAGCAAAAATCAAGCAGCAGCTTGTGCAGACTATGATAATGTCAACACAAATCCCAGGGAAGGAAGGATAAAGAAGAAGAAAACGTTGTCACTAAGGGACGTGACAAAACAGTTCCCGTCCTATTTCAGAAGGTAGAGTTGCATCCTCCTTGTGGAGCGATCAGGCGTATTTTGGCCGTGGTGGTGATCTAGACCTGTGCTACAAGGCAGCTTTGTAAAGCCTGTGTACGTGGTTTTGAAGACGCTGAAGAGCCCTCCGAGTCTGAAGCTTGTTACGATCGCCTCAAAGACTCTTTGCTATAAGCTGAGGAGAAATATTTGTTTAACCATATGTATCAATTCTACTTCATGTGAGATCACAGCGGTTTTGGTTGTGAAGCATGCAGTAAGAGCGTGGGACCTGAACTAAGTACATTAATAAACCATGCCATGTCCGTCCCGCCCCCCCCCCCCCCCCCCGCAAAATGCCTCTTTCCCTTACTGCTTATGGTTTGCAAGTGTAAGCAGCTCTTTGCTGTGAGAGTGTGAAAACTGGGTGACGTGGATTTTGGCAGGAGTGCCTGGGGGAAGACGCGGGCATGAACGAGGCTCCGCTGCAGGCAAGCAGCGTCGCTGTGAGGCCCCGGCCGCCGTCCGTTACAGGGCATTTTAAAACCCGACGCCGGGACAGGCAGAGCCGTTTCCACGACGAGCTCTTCCCGCGTCCCGGGGGGGGCGCTGGCCCGCCGTGCCCCGGGCTGCCGCCCCACCGCTGACGGGAGGCCCGCCGGGAGGCGCCGCGGGCGGGCAGCTGCCGGTAACGGCGGCGACGACGACGCCCGCGCGCCCCCAGGAAAGGAGAGGGCGGGGCCATGGGGGGGCACGTGACCCGAGGTGGGCGGGGCGCCCGCCACCGCCTCGCTCTGGGCCGGGCCGCGCCCCTTCCGGCGGGCACTGCCGGAATCAGCGGCCGGGCCCGGGGCGCCGCCTGCCCTCGCCTCCCGCCGCCGCTGCCCGCCGCGCCCCGCTGCCGGTCCCGTCCCCCCCTTCCCCTTCCCCTCATGGCGGTGGAGCGCGCGGGCACCGGCCCCTCCCACCGCCAGCTCCGGCCTCCCCCTCCCCCCTCTCCTCCTCTTTGTCCGCGGGCGGTGGCGGCCGCGGGGCCGCTCCCGGCCGGGATGTGAGGGGCGGTGACCGCAGGTGAGCGGGAAGGGGCGGGCGGGGGGCCCGGCTGGCCGCGGGCTGGCTGAGGGGCGGGGGCGGGGGCGGCGGGCCCGGCCGGCCCCTCGGAGGGCGGGGTGAGGAGGGGAGGCGGCGGTTGGGGGCGCGCGGGGCGGGGCGGGGCCTGCGGGCGCCTCCGGGCTCCGGGCCGGCCCCGCCGCCCAGGGGCCCCGGCTGTTCCGGGTGCTGCCCGCCTTCCTGATGCCGCCTCGGGAGCGCCGGTGCCGGGCAGCCTCCCTCCCCGCCTCGGCTCCCTCGCCCTGAGCCGCGCAAGGTCCTTGGGCGCTGTGCGGAGGCGCCGCGGGTGAGGAGCGAGCGAGCCGGCCGGGGCGAGCCGCGCTGCCTGCGGGCGGGTGGCGGGGGTTGCGCGGCTGCCACGGCCCCGGGCGCTGAACCGGGCTGCAGAAGCCCGAGGAGCCCTTCGCCGGCTTGGTTTCTCACTAGTGGGAAACGTGCTGTGGTTTGGGCTCGGAAGGCCAGCATTAAAGAAAATAAATCTGGCTGTTTGCTAGGCTCGCTAGCCGGCCAGAACTGGCAAGTTAGGGTATGCCGGTTCCGCCAGGGCTGCGGTACTTCTTAATGGAGTGCGCGTGTTGTTAATCGGGGAGCTAAACCAGTTTGTCTTCGGTTTGGCTCAGGACTGAGTTTAGCTTGAGGGTTGCGCAGCTTGGTTTCATATCAGCTTCAGCAGAACTTCAGAGCCCTGGCAGTGCTTTAGTTGGAGGTGGAAAAAAACAATTTGAGCTTTGCGCTCTAGTTCAGAAGGATGATTTGTGTTCGTTCTTATACTGTGAAGATGCAGGCTGGGTCTGACTCTTTAGTCCCCGATTTTTTTTCTGATTTTCAAGCAGTCAACTTTCTCTATTTTACGACAATATCTTTTAACGTTATTTTTAATTAAAACGTAATAAACATAAGGCATCACGGCTCTTTCTGAATGCTTTTGATGTGCCTCATTGCATACAATTAGGTTTTTTTCCCCTGAAAGGTAACAAGTTCATGGATAGGAAATTATTGTGTAAGGTTTCATCAGTATCATTGCGTTTGGAATTCAGTGCCACACCAGTTCTGCTTTCATTAAAGTTATTAATTCTCAGGATAAAACCGTGGCAACTACAAAGCAGGTTATAACAGATTATCAGTCATGTCAAAGGAATAACAGTGACTAATGTCTAGATTCAGCTTTAACTTACCGAGTTACCTTAAATTTGAAACTGCCCATCTTAAATACTAAAGGTAGGTAGAACTTCAGTGAACCTGTGCTGGTAACTCGTCTTACCGAGAGTGGAGCTAGTCTACAAGGTACAGCAAAGATGACGCAAGTCATGTCATCTACTCTTAGCTTGAGTCTATTTTGATAGACTTACAGGAAATACAGTCGATACAGTATCAGCAATAAAGCACCGGCTGTAGTTTGCGTTCAGTCAACGAATAGCACTCTGTTTTAGTGAAAATACTTTTTAGTTTTATGTGAAAATGCTTTAATTGAAGGTCATTCTTTTTACAGAAGAGAATAACTACAAATAGCAAATACAAAGAATAAGAAGTAGAAAAATTTTTATTGTGGCAGTTTTCTTGTTTTCTCCCAGTGTCTTAAAATGGAATGCTTGTTGCTTTCTCTTTATTAATGGAAATCTGCTATAAAGGATGAGTTTCCCCACAGTTTAACTAAAACTTTTAAAATAGGCAACTTTAGAACTGTTAATGTACGTTTTGCTTTCTGACTACTTGTGCTAGTGCCTCTAACATTATATTTTATATATGCATATATATAACATTCTCTTTGTAAACAAATTATTTTTTTTTTACCTTGCCTATGTAATATGTAAATAATTATGTGTATAAGTTTGCATACTCATTTAACTTTGACAAAGCTGGAAAACTATATCTGTATTGGGTAGATTTACGGTGCAAAATTGAAGGTACTCTTTCCTAAATAATGTATACAGAATCTGTGGGTACTGTACATGTGCATCTTGGCCTTTCAAAGGTGCACATGACTGAGTTTCAAACCAGCAGCTCTTTTATCTTAATGCTATATCTGTCCTTTCAATGTTGTCTCCTATACCTGTGTTTAAATGATATGTTCATGAGTGGACGGAACATAACTGAGGAAGACTTGGATTAAAGAGTTAGGTATATTTTGGGGATTTTAGTAATCTTACTGAGAATATTTCTGTGTTCATACTCCCCGCTGCCCCAGAGTTCTGTATATAAACATCCTCTGAAAACTCACCATACCAGAGTCAATAATTATAACTTTATATTAGTATTTGTAATAAAAGTGCCTTAGCACCTAAGTTACAGAACAAAACTGAAAGGACTAGGATAGGATTTCAGTTCAACTTTAGCATGTTACCATCTAAAGAATAGCTTAGATCCCAAGTTAGTTTCTTTGATTAGTGAGGTAAAAAGCAAAGGGATGAAATAACTGTAACGCTTCAGGTGAGACATACCTAAGGAGATCAAATTCACACTACTTTGGTATTCAAGTGTTTTTAAAACAAAAAAAACTGTCCCTTTTTAAAGCATAGATGAGACAATGTACAGTCTTGTGTGTCATGCATTAAAATGAAATTAACTTGAAATGACGGACATAATTTTCCTAGTTGAATTCTTATAATGCCAATTAATGTTATTTTTACTTATATATTGGAAGCCTAACATTGAAATATTTAAGAAGTGAATGCCTCTGGATTTTGGAACAAAATTGGTATGTATAATGAGCCTTTGAAAGGCTCATCACTGAACATTTGGATTTTTTCTGTTAGGGAGTGTTCCTGTTTCCTGTCATTTTGTGCCTGTGGGAAGGAAGAAGGGAACGTATAATAGTCGATGTGTATTTGTTAAAAGCAACGTGTTGATTCAACCCCTTTTTCTTCCATGGAAAGCTTTATGGCTAGGAGGGCATTAAATAGGTGCTCTATTTCAATGTTAGAAACTTAAAACTTCTCATGGAGCTCTTGTAAATAAGCAGAATTGAAAACATGGAACAGTTCAAAAGATACTGAATGCCTGTACCTGGAGTAACTATTACTAATGTCTTGTCAAAACAGAGCTTTGTTTAAAACTCCTTCTGTGTGAGTCATGTCTGAGTCTTGTGCTGTTTAGTATTAGTGATCTGGCTGAAAGGACAAAGAAATAATTAATGGCATTGAGCAGGGAAGAGTTGCCAGTGTGTAAACTCAGATGAATATTTTCAGGAAACATTTCTGAAAACAAGAGATGCTTTTTATAGGAGTAAATGAAAGTTATTACACCCAGGCAGGAATAACTTTCTTTACAAATACAGTTTAGAGAACAGTAGTTCTGTAGAAAAGAATTTAGAGGTTATACTAATAGGGAGGTTGAAGGTGAGTCAACAGTAGATGACTGCTCATGAAGGGCTAAGGAAGTCACCCGTTTTGGGTTGTATGAAGAGAAGTATAGTCTTCCACTGTACTGCGGAAGTAATAATAATTCAGCTAAAATACTGTATGCAGCTTTAGGAGTTGCACTTCATTAAAAAAAAAAAAAAAAGAAAGGACCTAGAGGCTGGCACTGCAGGAAGCACCAAGCACCTAACTTGCAGAGTAATGTTAAGATGTGGGTGCAAAGATAAAGGGAGTTGTATCTTTTCCAAGTCCAGAGTGGACAAACATAACGGGCTTTGGTAGTCAAAGTGAAGATCTAGATGAAGATCATTAGATAATGAGAGTTCCTAACAGCATCAAAGCATGGCTGCGGTGTTTGTGAAGTTTCCTTCATATTTCCTGGGAGAAACTTGGCTGAGTTACCTGTAATGAGGAGCAGCAGTGAATGATGCTGTACGTGGCAAAGGGTTGAAGTAAATGGCCTGTTAAGGTCCTTTTTAGCTTAGTGACATGATTCTGTTCCCAGTTAAGAAGATCAGGTTTTAGACAAGAAAATTGTGAATTCTAGCATTTACATTTTTCGGCATATATTTAGATTACTTCTAGGAGAAAAGACTGTCTACTGAACTCTTGAGGGCTGGTGGCCAAGCAGGCAACGCTGGAACGATCCACCATGTTTACTTTTACCAACTATAATTATTGCTTCCATACAACATACAGCTTGTGGAAGTGATACTAATTTTCTTTGGCTGAGAACTCCCTCATGCTTGCTTACGCTTATCTGCTTTTAAATGTCAAATATTATTTCATCTCATGACACCACTTTTAGTGTTTCTGAATATTTAGAGAGGTTACTTGTTACAATAAATATATAACATCTTTTGAGTGCTGCTTTTGGGAGAAAAGGACTTTTGAGCAGAGAGACGAAGAACTGTTACCTTGTGTTTTAGACCAGAGAGCCTGTATCTTGTCAGCATTGGTGATACTTCTTGGTTACATCTTGAAAATAAGCAAACAAACTTTTTGGCTAATCTGGACTTGCTTATGTCCTGCCGTTTTTTTCAGAAAGCTTTTTCTCCATCTCTCCCTGCCTGATAACCTTCAAATTCAGCACACGTTCCCTGTCTTGTCTGTCATTGTACTGTTGCACACTGAGAGTTATGACTCATGATACTAGATGTTCCACAGGCACTTCATAAATGAGTGGTTCTTCGAGGCATTGTAAATGTTGTAGCTTCTGTGGATAGGAAAGTCTCATCCCCTCATTCTGTCTCTGAAATCAGAGCTCCATGAACCTGCTAGTCTTGGATAGGTGAAATATTCTATGTGTTAAAATCAGCTGTGAACTTGATTAAAGAACCTTTGCAGAACTACACCAAATCCAACTAAAACCACTGCTAGCTTTGTTTAACTCCTACATTTTCTGGCATCTCTCCTGTTCATAACTCAGTAGTGGCCCTGGCTGCTGGAATAGGACAGCTTTGGCATGTCCCAAAGCTGAAACGTGAGAGGAGTGTTTATTCCAGAAACTGCTCGTTTTGTGGCATTTTTTTTCTTGTTTTCAAAGATAATAATTTTTCTCGATGGCATTTATGAGGACGCGTTAGTTTCTCTTCTACTAAGTCTTGGGGTTAGAATTAAGCCACTGATTTCCTGAAGTGTAAAACTTCCCGTGCCTATTATTGCTTTGACTTTGCAGCTATACGTGTCGGTTCTACACATGCAAATTACATCTGCGCTATGCGCAGGGTGAACCAAATCGCTTCAGAGAGAAGCTGGGTTCACCGTGACTGTGGGGCAGAAATGGTCAGCACCTGTAGACATCTGTATAAACCTTAGGGGGAAGTATGGCAGTCCAGCCCCAGAAGAAATGGGACTGAGGTCAAATAAACTTAGCAAGAAGAGCTAGTAGTAATTTATGTAAAGAAGTGGTTAAGATTTGAGTCGTTTACAAGATTAACAAAGTGGTTGACAGGGTATCAAAAACTCTTTAATGTATTTGAGACATGGGGGAGAGTAGAACTACTAGTTTTGAAGTGTAGCATCCTTAGGGTGTGTTTAAGTCTAAATTCGGAAAATTACCTGTGAGCTCGCAAATTTTCCTCATTCTTCTGCAATCAAATTCTTCCTCTACTCCAGAGAAAAGCAGCCTGTACTTCTTCCCTTGTCTCTGAAATGCAGTGGGTGGAAGATGTCAGGATGAGACTACCTGATGCTCTTCACCCCTGTCAGAAATGTTTTCATGTAGATGAAGCTGCGCAAGCCAGGGAGAAAAAGTGTTTTTGCCAGTATGGTGAGTTCTGTTTTAGTAAAAAGCTACACTAGTAAAAATACTCCCATTAGTAATATAACTAGAGTAGCAACCGTTGAAAACACTGGTAGAGTAGAAAAGCTCAGCGAAAGAAGTCTCCCTCCCCCAGGTGATGCTATCAGATTTTACACCAGCTGGAGCTAGAAGAACACTCTTAGCTTGATTACCTGAACAGTGTGACTTATGACTGCTAGAAAAGATGGTAGAGAGAACAGTCACAAAGGTATCTTGATGCCTTCATTCTTCAGGGGACCGAAAGTCTTGCTTTGAATTCAGAACCAGAGAAATATGTGACGCAGTTAGTGAGGTGGCTTGTTCTGGTCTGTATCCCACACTAATGATTTGTCTTTTGGGGTCTTGTTTGATTGATAGGTGATTTTGTATCATGCAAGAGTCTACTTAAGTTTATTTTTTTTAAAGTTGCTAGAAAATGAAAGAAGACCCTTGCAGTTCATTTACTTACATTTTTCCTACAAAATAAGATATTAAAAATTACTATGCAAGGATTAAGGGAAGAGGATTTGAGAATTTTGAACTGTGGATCTTGCAGCATTTTGAATAGTGCCATGTTGAGCGCTTATTAAATGGGACTGTTTTCCTGTACTTTTTCACAGCCTAACTGGATGCAAGTAAGTGGATCTGTGTTCGGTTTTAATGTTAACCTACCTGTAGCTCTCTGCTAGGTTTTTCCTAGGTGTGTAGCAAATTAATCAAAGTCGGCAGCAAGAACGTACAGGGAAAGGTAGTTTTGGAAGAAAACAGGTTTTGAAGAAACAGGTGCAGGAACCGGACCTGTGAACTGGCACGGCAGACTGGAATATGATTTTATCTAGGCCTGGACTCCCAGTGGGCGCATCCGTCTCTGCCTGGGCATGAAAGAGGGTGCTTGATTTTGCAATGCCTTGACACCAGCATTGTACTCCTGCTTGAGGAAGCTGCTGCTGTATCTCAACATTAAAGCTGTGGAATTCAGATTCTAGTAAGCACTGAAATGGAAACGTTTTATTCTATCCTCTTCTTTCCCCTCTTTTACTTTTAAATCAAAAGCTTATTAATGTGACTTATGTCATGTGCCATGCCTCTGAGTATCTGGAAAATAATTGCGTAGGGAACTAAATGCTAGTCTTGGCACATCTGTGATTGGTGTTCCTAGGAAATAAAAATTGTTTTATCTATAGGTGTTTTCTTCCTTTAGAACAGTTCTCTACGCTGTCATAATTATCAGTTGTCTTGAAATCAAAGCCTAAAAGTAGTTCTCATTTCTCTTCATACTATAGAGAGGTTAATCACCCTAAAAGTACTTGGAGCTTTTTTTTCTTCAGTGTAAAAGTTATTTATAGAGATACCTTACATTCAAAATCTTGTGTGTTCGATGGAATCCAGGATATCCTCATTGTAGCTTGTAACAGGAGAAAAGATGCATTGAAATAAGTTTTCTTGTTAAGCTGGAGGTTGAATATCTAAAATCTTGATTTCTAGCCTAAAAATTGCTATCTTCTGCTAAGCTGTTGTTGAAAGTCTTACCTAACTCAATTTGGAGTCTTAGCAGGCTAGGTGAAAGCTTTTGAACTGTAAACTCTTACTAGTTGCTGTAGCTAAGCTGAAAAGATGCTTCATATAGGTATGGGAAACTTTGTAAAATACATCAACAAACAGATGCCTTATTTCTTGTTCCAGATTCCCCTGTTCGTTAGAGGACGAGTGCATGTGCATACATCTCAAGCTTGTTTGTGTTAGGGAAATTACTGTATGATTAAACACCCATTCCAGTCTTCTCTTTCATTTTTCCTAGTGAGTTTATATGGAAGAAATGCTGTGGCCGTTCTCAAGCTCTCTTACAAACTGATTTCAATGTAAGTAATTGTTTGATCAGTATTGTCAGTTACATGGTGCGCCAGACATAGATCTGTGTACTTAATGAAAAGAAAAATAAATCGCACGTCTTTAAGTTTTCCTTAACTTTTTTCAAAGAACTTTTATTTGTTTGGGTTTCAGTTTTTATATGCCAGGTCAGAAGCCCTTCCTTCTGTCTGTTCAGATTTGTTAGTCACTCATCCATGGTTCAAATTTACACATGCTTCAAAGATTGCCTTTTTTTTTTTTTAAACACTCATGGCAGAGACCGTTCACAGGAGAACCAGTCGCATGAGCTGTTGGGGATTTTCCTATACAGTATGTATTTCCACCAATTTAATTCTGATGTGTTTATTTTGCTCAGGTTTCAGTGTTGCATCATCTTGTGTTGAGTAACAGAAGTTCTGCTGTTCATAGGTCGATGTGACAGTCTTTAGTAGTTTACGAGATGAGCCAAACTCGTGGAAGATATGACTTCTGTATTGGTCTGGTGTTGGCTATGAGCTCCAGCATTTTCATTGGAGGAAGTTTCATCCTGAAGAAGAAAGGCCTTCTCCGGTTAGCTAGGAAAGGCTCCATGCGAGCAGGTAAATACATGTTGAAGAAACTTGCTAACACTTAAGTTTTGCTGTTTAACAGAAGATTACTAAACTTAGGATCTTGTTTTAGGTTTCATATACCTGTAACAAAGTCAAAACATATAGCTGCTGTGTTTTTTCTCCGGTGTCAGATACACCTAACTCCGTGTGTGATACATACTATTGAATTTGCATGTAATGCCCTCTAGGGACACTTGTTGAACAATTCCTTCACATGTCAGTGAAATCCAAATTGTACTTGCAAATTGAACTGGGAACCAGCACTCTTAACTACATCTATGCTCCTGAATGAGTGAATTTAGGAGAATGCTAAATGCGTTTGAGTGTTAGGAGATTGTTTTAGAAAACTAAAAATCACATGTAATGATCATGTGTAATTCATTACACTATTCATAGTGTCCCTCAAGGGTTTATACCGGACCCAATGCTATTTAATATCTTCACCAATGACATACATAGACCGTGGGATCGAGTGCTCCCTCAGCAAGTTTGCAGATGACACCAAGCTGAGTGGTGCAGTTGATTCGCTAGAGGGAAGGGCTGCCATCTAGAGGGACCTTGACAGGCTTGAGGGATGGGCCTGTGCGAACCTCATGAAGTTCAACAAGGCCAAGTGCAGGGTCCTGCACTTGGGTTGGGGCAATCCCCTGTATCAGTACAGACTGGGGGATGAACAGATTTGAGAGCAGCCCTGTGGAGAAGGACTTAGGGGTACTGGTGGATGAAAAGCTGGACATGAGTTGGCAATGTGCGCTTGCAGCCCAGAAGGCCAACCATATCCTGGGCTACATCAAAAGCAGCGTGGCCAGCAGGTCGAGGGAGGTGATTCTGCCCCTCTACTCCACTCTGGTGAGACCCCCCCTGGAGTGCTGCATCCAGCTCTGGGGTCCTCAGCACAGGAAAAACATGGGCCTGTTGGAGCGGGTCCAGAGGAGGGCCATAAAAATGGTGAGAGGGATGGATCACCTCTCCTATGAGGACAGGCTGAGAGAGTTGGGGTTGTTCAGCCTGGAGAAGAGAAGGCTCCGGGGAGACCTTATTGCGGCCTTGCAATGCTTACAGGGGCCTTAAAAGAAAGACAGACTTTTTACCAGGGCCTGTAGTGACAGAACAAGGGGCAATGATTTTAAACCAGAAGAGGATAGATTTAGATAGGATGGTTGCAGCATCCTCAGATGATTCAGAGGGTTGAATCCAAATATTTTTAATTCAGTACCTGTCATCTCTGCTTCTAGAAGATGATTGATCTGGAGATACGTAATTCATGCTCCCTGGTTTGGAATTGGAAAGTGTGACTGCGTTTCACGTTTGCACGTGTAATCAACCACGTAAGCCACACACAATTTCCACAAAGTAGCGTTCTCATAAGAGACACAAAACTTGTCTTTTCAGGTCATTACAATGAGTTGAAAGAACTGTTTTTCAGGGTAATGCAGATATGGTCATCAGTGCCATTTCTAATACAAAAGAAATAAAATAACTAGTTTTCAAAGTAGGCTGTAGGAGGCATATGCACATCAGAAATTTGAAGATTTTTATTTCAACCCCTCTAACTATAAAGCCTAAGTATCAAAAGAAAGATTGCCCAAGTTTGTAAGGACATGGGCTGCCAAAATTATTTTGGTGATGTTATCAGTGATGGGGCTTACTGTTTGTTGATGTATGTTTTTAATGGAGTAGCAATTCTTTCAATTTTAGGTCAAGGCGGTCATGCATACCTTAAGGAGTGGCTGTGGTGGGCTGGACTTCTTTCAAGTAAGTATCAAAAATATAATCTGCATTATGTAATTTAAGTAAATAACTACACCACAGATGTCAGCAGTGGTTACAAAAAAGGAGTGAGATGGGAATTCTACAACATATGGCAATGCTATCTGGGAATTTGATGAGTGCAGCTCTAGTGATTTTAATGTAACTCCTCCCACACCAGAAGTTCTTTCATTAATTTAACTGCCCTCTTTGGGCAGTGGAACTAGGCAGACGTTGGTCTTCCTGTATCTCTTCGCTAGCATAGGCATTCTGGTTTTTTTCTTGGCAGAGAAGTGCTTAGATACACAGGATTCTTCAGCGGGAAACATATTTGGGAATGATGTCTTCTGAACTTTTTTTTTTTTTTTTGCATTGCTTAAACTCTCCACTTCCTGGCTGTGTTCAGGTAACTGGCTTAATGTATGCATTGCCCTGTAGCCTGCTATTGCAGATTTCTCCGTGCAGAAGTTCATGACTCAGGTTGGTGGGCTGAGGAGCTACAACACAGACACCAAAATAAAACATCTTCTCATTTGGCTGAATTAATTTTCATACCTGTTTTAGTCCCCCGGCCTGTTTTTAAAATATAATAGCGGGGGGGTGGGAGAGGGTGTTCTGCTAGTACTGTTAGCTGAACTCTATCATTAGCATTTTCCATTGTTCCCTTACTGCGTGTTTGTGTCTACAAAAACACTTGTACTGATTCACAGGTTTGTTGCGTAAGACAGCCTAACTTTTTTTTAATTATTATTATTATTATTATTATTATTATTATTATTATTATTATTATTATTATTATTATTATTATTACTCTGCAGTGGGAGCTGGCGAAGTAGCCAACTTTGCTGCCTATGCTTTTGCACCAGCTACGTTAGTGACTCCTTTGGGAGCTCTCAGTGTTCTTGTAAGGTAAGAAACACTAACGGAAAGCAGTGTGATTTCAGAGAGAGAAGTAAAATATTTGTTTAGAAATATGTCACTGAAATATGCTGTAATAAACGTGGTTTGTTCTTAACAATAAATAAAGAGTGCTTATAAACATCAGGAGTAACCTTAAGTTTCTCCAGATGCGAAGTGACTATGCTATAAAAGGGTTCTAGCAATGCATCTACACCTTGATCTGTGAAAAGCCATCATCTTCTGCATTTCAAAAATGCGTTGTATACAACAGAGTAGTATTTTCATTCTTAAGTAAAGATTTCTGTCTTTTAAAAATTATTTTACAAGTGCTTAGATAGAGGGTTTTGGGAGGCAGCATAAAAAAGGGGTTCTGGGGAGGGATGCCAAATATTAACAGGCAGTTCTGTCCATAGCAAGTATCTTGAGATAGAAAATCAACTACGTAGCTATTTTTAAGCTGGACATTGTGGCTGCAAGTGACCTGTACAGGCAAAGCAACCTGTAAGCTGGTGAGCAAATGAATGAGATACTACTAATTCCGTGTTTGGTGGTGCATTTTTTGTCTTCCTAGTGCCATTCTGTCATCCTTCTTTTTAAATGAAAAACTTAATCTACATGGAAAAATAGGGTGTTTGCTAAGTATACTGGGATCAACTGTGATGGTAATTCATGCTCCACAAGAGGAGGAAGTAGAAACTTTGAATGAAATGTCCCACAAACTAGGTGATCCAGGTAAGAAAAATGCTGGCTTGATATGTACGCAGCCTGTCATTTCTTTATTGTAGTTTCATTACTGCTGCTTTCAAGTTCCAGGTAGATGGCCTGTTTCTGCTTCATGTTGTCAAAATGAAGTAGAGATTTGAATTCTGTGACATAATTCCATAGAAAACTTTGCATGATGCCAGTGAACTTGTCTGGCCTTGAACAAAGTGTCTTGATGTGAACCACTGAGATGACACTTTAAAGAAATGCAGCAGCACAGGTGGATAAACACAACTTCAGTAAATTTTAATTGAAGTGTGTCAGTCTCTAAGTTCAACTGTGAGCTGTCCTTAACACGAAGAAGTGGGTGCTGTGGCACGTGTCTGCTGAGCAGTGTGTAATCCTGGAGACTGGCTGCTATGCTTACATGGAAGATGAGGCACTCACAAATACACATCTGCAAAATAGTGTATCTGCAAAGACCATGCCCATTTTAAACACAAGGAAATAGCCAGCACAGAGAATAAAAAAGCTGATCTTAAGGCATGACCCGATTATTGGAAATCTGTCGATGGATGTAGCAGCCTGCCAAAACGTGGCTCCCTAAAAACCATTCAGACACAAGCCTGTATCCAGTGGCATCTACACCTCAGCGAGTCTGTGTAAGGCAGCTTAGTAATCGAATCCTGTAGTCATCTTGCTGATAGACTGGTAAAGGTAATACAACATGCCTGTTGTTTTAGCTAGCTTACTATAACATCCTTCTACCTTTGATGTTGGAGGAGTCATGAGAAACATTCTGAACGCTTCTGTTTAAGCTGAGCCAATTGCAGTGTTAATGAGTGGTTTCTCAATATTTCTAAGCTGCTTTTGATAGTATACATAAGTAACAAGATTTTTTTTTTTTTTCCCCCCAACCACAGGTTTTGTGGTCTTCGCAACGCTTGTTGTCATTGTGTCTTTAATTCTAATATTTGTGGTGGGACCTCGCCATGGACAGACCAACATTCTCGTGTACATAACAATCTGCTCTGTCATTGGAGCATTATCAGTCTCCTGTGTAAAAGGTCTGGGCATCACTATAAAAGAATTTTTTGCAGGAAAACCAGTGCTGAAACATCCCTTGTTTTGGATTCTGCTGCTAAGCCTTATTGTCTGTGTGAGCACGCAGATCAACTACTTAAACAGGGCTCTGGATATATTCAACACTTCGATAGTGACTCCGATATATTATGTAATCTTTACAACATCCGTTTTAACCTGTTCTGCCATCCTTTTCAAGGAATGGCAACACATGGCGGCTGATGACATTATTGGCACCTTCAGTGGCTTCCTGACTATTATTGTGGGGATCTTTTTATTGCATGCCTTCAAAGATGTTAATTTCACCCTAGCAAATCTGCCCCTCTCTTTGCGGAAAGACGATAGAGCAGCAAACGGCACCTTGCTGAGCACGTACGACTGCTTTAATCATGATGAAGAAAGTTCTGCTTGTCTAGGAGAAATACAATCCACTGAGAGCCTCTCAGCCAGGAGAAATGGAAGTCTGTCAGCCTTCTGAAAATACCTACATGTTACTTAAGAACAATTCTGTAACTCTGGAAGTTTTTTTTCTGCTGTGAAATGTCTGAGCTTGTCTGGAAACTCATGTACTTTTTAACAGTATGTGTAGACAATCGTTATTTTTTAAGTTCAATTAGTTTGGAGAAGGAACACTGAAGGGGTTTTTAATTTGCCTTATTTTTACTTTAAAAAATACTAAAATGACCTCAGACCACAGTTGGTTGTGTTGCTTAAGTTATGTGTAAATACTTTCATTTCATTCTTCTGTTTTAAGATGTATTGCACTAATGACAATTTTATCAAAAATAAATCGCTTTATTTCTGCATCGGTGGTAAAAAGATTGCAGCGAACCTGAATCCTTTGTACTTGTGCCCTGTCGGAACACTGAGTGACTGTAAACATACTAAAACCGGAGCTGCAGTAGGGACTCTTGTCCCAGTTTGTGAAAGAGGAAAGGGAAAGCTACAACCAAGCAAGACCAATCCTTTGAAAATACTGCTTAACTACAGCTGCGTGCGAAACCTGCAGGATTTACATCAAAAAGCCCCGGCCTTACCCAATCAGAGAAACGGGCTGACAGCAGCCAGGCAAGAGCTTCTGCTCTGCTTGGGTCCGTGAGGCCGTAGCTCCTGCCCTGCCAGCTTATGCAGGAAGGAGGGTTTCAGTTGTTAATAGTAGCCAAAAACGCTCCTCCCTCTTCTGTGGCAGAGGTCTGCTAGACCGCACTGCCCTGGCTCTGAAGGGCTGCTCTGGTTTTGATGTTACAGCTTCAACTCAGAGAACTGCAGTTTTGGTTGCAGTAACGCAGTTACTGGCTGTGACACTCTTTAAGTTTAAAAAAGAAAAAAAGGTTAAAAAAAAAAAAAAGGAACATAATGTCATTGCTCAAAAGGGGTGGGGAAGGTAGGCGGTAGTTTTTTTAAGTTCACAAAGTGATATTTTTGTAACAACATTTATACTGTAGATGTGAAGCTTGGAAATTATTTGGGGCAGAGACAACGAGTTGCTGCTGTGAGGTGTCAGTTATTAAGTTCACTGTTAAAAGAGCACAGTTTAAGATCATTACCAGGGCAAACAAACAGCTCCCACCTGTGAAACGAAGCGTGCAGCCTTCTGCTGGTAGCCGGCATAGTGCAGGAGGGGCCAAGGTGTCGAGCCAGAAAAAGGTTCAATAAATGGGGGTTGAAGAATGGGATTTGAACTTCTGCCTAGTTTTACGGCAGCGCTCCATCAGGGAAACGCCCCTCTCGCGCTTACGGAGCGCGGTAACGGGGAGCGGTAACGGGGAGCGGCAGGGATGGTGTCCAGCTGCCGAGGAGCCGCTGAGCTCCTGGCGGCCACGCTTAGTACCAAAGCGCCGGCCTAACCCCTTTCGTACAGTGGAGTCTGTTACGTTGTGGTTTGGCCTCCAGAGACGCTGTTTTTGATGAGAGAGAATTTAAAATGAAAAAGTTAAGCCTTTTGTGCACCTTGCTTGACTTTTTCGTTTAGGTAGGAGAAGCAGTTATACCAGGTAAAGAGATTTTAACTCACTTGAAGTCTAATACCCTGCTGAAAATGAAAAAATAGTAAGCAACCTTTAAAAAAGTGAAACAAACATCTCGGGACTAATGGCTGAATTATCTTAAACCCATACTAACTAAAGGGAAAAAAAAAAAAAAAAAATCTTAAAATCTGCATTGACGCTAGTAGTTTTAAGATGTTAGAGATGAATTTGCTTGCTGCTGCCAGTTAACCGGTAAGAATGAGAATTTACTTTACTGACGCCATGATTAGTTATTTTAAAGTATTTCTTTAAAAAAATCAGGCTTTGTTAATTAACCATTTCTGCACCACAGTGCCAAGCCAAAGCCTCAAGTATGTGAGACTTATCCCTGAAGCAATGAGAATCTCAACAAATAAACTGTTGTTCATTTCCTTAATCGATGCCTGAAGCACAGGGGAGCGTTCGGCTGGCTAGAAGTCATCTTTGCAGAGTGCTGTGAAGGACAAAAAAGAAACGTGCCCTAAAGAAAACTGTGAGTAAGCATCTTGTAAAAGAAATCCTGCAACGAGCTGGCATGAGAAAGCACGAGTGTTTCCTGCTTCTGCCTCCCCCACGCCGGGCAGGCTGGTGTGTGCCCTCACCACAACAGAGACCGCTCCGGAACGGCAGCTCTCGAGCACAGACCTCCTGGGAAAACCTGCGGCAGTGAAAATTTGCTTGTAGATTGCCTGGCAAATCTCTATCCTCTGTTTTGCTGAGGAATTTCAGTTAATTTCTTTTCTTTCTGCAAAATCCAGTTCCCTGCCAGCCCAGGACCTACACATTCCTCATCTCCTGTCTACCTCCTCTGTCAGGTGCTCATTCCTACCCATTACTGGACTTCATTCCGTTGCTGTGGAACAGCTGAAAAGAGCGGAGCAGGAGAAAAGATGGGCTGTGACCTAACCTTGAACTAGTAAGAGGGAAGGGAGAAAAAAGGGTTCTCAAAGGGATGCCCCGCCTTGGTTTCACACTAAGGGTTAGAAACAGTAACCAAACAACATCTCCAGAAATCCATATCCTGGGTAAAACGAGTCATTATCCATCTGTGTCTGTTCCAGCCACCTTAACTCACGTTTGTTTTGGGAAAATAGTTTTGGGTTGATCCTAACAGCTGACTGACTGTCCAACACCACTGAAAAGCTCCGTTAGGACCCTGCAGTGAGCAAGCGGGAGTTGCTACTTTGGGCTGAACAGGCTGCTTGAAAATTCAAGTTTTACCGTTGCAAAGTTTTACAAACAATTTTACTGATGCGGTGTTTGCATAATACAGTAAGTATCATTAAACAAATACTTTCCATAAGTAAATCATTATTAACATCATTAGAGCTTATGTACTGGGATAGATGACACCTGATCACTGTACTCAAGATTCTCGTACACAAGAATTCCTTATCGCTTGTAAACGCGTATTTTGGTACGCAGGTAGGCATCTCCAGCCAAAATATAAGTTGTGTTAGAAGCTCTCATTAGGAAAAAGTAAACAGTCCCCATTCTAATCAATCAAACTACTGCCTTTTGAAGAGATCAGAATACTATCAGTCACCTCCATGTTAAATAATTTTGAAAGTCACCTTAATTAGCCTTCATTTCCATAAATACTGATCTCAGAGAATAGTTTTGCAAAGAGGAAAAATAATCAACTGACTAGAAAAGTTATTCACAAAGCACCAGCAGAGTTTGTTGGTTGGTTTTTTTTTTTTTTAATAAAGGCTAATTAAGCAATTAATGCTCTAATACAAACAATTAGTAATTGATTTCTAAAAATTTTTTTCTACAGAACCCAGTTTCTTACCCTCCACAGCTATTATTTTGATAGCTTTGGGGGGAAATTATGCCAGTCCAGTCTAAAATGGCCACCTCAGTACAGGAATGCAAAGAGATTTCAAAAATCTTTTACAGTCGCAGGTTTTTAATCAAAGTGTATAAAATCTTAGTCTAGAAAAATAAGTATAGATTGTATACAGTTACTGTGCTTGGAGACTGAAGAGAACAGTGCACCACCCAAATGGCACAGGCAGACTGAAAAATGCAGGTGAGAATATTCCTTAAAACTGTTGGTGTGTTTTGTGGTGGTTTTTTTTTTTTTTCCTCTCCTTTCTCATACTTTTAGCCTAAATAGGTGCAAAAAGTATCATTATGTGGGAAGTCTAGTTGCTGGCAAGGGACTGATGAATAGGTGGCTGGAAGCAGCGCACGTGTTCCACGGGTGTGCTCTCTCCATCACCAGACTTCAAATACTTGTCCAAAATAGCAATTATTTCATCATTCAGAATCTGGAACTTGCGAATTCTCTCAACCATTTTCTTCAAAGGCTGCAAACATCAAAAAACCAGACACACAGGAATTAGCTTTGGAGATAAAAAGCCTTAGACACAAACGCTGTTACCTCTCCCAGCAATGTTACAAATGTTTCCCTTCCACCCCTAATCCAGTGAAAATCCCAGGTGCACGTTGGTTTTTGACAGTGCTGCTTTTTGTACAAAAAAGGGCGATTTACTGCAGCCTTGTCATAATCTGAATGCACGTATACGAGACGGAAAGCATTAAGAAAATCCCACATATTCAGGAAATCGGAATTCTCACTGACCAGTCTTCAAACTCCAGTACTAATGCCTTAATCTTTTCTTCCTAAAGACCCCGGTGCCCTCGTTTTCAGCATTTCATTCTAAAAGGCGACTGCTACATCTACCCTGCATCCAAGTACACACAGCTCTGATTTATCGTCGTCTTCATTACTACAGCGAATACACAACAGATGTTTTCAACTCACCACGTTCTTTATAACCTCGTCCTTGCCATCATGCTTTTGGACTTTCAACAGGTGGTAGCAGAAATCCAACACATCGAAGCGGCGCTGCTGCCCCAAAAGCACGATGATCATACAGCCAGCCCAGTGCAAGCCGTCCCCAAAGCACTGCCTGAAACAGGAAACGCACCACGTAAAGCGCGCGCCACCGACATCTCCAGAAACACCTCCGCAGGAAACAAACGCTCAGGAATCGGCCATTCCACTAAACTACGTATGTATCGCTCTAGGACGCGTAGACATTAATCTAGAAAATACTGCAAAATCTCATAAATTAAGTTCTCTTTCCAGATACCACAAGCGATGCAAATGGATGCTTAACAAAAGACCAGAACCCCCCCAATTTTACACAACGTAGAGTTACTCCAAAAACATTTACTCCCCATAGACTCCAGCGGCATTACATCTCATTTTCGAAGGAAACGACACTTTCAAAGAAAACAAACTGGGAATTCAACACCGCTCTGCTCCTTTGGGCTGCAGGCAAGAAAGGCAGCAAACGCCCTATGCTGTTGCCTCCACAATTGCTCAGTGAAAAGCACGTAACAGCTCAACAGTTTTTCAAAATAAGGATATTATAAAAATTAACAAAACCAAGAACTACCACTCCTGGTTAACTCATGTTAATCATGTTAACTTCCAAGCGCTCATTCTTGCTCTTAATTCAGAGAAGAAAACACTTGCTAGAAATACATGCACCCATCTTCAGCTGTTTAAGTTCAGCGTCCGCAGGGGGCTGACTCCTGTTGAAAGACGTGTGCTAGGGCCTGTTTGTCGTGGGATTGTTCGTTACACAGTGTCAGTACTTAAAATAGAGGGTTATTTTTGTTAAAGATACAATAATATCTGTGTTCATGGATTATGAGCCCCTCCCCGTGATCACAGCACTGCCCCTTGTTTTCGCACTAAGCTCTTGCAGACCGGCAAACAAACGCCGCCATTCTAGGCCCCCCCGCCAGTTACAGGGAGGACAAGCGCAGGACTGTTGCCCGCCGGCGGACCGCCGGCAGCCGGCCGTACGTACTCCACAGTGAACTCGTGCGTTCCCACGGGGATGCAGTAGACGAACTGCATTGCGCTCCAGAGGCGATGGAATTCCACGCACTCGTCCACGTGCATCACCCCATTGCTGGGCAGGGGCCCGCGCCAGATGGGGTCGTCCAGGAAGGAGCGGATCCTCGTCAGGATAACCTCAAACATGGACAGGCCGCAGCAGAGGCGCTCCTTGGTCAGCAAGTCCCCTTCCCTTGCGATGGCTATTTGCTAAGGCAGAGAAAGAAAGTGCAAAATCCTGGTAAAAGCCACTTGACCACAAGACTTTATTTTAAAAAAAAAAAAAAAAATACAACAACATGTTTTTCAGTTTCACTTGGTTTGTCGTACAAGTTATTTCTCCTGACTTCAAGTGAGGTCAGAGGCCACTAACCTGGGGTTCAGTTCAGTGGAAAAAACATTCAGAGACAGTCGTAAAAGCCTTTTCAAGCAGAGAGGCTTGAAAGTAAGTAACGCTAACTGCAGTAATGCTAATTCTGGTCTAGTCCCAGGGGATTTTAAAGAATTCTTTGCCTGAATGGAGGCAGAATGCAAAATCAAAGCGTTCAGTGCTCTGCTGCTAGTACGGGCAGTAACTCCTGCCTGCGCCTCCTGCATAAGTCCCTCAGCTGCTGCTGTTCGAGATGGGAAAGCTCCAAAGGCAGCACAAACAGGCTTGGACAAAACTCATAAATGGCAAGGCCGACCAGGGCTCGTCCCAGCTTGTGCCATCACACTGAGAGCTCTCTCCTACAGCGCAACAGCACCTGTTGAGCTGCAGCACATACGACGACAACAGCAGTCTGAAGTCTGCTTCAGAGCACTCTGCTCTTAGTTTCTCCTCTTCACATCTCAATCATTTGTAAACTGCTACGGTTAGCAGGGAATTAATGTACCTCTCACACCGAGAGAAAGGAAAATGGCGCTGAAGCTGCAAAGGCAGGTCAAGAACGTTCTCTTTGGTCACTGGTTTTCCAGGAAAGCTCAACTCAGCTCATTTTCTAAGAGTTTCTAATCATCTGGCTGAGAGAGGAATAAATTGTTTTAAAATATACATATACGTGCACAAGAAAACTGATTGCTTTTGGTGGAATTTGCACCAGGACCTCCCAGATTGGCCCTTACACTGAGAGGGTATCACATAGCAACATACACAAAAACTAGCGTTTTCCCCAAAACACATCAATTCCACCCCAGTCTCAAATGTTTTAAACTTTTGAGCTTTAACAGCTTTACCAGCTCCATGGATCTGGAAAAAAATCCTGTGGTGTGAACAAGCTGGATGTGCAGGTTGAAGTTCTGACACAGCTGTCAGCAGGTGTGTGGAAGGACAGGCTTTCTAGTGCTCAGAAATTTCTTGAATTGCCTCTGACACAAATAAGAGAGATTACCTGGGGTGTTCCTAGTCTTTCAATTAGAGGAACCAAATGTAGTGGAGCATATTTTGATTCTAGTCTCTTCATTTTAGCATCGAGTCTTTCACCCTCTGAAAGAAAAAAAGAGAGCACCGATTCATTTAATTGGTAGCTGACTTAATTTTATAAATTGAAATTAAGCAAGAAAGTTCTTATTTTTACACAATCTTTGTTCAGTGCAGTAGAAAACTGGGTAAGTTATTTGTACAGGTCTAAATAATTGGTTAATCTTCAATGTGCTTTTAGAAAAACAGATATTTATATTTTAAAATGTTGCATTGTATGTGCAAACAAAAAGAAACCAAGGATTTGTAGTAGCATACATTTAATTAACTAAATTGAAGACCAAATATAAGGCTCTATTATGCTGCTGCTGCTAACACATTCGCCTCCCACTTGCACTAAGCCAATTAAATTGTCCTTATCATACATAAAATGCTTGTCTCTAGAAGGTGGGGCATAACGAGGGTGGAATTCTGTGTGTAACAAGGCTTAAAAAGCAGTTGGCACCCCCTCATCAATGGCAAGTAGGAAATGTTCTCCAGCAAATGGGAAAATACAGTTTACAATGGTCTGGTTCGTTTTATGCAAAGACGAAAGTAGCTACGGCGAGTCTGGAAATATTCACCAAGATTTTTAGCTGACGGGATTTCTCTGAGCAGAACAAATCAGCTGCTCTGGCAGTGAGAAACGGAAAGGAAAGGAGACAGAGGAGCAACACAGAAACAAGAGAAGCATGAGGGGGGGGAAAAAAAGCTCACTTTCTGATGATGAAGGATGAGGAAAGCAGATACCAGAGGAAGCAATCCTGCAAACGTTCACCACTGCATGCCCAGTTTAGTAAAAAGGCATGTGAAAAGTCTACTGGGACCAGGCGCCGCTTGTATTTACTTACTCTGCTGACAGACTTCCTACACCCTGTATGATCAAGCCCAGCCCGTTTAATTGACAATCATATAAGCTAAACAGCACCTTTGGAAAAGCCTCTCACCACATCCGCATAGCGGGGTAATACCGCCCTGGGTTATCCATCCCACTTTTCCCTGTCACAGCATTCCTCCTCTTCCTCTTGTAATTTGCACCGAGCCTCGCTAAGAAGCATGTATTTTTCAGCCAGGCAAACAGGCCTGAATCTGTTACCTCTGTCCCGTAATTAACAGCGGTGGCGTAAAGGATGGCTGGGGACCGTCACCAAAACCACAGCGGCAGGCAAGACAAGTGGAAAGCATTACCCAAGGAAGGGGTTTTCACTTAGCCAATACCTTTGACGTGAACTCTGGGCAGGATATTCTGGAATGGCGCCGCGTGCAACAGGTCACACACTTCCTCCAGGGACTGAAACAAAAAGGAAACGAGAGGCATTTAGGACCGAAGAATCCCCAAACCACACCAGATCCCCAAAACGGCCTTCCAAAAGCATGCCGATGCCGTCACAGAAACACCAGAGGGCAGCCAGCCTCTGCCGCCAGCGCACGGAGCCGCTCCGAACCATCACTCTCCTCATGGGATCGCTCCCAAAAACGATTTGATTTCACCAAGTTACTTTGGATTCCCAAATAAACCCCAGCAGCTCTCCTCCCACCCTCAGCTGGCACTTTGTAAAGGACAGGGTATTTATTAAAAAGACTAATGCAGAATGAGTAATTTTGGTATGAAAGCGGCAGACGGCTCCTGCGCAGACAAACAGAGGGGTGAAGATGACTCACCGCTTGGTTATTTTTACCAATGCTATTCCCACAACCCGTTATCTATCGTGGCAGGCACATCTCCCCTCCAGGAGGGCTGAGACACGTGGCAGCAGCGGTCAACCACCTCTCGGGAAGTATTTTACATCTTTAGGGATGGGGGAAAGGAAGACAGATGTCTCCTGTTTCTTGCCTGCTGTATGCACATGCAGAGAAAATGCAGAGATGACCAGAAGCAGATGCATGACATTACTAAGCCCCTCTCTTCATTTTTGGGGCAGAGGCCCTGCTCATTTGTAGTCCCTCAGCGGTAGTATTAGAAGATATGTTCGTCAGCCATACTCTCGGTACAGCTAGAGTACCGGGGCTCATGTGCCTTTCCAAGGTCTAATTCCTTGATGTCAACACCGTGAAAATGCCTGTGCCAGGCAGCTGAGATTAACAAGACCCACCCACTAGCAGAAACGCACTACAGACCTACATTTTGCACCGGGTTCAAGTCTCCTTTAGTTATGACAGGTGGCCACAACGGGAAAATACTGAAATACGTGGCAGGACATCGGGGCGCCGCTGAGGGCAAAAACAAGAGGAGAGGCAGCGAGCAGGGGTGCATTACTAGAAAGTGTCCCCAAGGTGGTGTCCCAGAGGAGGTACCTCCAGCACTGGTGTCACGTTGGTACACCCTCAAGCAGTGAGGGCCCTCGCTGGCCTGGCCTTCCACCATGTGCCCTGTTAGCCTGAATCCAAAGTAATGCAGTTTCTCGTTTTGTTTCAGCTACCCCATTACTGTTTTGCTGAATACGGGTTTGCTGCTTGTCACCTAGCCCTCCAATTACTCTCCACCACACGGGAGGGATCCTCTAACACCACGAACAGTACTCTGAGGAACAGCATGTCTTTGTTACCTTATCTGACATCAACAGCTTTAATACACCCTAGAGGAGGAGTCTTATGCAAGGATTTATTTTTGGGCAACGGCAGGCCCCCAGCCAGCTTGCTGAGGAAATGATGTAGCTGGTTCGCAATCAGCAAAGATCGCTACGTGATGGGCAGCCCAGCCTCAGCGGCAGCGTGTGCTTGCACAGCGTGGGCAGAGCACCCCGTACGCACAGGCAGGGGAGAGACTCCCCACCCACGTCTCAAATGCACGATGAGATAAAGAAATGGAAAACAGCACACCCGTTGCTTTTCTGGCCCATAAGCAATGCTCACCTTCCTCTTTGTAAGCACCCAAAAGCATGAAGACAAAGAAATTACACGTCTGGCCATTTTGTTTGAACAGCAGATTGTATAATGTGAAAGAAGAGTGAGAAAAGAAAAGGAGAGGTAAGGACAAAGAGCAATTGTAGCACCATGCCCTCAGCAGCGGGCAGCTTCGCATGCTGAAAGGTAGAGGCTGGAAGGAAGCAGCTGAAAGACTGAACGAAGCTGTGAAACATGTCCAAACAAGGACAGATGAATATCTGGCAGAGCGGGCGCCACTGTCAGCCATCCTAGCAGCAAGAAGCATGTCCAAGAAGTCCACGTTAACTTTGTGATGTTTCAGACGACAACAGGAATGACAAACAGGGAAGGAAAATAACAGTAGCAGATGCACAACTCATTGACATAAAGAGAGTAGCCACCTTGTGACTGACTGCAGGAATACTATATTTGACCGTAATTTATGATGAAGGTCATAATATTTGCTCTTCAGGTACCGTACACGAGGCCATGTCTCTCACCCAGCAAAGTCAGGCATCCCTGCTACCTGCCAGACATGAAAGCCCCTGCAAGACTGTAAGAGATCAGAGCAAGGAACTGTTTCTACCCATCTGTCTATCAGCAATAGCAAACCTGCAGATTTCAACCTTGTTATTTATGACATTAGTAACAAAATTTGAGAGTACATTTTGAGAGACAGATGGGTTTTCAACTAGCACAGCAGGCACCTACCAGACTCTGTTCAATGAGGAGGCAAAACAGGACGGCATTTCCCACTTCCCGCAAATTCTGGAAGCAGACAGTCTTCAGTTCTGCATATTCAACAATGTCCTTCAACTGATGGTGAAAAAACTCCAAGATACCTGAAATCAAAAGAGAAGCAAAAAAATTAAATCTCAGGAGCCAGAACGAAATTTAGTGATGATCACACAGGCACACCTGTTACCTTGGGAAAGCAGACAAAAGATTCTGGTCATGTGGATAAGAGTCATACAGATCAGGACTAATTTTTCTTTCTGCCTCAAAAGCACTCCAATTTTCTAACTAATTTGCCTATTCAAAGCTTGCACTGAATGTATGTAAATATACTGTATGAGAGCACAACTAACCAAGGGTGCAGGTTTACAGTTCTCTCTCCATGTATCAGCACATGAGATTTTTTATCTCCAGAGGTACAGTCTAGTGGAAACTGAAAAGAGCAGTATTTAAATACATTAAAAATCAGAGGTTATTAAGTGTTAAGCCAGTGGTGTGCTGACCTTTTTAACTGGATATATCATGCAAAACGGAGTGCCTAGCTTCTCACTCCTAGCAAAGGGAGCCAGTGCAAGAGGTAACAAAATAATTTCCAGGGTCAGGAAGAGAGACCAGGGCTCTCGTCTGCTGTTAGTCCTGTTCCAGCCTCTGTCCCCACCCTGCTGCACCACTCGACACGTTCAATCACAGCTGTTGTTTTCAAGGATGACAGAGCCAGCAAGGTGCAAAGCGCAAAAGATACAGGGAACAGGGGTGGTGTCAGGCTACGACTGTGACGGTGCCACGGACAGCCAGAGGTGATCCGCAACCTCACAAAACAATTAAATACAGGAATCACAAGTCAAGCTCTGCTGGCAAGGGTATATCAGATACTGCTGACAAGCACAGTCAGAACATTGTTTCTGTCAAAGTTTTGCCAAAAGCTGTTAAAAAACAGCTAAACTATGATCTTAAAAACATGTAATTTACATAAACATATGTCTTTTCCACCAAAGCTCTCGCAAACAACGGTGACGCTTGACACGCTGGTGGATTTCCAGCTCCTTTCCTCAAGCTCCAGAAAGGTTGTGCAGTCCCTTGGTTAGAGACAAGCCCAGGAGACCTTGGGCTTGGCAGCTCCTGCAGGGACCCAATCTGGTCAGCACTGCGGAGGTTAAAGCCACGTGCAGGATGGGCGAGGAAGAGCAGAGAACTGCAGTAGGTCAGACAGCTCTCTGGCTTTTTACCGGTTAATTTTTATCAGCATTTTTCCATCTGTCTGCACAAGCCTGGCCCTTTTAAGAAGCCACCAAAAACTTCGACTGATGACAGAAGAAAATACATCACGCAAAGCTTTCGAATTGCATGCTACATACGGCAGTTCATTTCCATTACACTGTATTAAGTCACACATTTAAATCTCCACCCAATCGCATCTTAAGCAATTGAGAGGAGACAAGGAAAGACAGCACCAATGCCCCCCCCCCCCTTCCCATGCGTTCCTTGGGTGCAGCTGACGAACACTTCCCAGGCAGGAGATTAGACTTTGGTATTTACCCAGCAAGGCAATGGCTGAGAGGGGAGCGCGCAAACATAAAATACAGCCTGGAGCGTTATCTATGCCAAGGAAATCCCTCAAATTAGCAGAGGAACTTGAAAATGTACAGTGAAGGAGGGACTGTACAGCTAACCTACACACTTCTACAGAAAGCCTCGCATCATTAAAATTAGTAACACAAAACATCCATAAAGCGCATGGCGAGGGGATGCAGGGCTGGCTCTGTTACACCTCAAAGAACTGTTTTTCAACAGAAAACTTGCAGTAAATGAGTGTTCCCACACACGTTCAGTGGAGATAAATTTCTAACTAACTTGAGTATTTTAGTGACTCAATAGAAAAGCAGAACTGAAAAACTAATGGAGATAGGTCAGATGTAACAAGTGCTTGCTTTTCAAAGGAAAACACATTTAAATCTAGCTAAAAAGCAAGTAAGTCATACCAGCGCATCACCCACTCCCCCCTTTCCATAACACGGAGACCACGTAACGAAAAAGCTCTGCAAACAGACTGTTGGTGTACATCCAACACGGTGGTGTAAAGGCCAATGGCAATTCCCAGGTGTCTGAGCAGCAGTGAGCACTTGTGTTTATGGTTTAAACACACCTGCCCGCCAGGGCAATGAGTCGCTGCAGTGCTGAATACTGGGATTCCTATTTTAAAGATGAGGTTGAAAAGGCAGATTAATATGGCAGAAAATTTTTCACAAAAAATTTTTGATGCTAAGAAAAAAAATGCAGAGTGAGGGCACTGAAGCAAGCTTTACCACAGCTCCACAGTGTGTTTTAGTTACATGCCCTAGTATTTCCTTTGTCTTTTCTTCTCTGTTGATGAAAGGGCTTCCATGCCTAGCAAGAAAGGTCTTCTAAGGATCAACTGCTAGAAGTCAAGTTAAATACTTGCCTCATACCAAGACTGGACACCCTTCTGGAAGCAAAAGTCCATTGTGTTATCCTGGACTTAGGTCTGTGCCACAGAGGAAGTCAACCTAGAATATCTACCAATGCCTTAATATCCATGGCACGTACAGAGAGATTGATGGTGAACCAACAGAAGGGCTGGAAGGCTCCTTGAAACACAGTGACTAACTGTAGACTTCTCCACATAGTTACCAAGGCGAGAAAGCACCACCCGAGCAAACAGGATATTGGCGGCAAGGACGGACACAGGGATGTTTTTCCCTTTCTCTTGTATGGTGAGTGGGGAGCAATTTGGTGAGAAACAGAAGCTGAGCAGAGCAGCAAGGACGATTCTGCTACCACAACATCAAAACAACCATTGGTCCTGAAGGGGATGGAAAGGCGGGGGCTGTGTGCGTGTGTGTCAGACTCTCTCAATCCCCTGCCCAGCCTATGGATTTTGTGGGGAGTTTCAGAAAAGAGATTGATGCCTGGAACAACGTCGAGAAAATTTTATCAATGTTATATGGGCAGCTCTGAAGTGAAATCCTGAGAATAACCCACATCACCTACAGCAAATATAAAGGAGCAGGATGGCACAGAAAGAAACCAGGAGCAGCACAGAGGACTGTGACCGGCAACAAGGAGCTCATACTGAAGGCGTGACTGAAACCAAAGCAGACAGCAAGTCCACCCAAAAGCAGCGGGACAGCAGAAGTCAAAGCAGCTTGACGTTCATATCATAAAAGTTACATATTCTCTTTTATAGTCACTCCAAGTTACACAGTTCCTCTCAAAGTCCTTAACAAAGATCCTTATTTCTTCACCCAAGGCCCCAGTCACCATATACAGATATATAAATACACACTCCCACACACATGCATTCATGAACAAATTGTGCCATTATTTTGAAAATCTGACACCCAGTATTTATCATGCAGTTGTTCCAAAGGCGACTATCAACAGCGCACTGCTTCCCCTTAGATGAAGGGCTGGATTTACCAGCAAAACAGATGAAAGCTTACAGAGCTACATAGCCTATTTTTGATGGAACAGAAATGACACTGAAAGCACGATCTGCTCCCCAGTGGAGTCCTGTGGCAGAAATACATCATCATGTTTTCATTAATGTTTGAACAATGGCATTCCCGACTACACCTCCTTATACTGTGCAGTACACAGAACTGTATTTTTATGAAAGACTACGCATGCACACCAAAGCCCTGGAAAAAGAACCAGTATCTTAAGAAAGTTAATTTCACTTAACCGCATGTAACCTTCCTCTTTCCCCTGATTTTATTTGTGGGTGCAATTCGTAAGTTACTGTATTAGTTATATATACATAGCATTTTGCAAGGCAAATGAATCAAGGCTTTTTGCTCCTTCTCTTCAAGAAAAGAATTTTAACTAAACCCCTCTATTCCTGCAGATGGGATGATGTTAGGTGTCATAATAATCAATCTTATAATCCTAGTTTCTGATTTACACAGATCTCAACAAAAGCAAAGGGTGTTGAATTAAAATAGATCCAGTGAAGTATAGAAGATTAGTAACGGATTAGGTTCCATCTCTGCTTCCAAAATCCTCTGGCAACAGCACTCAAACAGCAGATGCCAAGTTTCTGCTGTGCAGTCTGTACACTAATTAATTTAGGAACTCAGACCAAATCAACACATGCAACGCAAAGCTCGTTGGATTTCTTCACTTTGGGCACCTTTCATTTTCTATAAAACAATCTCAGTTCACACCTACGGACTCAAATCAGACGTGTTCCAGAGCTTGTAACAATTCTGGTACCTAAGAGGTACAGACAAAAATTGGCTATTAATTCTAGAACTGAATTGCTGGCTAACAACAAACTAGATCTTGAATATAATTCTTGGTATAGTTGTGTTACGGATTATTTTCTGCAGAGTACTGACTTCACTATTGTTAGGACCTTCAAACTGTAGCTACAAATACTCCTTTGGCTCACGAGAGACATCATTAACTCTGCATATCAGCAGTCATGCCATTCCTTTCAACAGAAATGTTTGTAAGGTTTAAGCGTATACATGTATCTGGGACTTATGATCACGGAGCCTGTGCACTGTGTTTATTTTGCAAGAAATATCCTATTGTTCTGCATATCTAATCAGTCCTTACTGCCTTTTTGCAATCATCTAGGTGATTTGGGTTGCCCCCAAATTCTTTCAAATAGTCTGTGATTCCCTCCCAAACCTTTTTCCAACGGACAGCTTCCAGAAAAACCTGTGAATAAATTGTCTTAATTATTCTTCCCCACGAGGACTCAAGCCATCGTGCCCCCAACAAGAAATTAACTTATTCTCCTACTCATCCAAGTTTGATCAAAAACCTGGGATAACGGGAAGCACTAGTAGCCCTTCTGCTGTGCCCCAAGAGATGCGTCCCCAGCAGCCTCTAGCCACTACTGCCCTCCATCACACTTCCCGGCCCAGGCTAGCTTCAGTTCCTATTAGACCCTGACCCGAAATAGTCCAGAAAAAGGAGGGGTAGAAGACTCTTTTTTGCCAGGTTGCTGTGCTGAAGCAGCTCTGAAGGTGTTGCCAGCAGCAAAATCAGCTCAGGGAGAGACTGGAACACAGCAGCCGGCAGCACGGGGCACTGGGAGGCTTCCCCAAACTGCTGTGTGAACACATGGGATTTCAAGAGATCATGGCCTGGTGTAATGAGTGTTTTGCCATGCACCAGCTTTGGGTGTTTTGTTTCTTTGATTTTTTTTTTTTTTTTTAAGAATAAACATGGAAATGCTATACGTAGGAAAAAAATACACAAATAGGCTACTTTCTCACCAAGTTTATATCTTGCTAAGCTCATCGATTTTTTTTTAATAAACTTTCTTTCGGAAGGGTGATATACCAGTGACAAAAATCTAAGCCTCATCTCACAGCAGAGCTGACAAACTACTTTCTTCATCGTGTCCAATGACACTTCAGAGTGGCAGGACATGAAACACTCAGTTATCAAAAGCAGGAATGCCGTGTTCAAATACTAGAAAAATAGCAGAAGAAAATGTTACCTCCAAGATGAAATTTCAAGTTTAAACTCGTATAGGCCAATATTCCTTTAAGAGCTTTAGCGACTTTGAAAGGTCCCTTTAAAAATCCTTATGCTTAATGTATTTTTAGACAAATATTTTTATGACTACAAGATGAGCAAGTTCCCCACTGCTTTACACTGTTCCTATGGAAACAAACCCATCGGCGAACAGGAGTCCTGAACAACTCTGATGCCACTGTCTGTACCCTGCCCCTTTTAGTAGGAATAAATCACCGTTTAGAAATCCACAAGTCTAGAGGGCTGATTATGTAGGGCTCAAGGAACTGCAATCAACGGAGTCCAAACAAAGCTCTCCAAATGAAAAGTCTGAAGTGCATGAAACAGCTAGAGGCTTACTTACTGAGCGTACTTAAATCACTTTGCATATGGGGAATGGACTAAAGAAATTAATTCTGAATTGATAAATGCATATTACATCAAGACAGATGAGAATCTACATGTTTCATCTGTAGATCAGAACCACAGTTTTGGTCTGTATGTGTAGGTAGTGCCAATTATAAAGAAATGATTTGTTATGAAAGAATAGAAGCAGCATGCAGACATGCTCCGTAACACTCAGACTTACTACTACAACTACTAACTTCTGCAGGAAGCTTTCGGAGGCAGAGGAGGGAACAGACAACAGTTGGCGTGTACTAGCTTGCATTTTCTGCGGCGAAGGAAGTAAACAAGGTGTGGCAAAGACTGCTACAGAGAAGAATTTAGCACAGAAAGGAGAGGAGAGGGATTCAAATCAAGCATGGTTTGAGCCTACCCTTCCACAATCTGGCAGTTCCCCTCGAGATGCCAGATGAGGGCTAAAACCTACAGCACATCCCCATCGCAGAGAACTTTTTCCTTTATCAGTCAGAGCTGCTCCAAGGGCAGACCGCTCCATGATGGAGAGGCGTCAGAGAGCACAACGCGATTCTTCAGTGATGTGAGAGAATGATGGAGGTGCCCTGAGCTTCCACACACATTTTCTGTCTAGCGCCTTAAGAAAGGAAAGGGAGAGGCGGCATGACAGTGCTATAAAGGCTGTCTCTGCCATCGCTTGGAAGAGACTCTCCAGGAAGTTATTAAGCATCCACTGCTAAAAATAGTTCAGAACAGGAAAAATACACGAGTTACTCTGCTCTCTCGGTACAGTAGGCATCTAAACATATGGGATTTCTTGTGCAAGAGTAAATATGAGGTCAAAGCAGTTTGTGATCTCTACAAAACAGGAAAGTGATGAAGGATTTTAAAATGTTTTAATCAATCCTGTGAAGGCTACCATCGCACAAGTACAGTTTTGCCTTTCCTATAGGATAGATTGCCTTTTAACCTCAAGAGAAAGTTTCTGCTTAAATCCCTGGGCATCTCCTGCCAAATACTCCTTACAGGTGAGGATTTCTGGTAAGAGACTATGAGCTTCCTAATGTCACCTGCAGGATTGCAGACCCTGGTGATGCATAATCTGTATTTGAGAATACCTACTGCTCGTGCGGTCAGACCTTAATGAGTGGCTAAAAACCTCAGATAGATTATTTTTATACTGCTAACTACCATGATTCATCCATTTCTACGCTCCAGGGAGAAAAACAGGAAGGAAACACTTAGTAAGTCCTCAATTTCATTTAACGCTGGTAATGAGCGTCAAGCAAGCTGTGGGAAGCAGAAAAAAAACCTAACCTCATTCCACTTGGAGTGGCATTTAATAAACCTAAGCAACTCTGGAAAAATAAAGATATACTCAGGAGGTGGGTGGTACATGGAAGGATTAATTTGTGTTAATTAGCAGTTGCGGAGGAGGAATATTTTGAAGGAGGGGGGGAGCAGTTTCAGAATTTCAGTGAACAATGTGACAAATACTAATTAGCCAATTATTTCTCCATAGCGGCAAGCAGCTTTCAAAGTCATTTCTTCTTCTGCAACTGTCACACCTCCTGTTAAGTGGCTAAGATGCACACCACACAAGCCTCAGACATAACTATTCTGGCAGGACCAGTGTGCCTCTCAGCAGTAGCACTCCTTTCATTTTATATTTGATAAGGGCAAAGGGAAGAGGGAATAGAGGCTTTTCCACAGAATCAGGGTTATCTCAATTAGACATTTAAACAGAACAAGTGTGAGAGGCTAACTTGCAGAGGGAAAAGCTCAACATGCTTATGAGAAAGACTAGAAATAGAAACTATTGTGAACATCCCAGCTCAAGATCAATTATGTCATAAGGCTATCTATATACTGACAGACTGTCACCCTTTTATTTGCCCTAAGCATAGAAGTCTTAAAACTTTATTAGGTACTTTCAGAAAACCCAGCATTCAATGATTCTTGTTATGAAGGAAAAAAAAAAAAAAAAAAAAAGACTAAGTGCTGATTATTGGGAGAGAGAAGAAAGGCAGGGAAAGAAAGAACTACACATAATCCGGAAGACAGTGATTAGTGTCGTCTTATTAATGCTACTATGGTAACACCAAACATGAACTAACCTGGAGAACCATACTCATGTCTTGGTAACCTACAGATCTTAGGCATCACTTCCATTAGGGTCTTGACATACTGAAGAATCGTCCCCTGTAACTAAGAGAAAACAGATGTGTGTAAACACGTCAGTGTTACTGAACTAAGAAACTTTACAACAAATTGTGTTTAAACTACACATGAATTGAACAAGCTCTAAAAATCTTGCATTTCATTCTGTCAGTCATCATTTTAAAAGAGGCAAGTTTTTCAAATGAATGCAGTTGCACTTCCCTTCATTTGGCATTATCCACCTTTTGCTACAGGAAGAGTGGCACAACAGCCGAGGCCAGGAAGGTAAAAAAAAGGGGAAATCATGTTCTTCTCTTGCAGACTGTTGCTATGGTCTAACCATCTTCTACATTTTTGGTAAAAAAAAGTTGCATTTGAATGCTTTCAAAAGCAACAACAGAAAAATCCTTAACATTAGATATGCCTGTAACAGCTCAAACTGGCTATTCCAGACATATCAGTTAAGACACAGTCTCTACCAGTTAAGACACAGTCCCAGCCTACAGTCAGTCTGCCTTCCTCCCACTAGACACCTCTCTCATACTTGTCTCCCTACATCCGAGCATCTGCATCAGGCATCAGCAGGATACCTCCCCCCAGGCCTTTTAACCTCCTTTATAAATGCCAAAGCATTCAGTGCTACCTTTAATGAATTGAGATGATTTACTGTGTAAATAAATAATAAAAAAAGAAAATCCCCCCAAAACCAACAAACCAACACTCAACTCCAAACCATGAAAAATGCCTGTATTTTCCTCTTTTCCTGAAGATTAGGCCATAGTACCCCTTCAAGCAGGCTCCAGCCTTTCTAGAATGTCAAAGACATACTTAGAACATTGTGGGAATTCCTGTAAACGAACTGCTGAATATGTCAAGTGTCTGAAGTGAGGTTATGAAAACTACAGCTATCCTCCAGTATAGTTGGATTATTTGGGGAGCATGCTCCTTACAGGCAACAGGGACAGGGAGGGAAAGCCCATTTCTTTGCCTTAAACTTAACTGCAATGCATTATGACTGTATACATAGAGACTAATAACACAGCGAACAGCCAGCCCCTCAACCTCCTCCTAGTTACAGAAAAGGCCCTTTCCAATGCAAGATACCCAGGATGTATGAATAACTTCTTCAACATCTGGTTTGAGCACTCTTCTAAATAGCCTTGATGCTATCCATTGCTAGATCAAGCACAGAGATTAAACCTTCCTTGTTATTAAGGCGTCATCTGTCAATGATGTTATTAATGAAAGCCCTGAAGTTAGGCAAGGCAGAAAGCACACTCCAGCTGTTCTCAAAAATAGTGAGAAAGTAAATTTACAGTATAATTTTCAAATTAAAATCAACTAATTTGAAACATTCGTACTTTTCCAGAGTTTACCCAGGACCTAACAGCATAGGTCACCACAAATTAAATTCATCTCCAATGCAGAATCCAAGATTTTCAAAACACTCCTCAGGCTACCAAGGCGCATCATCTATGCTTTCACAAGACATTGAGTACTCTCAAACACAGCTTGTACCGAACGTCAATGGAAGTAACGTTTTAATTAGTTTTATCTGAGATCTTACTTTCACTTTGTTTTTCTTGGGACATTTCCTATCAGAAGCCATTTGGAATAGCAGAAAATGAAAGACAATTGGCATACCAGGCTCTTGACAACTTTCAGCAACTCCTCCATCACCACAGCAATACCCTGATACCCAAGAAGTCTACAGATGACTTTAAAGTGAGGGGGGCCAACAAAATTCCTGTAGTTGCTGTAGATGCTGGAATATGCCAGATTCAACGCCTAAAACAAGAGAACAGATATGATTAATGACAATTCAGCTGACTGCATCTTTATAATAATCTCATTTAAACAGCTTTTTAAAGCATATGAAAAATAAAATGATAACTTTGTATCTCACTCTCTCTCCAGGAAGTTACAATACAAAGCTTCCCTTTTGTAAGGCAGGAACTCCAACCAAAATCTGTATTAGCAAGACAAACTTGTAAACACTTTTTTTTCACCAGGCATCTTCCACTTACCATTTATAAAGCCATGAACATTTCCTCTTTCCTTTTTTCTATTTACACAGGTATAAAAGGATAAGAGTAGTCAATGCCAATGTTTAGATCCCTGAATTTAAAGCACAGTTTCTATTCCTATATCGTCCATTTTATGTACAAAATATCTTGAAAGAAGTTACTTCAATTTTCAGTTCATCATAGGTGTTTTACGTCTCTGAGGACTCAACTACAAAAACCCCAGCCTTCTGCAGTTACTGCTCTCTGCAACTAATTAATAAGGATCTCTCTTTTTCAAATCCCTTAGCTGTACACAAGATCAAAGCAAATCTAAGTCTGGGATGTAACCTCATGTAAATTCTTCCAGAGCTATATAAATAGAATCAGGTGCTTTGCCATATTAATGGCTATTTCTTCAAAGCAAACACAGCTGTACAGACCAATGCTGCGTAAGGATTTAGGAACTGTTTGCTGAAGCCGCGGATCAAAGAGGAGTTACCTAACTTAACATCCTCTACTTTTGTGAGTGAGTTGTTCTCCTCATATCCTGAAATTTAATTTTAAAAGGGAATCTTGTCAATGTTTCTTGGAGAAGGTTGTGTTTCCTTTTCTGCAGTTTTCATTCTAATACATGTGTCATGGTTTAACCCCAGCCAGCAACTAAGCATGACCCAGCCGCTTGCTCACTCCCCGCCAGTGGGATGGGGGAGAGAAACAGAAGGGTAGAAGTGAGAAAACTTGTGGGCTGAGATAAAAACAGTTTAATAATTGAAATAAGATAAAGTAAAATAGTAATAATAATAAGAAGAATAAGAATATACAAAGCAAGTGATGCACAATGCAATTGCTTACCACCCGCCAACCAATGCCCAGCACGTCCCCAAGTAGCAGTCACTGCCCCCTGGCCAGCTCCCCCCAGTTTATATACTGGGCATGACGCCATACGGTATGGAACAGCCTTGTGGCCAGTTGGGGTCAGCCCCCCTGGCTGTGCCCCCTCCCAGCTTCTTGTGCACCTGGCAGAGCATGGGAAGCTGAAAAGTCCTTGACTGGTGTAAGCACTGCTCAGCAACAACTAAAACATTATTGTTGTGTTATCAACATTATTCTCATCCTAAATCCAAAAGAGCACTGTACTAGCTACTAGGAAGAAAATTAACTCTATTCCAGCCAAAACCAGGACAACATGCATGAAAGACAGCATACTTTCAGACTCTCAACTCCACACACATCAGCTATACCAGAAAATTTTCCTTCACCAGTATCCAGGAAGAACACTGACCTTCCCTCCAATGCAGATCCTGCCCCAATTATCCGTGCAAGTCAATACCAGATACTGTAATACATGGCATTGCACAACGAAACTACTAGGAATTCAAGTCATGAAACTCTACCAAGCTCTTGGAGGATTTTAGTCTCATAAAAGGACTTACAAATAATCTTTAGAAGAGATCAGAATAGAAGGCACACATTTTTATTTATGTTGCAAATCTCTACATAAACACCACTTTCCAACATGTTTTGAACTGTGGACTTAAAAATTTAAAAATTGACATATAGCAAATGCAAATTTGGCAACAGGTTAACACTTCTTGGCCACCTTTTGTGGATGCCTTAGATGTACTTTACAAACCCTCATGGGTCAAAAATTGTTGCAGTATGAAAGAAATACACAAAAGCATAGGCTCAGAAGAGGCCATCTAGGTCATAACAAGAGAGAACTAGAGATCCAAGACCAACTTTCTGAATCAGGCAACTCCTGACCTAAGTGAGAAACTTCGCATATGTTATTAAAATACACACACATAGAAAATTACATAAATTTTATCATGCTTCAACAACCACAGAAAGTTATAACCAGCAACTTATTTCTGCAATGTGAAAATTCAAGAAGTTGCCAGTACTGAAATTTACTTAAAGATTTAGTTATATTTCTTACGTGCCTGAACTTCTGTCTCCATCTGTGTGAAGAAACTATGCAGCAAGACAGCCTGACCTGCAGAAGGTAGGGTTTGGGGTTTTTACATTTTTCTTATCTTGAGGGTCCTGGTGAACAAGAAGCTGACCACGAGCCAGCAGTATGCCCTCGCAGCAAAGGCTGCCAACAGCCAGTGGGGCTGCATGAGGCAGAGCACTGCCAGCAGGTCAAGGGAGGTGATCTGTCCCCTCTACTCAGCACGGGTGAGGCCCCTGGAGTACTGGGTCCAGCAATGGGCTCCCCAGTACAGGAGAGACATGGAGAGATGTATGGGAGAGTCCAGCAGTGGGTCTCAAAGATTATTAAGGGACTGGAGCATCTTCCCTATGAGGAAAGGCTGAGAGAGCTGGGACTGTTCAGCCTGGAGAAGAGAAGGCTCAGGGGGATCACATCCACATGCATAAGTAACTGATCGGGGGAGTAAAGATGATAGAGCCAACTCTGCTCAGCAGAGCCCGGTGACAGGACAAGGGGCAATGGGCACAAACAGGAAATCCCACTTAAACATCAGAAAAAACCTCACTACTGTGAGGGTGGTTGACCTCTGTCCTCAGAGATGTTCAAGACCCGACTGGACACGTCCCTGAGCGACCTGCTGTAGGTCACCCTGCTCTGGAGGGTCCCCCGGCCTCAGCCACCCATCAGTCTGGGAAGCTCTGTTCTAAGGACCGTGGGCTTGTGTTGATTTTGTGGAGGAAGGCTGTTTCCAAATACCCAGCCATCTTTTCTGTGAACGCAAAGTGAAATAGACATTTGGCTAACTATTAGACTCCTAATACAGGACACAGTCCTGCGATTAGATCGGAGCTGGCTAAAAGGCTGAACTCCAGACAGCCCCTACCAGGTGGACAGCCTAAAGCTGCATCTCGCTAGTACAATGTGCGCACTCGCATAGCTCTCTGCTTACAGAAAAGGGGCCTGGGGCATCGACAGGGGAGAGAACTGGTAAAGCCTTAAGAAAATATGTGCAGATGAATGTCGTGATACACTAAGCATTTGCACAGTTGTCTGTAAAAGGTGAGGTTTCATCTTTTGCCTTTGCTGTTTCCAGTCAGGCAGGTCTCCATAATAAATGTGTCCAAACTATCTATTTCAGCTATAGCGCAAGGAGAATTTTACTCCAGTAGGTCAAAACGTTTTACTCCTGTGAAGTTAAGGGGAGGGAACTCCTCTTTACACAGCAGAAATTTGTCATAGAAAAGCAAGCCCTAAAAACATGATTTCAGTATTTAAAAACTCACCAATACATAACAATATCAAGCCAACCATTTCAAAAATACATCTTTCTTTAACGTAACCCTCATGAGGAAGTACCTAAAACAGTCCACCTGTAAACATTGGATTAGTGGAGCTTTATAAACTGTGACAAGGGATTTAGAAAACATCATCGCACACCACTGCCACTTGCCCCTCCATGATGCACAAAAGCATAAAATGCTTAGGGAAGAAGCTACGAACAAAGCTGGGGGGAGGACGGAAAGGAAAGGAAAGGGAGAGGGAACTCTGGGTTTTTTTAAGCTATGCTTGCTCCCTCTCCTACTTAAATTAAACAAAAAAAGGGGAGAGAGAGAGAGAGAGAGAGAGAGAGATGCTAGTTGCTGATGTCATCAAAGTGCTAACGTTAATCACTCACAGCATCACTGGTACAGGCACAAGAGGATATAACAGGGATGTTCAGGCAGTACACTGTCCAAGGGGAGGCAAGCAAGAGAGGGAGGAAAAGACATTCTTTTTTTCTCCTGTACATTCTTTGAAAAGCAAGGCAACAGCATCTTTAGACAAGATGTGCTCTTGCATGAATTTAAGTGGAAGAGACAAAGAAACCATGCCACCAGCAGCATCGGAGAAAAAAGCTGAAAGCACCAAGCAATGAGAATTCAGTCCAGGGAATCTGAGGGGAAGAAAAAGCAAACTGGCAAGCAGAGATCAGGCAGGAAATAGCTCCTGTGAAAAGGGTACAGAAAATTTAGTGTTCACATCATTTTTGCAGCAGCATCACCATATGAAAATTCTGTTCTGCAATTTCCGTCAGGAAGTGACGGTAAGTACTGACTTTATAATCTATAAAATATCAAATGGGTTTTCCAAACATTTAGATGCCAGTAATTACATATCTTCTAATAATTGATGTTTTGTAATAATAAAAAACCAGTATTATCATTGTTTAATTAAAATCCAAATATTCAACTTAGAAAATGCCGTAAGGATGAAACTACTGTTTCTAGACTGTGTTAGGAAGTGTTCTATAAAAATACATTATAATTTTAAGTAATTGGGATCTACCAGCTAAAGAGAAGACAAATGAGCAAGTAAAAGCTCTGATTTTACTAATGCGCCCAATTTTAATATCTGCAGAAGTTGGATAGATGCCAAAATGTGTCTAATAAGTTTATTTGATAGCAAACTCAATTCCTTTATATTGTTGCTGTATCAAAAAAGGTGCACTTGCCACACGATTAGAAAGGCAGCATCTACCCAGATCAGTCATATCTAAGGTTTTACATTGTAATGAAAATGAACATACATCTTTTTCTTCTCATTGCCCAGTAAGTATAATCCAAAAGCCTCGAGCAACAATTTTCATACATAAAGTCACAGAATTCTTACTATTAATGTAATATAACAATCAAGATCCCACTAAAATAATATATATTTTGCCAGCCTCCTATCTAGTATAAAATATAATATTACAGAATAATTTCAACATATGTTATGAGCAAATGTTATGAGCTTTCTTAATCAGGAAGATTTTCAATAGTAAATATTTAGCCACAAGACTTAACATCTGAAACCTGATCATAAAAAAAAAATCATTTTTTAAACAATGAAATACAGTGTTACTGTCATAGGCATTCACGTTCATAAAAAGAGCAAGAAACTTTCACAGTGGAAAAAACTTTCCCACGAGTGCCACTAGAAACTGAGTATTAAACTACAAAAGAACCAGATTAAATTGCCGAGGTAGGCTCTTTTGAAAAAGTTACCCTCACAACTGTAAAATAAAAACACCCCACCCAATGAATGAAAGTATCCACTGGCTGTTACTAAGGTTTGTTTTGTTATAAAATAACAATTTTAATTAAAAGCCTACCAAGGCAGAAGCCAACTTTTCGTCGTGGAAGGAAGATACTCTTTAATAGAAGCATTTAGAAAATTGCAGAAAATAGATGTTTTCCTTACACTATTTACAGTGGTAACACAAACTCAGAATATCAAAATATTGGCAGGTTTTCTAATGTTAATTTTATTATGAGGAGGAGTATTAGTTCAGGGCAGACAGACTATGGAATTACATGCAATCACTTAGCACAGAAAAGAGTATTAGTTATTTTTTTAAAAAAACTCTATCTATCCGAAGGGTACGCTGTGGTGAAAGCTGTACTTCACCAGCTAAGCCTAGCTTGAGAAAGCTTTTCCAAGAGGCTGACTAGCATCAAGACTAAATATTGCCATACTGGTGCCACCGATGTACAATCATCACAGCCGCTGCTCTAGCAGTGGCTACAGGTGTGCTAACTCACCAGCAAAAACCAGAGAGTATCAGCGACTAGGAAACTAACGTAAAATGATACTGGAGACAAAATAATATCTGGTGATGTTTCCAGGTACTGTTTTGTTTTGCAATTGATTGTGACAGGCAAAAATCAAGACTTGTGGGTGGCCAGAGGAATTTATCCCTCAAGATCTACTCTTGCCACTTAACGTAAGAAAATTCACCGCTCACAAAAGCAAGCTTTGAGATTACAGAAAACACCAAATAAGTAAAACAAAACGCAAGATACTCAGACTAGAGAGAAAAGCAAATGTTACATTTCTTTCCTTTAAAAAACAAACAAATGCAAACCTCACTTAACACACTCATTAGACAAGTATTTTGTGTGACAGGTAAAGAGTTAATTAGTTGGATGGTCAATCCGTCAGTCTTTAGTTTAATGCCAAACCAGAAAGCGGTTCAATTCAGTTTAGATTTCAATTACATTTTTAAATGAGAGTTTGACTCATAACATAAAATTACCTTAAATATTAAGCTTTTTTTCCAATTAGAATTGTTTTTTCTGTTAAAAAGAATACTCCAGCATTACTCCAAAGGAGAGGGGCATTTATTAATGTATTTGTTCAAACTTCTAATTCTTTGTTTCTCCCTGTGGGAGGGGTATGTATTTCAGAAATACAAAGCATATTCACCTCTCCCCTTTATAGTCTTGAAAAGGTTTTGTTTACCTTATTGTTACCTAACCACAATTTCCTTACGACAAAAATATCCAGGGACCTTATTTTAGGGACTGTCCCAAATACGCAGGCAGCGTGTATACCAAAGTCGACATAGAGGCAAATTTTGAACGGGATGCTGAGGGCCAGCATCCCCTTGTTTCCCATTGCAAGCGCACAGTCGTCTGAAAAAAAACCCTGTGAATGGAACTGGTTCCCCAGTTGCAAATTCTGCAAAACACACTGTCTCTCATGGAGACAAGATACAACTGATCACCTGGACAGGCAGCAGCTCCAGCTGAATTTCTATAAGCATCTATCTAGCCTTTCATTTGGGAAAATAGTACGCAGTTTAAAATACTCCGAACTTCATGAACTGCCAACTCTCACTTTGACGCAGCAGTACCAACAATAAGAGCACAGTTCCCTAATGAACTCCTTTCCTAAATTACAGAGCACTACGATTAAGATCCACGTGACATCTCCAGTGCTGCAACTTCTCAGTTACCTCCCTGGGAAACGAACATCTCCCCTTTCCACAGCGAGATCAGCATCGGGAGAGAAAAAAAGCCTACCTAAGCAACATCCCAATGGGAATAACCGTCCAAAACATCACAGGAAACACGGCAATGGTAATTTGGCCAAAAATGGCCGGTTGTGCCGACAGCTTTTACAGCGTCATGTACCACCCTAACTGGAACAGCATGCTATCCAGTTACTCAAGAAAGAGCTTTCAGAAGGAAGAGAGAGTGCCTGCCAGTCGCTCCTCCTTTGTTGTCGAAAACCTAACTCCACTGACGACATACATCGTGTGCGTGACCTGCCAGTCCGCAAACCCCTCCAGTGACCAGTGCAGAGTTTTTAACACGCTAGAACGAGACCCAGCATCCGCGAGCAATACCAAGAAAGAGCTGGCGCTGGGCATCTGGCTCACCAGCAGCGTCCTGCTCCTCATCATCACCGCAATCCTCCTCTACGGCTGCCTGCACCTCCTGTGCCGCAGGAGACGCGAGCATTTGCAAGGGCGGAACAGGACCTCAGAACAAGACCACGGGACCAAAAGCGTGGCGTACACCTCAGAGGAGCTCAGCAGGCAGAGCCAACTGATGCAGGACACCGAGGAGAAGCATCCAGGTGGCGTTCAGCTGGCCACAATCATAGAAAATCCCTCAGCATGCAAGGAGCCCATCATGCCAACTTCCAAAAGCCGGGAACGAGTGCCAACGACAGGACAGTGCTCTGCTATAAATTAGAAACCTTTTGTCAGGGAGGAGATGTTTACTACATATGGCATCCCAACTGCTTCAAACGCATCGTGTGCTTTGTCACTGTTCACGACAGGCAGCTCCGACTGCTCACTGCAGCACGCCCGGCTGTACCTCCGGTGTCACATCCTTTTCCAACAGCCCGTACACAGTCAGAGGTACTCAGAGGCAAAGGTTCAGATTCCCAAGAAGTGAGCACTTCAGCTGCTCTCCGTTATTTAAAAATGAAGCATGTAGCAAATAATTAGTTTACATTTTAAGGGGATTTTTTGGTTGCTTTTCTTTAGTCTAAAACAGCAAACAAATATAAAAATGAATCAAAAGCGACAAAGACACTTTTTTTTTTTTTTACTAGAATAAATTAAAACTGAGTAGAAGTTTTCACATGGCAACCCAGACTGTTACACTACAGGCAACTGGAACATACCCCCCGAGTCCAGCGGTTTGCCAGTGCGAGTTTTACTCCCACAATCCCGACTGCTTCTCAAACTACTACACTCGGGCTACGCACTTTGCTGACCATGGTGGTCTCCATAGCTCCCATCTGAAGGGGGTCAGTCTCAGCACGTAAGCTAAACTCACCAGGATTTTAATGGTCTCCATCCTTTTGTCTGTCTTTGAAATTCCCCTTGGTCTAAAAGCATATGCAAGATAGCGACTCTGTAAGGACACTTCTAATGAAACTAAGGGAATATGCTGGGTTATGGTATCTTTGCACTCTTCTGCTCCCACCACAGGCTACTTTCTGCTCCACAGGCGAGTGACTCCCTGTAGAGGAAATGGAGTTCAGAGAAGCAACTCCTGACCCTTCCTTCTCTCTTTCCCTTTCAGTTTTAATGATAAAACTCATTCACCAGCCACAAATTTCTATCCAACCCCACAGTACGTTTTGTGTAAGGAAGGGGCAAGGAAGTAAAAACATGCCAGAACACGTTTTATTTTTGCAACAGGCAAATATGCTGATCATCTCACTCTGCCCTGAGCTTCAGGGCAAAGTGCCAAGAAAGGCCCTTCGGACAGAAATCTGTTCACCCTCATAACACGACACGTCTTGTCTGGCTTACATGTATAAGTCACCCGGTTTTAAATCTCTTAAGTGCATTTGTGTTCCATAAAACCATAATAAATCTTAGTATTGCTGTATAGTATGGTATGTCTAAAACACAAAGATACACTGTGACTGCAGGCATTTTAAACTGCTATCGATACGAACATATGCGTCAAGTCAGCTCTTGTTGCCACAGCTCGGTTGTATCGGTAGAGGCTGGAGAACTGCTGGCTGGGCAGCTGCCATCCCTTTTTCACCGCACCCTGGAAGACGAGGTGGCGTGCAATTTTGGCAAGAGGGCGCCTGCCAAATATTTCACAGCAGGCAGTGGGTCTTTCCAGCTACCATATTTTGACAACATTTCCCACAACTTGTGAAAGACGTCAACTCTCATATTGCTAGGAAGACATGAGCTGGCCTAAGTTTGATGTGCCGTCTTTACTTTTTTCTACTAGAATAGGTACGACACACAGAAACATGTGCTGAATGGGGGCGAGTATTACTTTTAGAAAACACTTCAAAAGGCATCTTTATTGTGTTAAGTTAGCAATAACATGTTCTCCACCCCCTTGGTAGCATTTCCTCCAGCTGACACATGTTTTCCTTTGGCTTACGCACCAGTCTTAAATAAACTGTGAAGATGAGAATAGTTTACTGCTGTTTCAAATTAAGGTGTTTCATGAAACGGATATTGAAAAACTCTCTTCAGAGCATTAAGCCAGAACTACAGGTTTACTGCCAAAAAGGGGCGGCTGGGTAGCGAGGACAGAAAAAAATGCTTTAAAATGATCTTGTAATCAAATTAACAGTAACACTTCTCTGACTGGAGGTATTTAAAAGACAGGTAGATGTGGTGCTTAGGGACACGTTTTAGTGGTAGAGTTGGCAGCGCCAGGTTAATGGTTGGACTCAATGATCTTGAAGGTCTTTTCCAACCTAGACGATTCTGTGACTAGGATTTCATCAAAGAGAGAAAAGATGATTTTAGCGTTAAAGGGATGGAGCCAAGAGACACATATTCTCATCTTTGCCAACATCTTGGGCCCTTGAAAACCTGTTTCCTTCTCTGCATCTCTGTTTCTTTATGTGGGTTTTAAGGCAGCCCAATACATATATTTACATGCATTTATGTGTTATACACACATGCATATACCATACTGAGAACAAGGAGCAGTTCAGAAGTCTTAAAGCAGTTTTGAGCAATTCACCCACTGAATTTTGTTATTTATACACAAACACATATACACAAAAAGACACATGTACATATCAGATTGAGAAGGCAAGGAGCTACCATGGAAGTGCTCCCAGGAACGGGATTTACCTCATCCAAATATAAAACCATTCCACCCAAGAAGTTTACTGTGCACTACTTAGATAAACACTTATATCACCTCACGAGCAATGGACCGTCTCGCACCCACTGCAAATGAGCAATGCATAAGGAGTGTCATCGGACTTCTGCGCTAGTTTTGAAGAACGCGTGTCATCGCACGCTCACAGAGCTACACGATTCTTTGTCTCTTGCTCAGAAAGTTTTATTACAGATTCATTCAGGTTCCTTCTGGCAATTCTGTGTTTTGGTAGTTCACTGTCCAGTTTTAATAGTGATCTAGTAAGGGGCAAACATTCTACGTGATTACTAAACTGATAAAAAGATACAACATAGTGCAGACTGATGTTAATTTGTGCACCAGCAGTAGATAGAAAACAGTATATTCACATTGAGAAGTATTTTCCAAAGGGGTCTTTTTTTTTTCCACAAAACACATGAGCGAGCATCTACAAAATGCAAAAGACATACAAACATGAAAATCTTTGGAAAATGTTGTATAAGCCAGAAAAGAAACACTTAAATTCTGGTCTATACAACCTCTATAAAACCAGGCACTTCATTAACATGCAAAGTTAGTTTCAAATCCCCAGAAGAGACTCTTTCTTATATGTACATTATTAAGTATTTTATGCATCCAGCCCATGTTGCCAAATTTCACTCTGGTAACATTCATTTCATTAATCCTACACACACTTCACCTGAGTAAAGGGATTTCAATGACGATGCTCAATGAGCTTTTAAAATACTCCAGCTCACTTAAAAGGCTGACGAGCTTTGGCAGGTCAGCTCCTTCCCACCTGCTCCCATGTCAGCCAGGAGAAGTAAGTTGTATCTGTGGGTTTCTGTTTTGCTAATTGGATGAAGATACCACTCAGAAAACTTTAGATGCAACAGAGAACGTGGACACAACTGTCTATGCTGAGCATCAATACACATTAATATAGACCAAATGCTTTGATCCATTTAGAAATATCTGAGAATATGTGAACACTGAGATTAAAACAAAAAATTTCTTTAATTACTCTTAAGCGAGCACATTGCTCGTGCAAAGCTTCTGCACAGAAAGTGTTTAAACATTACAGTCCAATACATGCAATACATATGCACAAGAAACCACAACGTCTTGACCTAAATAAACACCATGGATTGTTAAAAAAAAAACAAACCAAAAAAACAAACAAAAACCCCCAAAAAACCCAAACCCCCCAAAAATGCCCAAAAACCCCAACACAGCCAACAACAAAATAGTCCAATAAGGAAAATAAAAAGTCATATTCCTCGGCTATATGATCAATATGAAGTGCTTACTTGAATATCTTGAGTAGTTCAAGAACTCAAAAAAGACAATAAAATAAAAAAAATACATAGCTACGCCATACCCTGCTATTATCCAGTAGGAGGCAATTCAACAATATTGGAAAATAAAGGACTCAAACAAGGATGTGCTCTGTGACAAGCCTATCTGTACAGTATACAGAATAGTACCATGCAATTATATCACACGCTAGAACGTGTAGCCTCTATCACATAAGAATCACTATCTGTTACTTGCTATATACAGTATAAATGTCCTCCTAAAATTCCATTCAGATATCCTCAATTTCAAAATACATTAGATTCAAGAATAAAAATATACTTTTGTAAAAATTTAAAACTATAGACAGTCAGGAATATTTGCTAGTATAGGCATATCTAGTTATGAAACTTGCTCCGGAAACGCATCTAAGAACCCCCTTGATTGCTTCTGCTCATATAGAAAAATAATCAGCTTTCTGAAAATGTATAGCTCTCAGAGTAAAGATTACTAAACTCATTTTAATAATGTAACCTGACTGATAAAAAAAAAAAACGGGTTCCCCAGTTAATCCTCTGTCATTCACCCCATTGTATCATTACTTAGATAAATTAAGTTAGCAGTCTCTACTAAATTCAGTGGGGCTTTTGCTCTTTACACTGCATCTGGTGAATTCCTAAAATAGTAAGGAAAACAATAACCCTAATGTAATAAAATCCCACTTTCCTATAATTTACTGTTCCCTGTCAGAGAGCAATTATATAAAACGCTACTCACAGTACCAGACAATCAGCTGTTACATTCCACATTAAAGACATGTGAATCCTTTTCCACCTCCTTTACATTTTAAAAGCATGAAAGTTTTACAAATGCAGCAGATACACTAGGACTGATATTTGTAACTTTTAAGCTAGCTCTTCAGCTCTCAAAAACTAGCTTGCTGGGCAAATCACTTCACAGAGATTGCACCGTATAACTAGGATATGGTGTGCAGAAAATAACAGCAAGGCAAGGACTAATTATGCTCATGTTTAAGTAGGAGCTAGATAATGAAAGTAGCTAGACATGAAAATGACATTTACAGCGCGCTTGTATAAATTACAAGGATAACTGAGTACATAATTTTAAAACTTTTTTTTAATCAACAATCCTCTAATTTGATCCTTATATTTTTATTGATCTTTTCCATACTTTCATTTTGCCTCCCTGATACCCAAGAAAACAAAGCAAAATTAAGAGTGACATCTTGTTAAATATTCTCAAATGATTTGCTGAAGATACCACTGCTGGTTTTTACTGGTGTTGGAAGTGGATCAATATTTCTGACTGGATATTAAAAATGCAGATATATGTTAATGTGCTATGCCTTTAACTGTCGTTAAGACTCAGGTAATAATTCTGAAGCGTAAGAAAATAAATCTGCAGTGATCAGGGAGAATAAATCTATCCCTCCAACATACAATACTGCACACATGAGCATACCCTTGGTCCTGTGAATACAGGCTAACTTTCCTCCCTTGGGTAGCTCCATGAAAGCCCACGTCTATTCTCTCGTACCAAGTACTCTCTCAGCTTGTCACCTGTGTAAGCTCCTTTCCAACCTCAGTACGGGCATTGCCTTAAGGCACAGAGTACGTGACTGCATATCATGTACATTTCTACTGAAAACTTGCATAAACCTTCTGGGCACTCCTAATCTGCAAAGCAAGAAAGATGGTGCTAGCACAGGAGATGAGATGGCCAGAAGGCCAAGTTCATCACAATGACTTTGAGGTCCTTGGGCTGAAGATGCCAAAGAAATGCCACACTTCTTTGGAAATGATTTAGGCAGTTTGGTATCTGATAGTTTAGCGTGGTCAGAATCTATACTCCTTTTAAGTCAGATAACATCTGAAGCAGTTTTTCCTCTCTGTTCCCTTTTCTCCTGCCATCACAGTCTTCATTGCTGTAACAAGGGAGCAGCTGCACCCAAGATGGGCTCTTGTTCTCACTTCACCAGATGACTAATTAATCTTTTCTTTGAGTCTGCTCTGCCACTATAAGCAACTGTGCAATGCAAGGTGATTGAGAGAAGGACTTATTTAGCTATGTCAGATAAGATTAACCATCAGACTAAGCACTTGCACTTTGGCTGAAACATATGGTAAGCTTCACAGCGAAGTCTGAAAAAAAACGTATGTTGAATTTAAAATACTCACAAAATGTATTTGAGTCCATTTTTTCTAACTTTCATATTCCATAATTTCTATAATTAAAAAGGATACCTTTAAACATTAGCAAACCATAAATATAAAAGGAATTAAATCCAACCTTCGATCCATAGAGATACTGTGGCTGTGCATTAGGCTGCTTATCTCTCTGAAACTCCTGAGAAAATGGGAGCACGGTCCGAACAAATCTATAAAACAAAATAAAGAATTCATTAATTATACTTAGGTTAGTAGGTGTGCACCTAATGCACCTTACCCTGTATAATACTGCTTTTGTCTACATATAAAATCAAAGCCAGACTGGTAGCCTTTCAGCCCAAGTTGAAACTGCGGAAGCACACTGCCTGCATTGCCCAAAAGCCTGGACACTAATCATAATGCACTTCTCCATCACTTACTGGCACCCTGTTCTTCCAGTGGTGTGCAGGGTCCCAAAATATTTCTCCCCTCTACTCTAGCCCTGCCCAGCAAAAATAAAAAAGCCAGTAATAAAGTAGCAATAGCCTCTCACGGAGAGTAAGGAAGTCCCTTGTGCTTCCAAAATTAAATCCTTGAGGATGAACTACACCTTCAAAGAACAACACGGCATTCTTATTTAATGTTTTGGAGCTTTTTCCCCCCAAAGAAGCTCACAGCAGGAGAAATACTTTACGTTAATACCTTTAAAAAAAAAAAAAAACCAAAAAAAAAAAACTCGGGAGGAAGGCTATAATCCTTGTAGCAAAATTAACATTTCAAAAGTTTGATCACACTTGAGTGTGAGCATGTACCAATACGAATCATGTTTAGCTTTACCTTTGTATATTGTTAAGAGGATGACAAGAGAACCACAAAGACATGGAGTACCACAAAAGACAGGATCAAACAGCCCACTCCAAACTGAGGGCCCCAGAGTCTGAAGAACGGTGCTTGGGCAGAACTCTGCAGCCACGAGCCCTCTCGTGAACACGCAGCAGATACCTACTCCCCTGATGTTGCCTTTTAACTGTGTAATGCACATTTTGCAGCACTACAGTTTTAGTGCAGAAAGAAGTTAATCATCATCTACTACAATTCTGATTCTGCTTAACTTTACTAAACCAAGCAAAATTATTGGTGTGTGTTTACAGGTTGGATGGATACTTTATTTTTTAGCTTAATAAAAAGAATTTCTTGGTAAATGGTGCAAAGTTGTATATACACACGGAAGAGGAAAAACAGCTATTTAAGAAGCGTACATCAAATGTTTGTATCAGATCAGGCTGTTCTGACTGATAGCTGAGTAAAATACATGCATCTAGGAAAAGGTTTTAGGAAAGGAAGTTTGCAGTACATTATAATATCATAAGATAAAAGTATAGCTTGATTTGGTTTTGTTTAAAATATGTTTGAATTTAATCAACACACAAAATAAACGATTCATTAATAATTTTTCCTAGAAAGAACATAGAAATTCTATTTTTAATACATCCATTTTCTAGCTGAAAATAAAAACAGCCATGCTAACCAAAAATTGTTTCACTCAAACATGTGTAAATTGCAGCATATTGTTTACAATTGTTTCCAGTGTGTTTTATTTCTGAGTAAATCGGAATCATTCTTGTGAGAATCTATAACTTCAGGGCAAGGTTTTCTGTATTTTTTTAACCTGTTCAAAAATAGGTATACCCACAGTTTCAGCTACTTGTTCATATGTATTTTAGCCCTGTCTTTCCAAAAGTACTTGTACTTGCTGAAGTCCAGAAAGTGCTTGCATTTAGAGCTTTTGAGGGAAAAAAAGATCACTCACGTGTATTATTTTTTATATTATATAATTTAAATCTCCTTACATTTACATTTCCTCAGTTTACAAGTTTTCCCCTTCTCTCTCACTTACACAGCAACTGAAAACTTCCTCTTGAGATTACTTGAATCTGTTCTCTGCACAGATACTTCATTAATGACTTTACCAGAGATGTTGTAAACATTTGATGGAATTCAAAGTAATCTGCAACATATGACAGTCCCAGAGATTACTCTATTCCCCCTTCTTTCTCTCCAAATCCTATTGCTTTTTAAACTGACATCAATTTTCAAGCCCTAAGGAAATCTCCAAAATGAAAGAAATCAAGAGAGATACCATGTCATTTGAGATAAGACTGGGTTTCAGCATGCAGACATATTGGGCAAGAGCTGATTAAATTAAAACCCTCACAAGGAAGAGAGTGTTTCAGAGCATAAATGTGGGTGCATCCCATGACTTGGGAAGCTGTAACTATTATTCTTTCTCTTTTCAAAAAGATGTTATGAATATGTTTGAACTACAGTGTCATTAGTGGAAGCTAACCAGTCAGACTGTATTGGGACTGAGAAGAAATCACAGCCTCAGAAATCAAATACCAGAGAAATACTTCTGAGACACAGTCTCTAAGTTTCACTCGCTGTGTACAAACACAAGCAACTCTTGTGTGTTCCCCAGTGCTGTCTACATTCTTGAGGGCTTCTCCATCTCTAATGTTTTAGAATAGTAGCAAAATAACCTTAAAGGTTTTTTAAAGACTTGAAGCAAGCACCCATTTTATACCTTCTTGAGGGGCGTGGGGGGAAATATGCCAACAAAGGAAGAAAGAGGTTAAGAAAAGGAAGTAGGAGCAAGAGATACAGTCACTTTGTATCTTACGGTGGGGCTACGGCTAAGTACTGAGGATACAACAGCGAAAAGAGAATGCATCCTTCTAGGAGGTATGTGACTAATCCCAACATATCATTCAGATAAATATTATAGATTTCTTCTCTCCAGATTAAGGGCTATATAGAAACCTTTACAGTTCAGCATCATCTGCTATTCTTCAATGTGTGTGTGTGTGTTTTCTTTCTGACATCCTGCTGTTTGTCTTCTCCTGCTCCTCCTCCAAGAAACAGAAACATCTCTTTGAAGGACTGAAGATGTTTGAATATCAATGCTAAAGCTAGGCAAATTTTTACTTTCCCTTGGATGCTGCTGGATGCAGGTTTTGGCATACTCCAAGATAATCAGTTCTTTTCATTTTTAATCAGTGTTGATGATCTCACAGCAATTTATCCATTTTAATCAACGCAAGTTGTAAGCACTCAAAGTAGATTAAGCAGATGAAAAGCTTGCTGGCTTACCAAAGCTTTGCAACAGTGTTTGCTAAAGGACAACATGAGCCCCAAAGTAAGTATTTTAGGGATCAAATCATTTTATATCAGTGTTTCTGTGATACCTACCAGGAAGGAGTTCACAGTAAGCACTTTACAAACTAACCTAAATGATTCTATGATTCTAACTACCGTAATCTATTTAAGAAAATAAGGAGAAATCTGAAAGAGACCACTTCGGTCAACGAGCCTGCTGCCTTGCTACTGCAGGCACCAGATCAGACAATCTTATGCATAAACTTTCTGAGCTTCACCTCAGAAGTAATAAGGTATCACAATCCTCCCTCCCTGCTCATACAGAAAGTGTCCCTCTGCACTTGCCTGGCTAACTGGTATGAACACTTTTAACTTCCAGCCTTCTCAAATTAGCTTGGCCTGTCTACCAGATCTATGGGTAGCCCTACACCTCCTCTCTTAGTGAATGCTAGATATAACTCACCCTTCTTGAACATGAATGTCAAGATAGAGAGAACAGGGGGCTACAAACTGAAGCGTGAGGAAACAGCAGACAAAACAGAGCATGAAAGAGTAACAGATATCCACCACTCCATTGCTATCACCTTTCATTTTGGCAGAAAGAAAACTTTTTTTTTTTTTTTAGGTGGGGGAAGATAAGGTGCTTGTTGTCAAATTTGATGGCGCATTTGCCTACAGTCACCCCTACTTTGCATGAGCCTATATAACTACACCATTTGGCTCTTTGCAGCAGAAATTAGGTAGTTTTCACTGCCCGTGCTGCTTTACAGGTTTGCTCCAGCAGTGTCTGAAAAGGCTGAAAATTTTTTTGAACAGTGACTATTACAGAGTATAGGCAAGACAAGAAGACACAGCTGTTCTCTTGTGAAAACTAGTCTCAAAAGCAGTACAAGAGAGACAAGAGAGCTCGCAAAAGGAAGGGGGAGGCAGGCAGGAAGACCGAAAAATAAAAAGCTGGCGTTTTTGTTCATTCTGTGACAAATCTGTATCCTCAGAAGAAACATGTCATACTGCATTTGGAAGAGTGCTATACACTTGAATTTTTAGCAGAGAATACAGATTTAGATAATGTGTTGAGAGGAGATGGAGCTACAACTCTGACTACTGTCTCAGGAAACTTGTATCATTTGTGTCAAGAAAGCACAGAAAATCCTCAATCCAAATAAATGTCTAGGCTGTCTCACACTTGCTCCTCTGTTAGCCCTGAACACAAAACATGCTATCATGGAAGGAAAAGACCAGATTAAAATTAGTAAAGAAAATAAGACAGAAAAAGGAACACCACAGATAGGGAAAAGGAACAAAGAACAAAAATCTGGAAGTTGTCCTTGTGTCATTTGAATCCTCTGGCCAGCCCTAGTCCTCCTAACTCCACAAAGATACAAGGGAATGAAAAAAGTACAGACGCAAGCATAAGCATGATGAAGATTCCTGGTGTGGAAAGACCTTTGGCTTGGAAAAACCACGCAACTGAGGGCCAACATGAGAGAGGGCTCTTAAAAAAAAAATCCCAAGCAGCACAGAAAAGACAACAAGTGGGAAATGGCTGTTCACGGTCACTTTCAGTACAAGAACTGGCAGGCAACAGCTTGAGAGCAAATTAAAAGAGACAGTTTTTCGTGCCGCACACAGCTTCACTGCAGACACCTTACTACAGCACGTCATAAACATCAAAACCTTACAGCTTTAACAAAATGACTGGACAAAGCAGTGGGGAAAAAAATACCTGTAATGGGCCAGAAATGCACTAACATCCCACCATTTTTGTCTTACAGAAACACCTGATCGTTGCTAGAGGCCAGCACATTTCCTGGAAGAAAAATCACCATCAGCCTCCCTTGTTTTCATACTCGGCCTCCGCATCGCTGCTGCCAGAGCCAGGACACTGGACTAGAGAGGGCTTGGACCTCACCTGGAGTTCCTATGCTCATGCCATTATTCAAACGTTTGTTCTCTTTCTTTCCTGATTGACAACAAGTAGATTAAAAACATTCCTGGATGTCACTGCTAATGCCCATCCACAGAGGTCACCTCACTCATCTCCCCATTTCATCTCCACAAACTCTGAGACTGGACACAGCTGTGCAGCTGGCCAGCACTAATGAGACAATTTTAGAAAACTGGCAACTGCAATTATTAAATTGCTAAATCTTTTAATAGCAGCCTCACTGTTTAATCTTAGTACATTATCCAATATAAAAAAATTCTTAAGTCCCAAATAATTAAACATGCAACATGTTTCAATACTTTTGTGTGAATAGCCTTACCCCTTGAACCAAACCTGCAGGGTTTCTAAACCCTTGAACTCTCTTACAAATGTTTGAAATCATCATGTTCAAGCATTCTTGGAAAAAGAGCTTCAAAAGCTACTGGGTACAAGTTAATCTGACCAAAACACTAACTTTAAACACTCCTGTATTTTCACACAATAACCTGTACAGTTGAACGCAGAGAGAACTCATCAATTTAAAGTTCATGCTAACAGCAAGGCAGCAATAGACATAATGAATGTGCTTAAGAACTATAAAAGGGCTGGAAACTCCCTGTTCCCTCTCCCAGCAAAAATATCAATAGGCACTGTATAGCGTGTGCAACACACACATTAATTCTCTCCATACCGCTGTTTTTGACTGAAATCAAAGCAATTCTGTGATGAAATTAGACACATGGTACACATACTGCCTCAAATCTGGCTCCCTCTATCATCTCTTAAATTAATTTACCTGAATTAATTACCCAACAAGCTTGAGGATCAGCCTAACTCAATTTGTGCATACCGTTTTTAAACAGACAAGCAACAGTCCTACAGGATCTTCCTAGTGTCCTTTGGCATTCCACGCTCGCTTCCCAAGCACTGTCATCTGCAGTACGGCAGTCCTTATAGCCAGGACGAACATGGACTGAATTGTTATAGGAGCTATTGAATGTCCTTCATTAAAACTGACAGGTGAAGGATTAAGAATCATATAAGCACGATTTTCTTTTAATATTATGCTTATATGATTCTTAATACATTGCACTGAATATTCCAATATTGATCTCCAGATACATCAACTGCACAGTAGCTTCCTCAGAAATATATTCAATTGTCCTGTGCAGGCAGATTAATGTAACAGAAGTTTCTTGGCTAAAACTTAACCACAAAAAGACACTCTTTTTTTTTTTTTTTTTTTTTCTTTCTTTCTCTCCCCACACAGACAGATTTTGGATCTAAAGTGCAACATAACCATCATGGAACATGTGAGACAGGGAAAGCTCTCCCAGGTGACAGTGAAAGATGAGAACAGGCTTTCTCCTCTTCCTACAGCTCAATATTCAATATCATTTTACTGTCACTTCACAGTGCTTTAAGCAAAACCTGAGTAAAGGCTAAAAGTAACACAAATCCTAAAAACAACACACAAGCAGGAAGTCCAGTCCTAAGCACTGAGCCTTCCACTCCTTCAGGCTTTAGATCCTACCTTTCTCTTTCTATTTCCATTACTCACTCTCCTTCAAGGCTGCAACTGTAGTTGCAGTGAACACTGAACTCTTCCCTTCCCCAGTAAACAAGCCTTTTCTTCACATTAATGCAGAATCAGGAATATTATTTTATTTCCATCATCTCACAGTTGAGGATCCTGTTTACCAAAGTATCTTCCTGATATGCACTTTGCAGTATTTTTGGACACACTTTATTTTTCAGCATATCATAGCTAAGTCATTAAAATGTCAGAATTTGGATGCTGCAGTTACATTTGACTTCTATTGTGGACAAATAACAGGCTTTCATGCATTTGACAGTACTTAGTAAAATGACTCATGCAGCTTCATTTCAACTAAAGCATTAGAAGTGGAAAACACACTAAATGGAGACAGACTTGTCAGCATTTGCTAGGAAAGAACTTGCAGAAGGGTGGTAGAAAAACTGCTGCAAACAAAAAGCTGCCATGCTAACCTGTTAGTGGATCCATTGTAGCAGTAGTTTGGAAGGAAATCATAATTGAGTTCCCAAAAGACATGAAGAGTGATTCTTCCATAAGGGGCTGACACATTGTGATTGGCTTCTCTGAACATGGCATCAAAGCTGTCCAAGGTCATATATCTACTCAGGAGCTTGTGAGTCATTTTGTTTATCTCTATCAAGCCATCCAGCTCCTACAAAAAACAAGAGGAAAGAAAGTGAGCAGTGCATCTAATAAAGTGGAGAAACTTATTAGTTAAACTATTAGTATCAGTTGCTTACTGAGGAAACCAAGCAGTTTTCAGCAGAAATTATTCTGCATTAAAAAAAAAAAAATAAAAAGAAAAAAGAAAAAAAAAGGAGGATGGTGGAGGGACAACACCTTAGCCCTGCCACTTCGTAACTCAAGAAAGACAGAGAACCTATGACCTAAGTCATCAACAGTTTCTGTTCACTTAGCTACTAAGAAAACCCTGCACATAAAGAAAAACTACGTTTAATTAATTCAAAGGCTATAACACCAAGCACTGAAAAGTCATGAAAAGCCAGACTCCTACACAGCTCTATGGCCTCAGCGTTTATCTTCAGTAAAGAATGAAATGAAATCAAGGTAGTTAACTGCATGACAAAATCTCACAGGTAAGAAACTTATCATGGAAAGACTAATAGTAAACTTTCTTGCACAACTCTTAATTTTTTTTCATTCCAGCAGAACTCAATGTGTCATATTTTTCTTGTTGACTGCATATTTACTTGTCAAATTCATGCTGTCTGGAAATAAAATTTGTTAGCATTTTAATCCGGAAACTTACTCAAAAAAACACCTCAATATTGCACAGATGCTCTCCTTCCACAGTCACGAGTTAGATCTCATTCCTCCACAAAATAACTATTATTATTTTGTCATGCTACAAAACCAAGCTGCCTGGGTAAATAAACTCATTTTGATTCTACCAGGCACAGGGCTGTTTTGTTTTGGTCTGCAATTTATCTATATGCATGGACAAAAGCGGGCATTTACAAAAATTTAAATCATGAGAATGCTCATTTTCCTTGTTTCCTCATAGCCCCTAGTACATGCCTTCTCTACAGGTGCCTTCGCTTGCAGCATGTTTATTTTTCTCTGGGCAAGGAAAGAACAAGATTCTCAGTCTCAACAGGACTGGGACTTGCACAGTCGCACGTACAGCAGCATACTCCAGGGTACTGCGTCAGGTCAGGCCAAAGCACGGTTTAAACAGAGATGCCGGTTAAGGTATGGGGTGAAAAAAATCATAGCACATCAGAAGCAATGAAGTCCACAATATACTACAATGGCAACAGAGGATTTGCCAGTATAATTTATGGTGTAGCTGCAGGTGAATAACTACACTACAAAAAAATGCCTTTTGCAAGAATAAGCTGCTTCTCTGCTAAGGGGTTTTGTCAATCTAGACCTAGTAAACCAGACAAACTTCAACCATAGCATCGTCTGATTTCATGCTTACAGAAAAATGAAAACAAGACACCAGAATGAAAAGTTTTGTTATTTTTCTAATAAGACTGCTTAAATTCTTTCCCATTTGTGTATATATTTAACTAAGGTTTGGGCTAAAAAAAGTTTGCCTGTTAGTCGTTCAGCCTTTTCTCCCTTCAGGAGTGATTGTACAACTGTTCACTGAGAGAATACCTAGAGGACATCTAGCAAAACCTGAGAGAACTTTTTTGCTTCTGCCATTAAAAAACAAACACAGATTTATAACGGGGGAAAAAAAAAAAGTGCTAGATGTCTATCAATCTCAATGCAAATAAAGGAGATAAAAAATAAAATACAACATAATGTAAAAAAATTAAATTAAGTTTAAAAAATAATAATAATAATAATAAAGAACTAGCACTCTAGACTCGTAACTTCAGTGTTAGCGCTCTGGCAAAACTGCAACACAACACTCACCACAATGGAAGTCAAATCCTCACTTTCAAATCGACCAATTGCCAGTTCCATTGACCTATACATGGCTGCTGAAATTCGCTGAGTGATTAGTCGGTTCAGGTCTATTGACCTACCAAGAAGCTAAAGAAAAAATGCCATGAAGTTTTGAACTGAAAGTCAAATTATGAGACAAACTGTACAAGGACTATGAGACTCCACAGATTAACAGACTCTCACATGGTGAACTTGCATTCCAAACACACAGAAACAAAGCAGATGGATAAAATTTATAAATTCATGAACAAATGAAGTATTACAATTTGCACCCCAATTCTCACAAAACCAAGTAAAACCACATGTTGCATTTACATCTAAGTATTTATATCAGCATTTTATGCTTCCACAACATGGTGTTGACAACATATTGAAAACTGGTGAGAGACATTATTAGAAAGACAACGCTACCACATGTGACCTTCCCACTTGGCTTGTGTTTGCTTAATGCAAATGTCTGTTGCAGTTAAAACAGGATCTTTTAAGGTTTTTTTCTTAATTTACTCCTTCATATGACAAAAAAGCTGATTCTCAAATGTCAGTTATGCCGCTTAGATGGCAGGACATAAAGCACAGAAAGAGTTTTATATACCTACATAAATTAACACCATTGGAAAATTGCCAAGCAACTCGAACACAACAGAGCATGAGTTAACTCACTTGGACGTGTCTCTGTTTCAGCAGTGTCTCATAGCGGTTAGACTGCAGCAACTGAATGGTTGCTCCCTGATTCTTGCATTCTGAACGTAATCGTTTATCCAGAAGCAGGCTATTAAGAAAGGAAGAAAATGCTTAAAGTATATTAGACAGCAAAGCAGAGCACAAATGCATGAATAAAAGTTCTCACTAGTAAAATAGCTACCTGCCAGCCATTGCCTTGTAGTACGCAAAGATTTGGTCTGCCAGCTTGTAGACAAATTGGTCAAAACATAGGTTTACCTTGGGGGGAAACAAAAAATTGTGCATTTAGAGATACTTAAAATTAAAAGAGGGGAGCTTATCCAAGACCTCCCACTGTTTATGAAACATAATTAAGAAAGTTAATGCATCCAAATTTCACAGTACAAGAGATGACAACATTCAGTCTTCAGCATTAACGTGAGGCATTTTGCACAGGTCTACAGGTTTCCTCACAAAGTTATCACCCAACCAGTTATCCAGCTTCTGGTCTTTCTTCTCAGTTTGTTTATTATCTCCAACTGTTCTGAATCTCTTATAACAGGTCTTTGCCTTTAGCATCATTTTCACATTCAGGCACAGACTATGTTTCTCCAGTAGGTAAGATTACTTTACCTCTGCCTCAATCTCATCATAGAGGAACTGCTTCTTAAATTTAGTAAGTGCATAATGAGCACTGTCATTATAAAGGTCCAGAGAATACAGAACATACCTGAATGAAAAAGAATAAAAAAAAAAAGTTACATGTCTATAGAAATTATGAGTCAAGATGTTGTAAGCCAGTCAATATTGTAATTGTTCATACAAACAGGATTATTTTTTTGTTTGAGTTTATATAAAAATAATCACACCTTCTCCTTTAAGAAAGCTTTTTGTTAGTTCAAGAAATTGTATAGATAACTTTGCAGTCCAAAACTTGTTTTCTAGAGGTAGCTTTCCATCAAAATGCAACTATACTTTTACCACCATGCATTATATTTGACATCTTTGAGGAGTAAGAACTCACTCAGGGAACAACATATTTGGCTGGTGCAATGATACTTATATGAAGGGTTTCTTATTTCATTCACTTCAAAAAGAAAAAATTGAGAATCTGTAAATCAGCAAATGTAAGAGGAAAAGTGTATGAAGGTTTAGAATACCTTCTCAGTGACTGCTTGTTAAAACCAATTAAAGCAGTAACATTACAATACGGAGTGACAATCATTAAGAATAATCATTCAGCTGAAGAGCACAAGTAGGTCTTACTCCATCATTGATGCCTCTTTAGTCTCCAAAATATGGTCTGTCAGAATCCAAGGCATGGACATCTCAATGGGAAACTGGATTCTTCTGCCCATGGTCAGCTCTAAGAAGAATTCCCTGAACCACAGCTGGGACAGATCACAGCATTGCTGCAGGGTTTCTTGCAGAATAAATACGGAAGAATTACACCTCTTATAGAAATACATTAAGAACAATACAACTGTGATTCTGATGATGCAATGTCAAACAGAAAAGCAGGTGTGAGTCACTAGAGCTATACATAGGCCAACTATGTAAACCAAATTCAAAACGTAAAGCCCATGACTTTTTCAGAGTTCTGAACTTCACGTTGGCCCCCAAAGTGGTGCCTTATTACAGAAAAATGTGTGGAAATGGACCAGACTACCAGTTAAACAGAAAAGCTATGTACACCAGTAAAGGGGGATTTCTAGTTTAATTTCTCAGTTGGGGGCTGAGAAAGCCATACACTGAACTTGGGAAGCAACAGGCAAAGGAGACAAAATTGTACCAGATCCACCAGTACCATCTCTCCCTCTGGAGGACTGAATCGCTCCACACGTTCCTGTTGATTAGATGGGCAGGAATGACAGACAGACACATGAAGGAAAGATTAAAACAAAAAGTTTCTAAGGCCGCTGTCAAGACGGAGGTGTGCTTCCCACCTCTCCAGAAAACACTCAGCACAAGCCTCCTTTTGCAGAAAGCTTGAGAACCAAAATGGGAATGAACTCTTTACATTAAGATCTTCTGAAGACCTTCTGAAGCACTGTTCCCCAGTAGCGTTATGACTGACATTAACAAGCTCCCCCTTCTCTGAGGGTAAAGGAGCCCAGCAGCAAAACAAAAATGAAAGACAACACAGCATGGCGATGACAAAGACTAGATACATTCAATGTCAGTAGGTGAATTCTTTAGGACAGCATGTTTCCGATTACAATTAACTGAATAGTAAGAGTAGTGAAATGACATCAAATTTACCACAACAGAGAATTTGTTTCCTCCGTACTTAAAACAAAACGAAAAACCCCAAAAAACCCAAAACACAAAAACAACTTCCTTTTTAAAATTTCAATGTGTATAGGCTTATCTGTCCCTTGTTTATATAAATACTTACATAAAAAAAATAGAAAAGGGAGGTAACAATATGAAATTTGACGCATTATAAACAAATGTATACCAAGTCAAAATAAAAATCCCACCACAATACTGAATACCACATCTCAGAAAAAGTTTGGACAGACCAAGGGTTTTGATAAATAAACCAAAGGTAAGTTGGCTTAGGCAATCGGAAACATTTTCCAGTTCGTGTTAGAGGTGTTAGGACATGCTAAGCTGGACACTGATCATCTACGTATCTTACCACTGAAATTTATCAAATGAGTGTAGAAGAAAGACTCGCGATGGAATTTTTCTATGTCCAATATGGTGGGCCCCTCAAGGCTACTTCTCAAGGTTTTCTTGGAACCACTTTTGTCAGCAATGAGGGACTCTAACATAGTTCTCACCATGTAAAGCTGTATCATTAAAGGAAACAATTGTGGTGGAAAGGGGGGGAAAAAAGGAAAATACACATGGTACATTAGTTGAGCAACACTGAGAATTACTATCAGTAAGCGACTGCTCCACTTCAAATCGAAAACTGGCACTGTGTGGGTAAAAGCCTTTCAGGCAAGAGGAACAGATGCAACACTAGCCTACGCACCAGCACGAATGCCTACCCATGCCAAGGGGACCTCCGCTGACACTTAGCAGCAGACCATTTGCAGTGGAACAGTTCACATCACCACAAAAGTAAAAGTAATAAGTAATGTCTTACCACCAAAGTTTAAAAGAGGCGGATAGATGTAGGACTGCCTCAGAAACTTGTGTGTCACATGCAATAGCTTTTCCAATCCCAGAGACTTGAGCTGCTTCAACAGCTCAGCAGAGTTTAAGGACTCTGTCATAGTGCGAACCATGTAGAGCTAAAAACCAACAGACAGGGGCAGGCAGGGGAGAGAGAATCCGTTAATAAAAACACATGGGTGAATAAGGAAGGGGAAACAGAAGCAGAGAAAATGTGTTAGTTTGTTAAAAATGAAAAGCAGCACAGTAAGCATGCAGAGGAGGACATACAGAAAGGTTTCTTCGTTCACAATAATCACTGCAATCCGATGCTCCCTCAGGCGAAGGGAAAAGTTCCTGTTCATTTCAGAGGATGCTCAGAGAGCCATTACTTTCTCAAATGATTTTGCAAAGATTTCCAAGTATTACCAATTCATACACAGCCATTTCAGAACTGCATGAAACTGAGAAAAACCTATCTAAAAATTGATATATTTGACCTCTCTTCCTCCTGTCAGCCAAGACAGACACGTGTGCCAGCCCAAGAGCAGAAAAAGCAGACAGAACCATGTACACTAAACAGCCTGTTGCAGCCACTGAAACAAGGCCCTTAAACATACCAAGCACAGGAGAAGCACACTGGTGGTGATATTTATTTTTTTTCCACCCAGAAAATTAGAAATCAAACCATTTTTTTCCAATTCCCAAAACATAATCTTTATTAAACCCATCTTAGCACAATTTAAGCAACTTTTTTGTTACCCAAGATTATTATCCATACATGCTCTCTTCCCCACAGATTAAGATATTCTATTTACAAACCACAGTTGCCTTCAATTTTTCACCCCAAGTGCTCAGTACCTCATTTTCCCAGATGAGCTACAAATACCAGACCATACACTCTCCAAACAAATGCACAAAGAAAATGAAAAAGAGAATTATATGGAGGTAACAAGAACGAGCACCTAGGTATGGGATTTCCATGACTATCACAGAAAACACACTTGAAATACCTCTTGTTTTAGCAGCAGCAGCAGATCAAATAGATTTTAGGGAGCAGTTTTATCATTCATTACTGAACAGTAAGAGGGATCTTGTCAAAAGTCAAATACTCTCCCATATTTTACAGGCAATCATTTGTATTTTAAACATATTTTAAAACTACACAGACATCTATTGAATAATGGGATTTAACAAAAACAAAACAAAAAAAAATTCCACTGGCCATACCAAAGATGGGAGTTAGTCAAGAAGTAATTCAAATAGTTCAAAAATATTATTTAAATAATATTAGGAGCTCAATGAGAAAATATTTCTTCACAGTAAGTCAAATTAAAGAGATTGAACACTTGGAAATATTATGCATCAGAATAGAAAGAGACAGCAACCCAGACAGAGGATTTTGGTTAAGTATATATAATTTTGTAAAGATAAAACTAATGAGAGTAGATTTTGAACATTAAAAAAAAAAAATAAAAAAAGACCCTGCAATTTTTAAATAGTTCAGGCCAGAGAGAAAACATTTCATGCAATAATTGCTGACAGATATCACAACCACCAGACAGGAAAATACCTGAGTGCTGGAGGGTCCCACTGCACGCCTTGGGACCTTGATGTCAAAACCACTTTTGGGGTCCTTCTCTCCCCTTAGAGCTGGGTCATTGAATGGCTCGTGACCAGCTTCCCAGTCACAGACTGTCTTTCTGATGGCCTGCAAAACACTGAACACAATTCACACTACTTCAGACCAGCATGCATACAAGCACATTGAGGAGATCATTTTACTTTTTTAAGCACTTTTCCACAAGCACAGAAGCTTTGCAACAGCATTCGGGAGCTCAGGTTAACTCAGAGCAACTGCAAACAATTTTGCCAACAACTTCAAGACTGCCACATCTATGAAACAATTGCTCCATGCTGTTTATCAAAACGGATAGTCCAGAGCCCTTCTCCTCTGTCAGAAGAAAGCTGACCCCTGCAAACTGGTTCACCAAAGTCACTTGTCAAGAATTCACCTCTGGGATCCTTATTAAGCACATCAAGCCATTTTGTTCTCCTAAACCACAAACAGCAGATTATTCAATCAAACCAAAGCAGATTATTAACCAAACTAAAGAGAGACAATTCAGGCTTGAAATTAGAAGAAACAGTAGAATTCCTGTTTCCAGCAGAACTCCAGAATTCAGCTCACAAACAACCTCATACTTCTAACTCCAAATACTGAACTGGATTTCAGATACTTGTCAGAAACACAGCCTGCCATATCCTGTGGCATGCTGAATGATCAAGCAAATGTCACCTCCCAGATCCAAGCAGGTATGAAGTAACAGTTCCCTACTTCATTAAAGTCCCTGGGACAAAGAGACTCTCCCTGCAAACTTGGTAATTTGGAGTAATTTGTTTATTTTTAGCTTATGATGGTATTTTTGTGGCAGTAAGAGCATTTAGCAATAGCCTAATTAGCCAAAGACTTTCACCTCTAAGAGCTTTGCAATGAAACGGGGGAGTAAACAAACGGTAACGAGTCCAGATTAAAAGCAACTCATTAGGGACAAAAAAATAAGGTCGGGAAACGCCACCAATCAGTGTGGGCAGACAGAGCACTTGGAAGAGAAGTGTAAGGCTAATAAGCCAAAAGCAGCAGAATCTAAGAAAGAAGGCAGGATGGTAAGAGGGCAGAGATAAGACATGAGACATAAGGGGAGGAAACACTGGAATCATAAGGAAGGTGGATAGTAACACCTTTCTTCAAAATAAAAATAATAGTCTTGCCTTCAGTATTACAGTACTTATCTTTCCTTAAAATAAAAATAAACTACAGGCAAGACAAGACTTCCTGTGGTAGCCCTAAGTGGCTCAAGAGAGCCTGGACTCTTACTGTAGCCATGTTGGCAGCCATTCGTTTTTGACTCCAGACTTCAGACAACTTCACCTTCTAACACATATTCGACCAAGCTAACCTTGAATACCAGACAGACTAGTAGGGGAATACAGACTTAAAAGAGGCAAAATTTAACAGCTGTGAGAATTTACAAACAGCTGGACAAATTTAGTAAGATTTGGGGGAAAGAATACAGGAGAAGATGAAAACAAGAATATTACCTCTGAATGACATTTTTCTTCTTTTTAATGGCTTGTCTTAATGGCTCTCTCAGTGTGACCTGGGCAAAGTCTTGAAGAGCTGCATAAATGGTATGGCGAATGGCATGATTGAAAACACTTTCCATCCTTCCCATCAGCACCTGAAGACCTTTGATCATGGCAATCACCTGAAAAAAAAAAGAGTGTATTTTTCTTATTTTGTTTGTATAATTGTTCAAAAACCCCCTTTTTAAATACAGGAAGGGGTAACAGGGAAACTAACAAGTTCCAAAAGATAAAGGACAGTTTTCCAGTGCTCATCCTACAGATTGAATGGAGGAAAACATGCTCTTTCAGAGTCAATACAGGGCATGCTCTCTTTTTGCACTGGGAATAGAAAATGCTCATAGAGAATGTTCTGCTTTGTATAGAATTAATCTTTGGAAAATACCTGTAAAAAAAGATTTATCTTACCTCAACCAAAGCAAACTTCTCCTCACTAGTATAATTGTATCTTGTTGCTCTTTCATACTCTTCCGCGTTGTCAGGACAATCTTTATTAGAATATTTGTCAGTTGGGTGTACCAGCTTCCATGAATACTGCAGTTCACACAGCAGAATAGGGAGAAAAAAGATGGCAAAAAAAAAAAGGCCTGAGAAACACGAAACATAGCTGGACACAAATAACATGCTTTAGGAAATATTCCAGTGTTTTCAACAATATCTGAAAAATAACATTTAGTACTATTCTCAAAACCTGCATCAATTCTGAAACTATCTAGTGGAAATGCCAAACAATAATTTGCCTAACAAATCTTCTTGAAAGCCAGCAATCCTGTATTAGCTCAAAAAATGCAATTCACACACAGAAGGTAATGCACTTCAGGGTATTTTTTACTGAGCAAATGCTAGCATAGGCAAAAGTTTCTTCTCCACTTCAAGCAGGAGAAACACAGAAAGACACCAGAGCATAGCAAAAAAAAAAAAATAAAAATAAAAAAAAATTCTATCACACCCACACACAAAAAGAGGAGCTTCCAATTTGGCCAAATATTCACATTTAGAATTTAAAAGACAACTGGAAAACTAAACAGTTTTTGGAGCTTACTAGGCTTAAAGGTGTCAAAATAGCTGTATTATCTATGACAATATCAACTGCACAGCATGCATTTCTCTTAAATACTGCCTTTTTGGTCACTGCAAACACATCTCAAGAAGTTCCTGAGCAGTATCAGGCTGATCTAATATCTATCAGGGTACCTCTGGTGAAAAATTCTAATCACGTTCAAACACAATTTTCTCACAGTTTGAGTTCAGCAAATAGTAAGTTCTGGTTGATATTATCTTTGCATAAGCATTAGATTACAGAGCAATATAAATTTGCCTACTATCACGGATTAATATTTGCACCAATTTACTTATGGCAAAGAATGGCATCACACCCTGCAAGCTAAGTGCTACAGAGAGGACACTGGGGAAATTCTTAAACAAAGATGAAGTATTTTGGGGGTATTAAATTCACAGTATTAAGTTGGACATCAAATGTATGCTGAAACTTTTTATCTGAACATGATGCACATAACGAGGTTCATAGATACTGAGTGAATGCAGAAGACAGGTAAGTAAGTAGGATACTCCAGATCAGAATAAATTTTCAGTATGAGGACAGGGAGAAGGTGAACACAAACTTACATAAGAAGTACTTAAGGGAATCCATACAAATCAGAAAGACAAAGAAAAGCAGTGATAATAGGCAAAAAAACCTGCTGTGGTCCTCAGAGAAAGTTTGTTCTGGAACTGGGAGGATAAAAACAGAGCCAAGAACAAGAGACTTTCTACAGAGATATAATAAATATAATTTCTGGAGAGGTATAATAAACTAGAAGAATTGTCACTGTGAAGAGAGAGCCTGAATGCAGCAATTTGCAATAACAGAAATAAAGGGAGCAAGTCTGGGAGTTGCAGAGGCCAGAAACAGATGACAGCAACCTCTCTTAAGAAGGAGGAGAACAAGATTTTCACCATAAAATACACTGTCGATTTAAATAGGAATAGGATAATACAGGAAAAAGCATGACTCATCTACTGGCTTTTAAAAGAGGCAGGTAAAAATAAGAGAAAGAAAACTGGGTCTCTAGCTATGCCCACTGTGACCGCACTGTATTCCCGCAGTGCAAATGGCTCGATGCTCCCTCAGGCATTGGAGGCAGAGGAGGAGCAAGTCTGGCTTCTCTCATACAATACGTCATCTGTTTCAACCCTTCCTAGAACATGCTTTGGTGCAGGTAAGACATGCAGCTTTTATCTAAACGTCTGCAGCATGAAAAGGACTCCTGCATCCTCCTCTTCAATTTCTGCCTTAAGCAGTTTCTTATTGGAAAAAACAGTCACTTTTCTACTGGGATCTGTTTTTAAAATAAATTATTAAAATACAGAGAAAGAACTCTGCAGGTTCTTTATTTCCCCTCCTTCATCTCCTCTCAAATTTTCCTTTCCCCGCATTTATCTTCCTTTTGACCAAAAGCCTAATCTAAAGCCAATGGGAGCCTTTCCATTCATTTTTCTGTCTTTGTTTAAGACCTTACATGCTTCAATTTACTAAGTGATGATGTCTAAACACAGCCAGTTGAAGCTGTTCTATCACCTCCTGTGTGACTGCATGTTGGTATGGATATTTCTAACAGGATATAATTTTAAGCCACATTTAGAGGAAAATAATGAAGTCTTAGTCTACAAAACGTACGTATCAAGAGCAACATAAAAACATCTGGTCAAGGGTCACAGGTGACCACCTATCCATTAAATATAACAAGTTGAATGTACTGTAAGAGATTGCACATGCTACTGGATCTTCAAAGCAGCAACATTACTCCTAGCCTCTGAGAACTTCATGTGCCTTCCTCTGAGAATGTGGTTTGGAGCAGGAGGAGGAAAGGAGTGAAGGAAGAGGGGAATGAAGGGAACAAAACACAACACACATTGCTCATTTCATTAAAGCAAAGCCTGTCCAACCTCACCAAGCCGCCTCTTTTTCATCTGGTTTTATTCCCCAGATAACGTACCACTTCCATGACATGTGCACTCCACTGGGAGAGAAGCTGCAGGCCTTGGAGAGAGAGATCAAAGAGCTTCCGATACTCCGCATCTGTTTTTTGAGCTTCCTGTCGACCAGACCCAGTCACCACCTACAACGTTATTAAACAACAACAACAAAAAACCAAACTCACATCAGAACATGGTGTATCCAGCATCCACAGCCAAATTTCCACACAGATTTCTCTTAAGCATTAAAACAGCATCATGTACCAACACCTGCATTAATATCAGCTTTTTCTTCCAAAGACTTACATTGTTAAACTTCACAGATTTTGGTCAAGTGACAGAAACCACTGGTATCCCTAATCACCAAAATACTGTTGCAGATGAATTCAAGACAATAATTATATATATTATATATATATATGTTACAGGTTTTATATATGTATACATGTCTGTATACATGTGCATTTATGTATTTTTTTTTTTAGCTAATCTCTTAACTTTTAGTTTCATTTAAACTGCTATGAGCACCCATTTGGAGTAAGGGCTAGACAACCTATTCCAAAAGAGACATGCCAAAAGTTCTAGGATATATATCCTAGATATCTATCTATCTGTCTACATATACATATATAAAAGCAGAAGAATACTGCAGTTTGTGTGATGTGTCATTATTATTTTAAATTTAAATAGCGTAAATATCATGCAGAGACTGGGCACTAGTCTTGCAGCCAGCTTTTCTTGATACAGGTGATCAAGCTTTGTCATTTACCTAGCCTGAGGTTTACTTGCTCTTCAGATATTTAACAAAGACTGTTAATCAGTGACGTGAAATTTGCATGAATAGCTCTAATCCCACACACCTCGCTGTTGCTGTAACGAGCCAGTTCTGATATGAAACGCATATGGTCGTCTCTGATTTGGATCATCTGCTCACATATATTGTATTGGGGACTGCTGCTGGAAGACGTGCACGTCCATCTGTTTCAGGCGACAAAACAACCCCACCTAAATCAGTTTAGGCAATAAACAGTACAACTGATACTGCAAAGAAAGAACCACAATGCATGACTTCTAAAAAAAAAATCTTCCTTCTCCTCTATTTGAGGCCTTTCCTCTCCTCACACCTCTACCTCTGACCCTGCACAATCCGTTAATGATGGATTGACCTTCTGGAGTTCAAACAGCACTTCTTCCAAGTCTTAAAAAAAAAAAAAAAAAAAAGCCAACTTTTTTCTTTTCTTTATTTTTTTAAAAGGCTGCTGCTATGAAATACAAACTGGCATCTCTCTTCAGGAGCATACACTTAGGGACAGGACCGAAAAGTATTGAAAGGCAGGGCAGAAGTATAGGTATAGGCTGCAAGATACATCTAGCTACCTTCACATTGTTTTTCATTATTCTTGTTTAACTATGAAGAGCCTACAGTATGTTCCCAGCTATAAAAAAAAGGCATTATTGAATACTATCAACATGTTATCAAGAGGGACACAAAAGACATGCTACCAAGAATGTCATGTTAATTAACCTCATATTTTTAGTAGCTCAGTAGGCCCACTGCTGTTGATTTTCTCTTAGCAATTACATGCAGGTTATGTGGTTTTTTCTGCAGGAATTAAAATGCAAAGCACTACATTCTAAATTCATGTAACTGCACGGAGGGAAGGTCTTGGAAGAGCATGGAAACGTTCACTAAAACCAAGCAATAACCATAAATCATGGAACCATTTCTGTAAAAACTGGCTGCATTTTCCAACCATTTTGCTGTGCTGCACACCTAGCCAAAAAAAAAAAAAAAAAAAAAAGAGGCGGGAGACAAGCTAAGTTGCTGCTCCATATACAATATACACATGCCTATTTACCCATGCACTACTACTGCTCACCTTGCTTAGTAAAATCCTTCATTTCTTTTAAAGAAAGTTTCATATTTAAAGGAAAAAATAAAAATGAAATTAGTGTAAGATAAAATTCATTTCCTCCAATCCAGGTGATAAGAAATGTCACAGATGCAAGAATGAGCTCAGCAGCATAGAAAGGTCTTTAAACAACTTGTTTCTTCAGTTGTATCTATTACATGAAGTACATTAATAGTGAAATACCCACACCAAAAAGTAGACCAAAGTGAAAATCCTATTAAAGTAATTACCACAGACCCACGGACTAACGGATGATTATGAAAATATACTCCAAGGGTCTGACTTTCCCCAGCCCAGATGCTCCCCTCTTTGTTTCCTTCTCCTCCTTACCTGGATTTATTTTCCTCGTAATGGGCACTGGTCTTAATGTATCGTGCAAGTTCAATCTGCATGTCACCAAACAGTGGGACAACCTGCAACTGCTGTACACAGGGAATAAATCAGATTAGATAAATTATTAAACACAAATCTTAGTGAAAGGAAACCATTATTTATCCATATTATAGCCCAAAGTGATCTTTATTCTATTTAATTATATTTAAAATGCAAGGGGAATTATCTTTAAAATCACATGTTAAGACCACATCTTAACCAACCTTAAAGAACTTGTCTATCTTGGTTAAATTTATCCTTTTCTTTGCATCCAGCTTATAGATGTTACTGACACTTCCATCCATCAGGTACAATCCAAAGCCCATAACCTGAGAAAGAAAAAATTAAACCTCTCCGCAAAAGGACCTCAGAGGTAAAAACCTGCAGTAAGACCATTCTTCATACCATTAAAAAAAAAAGTAGTATTTTAAAAAACACATCCCTGAAACACCCACCCTCCTTCAAACAGAATATATTTTCAAATACATACATTTCTGTAGTATTTTTATTATATGTATATTAGTAGTTTTTACATTAACTTTAGCCTGATCAGTTATCCTTAAAAGACACTACTTGTTTGTATAAAGGTTTAGCATACAAAAAAATCTCACTGAAACTAGAGTCTGGCTATTTTTAGACAGGTTTTTTTCTTCACTTCCATTTTATTAAAATTCAGTATGTGCAAACTGATCTGTAACAGAATTTAAATCTAACATCTCTGAGCTATTGCTTTTTATGGCTTTCAGCGTATCTCTGAATTATACACACAACAGTTCAGAAGAATCAAAAAAAAATCTAACTACATTTTGTCCAAGTTATTCATGAACATAAAGTTATAATTCAGTGTTTACAATAGCAGGAGCTGAACATCAGCCACTTAATGTGTTATAAGCACTCATTTATGGAACAAAAGGCCTACATATGAAAGACAGGTTGGACACCCCTGCAGACAGAACACAAATGTTCTAGAGTTCATGTATTGTTTCAGGATGCTTCTATTTGGTCCTAATAAACAGAGCTCTTCAGAAGTTAAACACTGGAGTGACTCAAAATATTTGTCATGAGGCAAACTTTCAATTCTTACTCTGTACCTTTTCTTCCACTGCAAAATATGCAGCTGGTAAGATCAACCACACTTCATATTGCCCAGCACTCTCTTATTACATGTACATATTCCAGCTAACTAAACTTACCTACTTACTAACCCTAATTGTAAGCTACTTGTTCCCTGAAATCTCTGATACACAGCCTCACCTCCAGAAGTTTTTTATACAAACTTGCACATATCTAAAAATGAAATGCAGTAGTTCCTTTCTGTTGCCATTCTTCATAGAAACACAATTCCATAGAACTGGTTTCCTAGCAAGGCTGCAGTTCAGTTGGGTCAACTTCAATTTATGAAAAACAAAAATGGATTAGAAACTTTCTAAACAGATTTGGCATGCCATATAATAAAAATACAATGGAGAGAAAAAAAAAAAGAAAAAGGAATAATTTTAGTTATTTGGTTAATCTGGTTCATTTAAAAAAAAAAAAAAAAAAAAAAAAGGCAAAACAAAACCCAGATGTCTGTGACCTGCCCGAACAATTCTTTTTTAATTTTGTACCAGAAAGAAACTTACTTTCAAAAGCATATGTTTCTCACTGGGCGTTAGATACATTTTGTTCTCATAGTAGTCCACACACAAATTTACAATATCTGCAAGCAGTTCTTCATAGCCAACAATCACCTCCAACTGCTGCTGCAAAGACTGGAAAAAAAGAAGAAAAGGATATTAATCAACTAGTTATACTCCCTGAGGAACAACAGTTACTACCAAACTGGAAGAGTTTTATTTTAATAGCTTTGTAAAGCATCAGGTATTTTGCAAAAAGACAATTAAAGCTTACTTGTGTTATCTTGTTGTGGTTGGCAAGGAACATGGAGAGGTTCTGGGATTCTTGAATGGACTGAGGATCTGCCATTTTCCGCAGGAACTGAGCAGCTCTTTGAAAACAGAAGAAAAAACAGTATTTCCCTTCAGCAGGACTGCTTGTAACCAAATCCGTCCCCTCTCAATAGGAACACACTCGTCCCCAAATCTACCAGGGGAACTGTAAGTTGTCAGCCCATCTTTAACTGCCAGTACAATGGTGTATCATTCACTGCTCGTACAGGATTGTCAACCCCAGAGCATCTCCCACCTCCAAACTCCTGAATCAAGCAGAAAGAGAACTTGGCAGACAGAGCCAGTACTTTTTTGCCACAGTTTTATAAAAGTGAGTTATCCAAACACAGGCTATGGACTCAACAAATCTGTGCCAAAAGCCTGTTTCATGAAAGATAAAGCGAAGGCTTTTTAGGAAAATAGTTGAAAAGAAAGGTGAAAGTTCACTATAAAAGAGATATGGACTTAATTTATCCCAGATGAACTGTTTTCCAATCCCAAATTCCCCACTGCACCCTAGTTAAAAGACCCAATCCAACCCAAAACCCATTAGGTAGATCCCTCAACTGATGGGGGCAGCAGTGGCGCTATAAACCCAAGCCACACAAAAACGCAGGAAAAGTCAGCCTTCCAGAAAACAGTTTGTCCTCCAGAAGCACGCCTCCAAAGAAAAAAAAATGCAAACCAAGTAAGTTTAAGAGGTCTTCAGGCACAAGAAGAACTACAAAAGGCAACTACTGGTAGAGGTAGAAATTAAATCTCATGTAAGCGGAAGCCGCATAGATAAAATTGGCTAGGCGTTGCCTGAATGGTTTTCTTTATGAAAGACCACAGATGTAACAGCTGGCATAAAGACTGTCTTCCCCTGCTGCTCCGACCACCATGTTCAACAGAAGATACCCGATACCATCTGGCAGCTCAAGCACAAAACTTGGCCACTGGTATCCCACTCTCCTGCCCTCCCTGCTACACCTGCAGTCACAATGACCATGAACGGCCAAGCTGAAATATCTTAATAACAAGCGTAACAACTCTCACCTACAAATGTCAAAAGTGGATGCCAAAAATAGAATAGGATAGGATAGAACAGAACAGAAATGGCATAAGCGATCAGAAAGCCAGTTTCCTCTCAAACTTAAAAAGAAAATCTTTATTGAGCAAAGCATATTCATTACGTTTAGCATACACAAAGACAGAAGGATTTGACAGCTTGGTATTAAAAGGCAGAAGAACCTTTTGCTCCTGGAAGAACAGCATAAAGAAAACAGATTTACTCAACTGCCTAACTGCAGTCAATGCATCCCTAGTTCCAAGGTAATCTGTCCCACACCTGACCCGACTACTTTTGAAGAGAAAGTTGCCAGAAAAAGAGCAGCTGCTGCCATCTCGTGGGAGGCCTGCACCCTGGCAGCAGAAACCCGGGCCCTGTTGCTCCTTGCCACTTACCGCTTGTACGCTGAATGGTCGTTCTTCACGCTGCACTTCATATTTTTCAGCTCATCCAATACTGCAAACATGTTGATGAATTTGCCCAGCGTGATCAGATATGCTTCAGACACAAAGTCCTTCCTCCTCTCTGCATGGCACAAGCGTCTCACCTCCCCACAAAATCGTTCAATTGCATTTCTCTAATGGGGAAAAAAAAAGAGAAGAAACAGGGAGTAAAAGCCATGACGCTTCCAGGAAAAAAATTTCATCATGTAACTGGAGCTGGTCCAATGAAAAGCACCACTGAAGCAGAAAAACATTTACAGCATGCAAGGCTAACACGGCATCAGCACAGACTTTCCAGCTCCACCTCTGTGTACCTGCTGCGTGCTACAAGTGTCACCAGTGATTTTTGCCACAGAGCTTGCCTGGCACAAAGGGCAAGGTTCTTCTTTGCAGATTAGAGTCACAAAAGTTTAAAATCCCTTTGAAACAAGTCATTTCATCTTCTTTAGAGAGAAAGCGTATATGCAGTAAAAGGCAGATTATAGGTATATTCTTTTAAAACAAACAAAAAAACACATAGCACACTGATTAATAGCAGTACGTGCCAACTCGCGAAATCATCCTGCCACATGTTTATTTGAGGGCTTATTTCCAAGAGTACCTCAGGGCCATTTGAGATGGAGATTACAAGTACAAAAAAGACAGCAACTTCGAATGTAAAGAGGAGTCTGTTCCGTGTTTACAGCACTAATCTCCTTAAACAAAAGGAGACTGTTTGTAGTCAGTAAGATCCGCCAGTTGGGGAAGAGGACAGGAAATATTACATTTCATTCTGTCTCCTCTTCCTGTGTGCTCTGGGGCTCGTGGGCTCTAGCTGCTCTGGCTCCCTCAGAATAATGCCTGGAAACATCCTCAGTCCATTGAACCAAATGGCAAGCTGCCAGCACGGGAGGAGAAAGCGAGACAGACTGCTATTCTCCAGTGCCCATGTAGCTCGGGTGGCTGGCAGGTCACAGCAACTGGGTTAGCTTGCCTCAATTACAAATTTCCGTAGCAAAGTTGCACCTGCTGCTCTGGTGTGCAGACTTGTGGATCCCTCACCCCCCCCAACAAATGGCTTCTGTTCCGAGAAGCTTTTATGTGTACACGTGAAACATATTTTATTTCCTTTCTTCCTAAAGTGCCAGAACTGTCCCCATGTGCTACATAGAGATCATATGCAATTACCTTCGATTTTATGCTGAAAGTCTTAACGGAGATGACCTGGAGTTTTTAAGATAGGCATTAGAAATTCTGCCCTTCTGTAAGACAATACGAGGGTTTTTTTTCAAAGTATAATGTCTAGGTTCAGTATCTGAGCACACAATATCAAGCATACAAAATAGGAATATAAAAATACAAGCCTACTGACAAATTTTGTTTCCATTCCTTTTACCTGAAAATACATAAAATTCATCAGTTTTGTGACTTCTGGCTCCAGAACTTCCACAGTTTTCTCATAAATTTCTACTCTGTTAGGCTGCTCGTTGCACTTGACCTGAGGACAATTAAAGACATCATTACACTTGGAACTTTTCCTGATAAAGCCTCAAAAACTAAGATCCCCAATGACAACTTGAGAAAATGTATTATCATCCTAAAGAGACAAACTTAAGGCATAAATTGCTGGTTTTGGTAATTTTATGCTAGTCTTCGAAGATTAGCTATGTGTGTTTAAATAAATAAATAAATAAATAATCAATGTAAGATTTTTCTCTCTATTACCTCACAGCAAATAATTTAGTTTTCAAACACCTCTGTATGGTTAGGACAATATTCTTTCCACGTTATTAAGCTACTTGCTGAAAGTCATGCACTAAAATAGGGCCAAAACTAGAAATTAAAACAGATTACCTGATTTCCACTCTAAATATTTAAACCACAGGATAAGCGTTCCTTGCAGTTCAATACAAAAATAATTGCATTACAAATTCCTTACAAAGCAGGCAGGTGTCAGCTCGTGGTTATAATTTTGTTCAGTTTTCTGATGCATCTTAATATTCTTCCCACCCCACCTCTGTACAACCATTCCCAGACACTTGAGGCTGCCTATGGACTTCTCATCTATTCACAGGGTTTAAATTCACATACAGATCAATAAAACACTCCGTAGCTCTGACATTCAGAAAATTACTACCTAGGATGTCTAGAAACTTAAATGCTTAATCTGAATTGTAATTATTACATACTATGCCACCTGTTAAACCTGTTCTGAACTTAAGTATTAAGCTGGGGGGGGTTCCATTCTTCTGAATGAAATTAATTAAATTTTTACCTCAAACAGATCTGACAACCAAAGATTCTCCTTCTAGAGCACAATACCCCTATACTACTTTTGAACCAATCAGTAAGATTAACACAAAACCCATGAGGTACTGATATAGCTCCCTTATTAATGAGAGAGAGAGAGATACCAACTGGTCCCCAAGTGCTAAAAGACACTACGGCATGCCCAGCTTGCCTGTTCGGGAGTCAAATCAGACTACATTTCATAGCTCCTTGATAAAGCTACATCCGTGCAACTCCAGACCAAAACAAGACAGAAGTTCACATGATGAATGACTGTTTAATTTTCATCCTTTACCTGAGGAATGGCTCTTGAGCAGCTTCTCCATGTGTACAACATGACTGCATATTCCTGACCCTCTTCTAGCATTTCATTCTGTAAGAAACACACTTAGCATAATTAGGCATTGTAATACAAAAGGGTTAAATCCACTTGTCTTCCGTCATTCTAAAACCTTGTCCAAACAAACCTATTTCTCTTATCAGAATGTATACGTACAAACAGAAATATATCGCAAGCTGAATGATATATCATACTCTATGTATGTAAAATAACATTACCATAATTCATAGGCTCAGCTGGAATATTACATGTATTAGAGCTGACCAGCTACTGATGTCCAGCTTGGCTATAATCCAATAGCTAAAAAAAATGTCATTTATTCTCAGTCATCTGTTTTAGCACCCAACCTAATTCTGAGAGAATTCACATCATCATCTTCATACCATGTAAGCCAACAAACACCTCCCAGTCACTAATCAACAACTGCAGCAATTATGCCTACCTACTGACAAAAATTATCTCCCCAGATCAGGTTGGGTTTTGTGTTGTTCTTTCTTCCCAAAACTAAAGACACTGTGATCTATAAATAAAAATGCTAATCTGAAGAGCAGGGGATTGATTGTTTTTCTTTTTAACCTCAGGTACTGCAGGTGGAATGGTCAAGGATGAAACAATCAGCACATGCAGAGCAATATCCTTTTTTACATGTCAAAGGAGAGGGCCTACAACATCCAAACAATCAAAACAGATTAAGGAGTCGCCAGATAATTTTAAGATTAGATTGGTGTAAATTTATATAATTTTCAGTAGCATGTAATCAGATGCTTAACCTGCCCATTCCACTGTTTGTGAATTGGTTTCCAGAATTACAAGATATATTATCCCTCGTTTTCCAAGACTGCCATGAAACAACGATAAGTTCAGTACAGACAGGCATTTGCAGCCTGGAAGTTCTTTCGTACCCCAAAACAGCAACACCATTAGCAGAGATGGATGGAGTTACTAGTATGAAGTCTTATCTTGTATTGTGGAACTGTTAAAAACCACAGAATACCTTACACAAAAGCATGCCAATAAACCACTAACATACACACTCCACAGTGAGGAAGCAAACAAAAAGCCTTCAACACCACTAAATTAACAGAGAAGTAGTGGAAATTTGGGGGGACAGAAGGTAATTTTTCACTCAATTTACAGCAGCTACCTGCCAATACAACCAACTCACCTCAGAATACTGGAAAAATGCACAGTAAAAGCAAGAAACTTTTGAGCAACATTGGCTGATCAAGAAGAAAGAGCATTTTAAAATTATCAAGTACATATATGAACAAAGAAAAGCCACACACTTTTTCATCTCATTGCCTCCTGGAAGTGTTGTAGGTAACCTGGTTTCTGGTTTTCTGTGACTACAATTCTTACAATGAAATGCAAGAAGACATGTTCCTCTCCTTTTATTCCAAGTTAACACAAAAGTATATAACTGAACATCTACTTACCATGCTAGAATGGACTGTAGCTTGCTCAATGTATCTTGCAATGCCAGTGACAAATGCATTTCTGTCTTCAAAATTAGTGTTGAAGTTTGGCTGCGGAGAAAGCAAAATGCAGAATTTAATCCTTGGTAGGGAAAAGAATTTTTATATATATTGCAAATATAAGCACACTTCGGTTTTGGGGTTTTTGTGAAAAGCACGTAATCTTTTTCTTAACAGAAATGGGAAATGGAAAAACTCTTTTTCCTGCAATGACAACACACCTGGTAAAGCAGAGATGATGGCGGGGGTTCAATACATGGTTGCTGATCTGGCAACGGTAATTCTTCCAAGAGATCCACATTGGACAAGGCATCCTCCAGTGTCACTTGAGCAGTCATTTTGCACCTGGTTAAAAAATACATCCATACATATATATATATATACATATATGTATATATATATATACAGATACATATAACTTTTTATATGTTATTATACACACAGAAAACAAATGAGTAATATGAAGAGCAGGGAACTACTTATGTTGTAGGAAATGTGCAGTTTCCCTTCAACCATAACGGAAGGGAAACAGTCAAATTGAAACCCAGTTGGTTTTAGTATACAAGTTTAAAAAAAGACTTTGAGGACTAACATCCTCCTCCTTACTCTTACCAGTTGAGAAATGTTTCTCTTCCCCCATGGCTGCACACCAGAAATACACACACACAAAAAAAAAAAAAAAAAAAAAAAAAGGATGACCTCTAATGCACAGTAAAGGAAAACTACTATGTAACCTTCTCTGGTTAAACTAGAAGGAAAGTTATTCTGTGTTCTGCTTCAGTTACAATAAACACAGAAAAATCCTGTAACAAGCGCAGGTATAAAACTTTCCTGTAATGTCTCAGTTTTGAGCTGATGAGTCTTCAAACCCTTATCCACAGATACAACTGCCAGCTCATCTTCAGGAGACCTGGCTGTCAAAAGGTGCCAGCAGTCGCCAGTGTTTCATGTCCTAAGACATCCAGATCCACTGTGAGTAGTTAGTGATAGAGAGGCACAAAACCCCTCAGGGTCACGGCGATCTCTATACACCTCTGACTGCTGCCACTGCATGGGGGTTTGAACCAAGAACAGCAACGAGAAGAAATTTTAGGAAGAAAGCATGGGGTGAAGAACAACTCAATCAATGACCTACTCATCCTCCTTGGTGGAGTCAAAAATTGCTCATTTTTAAGGTAACACCTCTAATCAAGCTGTCTTTTTTTTTCTATAGGGCTTTGCAAGTTGTTTTCCCCCATTTTCAAGAGCAAAGCCATGCGCTTGCTATGAAGGGAGTGCCTGAGCGCTGCCCTCAGCTCTAACCAGGAGGGCAGGAGCACAAGCGCCTGCAGCCCAGAGGAGTGGGGCCCTGCCTGGCACGTGTCAGCCCCGTGGAGCCGTGCCATCCCTGCGTGCAGTGGGGGAATGAGCAGATCTCACCACGACTCACTGTGAGACAGCGAGCCGGGACGGGCTGGCAATCCCCCCGCTCACTGCTCTTTTAGTGGCCTGGCAGAAAAAACTCACTTTCTCTTACCTAATTATGGTTTCCTGGAGAAAGCCACACAGAAACAACAGCTTTAACTCCAAGGAAGGTCTCAGCTGACAAAAAAACCCCAAAACCCAAAGCAAAGGGAAGGAAGCAGCCAGAAGCAATTACCTATCTACCTTCAGAGACCAGCCCTTCGTCCCAAGCCACCGCCACAGAACTAACGCACCACGTACAGAGAGAGCTCACCGACAACTTTGAACAACCACCATCAGAAAGGTCCACAGGCCTTTTGCTTCTTGAAATCCCAGCCCAAACCTTGCTTCAAGCCTGAGTATATGAGGTTTTGTTAAAATAAATAAACACACACTCACATTGTGCAATTTGCAATCCCTGCTGAAAAACAAGGAAGGACTGGACTGACAGGAGTGCTGGCTGGCAGACCTGCACCAGCACACTTGCCCAACACCTGCCTACACCCAGCTCAAGCTCCTTCACAAGAACCGCAGTTATTCTCTAATTAAAGACCGGCAAAAACCACGGCGTCCCCCCTTCGATACATAAACAAATGCCAAAAAAATTCCACGTCTGGGCCAAAGTCCTGTGAGCAGGTCAGACTCTCAACAGTTTTACCCTAAAGGAAAGGGAAGAGAGTTGCTAAGAAGACAGAGCATACACAGTATTTTAATTTTTGGTCTGAGTATTTACAGATCAAGCGTTAGCTAAAAAAGAAAACAACACAACACTTTACATACGTTAGTTTAACTGAGAGGCTCCTCCCAACTTGAAACTTCTCCTCCTCTTAGGCTCTCTATCAAAGCAAAAACACCTGGCCGTGCGGCTGCTCCGGGACGCGCCAGCGGTGGGACCGATGGGCCCACAGCCGTCTCCCCCGCTGCACCGCAGGACAAGCAAACGGGCACAACAAAGCGCTGGCTCCAAGAAAGCACGACAGGGGCGTGCTACAAAAAACTGCTCCACCCATGCTCCAAAAACCGTAGCAAAAAATGGCTGCCTGTTCTACACCAAAAATTACTGCTCTTATCCACGTAAAGGGGAGCCGTTATTGAGTGCAGGAAAAGTATCGACAACCTCTCCCCAAAGCACACGTCCTCCTCCTCCGCCTAAAACTTGGTCCGTCGATGACTCGGGTCCCTGGTGCAGGAGACAGCCAGGGATCCACAAAAGCCAGGCTCCTGACTTGTGTTTCCTCAGCACTACAAGCAAATATTCTGAAGATACAGCCCTTAATCCCCACACGGGCTATATCAGAAAGCACACCTGCACACTTTTGGCCTCAATATTTACAATTGCACAGGGGTTATCCTCCAGCATCAACCTTCTATGTTCAGACTATCGGACATTAGACTATCTGTGGATTTTTTTTTTAATACTGGGAAAATAATTTTAAAATAGAAAGCAAAGCATAAGCAAACCCAAAATCCTATCTCACCTACACTGCCATCTATTTAATAGCACACATCTGGAAAACCGCCATTAGCAGGCCAGAGGCACAAGCTAAGAAACAACAGCTTCCTGCTGCCCTCTGGGTTGTGAAAAGAAACACGGGAAGGCACATTTTTCCAAGCCCTTCAGCATGATTTCCCAAAGACAGATCAGCATTTTTTGAACCAGGAAAACACAAGTAATTGGGTGCAGACTGTTATAAAGCCTTCTTGTTTTAAGGTCGCTCGCCGACAGCTCCACTTTGTAATTTTGCCAAAGGTATCGACACGCCTGGTGTTTCGTTGGCCAAGTTCAACTCTACGCTGGTACCAGCAAGATGTTAAAGAGGAAGCAGCACCTTCCTGCCCAACCTTCACACATCTGCAAACATTGCGAGGGCATGATTCACCCTTCCCCTCTGCCCCCCGGGAAGCGAGCAGCAGAGGTCTGACAACGGCGGTGGCGGGGGAACAGCTGGAACTCGGCCACAATTACACCGCGTTAGCCGGGAAACAACGTCCCACAGCCAGGTGACACCGCACGGTGCGTGCCACCTCCTTGCCTGATGTGGAAGCCCTGGGACCAGGACAGAAGAGATTTCCTTGAAGTTTGGGGGTTTTTTCCCCCTTTCGTTTCTGCTGTTGTTGTTAACAGAAGCAGCTCCAAAAGACAACGGCTGTTTCTCATGTACAATGATGGAGGGCTGGCAAAACCAGAATTTTTTTTTCCCCCTAAATCTCAGAAAAATTAAGAAAATTAAAATTCCCAAGACACAAAACTGGATAGTTTTGCCTCCTTAAGAGTCACTCACTATGAGTTATTACAGGTGAAATTACTGCGCAGGAGAAGCTAATACTTTAACAGACTCCTTAATGTGAGAGAACATAAGAAACTTCAAAGACCTGCTTAAAAAATTCAGAAGCTGCAGTCTGATTAGGAGTTTACCTAAATGAGAGCAGATTAAAACACTGTAGTCATACTGATAATTACAGTTATACTAGTAAATTTACTCAAGCTGAGAGAATTACTTTCTTACTAAATTCCTACAATGTTGCGTTTTCAGCTTTGTACCTACCTGAGGTAGAAGACGTGCAAGAATTATTTCTGAAATAATCCTCTTTTTCTTTTTATCTTTGTATCAGGACCCATCACTACAGCAGTAAATTCAAAACGCACTCCAAGAACATGCTTTCCTGGACATACACAACCTAATTAAAAACCATTCGTTATCTGACATCCTCTCTCCAGCAGAGAGCATCACATATGCCAGCATGCTGTTTTGCCAAATTTTGGTGTTTGACGAGCACAACCAGCTTTCTAAGCAGGAGACAGCAGCATCTGTGCTGATTCTCAGCTCCTTTTTCTGGATTTCAAAGCAAGAAAATTCCTGTCTCCTGCACAGACAAGCTTCTGCCTTACAGTGCCGAGTCCCACCGTGTCCAAGGATCAGAGGTATCAATCACAGGGCTTTTAGGGAAACTTTGAGTATGTCAGTGCAAGGCCACTGACTAGCTTAAACTAAGATGTTCTTTTTCTTCAGTTCTGAAGGAGATGAGCACTGGCTGGGCATGACCTGCTCAGAAAAGCTTGTGCTGCAGAGATGCTCACTGAGCCGCCTCCGTCGCATTTTGACCACAAGAAAAACAAAACAAAAAAAGGCACCAGACCTTGAAGTCCCTTTAGCGTTGTTTACCTTTTGATTTAACTTCAGAGCTGACTTATTGAAACGTATTCAGACAAAAGATTGGCCAATCTTTTTTAAATGTCATAATTCTGTACTGTTGTTCACAGCCATGCAACTGCATGGTATGCAGTGCCCTGCTCACAACACTGCTCTGGAGGAGCGTCAATCCTAACAGAGACACCGTTTTCACATCTCCATCCTTACGGAATAATGTCGAAGTCTTTGCAAAAGATCTATATTCCTAATTCCAAGCATATGAGAAAACGGCCAGCATGCATCTCTCAGCCTTGCTCTTTTAGGCCTCCGGAGGCTTAGACTATTTGGAAGAAAGAAATTGAACAGGAACAAACTATGGCGAAAAGTCTTTTGGACAAAAAAATAGAAAAGTGACCATAAGAAATAATAAAAAACCAGAAGGTAAGGACTAAGAAAGCAGAGAGTAGAGAAAAGAGCATTAACTTCAGAATCGCTGTGAGAGAGAGGACTGCTGTAACACTATTCAGCTCTCAAGCTCAAAGTTAAAAGAATTCCTCCGCATTCTAGGGAGTTAAGTAGTTATAAAAAAAACCCAAGTTTTTAAGATTTCTTCCAGTGACAGAGTTAAGCAGGTCAGATTATTTATCAAAGAGAAGATCAAGAGACAACTCAGGCACTCAGTCTATAAATAGCTAAAACAGGAAAACGATGCTTGACGACAGGAGATAGTTCTTATACCTACCAACGTATCATTGTGTACGCAACGGCGCACACAGTCCAACAGATGTAACTTGTAGCTAGCAGCCAAGTTTAAGAAAAAATAAACATGAGTAAAGCAAAGGAACTTAGGTAACTGTAGGCTTCTTGAGACTTTGTTATAAATGCAGAATTACCATGCAGTTCCTCTTTACCCTCTGCCACAATCATTTGGCCAAGACTTTCCCACAAACGGCCTCTAACAGCCTTAAGAGTCTATCCAGCTGAGCTTTTCAAAGCATTGATTCCCAACATAAGTTCAACCTCAGATAACTGGGTTTGATAGTATCTACTTACAGATGAAAAGTAAAGCACATCACCACAAAAATTATCAGATGACATTCTATGGCTGCGTTAGACAAAATCAAAAGGTACATTGAGTATCCTGAAAATATATACTGAAAGAATGGGAAGTAACTCCTTGGAGAGGTACAAGTACATATGCCATTTAAATTACCTGCAAACTGGCATTATCCCCCCTGGACTAAGATTGTCAAGTGACCATTCCCACAGAAAAGAGATAAATGGTATCATTCAGACCTTTGCTAAAAAAAAAAAAAAACAAAAAACAAACAATAGCAACAAAAAAAGTAGAGAGTATCAAGCTATGGTGAAAGCAACTTTTCTTCAGAAGACACTGATGTAGACTACGACACAGCAAGCAGAGGCATTCACTTTATGGCAATCCTTGCCCTCTGTTTTGGAAAAAGGAGTAACAATGTTAACCTTTCCTCAAATAAACAAAAATAATTAAAACCTAAATCCCACAGCTGACAGGAATCTTTTCCTTTGCATCACTCACTCAAAGATTTGACACCCTGGGAACACCTGAGAACCCTCACCTCGAAGTCTTTAAGGATTTATCCTCACACAACCATCAGACCAGTAAGCCAGCAGTCTTCCCACTTGAAACATGGCAGGCTGCAGCAGGTAACAATCTGGACGCAGTGACAATTTCCAGATGGTTTTTGCTGTCAGCTCCTTACAGCGCATCTTTTGCCATACTGCTGCTTACTGGAAAGATCAGGCGATGGACACAACTAGGTCTATTGCTACCACGTGCTCATCTTGTGCCCTGGACGGTGAACTTCCATGGAAAATGAAAGAAGGCTTTAGCTGATAGCACAGCAAGGGAATGATCTGAGGGGTGAGCAGGCAGTGCCACGGAGAGGGAGCCCCTCCCCAGCACCCGTATTACACACAGAGGCGCAGCAGCCAACCTCACTACCCAGGGCACTCGAGCTGATAAGGTGAGCAAAGGCTCACCTCATTTAGGCAACAGCTCAGCTGTTCATGAATGCCGATTTCCTTAAATAAATAAATTTAAAAAAAAAAAGTATGAAAGAGACAATAACATAAAGGATCTGTGCTTTTTTCAGTTTAACTTCAGCTGAATTACCACAATGTCCCAATAGTCTGAGAGTAAAACAAGTGTCTTTGCTCAGCTGGGTTCAGTTGGGTCTTCAAGTTGCCCTGGCATGAAGGGCTGCAGCAAGCTAGTAGTAGCAGATGAAAACATGACGGATGAAATAATTTTCCTCCATTCACTCATCCCACTTTTTGGATGGACTCTGAAAATGGGTGCTGAAAAATGAGGCGTGTCCCATCTGCTCCTGAACAAACCGCCAGCTGCCTAGGCTGTCCCCATGGCGGCGATACCAGAGCAAACCCCTCCTGAGGTCCTATCCTCTTCAGAGCAGCCCACCTACCGCTGCTTTCTCTTTAGACAGACCCCCTCCCTCCCTGCCCCAAACGCACACACCACAACCTCCAGCCGCACTTGGCCAGGCAGGCGGGAAGAGCTAAATGGGCAACGAGTTGAGCTACGCTGAATCTCAGGGTGAGAAGAGTCAGACAAGTAACAGCACTGGCTAACCTTCCTCTGTAATTAAGGAAAAGCAACAGGGCGCAGAGGGAAACGCAAGAGCCCTACTTCACACAGACAGTGCAAGTGCTTCTCCTGGAAAACAAAGTCATCATTCAGATACAAAAGAGAGGGTTGAGCACTGAAATTATCATCAACTCTTCATTTTTACAAACCCTACGGGTCAGACCACAGGCAGTAATTTTCTTCACCATTCTTGGATACTAGTATCTTAAATACACATCTCAAAAAACAAATATTTCCAGTCATTTAACCATACGTTCCAAGGAAACTTCACGTTTAAAAGAAGCGTGAACCCATTCAAAATGCACTTCAAACAGCCTGAGACAGTTCGGGAGAAACAAATCCTACGGCTACCATAACTGCAGGGCAAGTTCCCACCGCTCGAGAGGAGAGGTTGGGGCCCTGGGGGACAGAAGGCTGGATCAGCAGTTTGGGGCTGCGGCAGGCAGCCAGGGGCCGCACGCCAAGCTCTGAGCTAGGATCAGCAAAGCCTGACCTGCTTGAGCACAGTTCCTCTCTCTTTCTCCTCTGCAGGAGAAGCTACCACCGCTTGTTCAGCAACATGCTAGTGCAACTGCACAAGTGGGGCAAGAAGAGATGCAGGCTACGGTTGCACCCAGTACAATGTAAGCTCTTAAAATTAGCATACATCCAACACCAATAAAACACATGCAAATATTAGCACGAGAATACAGCCCCAGAAAGCAGAGGTGTTTCAGGATGGTCAGGGAATTGTTTTTGGTAAGACCTTGCTCTACGTAACCCAAAAAGATCTCAAACGCTGAAATTTGTAAGTGAAAAACATTGTTTCGCATCCAAAAAAGGAGAAGAATCATGCCAAAAAGTGAGATAATTAAGGTGGAGTTTAAACAACTAACAAAAAATTGCTGGATTACAGAAGTTTTAGAATATTTTATGACTTTGCAAATGAGAACACTGTTTCATTTGACTGAAAAGCAGTGTTGGGAAGGGATGGCCCATGCCTTTTTTCAGTCCACGGGACACATTTTTTTGCTTTGCTTTTAAGTAGACGCATTTGATCTCCAAGTGCTTGTACATGTTCCCAGGCTCAAAATAAGACAAAGAGGAAGTCTGTCTGTGCTTCAAACAGCACTTCCCTTGACATTGCCTCTCTTCTTTCCTAGAGTCTGCAAAAGCATCTTTGAATCTTAAATTAAAACAAAATCTCAAGCCTGGCATGGATACTGAAAATTACAATTGCTGTGCAATCCATGAATTGAAATATGTATCCACATGAGTTATTTTGTCTTTTTAAAACAGGCACGCATAAATAAATAAATAAAGCAAAGCCTACCCTACTTTGCAGGACAGAACACCATAACGAAAATCAAGAAAATTCTATGTACAACAGTTAAAGAGGGAGAAGAGAGGCATACCCTTCAAAAAGGAGGAACAAAGGCATTCTGCGGTCTATGCACAGACAGAGAGAAATTAAAATAAAGATAAATTTAAAAAGATGATTGAATGGCCTGCTAAACTGGGGTCTGTGGGACCAATCTTGGCAAACTCCAGGGGAACTAATGACAACATTCCCACAGGAATAGGCTTGGTCTGCACATCAGCAGAAGTTAAGCTTTATCCCTACAGTAACACAACATTTTCAGGTTTCTTCTGTTCCATTGTGTCATTCTTCTGTGTTACTGCTTGCAGAAGACGGATGAAATAATTTTTCTACGAAGAAAATTTGACTCAATATTCTGTATAATATTCCTACTCAAGTTAAACCATGAGACTGATCATAAAAGGCCCTTGTGAAGGGAAGAGCTAACAAAAGGAATGGATTTTCTCTTCCAAGAACAGCACAGCAATTACTGCGATATTCACTTTTCTTTCAAACCTCCAAGACCTCTCTCAAAAATTCCCTTTTAGTTCTATTTTAATTAAACCTATCAATTCAGACTGAGCAGAAAACATTTTAACAGACTGATAACTAAAGTGCTTCAGAGAACAGCAACACGCTGGATCTTCTCCGTTCGAATGCTCTTTTTCCATGCTCTGGACGGCACAATCTGCCTTTTTGCCAAGGGGATCAGCATAAGATGTTCCTTTTGGGACTGGAGCTCCTCTTCGTTCCTAAGCAACAGATTTGCATAAGCTGAAGAAGCAAAGAAAAATGCTTTTCACATCATTTACTGGCCTGCCTGATTAAAGGAAAAGACAGAAGAAAGCAAACAGCAGCTGACAGTCCTTTGTGCAACAGATTTGACATACTGTTAAGCTTTCAAAAATACGTCTGTGACTGGAATAAAAAAGGCTCAATAGGTGCAAAAGGGAAAACAAAAATTCCAGCGCTGAATTATCCCATCCCAGCACCACAGCAAGTCCCAGAAGAATGGCCTCATAATGGAAACAATTAATTTAGTATTAGACTCCTACGGGGCAGCGTGGCTCACATTAACTGCTTTGCCCTGCCATTGGAGGGGTGCAGGGGAGGAAGCAGGCTTCCAAGAGCAGACACAGATTTGGAGGAAAACATAATGCTAAAGCACAGAAAATCTTTTTTTTTTTTTTTTTTTCTTCAGAAAATCTCAACTTCCCAAACTAAAAGCACTTTATATGTTCAGTCATGTATGAATTTTTCACGCAACCTTCTTCATTAAGGTAGCCTACGTTGCTACTGGTCCAGCTTCAGTCCCCCTGCAGGGAAACATCACAACAAGCTATTCCCTTCTCTTTCCACAAGCAATAACTATGCTATGACTGTGCAACAAAGGTTCAAGTGCTCAGTGATACACCAGCCTTATCCCCTCGGACACCGAATTCTGTGCAGCATCAGGTACTTCGGTAAGCAATGGCAGCACCCTTTATGCAACCTAAAAAGCCACGCTTTCATGAGTCAGTACTGTTCCTTCCTCCCTCCCTCCCTCCCTCCTCCCCATGCTATAACTAAGGTCAGGAGGACACCACTGCTAACAATGCTGTCATGTAGCTGAAACAGCTCACTGACACACTAACTACCAGCACTCATATGACAATCAGTCATGCCTGTCAATTAACTATAGGCATTCCCTTCCAACGTCCTGAATGAATTCAAGCACATTTCCAATGACAGGAACGTCCGACACCCTACTATCATCACAACAGGTTATGAATGGGAACTCTCAGGCTCTTTGGACGAAGCCTACATCAAGACTGGTGAGCCACGGTGGGACAGTATCACCTTTCTTGATGCCTGCCACCAGGTTCAGGGCTACTAGCTACTCCTTTTTAAAACATCAGTAAGGAAACTCTCCCACAATTAGAGAACATCATGTAACCCTAGCACTCCCATATCATAGCACAAGGCTGAAGTCACTATATTCTTGCTAGAAAGTTAGCACAAGAGCGGGTTTATCTTTTCCTGCTGTGTTAGCAGCCAGCAGTAGCACATGGATAAGCATGTACTAATTCTACAGCAGCAGTACCTGCAGTGGACGATGCAGCAAGTAATCACCAGGTACCTGAATACGCAGCCTGGCTAGTACTGTGCATCTGCAGTATCATTCCACATCTTGAAGCTTTGGAGGAGAGATGCAACAACCTGCTGATAAAACGTAGGGTCAAATGCTATCCCCACACAGGAATCTCAAGCATAGTGCAATACACACACTTCAAAAACGGGAAACTGATCCTGTTTGTTGCCACTCATTTTATTTGAGAATCTACTACAATGACATGGGAGAAGCATAACCCTGTAAAGTTTGCTCCAAAGGCATCCCACACATGTGAACAAGGAGGGAGGGCCTGTCACTGCAGCTTGGTCAGCAGCATGCAACCCCCTCTGCAATGGCACTTGTGCTACAAGAATTCACAGAGGCACTTTGCTTGGTTTGTTTTATCTACGTACCTAAGCCTGAAGCCCAAGATATAAGTCACAAATATGAAATAAAATTTTTAAATCTGCTATTGGTGGAGCTAGATGGCTGAGGGGCCTTGTGTTGATTTACTAATTCTTACATTTTTTCCATGTTTGATCAAAATACTAACGCAGCTCAGTATTAATCCTAAACTCACATACATATTAAAAACCCTTCCACAATATTTGGCCTCTCTTCAGGCTGGAATGAAGTTAAAAGATTTAACTGTTGTCTCATTCTAGGTTAGGTGTGCTGAGATCTGTTTTGCTACACTGATTTGCCTCACGCCTTTAACGCTCCCCTGATACTACATCTTTGAGTTGCATCAACTGCAACTTACATTTTGCTTGTCCTTCAACTTCCAGTTCTTTCTTTTTATTGCTTCTTGACTAACTCCTTCCCCTTCTCTTTTTCACGTTCTTTTCCTCTCACCCAGTTCACTCCTCCCCTCCCCTGTTGTTTAATCTTCTCCTCTTGTTTTGCTGCTTTGGCCATTTTGCTGCGCTGCTGTCTCCCTGCAGCTGTCCTCAACGCATATGTCTTCCATACTTCTGCTTCTGATTCTCCCTGCTGTTGCATGGGTGTGTTAGGGAGCAATGCTGCACAGCATTGCTTTGGGCAAGACTGAAGTTTAGCGCTGAAGCACAGCGCTTATGGCATGTTCAGCAGTTGTGAAAAGCTCTCTCGTTTCTTAGCAAGGATAACATTCCCAATGTAAGGATTCTGCAAAGAACGAGGAAGGAATAACCACCCCAGAAAGAAGAGCGCTCAGAGTTAACCCAGCATTGCTCAGACACAGCACCTTTCATCCTGCAGAAAGACTACTGTCACAGATTGCTCATGCTCATGCCTATTCAACATGGGTTTGGTTGGTTATCCTTTGTATTTGGGGAGGGGGGGGGACGGACGGACTGCTGTTACTTTAATCAAAAAGGGCGCACCTGTGTGCATATGCTGAAAGGAGCAGTGGATGGTGAGCTGAGCACCAGTCTGCCACATTACAGGTGAGGGAGACGACCCACAAAGATCGAGAGAAAGGCAAGAGTCGGGAGTCTTTAGATTTCGATCTAAGCAATAATGCAACCCCTCAGCCTTAGACAAACTGTTTATTTAAGCATGTGAGTTCTTGAACTGTACTGTCATTTCACAAGGCCGGGAAGAAATAAAGAAGAAAACATTGTTTTCTCAGGGGAGAGTGAGATAGCACTCTCTCCTTGAGCCCATTTCCAGACATGGTTGCTCCAAGGTCAGTCTCACTGCTTCTCTTCTTCTGGATTATGCATCCAGCTCTGTCTTACAGCATAGGCCCCCAACAACATGCCAGGCATTAATTACATCCAGCAGGCTTTTTCAATGCAAACCTGCAGATGAACGTCTGGCTTCGACACTGACTTATTTTAAAAAGTGACTGAAGGCTTCAATAAAAATGACTCAAAAACAGAGGCTGCACACTGTCATTCCCACTCCTTCCCTCTACCTGAAAGTATTTACTAAAATCAGCAGTACAACTCCCTCAACTTTCACTGAAGAAAAAAAGCATGCTTCTTTAACCAAAAAATAAACTGGAAGATACTTTAGGCAAATTGGTACTATTCATGCTTAAAAGTAGCTTTTTAGTTAATATCCAACACAGTACAAGAATAATGTACAATTTTGCAAAATTAGGTATTTTAAAAAAACAGGCATCAGAAGCTGTTAAAAAAAAATGTACCACTACATACATTTCGGGGAGGAGGGGGAGAATCAGACAAGAAGTAAGTTATAATTTAATAGTTCTCTCAAAAAAATAAGGAAATACTACAGGACAGGGTGGAGGAGAAAACGGAAATAAGCAAATAACTTTTAGTTTCTTAAGCTTTCTTTTTCCTGTAAAAGAGCTCATCATCTGCAACATTTTATACTCTCATTTTTGTACAATACATGAAAATATGCAGTTTCAGTGAAAACTCATCAAAAGCTTTACTTCTGATATCACCTGATGAGCATCCACATCTACCCTGAGCAATGTGTCATGAGAGTTTGACTGAACTTTACGTTCAGAATGTATAATTCAGTGCACTCTCCTTATTGATTTAATATGTCGGTGAACCCACTTAAAATAATTAGAGCTATACTGAAAGAAGACCATAAATCGATTTCAGGTCTATAGCATTTTTATTTCCTGCCAGCCAAGTGTCCATATCCCTATCAGAATTAAAGTATTCTAAAGTAACATACAGCACTACCATATTTTTGTCTAAACCCTGGAAACAAATCTCTTGTATACCTGCAGTGCATAAAGCACGCATCTCTAAAAGCTCCTTGTACCATTTACAACAGCTGGAATCACTACTTAGCATGTCAACTCTTGAGACTCATGTCCTAACAGAAAACCACAGTACTGGTTTTGAAAACTGAGTATTTGTTTCTAAAACCAAAAGCACCATTTAATTTTTTTCTTTTACTTAATATTGTATTAATTCATAAGAACATTACTAAGACTCAACCCTGCTAATCATTTGTAGAGAGTGCCATCTAATAAGCATAAGTCTACACACTGTCTGAAGTCTTAAGATGCCCTTCAGTGGAGGGAGGGGAGGGGGAATGGCATTTTTTGCTCCAAATGAGTGATTCTTGGCTTTAAGAAGTTGCTTGGTCATTCTAGTACCTCCTGACCAACATTCCTGAAAAGAAGACCTGCAGAAACCAGCCCTGTGAGAGGCTTGCTGAGAGACACACTGTTAAACTGAGAAAAAATCTCCCAACATCTGGTCCGAGCATGGAGAAATCATGCAATTTCACTCCATGAGTAACTGCTTTGTAAACCAGGGAAAGGGGGGCACTGCAGCCTGATGCCCTGGCATTTACCTCTAACGAAAGCAAGAACAGAAGTGTCAGTTCCTCACATGTTAGTGTTACCCAATTATTTGAAATAAGAAAAGCCTTATTAAAGTCAGTAGGTAGAACCTCCCTTCCTGGGGAGGTCGTTCACTTTAAGCTGCGCCTATGCCAGGGCACCCGTCCCAGCAACACACACGCAGAAACAGAGAGCAACCACACAACTGAAAGACCGCCACGTTCACCTTGACTTCTCTCAGGTTATTGAGAAGAGTTTAACAGCGACCTCGCTGCGTGACTTGGAAGGTTGCAGATCCGTAGCTGGCAGACCACAGCCAGGTAAGTCCCATGCAGGGAGCGCCCAGCAAGCAGCTTGTTTGGCTACAAAGGGATTTCCACCCCGAGAGCCCTCCCTGAGCTCCCAGCCTCACTGGGCCACGAGACTGATGTCCCATTTGGGTCCCTGACAGCAGGAGCAGAGTGCTAGTGGGATGAAACAGCTACAGAAGATGTAGGGAAGGGATGTGGCAGCACAGCACAAGCGCTGCTCCTAGCCATCCCTGGGACCACCACCTCCCAGCCGTGGAGGCCTGGAGAGCTGGGCGCCCTCCCCAGCCAGATCTGCTCTCAGCTCTGCTGCTCACAACCTTAAATCACCTCCCCTACAATGGTCTTTCTCTAGAAAGGCTGCACAGCTATAAATTCACTTGCTGTCCTGCTGATGGTTAGCCTGAGGGAAGGAGGGTTTCTGCTGAGGTGGCAAATGCCCGACAATTATTTGTGCCATACCCACGTTTACCATCACCCTACTTTTTACAGTTAGAAGTCCGAGACTGCCACTTTTCCCAAAACACACTGAACTGTTTGAAGACAGGATTTTCTCCACAACACACACATTTATGAATGCACATATATTTACAGACATAATAGAGGTAGAGAGCAAACAGTACATACTGGCACAGAGAAAATCTTTTAAGTCCTATGAAGAAAACAAGCTTCAGGTTTTTTTGCCGGTGTAAGAGATAAGGAGCTACCCAAGAGATGAGTTACAACATTTTTGGTATCAAGAGATAGAAAGATTATCTGTTATTTTGCACCCTCTGCCTTCCTGTAGCAAATCTCATCAATGCATCATACATTAATTTTACCACTAGAAAGGCAGGTGATGTGGATTAATGGAATTATACTTAAAAGAAGCAAATCAATACACACTCTCAGTTATCAGTATTACCCAGCAGAGCGTACCCCTGAGCCCTACAAACATCAGCTTCTAAGGGCAGATGTGTAGTAAAGAAGAATCCTGAACCGACGTCTGTAGCTTAAAATGTAAGTACCATTACTAAGTTGTCAGTAAGTTTTTGTAGGTATACAATCATATTTCACAATGTTGAAATGTCCTTCTTTCATATTACAGTATGCTTTCACGTTACAGATCTGCTGCACACATGCACAAAAAAAGGACAAATATAGGTGGCTTTCATTTGTTATGTATTCAAATAACAATGTTGCCAAAAACTAACAAAATGCCCTAGAAGAATAAGGTCTGCCAGAGGCCACTTGTAACAAGGTATATGTTATAACTATCAATAGTTTCCAAATCTGTTATATTTACTACTCCCTCTCTGTGTGATCGAACTGAGAGCATGTCCAAATGGAGGCTCAGGACTGTTTAAATGAATCACATTCCCAACTGCATGCATGGATCCACCCGAACCACTTCACTGGCCATTCACGCTTGGGTTGTGTCCAGCTCCTGCAGCATCCCTAGGTAAACAAGCGCTTAATTTGGTTCAAGAATAATTGCTTACTAAGTTGGGGCTTGCCATAGTAACTACAGCTATTTAAAAATATATAAACAATAAAAATTCAGAAACTTGCACTGTCACTGTTTCAAGGGAAGCCAAGTCAATCATACACCTGACTTCTGATTCCCTACAGTATACTATGCCGCCTGACATTAAAGTTTACTTTCCTTGTTGGTGCAGTAAAGGAACCACATGAAGAACTTGCCCGGAGAAGGCAGAGCAACAACTGTAAAATGAGACCGTCTTGATGGCACATAAAACGTGTGGAAATTACGCTAAAATTAATCCTCTCTTGTATAGCACTGCAAGCGATTCTAGCAGCTTTCAGGCCAAAGGACGAATAAAACTGAATCCAAGGAAAGGAGCTTTGCAGGGATTTTTTTGTTCCACCTTTTTGTTTCAACTTTGCAGCTCCAATCCAACCACCCTGAAGCTTCAGCCTGAATATCTTGGAAGCCTTCGAGAAACAAAACAAAAAATAAAAATTGGATGATTCCAAGAAGAGAGTTAGGACAAGATTGTGAAACCTGCCCTCGGGAACTAGCCACCTTCCAAGGCACCTCTCTCGCAAAATGAATAAACAAAGTACTAACCAAAACTAAAGAGTATATCAGACAAACTTCTAACATAAAACACGTAGCTGGAACAGATATCTGTTAATTATTTAATTACACTTTAAAGTCTGTGTAATGGGTCAAGAGAATTTGTGGATTCGAGCCCAGGGGCTGACTTCCACCTAAGGCAAACTGAAGAAACAAGAATTTCGTTAATGAACACTTTGGATCTTACACATACATCACTAAAGGACTACCAGCTTTTGTAATTCACACATTCAGGAGTTAAGAACCGAAAAGTCTGGATTATTTGTGGAACATTCCCTTTCTTATAACGTAGATTTTTATTTTTTTTTAAACAACTTATGTAATTCAGCTCCACTTAGGTTTAAATATTGTGATATCTATTAACTCAGAAGTTTTAAGTTAACACTACTGAACACATTTCAAACACCACTCCACTCTCCTCATCATGACTCTCAACAGGAATTGACCAAACCCAAGGTCTGTAAACAAAACACACAAAGTCTTACTCATCTTCAGCAGCTGGGGGGGCAGGGTTCTTGCTTATTTTTCTAAGACTATGAGAGGTTTACTCTTTAAAAAAAAAAAAAAAATTAGGTGTAGCAATCTGAAAACCACAAAGCACAACTGAGACATTCCATCAATCACATCATCCTTTACAAAAAAAAAAAAAAAAAAATCAAGCTGCTGCAGAGAAAGCCTACTCTACATTTCTAAGAGGACAAGCTGAACAAGCTTTGACGATACTGGGACTAAGCCTTCCTGCTGTACCCATTGCTGTACAGGCTGCTTCCAAATTCCTCCTCCTCCTTCCCGGCAGCTACAGACACTGGCTGCCTACACCAGCCAGACTTCACAGACCAGTTGTCTGGGAATGCTTAAAGAGCCTTTCACGGTAGATCAGGAGAAACTTCGTGCTTACAAATGACAAAAAGTTTTTAAAAGGTAAAAGTAGGACTCAAATAAAGCCAAGAACCAGAATGCTTAAGTAAGGACTAGCGGCATTTTCTAGCATATAGCTCAGAGATACTCGGTCGTAGCATAAAACAGTTTGTGTAAGTGCAATTAATATAAACTTAATCCAGAGATCACAGAATTGCATTACGGTGTTATTAGAAGTTCTACTTTGAAAAACATGCTAACCAGCAACACTGCACGTGTACATGTTCAGTGAGTTTATTATAATAAAGTTACGGCAAATAAGTAATTGGAATGCAGTGAGGACTGGAGTTGCTCATTAGCCGAAGCTTCCCATTTCCCACAGTTTACAGCAAAGCGTGGTATGACCTTCTAATTAAGGAGAAATTCCTCCAGACAGCTTTCCTCCCCCTCCAACGCGCGCTCTCCAGCCACCACTTCGGGCAGACTGGCTACATCCCGCAAGGACAACTTCCGAGCAGCCTCCCTGGCGCAACCAACCATCTACGCGTCCAAACGCCACTCCAACCTGTCATCAAACGGCGCAGGAATAAAAATGAAGGCAGTGGAAGGCGAAGACGACTGGCAGAGCCGCTGCTGAACTGCAGGAACATGCACACAGAGATGAAGTGCACGTCTGCCTTCATCTCTTTGCCCGTCAGAGACGGGCCGGAGAGGGACGGGGTACCTGACCATCCATCCGGGGAGTTCCGTGCTTACGCTGCTGCTCTCACTACAGCACAGTTATTTTAACTGGATAAAACTCAGCTTCCTCAAGAGGAAGTTACTCTGTGTCCTTAGACGGACACTAGATCATCTCCTTCTTCTGAAGAGCGGGAGGAACTTGGATAGGGCTTTTTACTTTTATTTTTCCCCATCTAATCCGCTCAGGACAGCCCAGGAAGCACAACTCCGACCCCCCCCGTGTTACAGACACACGGGCTACGCCTGAGAGCGAACAATTCAGACCCCGCACCCAGAAGAAGAGACTAGAATTGGCTTTTAGGCAGCCGCGCCGCAGGCTTTGCCCACCGGCGGGCCCGCCGGAGGGAGCGGCCACCTGCCCGCCTGCCGCCGACCGCCGCCTCGCCGCGCCCGGCCAGGCCGCCGCCCGACCCTTCCCGCCCGCCGCCCCGCCACAGCAGCGCCCCTGAGGCGACGCCCGGCACCCCGGGGCCCGGCCCCGCCCGAGCAGCGGGAGCCTCCGCGGCGGCGGCACCACCGGCACCTCGAAGCCGGCGGCCCCCGGGGGAGGCCCGGCAGCTGGGCGGGCCGCAGCCTGCTGCGAGGGGGTCAGCCGGGGGAGCAGCAGAAACCGAGCGGGGGGGACAAAAACCAAAACCCAGCGCACCGCGTCGCGGTCACTAGCGAGAGGTGCGCGGAGCCGCCCGGCGCCTCAGGCGAAGCGCCTATCAACGGGGGAGGGGGGCGAAGCCGCACCCGAAGCGGCGGAGCCGCCGCCGCCGCAGGGACGGCCCCCGCCCCGCGGGCAGGCCGCTCCGGGCCCGGGGAAGCGATGCTTACCCGCTCGCCGCCGGCTCCCGGGAACGGCGCTGCCCGGCGGCGGGAGGGGCCCGTCTCTCTCTCCGTTCGTCCGCCCGCCCGGGGGCTCCGCTCGGCCCGGCCCGGCCCGGCCCGGCCGCCGCCGCCGAGGGTCGCGTCGGCCCGGCGGCTCCGCTCCTGGGCCGCGCCTGGCGGGGAGTTTCCTGTCTGAGTCACTTCAACCGGGAGCTGCGCAGGGAAACACCCTTCCTGCCGCTCCAGCTCCTCCTCCTCCTCCCGCCTCATCCCAAACCTGCCGCCCCTTCCCCCCCGGCAGGCCCCGGCTCCGGCTCCGGCTCCTCCTCCTCTTCCTCTTCCTCCTCCTCCTCCTCCCGGGGAGCCGGGAGCCGTCCCGGGGCCGCCGCAGGCGGCAGAGCTGCGCGCTCGGCCGCCGGGCTGGGATCCGCCTCTTCGCTTTTAATGAAAGCGACCTTTTCCGTGCCATCCGCAGAGGGAAATCTATATAAAAGACGACAAATCTACGTGTAACGGCGGCCGTGGGGAAAGCCCGATGCTGCAGAACGACCCCCAGAGGCCCCCGCTCGGGTGCCCCCCGCGCGGCCGCGAGCGCCGCCGCCGCAGGGAAGCCCAGCGCCCGGGGCGGCCGCACCGCTCGCCGGGGCTCCCCCACCGCACCGCCCCGGCGGGACGGCGAGGGAGAGCGCCCAGCAGCGGGGGCGAGGACCCGGCCGCGAAGAAGCGAATGTCCTCTAGAGGGTGCCCATGCAGGCCCTTCTCCTATCGAAACGCCACCGTTCACTGAAACTAAAAACAGAAAAAAGCGAGAACGGCTGCTTTCCACTGCCCGCTGACAACCTCCCGCTTTTACCTTCCCGTAAGACACAACAAACACGAATACACTTGCTCATTTTAAACTTCGCTTACCTTTTTCATGTAATGTTCCCCCATTTCAAGTTCTGTTTTTCTTTTATTTCTTCAAGATTCATCTAACGAACTTGATGCTGCACCACAAAAATCAAACTGCCAGCTCTTTTCCACTAAACTTTGTCAAGATTGTTCTTTCCATCCACTATTTTATGGCAGGCAGAATCCACAAACATACTATACGGAGGGGTTAAGAGTGGGTTGAGTGCACGGGAACTTCCAAACAATTTTTCCTCAAAGCTTATTTGCTTGTATTTCACTGCTTTAAGTTGCATCCAACGTTTTATTTACTCTTGAAAACCCTCTCTCATCATCAGCAAGCTACACAGTATTGCTGTAGCAAGCACTTTTAGGTCTCTGTTTTCAACAGCTGTTAGTGGGACACCGTGCTATTAACGCTTTCTGTGCTGAGAACAGAATAATTAGTCCTTTACTTCATCTACTGTTTTCTTTCAAGTAAGTGTCCACTGTATTAGGTTTCCTTAAGTAGCCTTTTTATAATGGCATCTACAAGAAAGCCTTTGGAAAGCGGGAATAAGTTGCTAAACCCCCTAATTCTCATTATTTCAAGTACTCTCTAATCCAATTATGCCACCCATTCCATATCATCAAGAATTCCCACAGCTTGTGAAGTTATGCATCATTGCAAAATGTTATTGTTACCATTTCACCATATCACAGACACGTCTTCACAGTCATATTCTTCCCAGCACTGCAATACAGTCTTTTCTATGAAACGATTCCTTTTCTAGGATGTGGCTGCTTATTCTTCTCTGACTGTTTGTACACATTCATAAGCATTTCAAGTGCACATACCAAATGACTGAATTTCACCCATCACAGCTCCTTATCAGCCTAGCTTCTAAACCCAGCTCAGCCAAAACCATAACACACAACCAGAGCCGGATGCTTCTGTTCCTAAAATGACAGCTGATACCGTCCAATGCAATCTATGCTACGCCCTTTTCCACAAGCCCTGCTTGGGGCAACGAGCTCGCTAACGAATAACTCGCCTTTGTAACACAGGATTGGTTTTGTTTCCTTGTCCTGGCCGAGTGCAAATTCAAAACAGCCTCGTCTTAACGCAGCCACTTGGCCTACATCAGCAGCGAGACCTCCGTTATCAAGCCACAACGGAGCAGCAAGGACAGGGAACTACCTCCAAGCAAAGCCAAGAGCTCCCAGCAAGATCCGACCAACAGCAGCTCGCCCCCGGACGGGTGACGCTTCGTGCTGCTCCTGCGCCAGACTGCCACCGCAGCTCCCCTACTCGCCAAAAGCCACCTGGTGCCAGGAGCGGCTGCTTTCCATGAAAGCAAGATGCTGCCAACCGGCACGATACTGTCCCAGCAGTAACAGCTTGTCCTGAGGACTGGCTGATGGCCCAGGTCTTGCTAGGCTCCTTCTAAAGTAACTGGGTGGGCGAAGGAGCTACTTCCCCACTGCTGGAGCAATCTGCTCTTTATTAACATTCCCATACTCAAATTTACAGCTACCTATAAGGTCAGGTAAAAAAAAAACTGATGAAGATATGCAGCTAGTCAAGATTTGTGTTGCTTTTCTATTATTTGACATTGGAATTAGAGGGCAATCACATTTTACCATCTGGATGTGTAGGTTCTCATGTAACATGAGGCATGCTTATCAGAACCATTTTAAGAGCCGACGTCACACCATTCCAGCTGCCCGATTCAATTCTGTAATGTCCCCATGACTCCCTGCTCATTCCACTTTTGTGCAATTTAAGTACTGCAATGACAGTACTTGATTAAAGGCATTCAGCAGGTCTCCACGACCTGCTTCTCCCTCTGCTGTACCCATCCTTCTTAATTATCCTTGCCACACTGAACGCAGGCCTTCTGGGCCTAGCTAAAGATATATGTATCTACATATTCCTGATCAAGCCATTAACCGATCGCCTATCCACTGGAAGCTAAGTGTGGTTTTTATGAGGCCAATGGCTAGACTTAGGATCTCAAACAGCCCTTTCTTGGATGGTATTTATTTAAACCTGATATTTAAACCCATGCCTGTCAATCTTAGCGAAATCTATAACACTAATGTATCATGCTCCTGGCAATTTATGTACCCTACGCCTAAACCAGACGAACATGAGATAATATGGTACTAAGAAGCTTACTGTAATTGTCTGCAGACTAGATAAAGCCTTTGTTCAAGGTGCTATGCTAGCCACAGACACCCACAAGTCCAATTCTCCTGAATTCCAGGTATTTTCATTTTATTTTTAATTTCTTTCTTTGGGCTTTATAGTATTTATCTAAAGTCAATGAAAGAAAATCTTCTGCAGGAGTCCACAGGAATCCACGGAAGAGTTCCTTTCCACAGCAGCCCGAGAGCTTCAACAGGAATCTTGTGGTCCTGCCACGAGGTGTCTGCTAAGATGCTGATGTACTCTCTGGTTTTGCACCTTTCCACTCAGATATTTTAGCTATTAAGCTTAATAGTATATCTAGCTATTCATTTATTTTTGTTTACCCGCTGAGTTCACAGAGATCTTTTCATCCTCAGAAAGGAGGTAAGGCAACACAGGAAACTGTCATGACCTGACACAGAAAGGTCTTTACGAAGCCATGACGGGCAATGGACGTGGTGACCCCAAGAACAGGGCATCATGCAAAACTACAAAGAAAGAAAATAGGTAACTGTCTATAAATGAGTTAAAAAATTAAATCCAGCCTCTGGCAACCTATCAGCCACCTGTCCATAGTCTAAAGGACCGGACAAGATTTTTCACGCAAGAAGTCAGCACAGACTTCATTTTGTGTCAGACGTGGCAAATGGTTTAAAGCACAGCAAGGCTACGAAAAGATTATATGCTTCCACGCTACGTATAGCAAACCCATTGTTTCAGCTTTCAGGAGGAGACAGGGACCTATGCAAAGGGCACAGCACTCGGGAGAGTTTAAGCGCAAGAGACGGAGCAGAAAGCGGCAACCGTCTCAGAGGTCTCAATGAGCAGCCAGTTCAAAGTGAGAACCTGCCCACAGCAGGAAGCCTGGCCAGCTATGTAAAGACGTCACTCCTACCATCCCTCCTACCACGAGCTCTCCGCTTCACAAAGCCTTACACAAACGCAGAGTGATCTGGTCACCCACACCCATCTCTCAGTCCAGGAAAAGCCAGACTCCTACCCCTGAGAGCACGTGCTGCCAAGAGCAGCACACTCATAAATGGCCCTTAGGACACGGCAACATGTGCAGTGCTCTGGTGCCGATTTCCCTCCTAGTGCTGAACGCCACTCTCTCAAATGGATCTGAGCAAGCAGGGTCTCCTAGTTCTGCCTTCCAGCTCCCTGAAATGCTAGACTAACCTGCTGCTGCTAACTCAGAGGGATTTAACTCTTTGTCTGTAAAACGGACCCCTGTCCCCCCACTCTGCTTTCCAAGAATGCTGCGCGCTGTGCTGCCAGCCATCCCAGAGTCCACCCACCAACTCCCTGGCAGACGTGAACAAGCATTAAATCTCTTCTTGATTCCATTACAAATTGCATTCATTTTGCTCGTGCAGGACATCAGTACAGATACTAGGGTGCTATGTTAGGCGGTTCATCCCACCCACTCTTCACCCCAGCCCTGCCCCTCTAATGCTGGTAACTTTACTAGCTATCTAGATCCCAAGACCCGTGATCCCCTACAGCCTTCCCAGCAATTAATGCACACTGCACAATCCAATAAATATACACTGTATCAGTGAAGAAAGGTTCTTCTGTAAGTGTGCAAAACAGTAAAGGAGGAAAGCTGGAAAATCTGTAAATCGCTACAGCTAATAAGATTAAAAAGCACATCAGAGGGTTTTTTTTTTTAAATTTTTTTTTTTACAGTTTTACATATCAGCCCACAATTTAGAGATGCTATCTTTAATCCATGCTACCATGGAAACCATGAAATCAACAACTGGTTGCTAACTTTTTTGATACCAATAGCTTGACGCAAGCAAACGTCCTCAAGGACCTAACGGTTAATTAGGGGTTATTAAAACTGAACAGCAAAGAAAGCATTAGAGAGTTTACTAAATCTGTGGTAAAATGTGGCCTAGAGATTATAGAAGCCCATAGGAAAGAAAAGGAGAAGGAAGAAAAGTACTGAGCCAGACAGGTAAGGGCTTCTGTGCCGCAACTTTTATGAGAGAGTGCACCCAGAAGTTAAAGAGAACAAATGAAGACGGAAATGAAGTATAGATGAAACTGTGACAGCATCCAATAATGCAGTGTGTTCTTTTCCAAAGAATTTTAGACATCAGACATAACACTGTACCGTGAATATTATAATCTTCTCTAATACCACCTAATGAAATCCTTGCTTTTAAGCACCCAAATCCATGCTTGCTGTTCCACCCGTATCGGTGCTGCTTTTTAAAGCCATTCACTTCTCCCTTGCACATCATTTCAGTACTTATTCTCATGTTTCAAAAACCCAAGCAGGCCTTTTCGTGCCTTAGCGTAAAACAGAAGAATATGGCTGAGACCAGGATCTAGATAGTGTTTTCTCTTTCTAGTTTCAAGTTCTCTAGGACCAGAATAATCTGGCTACGACTACAAACCAGATTATGTTTTTTCTCCTTCAATGATTCATTAAAACCTCTTCTCCATAATCAAGAATGATTTTTTAAACTATAAAATAATTATTTCTTATTCTATGCTTTTTAGATCAGACATATTTAGGGGAAAACACATGCCTTTTTTCATTTAAATACAGATTAGCCTTTTGACGTAATGAAAGCAACAACCATGAGCTCAGAAAGAGATCAACTAATAAAAAAAATTCCCTTGACATTTTAAAATCTGCCACCTAGTGGGCTTTTTAAAAATATTGTTTTAAATTTGAGGATGCCCCCTTAGAAGCTTAGAAAGTTCAGTTTCTACATGCTTTGCTGGGTATTTTTTTATGCTTTCCTTTAGCTAGACTTGACAATTTACAAAACAACAGACTATGACAAAATGCCCTTAAATCTATACACACGTGCAATAAATTAGGCCTCGTTTTTCTAACGTCTCTGCAATTGCTTACTTGAAATTCCAGAAGCACAAGTAAAGGATACTCAAATGCTAGGTCTCCTCCATCAAAGAGGAAGAGTGTCCAAAAGTTAAGGTTCAAATCAATTCAGAGACAACTGATAAAAACAGGGATTTGGAAAGAGGGTGAAAAAAATGCCCAGAAGGAATGGACCCAGGACAGAATCCAAGTAACAACACTGCTCTGTAAAGAAATCAGAAAACGTTACAAGGAAATCTGAGCAAATAAATAGCTAAAATACCCCAAACCTCACTAAAAGTCATCTTTTTTCCAAACAGGTAAATAGGCACTTTAACTACTGTCAGGGGACCGATGAAAAGGTTCTGGTGGCATCACAGGCACACTAGAAGAAAGGAATTATTTTTCTGTGGTTCTAAAGAAAGAGAAAGGGATGCCGTAAGACGGACTCATTCAAGGGAATTTGCCAGCTGAGTATTACTGACACACAAAAAGCTAAGCATGGAGGATGTCCATGACTAGAATCGGCCAACACTTGCCAGAGCTAGATTTTCCACTGTGCTTTTGTGATGGCAAACACAACAAATATTGGAAGCTGGCTGAAAAACGGCGTGCAGGCATCACCCACCTCCAAAGTGCACAGAAGTCTCTCTGCAGAACGCAAGGTTAATTCCTAAGCAGGAAATTGGGTGAAACAGCAAATTCTTTCATTTGCACAGGGTCTTTCAAATAAAGTAAGTAAAATAAGTACAATCTGCAAAGGGATTTACTAGGAATTATTGTTTCAAGGGCTGAAGGATTTTTTCTCCCCTATCTAGCTAATGTTATCCAAGGTAAGTCTATGAAAAGCAGTAATTTCACCGAAGGTAACCACTGTATAGAAAGGAGGAATAAAGCAACCACTTGTTAGATTTTTTTAAAAGCACAGAGTACAACATACACATATACTCAAAAGGTTATGAACCAGTGCATACAAGCACTGAACTTCCTAGTACAAGTATGCCTTTTAAAACTATTAGTATGCTATTCAGTTTTACTCTGAATGAGCAAGAAACAGTTAATAAAGAACATACACTTTCTCCACATGCAATCACATGGAATCTCAAATGAGAACCAGCCGTGGTAAACTGGAAGTACAAATTACTTTTGTTAATAGGTGTCTACCTACCACAGAAAACATCCACTTGGAAAAGTGTGTCATGCAGTAGCAGAAGATAATACAAACATAATGTTCTCTAAAGCAAAGCCTCCACTCAGTCAAACAAAATAGAACATGTTACAGGGCAGCAGAAAGGTTCCCAGTGTTATACTTTTAAAAAAAAATATATATATATATTTTTTTCCCGAAAACATTTTATGGCTACAACTTGGAAGAACCTTTTGAGATCTCCTTTTCAAATAAGAAACCCAATATTCATTTTTATATAAAGTAATTATTAGTTCACACCTGAAAAAAAAGAGTTTTATAATGAGCCACACAGTCTCACAGTTGCTAGCAATATACTTCGTTTACCTTGCAGAAACAGCACTCAAACTTTAAGTTACCAACTGTAATTCAGCAGAAACACATACAACCATGAAATTCCAATTATTAAATATTTTATTTATTCAAATAAATAAATATGTATATGGCTATGATAGATCTTCCCTTTTTAAATTCAGGTGTACTGATGCCAGAATTACAAAGAAATTTTCATGGGGAGGAGACAGGGCAAGTCATCTCGTGCAAAACATGTTCCACATTTACTTCTCTAGAAACGTACCCTTCTGTATTACAATCTACCGCTTTACAAGAGATTAGCTATTACATGTAAGGTTTGTTCGCAAAAGGCTTAGGAGGAGGAGAACAGTCAAGTCATATCTGACCGCCTCTGAAACATCTCAACAATCCAATAGTTAATATATTACACACTGTGATCTCGATCCTACTTAAACTGACAAGAGGTACCACTAAAATTAGTAAGCATTTCACCATAAAAACATAAAAAATATTGGTATTTTATGGTCTGCAATAATCCATTTTGATAAGCTAATCTTGTATTTTTTTTACATCAGCTTATTGTAAGTCATAACTGTTCCCAAAGAGTACTTAAAAACCATTAAGCAAATAAGATGAATGTTTCTTAGCCTTTTTTCAAAGGAAAAAAGGCCAAAAATTAACTCAACCAACCTTTTGAATAATAAGAATTGAGTCACACCACTCCACACTGCCCTGTGACCTATTCACAGCTGCAAAATTAATGGAAAAAGTAAATCAGCAATTATTCATAATTAAACAAAAAATAAAAACTTTTTACAGCATGAAATACATTTTCTGTATTTTCAAGTAAGATTGTTTACACAGGATGAATTTTACACTGTACATGTTTTTTGATGTTGAAGCATATACATACAGAGAAAAATACTGCCACAACCAATACACTTAAATACCTGTACATTATTTACATTTTGAAATATTTTACACAGCTCCAAACAATCAGCGTCATTTAGCTACACAGATTTCAAACTGGAGTGTAAAATGCTTACAGGATTTTAATACGGAAATTTCAACATAAATGCTGCTTTCAGTTCTTTATTAATTCAATGGACTCAGGTGTTAACTTTGTTCCATGCCAGCCATCAGTGACAAAGCTAAAGATTCCACTGCAAACCAAACCATAAAGAAGTAGTTAATATTTGCATTTGCAGCAATCTGCAAATATTTATTGTAATATTAAATTCTGTAGTTTAAAAGGAAGATACCAGTTTATTTTTTAAATTGTAACACTTCAGGATTTAAGACAGTAAGACATTTTATGAATCTCTGACACTTTAAGACAATATTTCACCACTGTCATCATCAGTTATCCATTAGTTATTTCAGGTGGTAAGAACGGATAAGAAATTAGCTCCTTTGTTTGAGATACTAACTGCTGTACACAAAAAAAAAAAAATGTTGGGGGGGGTTATATGCAGTAAGCCATTCTCAGAGAGAGTCCTTGCAGACAAGGTCTTGTAGACTGAGTGGCAGTGATGTCAGATATTACCTCTCGTAGAATCATAGAATCGTTTAGGTTGGAAAAGGCCTTTAAGTCCAACCGTTAACCTGGCGCTGCCAAGTCCACCACTAAACCATGTCCCTAAGCACCACATCTACACGTGGTGTAGAAACCTGTTAGAACATGCATCTGCATCCCAGCTAAGCCCATTCAGCAGTTGCTGCCCTAAGTCAAACTGGCACTGATTAGCAACTTAAGCTAATATCAGGCTGCAAGTATAAGCACAGACATGTTGTCTTCTGCTGTTTCTGCTGCCAAGGAAGTAAATTCCAACAGATGGGCAAAGCCAAGATCTTGGTGCAGTTGCAGCTCAGGCACCATAATACTAAAATTTTATCTGCTCAAGATATATCACAGCCATCATCCAACAACAAAAAGAACGCTCTTCTATGCCCTCCAGAACTTCATTTAATTCATTTGTTTAGAAAACTGCTTGTCACTTGCTTGGCTACGTCAGCACCCCCTCATTAAGAAAACAGCTAAACTGAAGACAGCTGTCATAAAAAAAGCATGGCACGAATACTCTAAAAAATAATGAAGTTAACTTATTAAGAAGTAAGGCTTCATGTCCCCCTGAATACCTCACAAAATGAGATTCTTTAAGACGTACTGACGAACATTAAAACAGATTAAAACGTAAATACAGCCCTAGTAAAGCTTGTGTCCCAGTAAGTGCAGGTATGTGAAAAGCCTCATGTACTTACAGTGAGGAAAAGATCCTCGACAGACAGCTTTGTTCAGAACAGTTACAAGAAACATGTGACAGTTTTTAAAATCAGATTCCATCTTCTCTATGGATTCCATCCTACGAAACAGTTTAACAGAGGAATGCTTAACAGACTAGCCACTATGTTATCTTCAAAATATGACCAAAACTTCACAGTAAATGACAAAAGTACTCTTTGCATAGCATTCTGGCTTGAACTTATAATATTTCAGTTATGCCTGTGTATACTACTTCCAGAAAACAAAGGCAATTTTGACAGGAGCATCTGAGCACTATCACAATGGCATTAATAGTTGCCTCATGATCTTAGAAATCTCTGCAGTGACTAGGAGGAACTGTGTGGTTCCAACTGACAACTATTATTCCTACATAACTTTCTATTTCAAGACAGCCATTCCTGGTCCCTATTGCTTCAGAGCTCCTTGGGGTAAACCTACACTGCCAATCAAAACAGGGACGCCCACACTGCTTTACGGTCAGCGAGCTCTAGAATTCCACTTTGGACTGTGCCAGGCAGTGCTTGCCAGAGGAGGGAGAAGATGTAGTTCACAATAGTCACTCCTTTCCTTTTTCCCCTCTCCCAAGAGGACGCAGATGACACTACATCAGCTATGACTTTTTCCTGCCACATCCAAGGGCATGCATCCACATGCCCTGAGTTTCAGTCTTTATCAACAGCTTCACAAATTATTTCTGACACTTCGAATCAGAAAAGCACTCCAAAAATAGCAGCTTCCTAATGCCACAGGAGAGTGGGATCCAAGTTCTAGGTAGCATCTGTGCCAAAGAGAATTAGTCCTGAAAAATATGGTTGTGAGCCAGTCCACACCTGCTGGCCTCCGGGCCATATATCAACCCTTGAGTGTTAGACATAGCCTTGGAGACTTGCCCACTATCATTCATCCTTCAAGCAGCAGGTTACACAAGCAAAGGTATAAGGTATAAATTGGGAGAGGAGTGGCTGGAGAGCAGCCCTGCAGAAAGGGGTCTGGGGGTGCTGGTCGACAGCAGGCTCAATAGCAGTCAGCAGCGTGCCCTGGCAGCCAAGAGGGCAAACCGCATCCTGGGGTGCATCAAATCCAGCATAACAGCCCATCAAGAGAGGCGATTATCCTGCTGTATTCAGCGTTGGTGCAGCCTCACCTTGAGTGCTGCGTGCAGTTCTGGGCCCCGCAATTTAAGAAGGATGTGAAGGTACTTGAATGTGTCCAGAGGAGGGCAACAAAGCTGGGGAAAGGGCTGGAAGGCATGTCCTGTGAGGAGCGGCTAAGGACTTTGGGTTTGTCTAGTTTGGAGAAAAGGAGGCTGAGGGGCGACCTCAGGGCTCTCTACAGCTTCCTGAGGGGGGGAAGTAGAGAGGGAGATGCTGAGCTCTTCTCCCTGGGATCCAGTGACAGGACGCGTGGGAACAGCTCAAAGCTGCGCCAGGGCAGGTTTAGACCTGGCATTAGGAAGCATTTCTTTACCAAGGGGGTGGTCAAACACTGAACAGACTTCCTAGAGAGGTGGTCGATGCCCCAAGCCTGTCACTGTTTAGGACGCATTTGGACAATGCCCTTAATAATATACTTTGGTCAGCCTTAAATGGTCAGGCAGTTGGACTAGATATCATTGTAGGTCCCTTCCAACTGAACTGTTCTATTCTATTCTAAAAAAATTAGATCTTATTTACAGGTGGGTTTCTAACTTCAATCACGGCACATAAGGAAGCACACATCTTTTCTAAAAATCCCAACTACAACACCCATCCCGGCTTGTTTCTATAGAAAAAGTACTTTAGGAAAGGACAGACCAAAAATAACCTCAGATTTTACCAATAATACAATATTTGAGCATTTGAACTAATGGAATCAAACATTCTGCATGAAAATCTTGACTCCAAAGTCAATGGCAGAACTTTCATTGACTTCAACAGCTTCACTTTTTTACCACAAATTTTTTACAAAGGCTTTATAATTTGGACAGCCCAGATTAGAAAAATAAGGAGGTTTAGAGATTAAAAAAAAAATCTAAATCTAAAGAAAAACAAAAAATTATTGCCTTCTAGAACAAAGGCCAAACTAAATAATCCAACTTTTCATAAACCAATTAATCAATGTCAGCATCTAGCTGCCTACAATTTTAAATCATCGCCAGGAAACACGATCATAAACCAAACCTGTGAACCTCTCATTTTACCATTACAAACAAATATGAAGGAACAGAAAACCCTCTTTCTTGCTATGCTCTACAATCTTTTCAAACACTTAGAAGTTATATATTTCCTTTTTAGTTAGAAAATACTGAACATACACTGACACAAGTGCATGAAACTTGTTAAGTTCTACCTAATATAAATTTCACTTTTGCTAAAAAACAGCAATTAGCCTCTGGTATCTGCTGTTAAACACTGAGCGAAGTCTTGTTATTTCAGACAAAAAAATACCTCAAAATCATATTCTGAGCTGTGAAATCATGACCATGTAGAATTTTAGGTATGTATACTTACTTCCAAGCCCCCAAACCAGCCTGCCAACGGTCTGCAAACATCAGTACTAAATTTAACACTTTCATTATAGCTTCTTTCACAAAGCTCACCTAAAATAACAATTAAAACAAAAGGAATAACAGTCAGAAATTCATTGTTATGCATAATCATTTTCGTTGTTAAGCTGCAATACAAAGGTACCCCAGGCCATTGAATCTGATCTGTAAAAACAAACTCCTAAGTACAAGGTGATTCTTCCAAATTTAAGATGTGTTTTCTATTTGCTTTCTAATTCATTTCGCAGCTGACTACTTCGATGAGGACTAAGCACAGACAGCATGCGGCATAAAAGGCTACAATGCTATCCGTGTACCTCCATTTCCTGCCATACCAGTATGTATAATCCTCATTACATCACCAGGCCTCAGTCTGTTCAAATCCTCCTGTCTCTTAGAAACAAATGAGTCATGTAAAATCCAGTATAAAGAATTTATCTTCTCTCCTTGGCAGAATTGAGCTGAGACTTGCAAGGGAAATGGGATCTCATTGTTAACTCTGGAAAAGCTACCATTTCCTCAAGAGTACCTATATATTGCTTAGTATGTATGAACTGCAAAATAGACAGCATAATTAGTACTGAACTACTTTCTTGTCCTGCTAAACTCAATATATCAAATATGCCAATTTTTTTACCCACCTTTTCTCTCAGTAGGCAGCGATCATGGATTGTAGATAGATATCTGTAATGAATCTTTATCAATTGATCTAAATCTTTGGCTTCTTCTACCTGATGCTGAAACTCCAAGCCTGTACTGTGAAGAATCTTAAAAAGAAGACCATAGTTATTAAATACCATGTTGCACACAAGTGCTTATGACTCCCTTCTAATACATATATATTTTTTTAAAGAGCCTAAAATTGCCTGATTCATTCACTCTTCCCTCTCAAATTTTAGGCTCACCATCCAAATTACCATGAATAGCAAAATACCATCAACAGCAAAAAATTCAAGCTTTTCTCATAACTGCATAATGACATTCCTTATATAAATAAAAATATTGCCATTGCACAAGGACAGACAGACTATCCCTAGAGGAGCTGATTTGGAGTATATTAATTTTTTTTTAAAGGCAATAGTAGAGCAGATATGAATCTACAGGCATTGCCTTTATATTTGAGAAGTCACGTATACACTTTTGGATCTGTGTACTAGAGATTTTTGAGAAGGATCCATTTAACTAAAATGTCTGTAGTTACACTTTTGTAAGCATAATAGCTCTTAAGAGAGTAACAGCTTACAGAAACCTGTTTTTACATGACTGTGCTTCAGTAATCTAGCACTGGGAGAAACAGTCAAAAAGAACTAGTAATATCCAAAGATCAATCATATGCATGTAGAACTTCTAAAGCATTTTTAGAATTACTGATTTAAAACTGCCAAGTTAAAACCAAAATATGTTTAGCTCAAAATCATTTTGCAGAAAGGACATTAGACTAAGATTTTGCTTTTTATTTTTGTTTTTTATGTTTTAAAGGAAAATTAGTACTGCATCTCTAGTTACAAGTTCTTAATATAAATGAAATTGTAATACAAGACAAACCCTCGTCATGATGTAGTTGTGCAGGCTGTTAACAAAATGCATAAGTTTCACTCTTAAGAGGAACATGCGATGTATTTGTTGTTTTATACTTTCTGTTTGTGATCCAAATAGAGGAAGCGTTCCTTGTTCTAATAAAGTTCCTTCCTTAACCTGTGGGTTTTCTGCAGCACAGACTAGTTCTAAAAAGAAAAGGCAAGAGTATTATATTGAAGTGCTTATGAAGACAAACTGCAGCTAAAATGTTACTTTAAAACTGAAATTTGTTATTTCTTATTATTCTGCTCACAATTCTGATCTAAGATTTTTCTTGCAATTCAGATGTGTTAAAATACAGCAACAACATACTGAATAGTTTGACAGTATATGTGCAGCGCAATTTGATAAATACTAGAATAGGAAATGCTACTTAAGAGCTAAAGTTATGTGAAAGGATAAAAAATATCTACATTAAAAAAAAATGTGTATACTCTCTCCAGAAACGGGAAAAGACTTAAGCACAAAGCCATACCCATAAAGTTTAAATAGTAGAAAACCACAAACTTTTAGGAAGAGAATTACTTAACTGATGTACAAAACAGAGAGGAAGCCATCAACTTTCTAATTTATTTCTCTAGGACATGAAGTGTGTATCCACTTTATATGGGATGGAAAAAGAGTATAAACGTTAACCTAGTGAAGGAGACACTAAGAGATCTCTTTCTACAATCCGCAAATATTGAAATTGTAGCTTAGAGTATGTATTCCAAACTACCTAGCTTATTGTCTCAATCTCAATTAAGAGTATTTTTTCATCTTGTTTTCTTAACTTGTTTGCAAGGTATTGCTCATAAAAACTTGGACTGTACGTAAAGCAGAACATTAGGGTGTGGCAGACAGACCTTCTTTCAACAGCAAGGTTTGAAGAATGAAGTAGCAAGTTTCCAATATAACTAACTAGACCTGAACCAAAGAGACAAAGGGAATGTATCAATAGTGTTGTCCCTGACACTGAAAAGAAGTGAAAAACATGCCCTGCTTAATATATCCAATTTGCAAAACTAAAAGACATTAATATTCTATAGCATGAATCAAAATTCTGACTCGTTTATACTACTTACTGAAGAAAGCAGCAGACTATTTATATTCCTAGACCACAGAACAAGTTTTTAAGAGTATCTTTCGTTGAAGAAGTTTCTTACCATCAAATCGTAAAACATCTAGACTATACTTGGCCCACTTGATTTGCAGTAAGAGCAGAAAAACTTGATTGTAAATTTTTTGGCACTCTAAGCTTATAACTATATCCACAGGCCAAGGAACCTAAGAAGAGGAGAGGACAATCAAGACAGAAAGTGTAAGTCACTTTAATACAACATTTCCAATCTGTTCTAGAATAAGAACTATAGCAATATCAACTCACTACCTTGTAACTCAACGTCAAACCATCTAAGGTGTGGACAGGGAGTTTCTTCTTTGCTGTGTCAACACTTTCAAATGATATAGACAACCTATGCAAGGAAACAAGTGATTTGATTGGTGATAATCTGTTTTAAATTAGTGGTTAGTGTCACTTTTTTTTTTCTATTTATTATTGCTAAATACCAACTGTCTGATTTAATCTGGTGGACTTGGGTATAAGAGATGACAACAGCTCAAAACTTCATTAAAACAGATTCTTTTAATGAGTACGCTATAATTAGTATTGCACTATGCAAGTTAAGTACATTAGTATAGGTAAGTGTGAAAGAAACGTAACTAAACTATATTTTGCAGGATTCTGCATTTTACCTTGCACTATCATCTGGATAGCGTTGCCCAACTGCTTCTTGAAGTTGAACATTTAAGAAAGCAACATTCTGCCAAGTTTCCTTTTCTCTAATTTTGTCAAAAATAGATGTATAGAAGTCATACATTGTATCTCCAGCTTCAAGCAAGAAAAAGTTTCTCATTGCCTGCAAATATTCTACAAGCCTAAACAGGGACAAACAGAACATTTCCTCAGTCTTAATCAAACAAGTGAAATCAAAGACAACTATTACAGAAACAAAAATCTTAAAAATTCTTCACTACAAGAACTCAGTATTGAACACAAACTTAATGAAGTCCACAGTAAATCCTTTGCTTGACCCTCAGATAGCCTTCACATACATTCAAATAAAACAAAATAACCAAGCCATTTTTTCCTGTAAGCTTGAACAGCCCCTCTAACTTCAACAGAAGTGCTCATGGTATTCAGCTATCTTACGGGCTAGGCAATTCTCAGAAATAGCTTAGAGTTTGGAAATCCTGTCCCTCTCCCTAAACAGAACTTAGGGAAGGAGATGCAATTTCAGGGAGACTTCTGTCTAAGAAGAGACGTTAACATGGAGCCCCAGAAAATTATGATATGGATTTTTCTTCTCTGATAAAGTAGGAAGAATAGTATCGCTACAACTCTCACAAGAACTGTGACTAATTAAGTATTTCAGACAGATTAAAAGTATGATGACTTATAACCACCTGAAAGGTAAAAGGAATAGGCCATTTTACTTTAAGTAATGCAAAAATACTGCATAATATTCTTTTGTCTACTATAGATTTTATAGTAGCATAACTGAATCTCATATTAAATACACTCTAGCTTCATAAAATTTGTCTTCCAGTTTCAAATGACAACACTATTAAAAGTACTGTTTGAAACAATTTCCCTATTGAACATCCACTGAAGACAAATGATAGTTTTGCTGTTCATTTAAGCTAGACCAAGTTTTCACCCAGGATTCTATCATGTTACATCCCCCTTTCCTCCTTAATGATTGTATTGTTGATTATCAAATTGGAGTAGAAACACGAGATAAAATTCCAGCTTTTAGTGTATGGCATACCACTGGTAATTAAAAAAAAAAAAAAAAGTCCTGGAAAAACAAATCTACTTTCTTACCTATAATCCTTCTTTAAAGTTTGCATTAGATTACCACAGCATTCCAAGTATTGCTTGTCTATGTGCGGATAAAGGCAAGACCTCAATGTCAGTTCAAAAGTCTGGCAGGTCACGGATTCTGAGGACCTATCCACACAGACATCCCCACCAGTAAACTTCTCGTGAAAGTCACTCTGTTCCAAATACAATCTTCAAAATAAAACAAACTATTTAGGGAAGAAGGTTTGTAATTCATACAATATATAAAACAAAAAATGTCCTATCTTCAAAATTTTAATCAAAATTGGATCCTCTGCTCTAAAATATATGGTACAGAAGGAATAAAAGCTGTTTCATAACTATAGTACCTATCAAGCCTATTAAGTGATCCTTCATACTGTTTTTGTATGACCAGGAATAAGAATATCAAAATGGGATGGTATACTATAATCACATAATTGCTCAAGGAATAATTCTGAAAAACAACATCAAGTTCAAACACTATACAGCTTAATAAACACACCCATTATCATAGGAACTTTTAAACCTATATCATGCATATACAGCAGTCAGATTAACTTCCCAGGAAAGAAAAATAAAATTAAAGAAACAAAGTAAAAATTTGAACAACAACAAAAAAGCAAAACCCAACAAAACCCAAACAGCAAACCAAAAACCAACCAAACAAAAAAAAAACCCATCACACACACGGAGAATTGATTTGAGGCACCTTGAATATGGGGTCCCTATATATTATCTGTAATACTATATCATGGGAAGAGAGTATCTGCAGTCTACACTTGGTAAATTTAATTATTTTGTCACAGAAAGGATCAAATTATTATAATAATTTGTAAAAAGCTACTCACTAGCTGAATCCATTGTAAGAAGAAGCCTGGCTTGTAGCAGCTATTGCCTTGATAGAATGGATGAGTCAGACATTGAATTAATCTATCAATTCTGACAAATAGAACAGTCCCAATGAACAAGTAATAGTCTTAGCTACTACTAATTATTATTTCTTTAAACCAAAATCCTCCTATGACTGAAATGAAAACATGTAAATCACTAACTAGTATTGAGGAGAAACATAAATAGCTAGTTTCTTATTTGTAATCACAAAATAAGTAAAGAGTTTCAGAATTTCTTTCCTGCTAATTTCCAAGACATTTATAACCTCTATATGACTTCCCTCACTACGAGGAATGAAGAATTTTTTTTATGCAATTAACATGGATTTTGGAAGGCTTTTGAAGTTAAATTATTTAAGCGCAGAACAACTGAAGCTGCATTCTTCCAAGAATATACTCGGTGCAAATCAAAAACATTGTGTACAAATCCCAAGAAAACACATTTAAAAGTTTAGATTCTACAACAGCATTCCCTATTAAAACACTTACTTGCTAAAAGCCTGTTATAATAAAGACTACTCCCATTTTCTACGCCAACAGATGCGAGTAGCAGATTCTTCACTGATTTTAATTGTTTGGGTTTTTTTTTTTTATCTAAGCACAACGGTAGTGTTTATTTAGCTTCTGTCATATTGTTGGTGCTCCTCTTTATTCTGTGCTTGCTTGTTTTCAGCAGAAGCAGCAATAAAAATTTGGGTCTACCAAATGTCACCAGGCAGAACATTGCTCTCAACAACACAGCAGGAAGATCATTCATTTACCTGGCAAAATTAATAGCCAGCAGTGGGTCATGGACATCATCCAGTTCCAAGTGTCTTTCTGCTATAGACTGCATCTTTATCAGGCTCTGCTTTGTGGCCTGCTGTTCTGTAATAATATCTGGAACAGACTCTTCCCCATGCCGCAGGCGAGACTGCACTGATTCCAAGAACAGTGTATACAAACTCTTCCGTTCAGCATCTAAATTGGGCAACACATTCCACGGTAAGATTTTGCTCTAAGAGAAAACACCATCTGAACTAAAAGAAGAACTCCATAGTCCACCATTTACTTGCTAACTTTTAACATACTAAATTTAGGCCGCTGTTCAGGAAAACACTCAAATACACATTTAAATAAGTATTGCTAAAATGGTAGGACTAGTCCAACGCCTAAGGTCAGGCATATGTTCAAAAGGATTGCTGAATGGGTGTCTGAAATACGAAATATTTCTGAAACTGTTAGAGAACTTCCTCCTTCAGGTGCAAAGGCAGTTAATTCTTAGCACCTGAAACAACCCTTCAGTATTCACTAGAACAGATTATATTCTCACACCAAAAGGGGAAATAAGCCTAGAGAGTCTCCAATGTAATTTAACTATCTCTACCTCTAAACAACAAGAAACAGCAAAATGAAAAAAAACGCATTTTGTTTCCTCAAAACAAAAAAACAAAAACACACAACATTGGTTACACTGTTGTACCATGTTTTACAATCATTCAAGATAAATATCCTAAATATCCAAATATCTTTCATCTAAGTATTAGTAACCTTTTTTTTAAAAAAAAAAAAAAGTTCCACATGCTATCTCAGAACTATTCAACCACTTAGTAATGGAAAAACAAATATTTATTAAAACAAAACAGCTTTACTATTAGAACATACCAGCTGTTTTCGTTTGTCTCATAACAAAAAAAATATATGTTTTGCAAGCACATGAAAACAAGTTTAAGAAAATTTTAAAGCAATAAAAAGCAAAGGGAACACTCAGTCTTTATTCACTTTGCTCTTTTCACTTGTTTGCATTGGAAGAATAAGTGTTTTCAATCAGACCTGAAGTTACCAACCATGATACTGACACTCAATACAGAGCGTTATATTATTCTAAAACTATGGAAACACTGCTATAAAAAATACACCCATACTGTTAGATACCCTGAGGCATGACAGTCCACAAACTGACACCTCACCTCTTGACGCGGCCTGCTGCGGAGAGCCATCTTTGCATTGGAGATTCTTCAACAGCTGCATGGATTTTCCAGCCATGATGATTTGCTTTAGCACAGGTTTCAGAAAAGAGACCATAGTGTGTTGCCTGCTTGAAGGGGCCTGATCACTGCCAGAACTGGCACTGGCATTATCACTCATCTTCTCTTCATTCTCCGTCTTCTCTGACACGCTATATAATGTGTAGGTAGCATACCAAAAATCTCTGTGATTAACTGGAACGTTTTTGTTCCTGCGAAGAAATAAAAAGCTGTTGAATATTTCTCTTTTCAAAAGATGAAACTTCATTACTAGAAGATGCATATCATCTTTGCTCTACGCTTTGCCTTTCTCTTAGAACAGTCAAGAAGCACTTTCAAAACTACGTAAAACAAGCTGATTCATATCACAAAGTATGTAGACACCTCTAGAAAGGATGACAGCTTTAGCAGGATAAAGAATCTGCTCAGAGGAGACAAAACAATTGTATAACCCAATAAATCCCCCAAACAAGGCAAATAGTAATTATAATTATAATTAAATTTGTCCAGGAAGTTAACTGTTCACAGTGGCATGCAACCTTAATAACAAAATGATTAGTGATTGACTTGCAGCTTTATTTAAAACCCAGAATGAAGCAACTACTACTGGGAAACCTGAAAAATTCTTGAGTAGGTGAAACTCAATTCTTAGTTCACTTTGCTTTTTTGTGTTGTTTACATCAGATACACAGGTCGGTCTTTGAAGTCAGATGGAAAACAACCTAAATTAGGTCATTAAAATGAAGCACAAATATAAATAAAAGTTGAAAACACCCCTGTTGGTAGCACTGAAAACACAACTACAGAACCACAGAAAGAAAAGTCAAGTAGGACATAATAAGGATGTTAAAGATCTCAGCTACTAAGGATTTATTACAACAGTACTAGAGCTGTTCTCTTAGTTCATGCTCACCTTGACCTGCCTTAACAGACAGAAGTTCAATTAAATTTGGCAGATAGGGGGAAATGGATTTGTAATTACGAGCCAAAATTCTAATTTCTATATTCACTTTCCACTTCAAGCTGTCAAAAAAGGGACCAGAAAAATGTAGCATAGTAAATTTTGTAATTTTTGCAAACGTCTTGGTTTTGAAAAATGGTTAATTGCTTTTAAAAAAGTCAACACATTCAGAGTCAGACTGCTGATTATTTATTATAGATGGAAAAAATAAAACAATTGATTTATGTTCCAGAACAATACCTATTAAGACTCCATATCTAATGCAATTTCCCTAATAGGAAGTTTGAGACAATTTATAAAAGTATGATTAAGAAATTAATTCTACTTAAAGTAAAATAACAAGCATAAAAACCTACTTTTATTGTCACCCTTTATCTCCTAGGTTCTACAGCAGGTATTGTATTCATACTTGCACAGCATTATGTGTGTCCAGTATCAGCATCCCTACCTCTGAATGATAAATTCCTTTGCAGGATCAAACAAATTACCATGGACTATCCACTCATCCACTGTCTGTAAGTATGGCCTCACCGTTTCAACCCAGAGAGAGAACAGAAGGGATACCTGAATTTAAAGGGGGGGGGGGGGAAGAAAAAGCATCTGAATGTTTTTATACTAAGCATTAGAAGCAATATGGCAAAGCCTAACCTCTTAATTGTGCAATTATAGTTTATGAGATATACATAAACTACACTTAAGGATTTTTAAAGATAAAATGTTAAACTAAAAATTACAGCTTTAGTAGTTTTAATGGAAGCCTGCATTGTGCATGCTTCCTCTTGTTACTTTTGTCACCGCAGTCGGACCCAAACAGCAGTTTTCATTTTTTTCACTCTAACATCTCTTAAACAGTAAGGGATAGTCATAAAACATTCTGTGGTTTTAACATAGAAAACAGGAAAACAAAAGCACATAATGACACTTACTATATTTTCAGTAGTATAATCAAAAAGTTACTGTAAAACCCCAAAACACTACATTTCAGCATTAACTGAATTATGCAGCTGTAGAAATAGAAGGAGGAAAAGCTATTCCAAAGCTATTCTCTCATAACAGCTTCTGGCCTCTGATTCCCCACAGTTCCTCCCCTCAGTCCTAACAACACACTGCTGCTGATCTCATAAATCTCATTTTGTCCAGGCTGAATGAACTCATGTCAGAAAACAGTAACGCATTATGTCTATCAAATTCGTCCTCAATCCTTGGTAGCTGAAACCTAGTGTACTTCATCACCATAAAGAAATATAGGTTACTAAATATTCTAGTGTGTCGTTCTATTAAGAAAGGAATGATTTCCCCTACCGTTTGCTCAGATGCTTCTCCAACACTGTCATATTCAAGAATAGCTTTGTAGAGGGTATTAAGCAGATGAGATGCTCGTACAACATTTCTAGTGTCAGGCGGCACTTCCGCTACTCCTGTGCTGAAAACTTTGTGAAGTACCTTCAGCTGTGCCAGTCGGGGAGACAACTTATCTATTACTATTGAAAGTGTGACTGTTTTATCTGGGGGGGGAAAAAAAAAAAAAGGATGTATAAAAGTAACATCCAACATAAAATTAAATTCTGTCCATGTTATTAATGAGGTTTTAAAACGCAGCATGGCGTCTTTCACAGTTTCAAAATGTATCTGCATAATGTTTTTCATGTTTCCTCTCACAAAAATTTCCTTGTGTGTCCCCCTCTTGTAAAATCTCACTTGCACTGTACCTTTGTTGATTATGCATTTTTCAATTTCAGTAAGTTCTTCTTTAAAGCTAATGAAATATTTATACAAGGCCCACATAAAAGCTTGGTAGGTTCTGAACGGGGCTTCGGTAGTTTTCTTTGGAGTGGAAACTGTTCCATGCATTATGCTTTCCGGGCTGTGTCCCATCACTTCATCAATAAACTTCTGTAGTCTAAACACAACTTGACCATATGCTGCTATCTGTTCCAATACAGATCTCAGACAATTCTAGAAAAAAAAAAAATACTTTTAGAATCACCTAATAAAAATTTATATTTTATAAAGCCTAAAAATTAAATCACAAGATATTTCTATGAATTAAAATATAATAAAATTCTGCTATCTCTATCGCTTCATCACATTTTCAGCTATGGGAACAGCCCATTCAGTTTTATTAAGTCAGATGTTCTTAATTTAGTCAAAACACAATTGTGGAAATGTGATTTTTCCACAAGCAGTTTAATTTCCTATTCTCCCAAATGATATCTTCCTAATGACAGATACATTCAGCTAAGATTCAGAAACAACTTACATGGGTTAAATGAGTTACAATAATATCATTCCGCACAGCCACTTTTCCGTCATTCAGCTGAAATATAAACAGCTTTTTCACTCCTGAAAGTAGCCTTGAAAAGAAACAAAAAGAGTAGCAATTTTTCCCCCTTAATGGACTCATAATTATATAATTATTAAAAGAATTAGCTCTCCCTTGCCTCAAAGTTTCTTTTCTTCAAATAAAAGGGGACCATGGACGAACTACGATGCTATTGGTACTCTAAGTTGTTGCTAGAACAAGAAAAATAAAACGCTGGCATCAAGTAAATGTTTCCTGAAGTTCCTTTCCAGCTGAGATAATTTCCAGCTGTAGGATGACTCAAATCTACTTTCTAAAATTGGACACTGTATTAAAAATCCGTAAGGGCAGAATAAGAACAAGTTGGTTCCGCTTAACAGTTGGACTTGAATCAATGCATACACAAAGTAGCAAGCTACTTTCTTCTTTGTGAATCTGAATGGTTAACACACATAAGCATCATCTTTATTGTCAGCAACGGTGCAAAGTAAAAGCTCAGTAATAACTCTTCCTTCAGACACAACTTCAAAGGTAAATCTCTCATTTCCTTGAGAGAAATACTAAAAGTTAAAATGCAAGCTTTGTGATGTTGCTCTTACCAAAGAGTTTCCCGTATAACCTGAGTTTCGGTGACTAGCGTTCTCTCTTCTGGCACATATAAAGGATCACTGGTGTACAAGTGGTGGTCCCTTAGAAAAAAAGGAAATGAAAAAAATTTAATGGCTGAAATAACAGCTGAATCACCTGAAAGTAAAGATGAAGCAGTAATCATAGAATCATTAAGGTTGGAAAAGACCCTTAAGATCATCGAGTCTAACCCTAAACCTAGCACTGCCAAGGCCACTACTAAACCACGTCCTCAAGCACCACATCCACACATCTTTTAAATACCTCCAGGGATGGAGACTTACCCATTTCCCTGGGCAGCCTGTTCCAGTGCCTGACTACCCTTTCGGTGAAGTTTTTCCTAATATCCAACCTAAACTTCCCCTGGCACAGCTTGAGGCCGTTTCCTCTCGTCCTATCATTTGTTACTTGGGAGAAGAGACCGACCCCCACCTCGCTACAACCTCCTTTCAGGTAGTTGTAGAGAGCAAAATAATCTTAAGGTTCAGTTTTGTTCTAATTATATCTGAGTAGATTCCATGTTCATGTGGGCATTTTAAATATATAAACAAAAGCAGAGTTTGTTTTCATATTGTTAAGCAAAATACTATGGAAAGCATTCAAATATCATCCAGTCGTACACAGCAATACAAGCAATTAAGCAGCAAATACCTGAAGTACTGAATCTGCGTTGTTTTGGGTTTTGGTTTTTAAATTCTTGATCCTTCATTATTTTATTATTTCTCATTCAATGCTGTGAAAATTGAGTTACTTTCTGTTAAAAATACTAAGCTAAAAAGTAAAATATCAATTTCCCTAACCCGTATAGGAAAATTCACACTTTAGCCCAAAAGTTTACTTAAGAAATGGTAACTCTCACAGCCACCTAAAAGCTTTCCCTTATGATCCTGTTATGCAATTCTTTGTAAACCTTCCACAGTATTTTTCATATTCTAGTGAAGTATAGAACGATTATTCACATTTGTAATATTTTGACTCGTTAATATCATCAGTGGCAAAATTTATGTAATCATGTTCAAAATTAAAAAATCCAAATTAAGTAATACTGGTTATATATCATACACACACACACACACATATATATATATATATATAAAAAAAACATAAATCTGCTAACAACATTGCAACAGAAACAGTGCTGCTTTATTTATGTTACTGATTTTCTAATATTCACTGTAAATTTTGGTTCATAACTGGCTGGATAATCAACTGACACTAAAATAAATTTAACTCCTTGATTAAGAAATTAATTAAATTAAGGAACCAAAGACAAATCTAATGATCTGTATTACTGCAGTACTGATACATCCGAATTTGGGACAGAAGGAAGAATCAGGCTTTTTTTTTTTCTTTCTCTCCAATTGAACTTCCTTCCCCTTTTTTTTTCCAAAACCACAGCAGATAACAATGATATACTGCTCTATGTTCCTCCCCCACACAAAATCTGTTTAAGACTAACTTTGTAGGGGAGGCACCAAAAACAAAGAAAAAATTAAACTTCACGGAACTCCTCACTTCCAAGACCACTTATAACCCACCTGTATTAGTTCTTCAGAGACCTTCGTAAGGGTTAACCCAAACAAAATTCAACAATAAGATTTGCTTCCTTGAAAAAGGAAAACCCTCTCTCTGACACAACAAACATAATAAAAACTAAATAAAAGGAAAAGAATCTGTAAATAGAAAAAACAGCTTGTCTGTTCATCTCACTAATTCGCATCCTTTTAATTCTGTTTTTAACTAAATCAGTAATAACTATACTATCTTTATGCTTCCACAGTAAAGATGCTTAAAGTCATTATTTAGCATTATATGCCAGTAAGGAATATGTAAGTGATACTGTTTTCTTACCAGACTGCAGCTAGGTTGGAATGTAAGTGCAAACTATGTGAAAAGCGGGGAGCTCTTCCTGTCCAGTACTGAGGAACTACATGCTGCTCCAGCCAGCTGCGGGCATCAGGTTCACCGACTGTGAAAACATGTGACAGTCGGTGAGGTATTTTTATTTATTCAGGAAATTATTACAAAACACAGGGAAAAGTTATTAATAAGCCTATCTGCTCAACTGCAGAATCACAGATCTTTTCAAATAAGTTACTATTTACAACTATATACACTTTACTGCGCTCATATATATATGATACCATCATCATACCATACAAATTAATCTATGCAGAAATGCCTCATCTCTTAAAAGCTGCAAAAGTCCTAAAAAATAAACTTGGAGATGTATGTAGCTTCCAATTCTTCCTTGGAAAATGTGTTTCTGTCTCAGACAATTCTCAAATGATATATACAAAACCAAGCTGACTTAAAAAACAGACTGCCAAATATCACAAACTTTGTCACTCTGTTCCTTTTTACTATGCATTTAGTACATTACCTAAAAATGTTTTTTTCTTAAATTTGATTATCGAGAAAACTCTACCTAATCCCAGTTAGATAGCTACTGCTTATAAAACATAGGAATATTATGCAGTCTTCTTATACAAGGTATCCTGTATCCTACAATATTTATGCAAAAATATATAGCTACAGTTAATACTCCCTGAAGCTATTCAAGAGTAAGCCACTAGTGTTTTAATTACATAAAACTATTTTTTTCAACAACGCTTCATACCCAGAACTATGTCAACTGTTTCTGTTGTCAACCAGCTTTTGTTTCAGCATTCTGATACTTAATAATAAAAATTGACATTATATCCATACAACTACATGCTACATTTACTGTGTAAGTTTTCATTTCTATATTGGAATATCCATGTATATTTCCACAGAAATAAACAGACTCCTTCTCCATTAGCAAAAACAGAAATCATATCAAACCTTCCATATTGCTTCTTTACTGTTAAAAATAAAAAAAGCAGCAGTGAACAATCAGCTGCACCTTAAAACTACAATTATAGGTCTAAAACACAATACCTCACTGAAGAATAATAAATAAAGCTGCATTAGCTTACTAAATTTGAGTATGTATGCCTATATCAGAAGCATTATAGCTTATTCTAACCTTTCCAGGAAACATTAGGTACTGTTTTCTTATTTGGATCTTGGTCTTCTAAAGGTGTCCTGTCTACTTGAATACCCGAGTCCTCCCTGCTCAAAGGCTGAGTGTCTTCCTCCTCTTCACTTTCTCCAGACCAATCCTATTAAGTGCAACAAAACCCAGTACACTTCAGTACAACATCACAGGTAGATCTATATTCAATTCCTATTCAAGCTAAACATAAACTATTCTCTTCTTTCTTCCACTGTAAAGTAAATTCAGGACACTAAGACTAACATAACTGTCTACCAGAGACTGGTTTAAGTCACACATAACATTAATAACCGGACAAATGAGAGAACTGGAAGAGATCACAAAACTACAGCAAGTTCTGATTAGGAGCAGGCAGGGGCCAGCAGAAGGAGGCAGTTTAGTTGCAGGACTAAGTCAAGACATGGTGAAAAACAAAAGCATTTGTACTACTGTTACTCTGCTTGGGTCTGTGTGCGTTTCATGGAATTAAGTAAGAAGCAACGTATTAGGGAACTCTGCGGGAATCAACATGCAGAGCATACAAAGTAGGACAACTCAACCAAGTCTCTAACATACTTCAAAATGGTTTATACAGTTTGGCTTTTTTTATCTTAAGAAATTACTTACTGGTGTATCTACGCCTGGGCCAAAGTAAATTTCTTCTCCTTCCATCAGATACTTTCCCCAATCAAATTCTTCTTCCTTTTCTAAGAGAAGTATAAATATAAAAATAGTAAGTATGATATAACTCTGACTTTTCCTCTAAAAACATTTCCAAAGTTAAAATTACCTTGTTACTCTAAATCTAAAACAAAAGGCGTTCCCTTCCACTTACGGTTACACCACTGTTCCTTTAACAAGGTTATACACTTTCAACATGACATGTAAATTGTGACGTATCAACCATGTATATTCCTTAGTTATTAATTCTCAATTCCATTGCTTAGAAACGCAAAATATGCAACATAGCGTGCCATCAACACATTTATCTGTATTATGTTACACTACCCTATGCTTCAATCCTGGAAAAACATGCAAGAATGCAACATATCACTTATTGTGACTAGTCTCATTTAGCTCCGTGGAAACATTCTAAACGTATAATTTACATACGGACAAGGATCTTGGACTGTAAACAACATAAAGCAAGAACTGTCTTAATCTCCAAAAAAGACACCACATATCCATGATGTGATGTGTAATACTTCAAAAATAACAATCACACTTACAATATATTATATCTTAAACATGAAGCTTACTCAACTGTAATTAGTGTTGTTTGAGATAACCTCTTCATATTCACATTCCTGGAATGGGCTGAAAGTGCATTCAAAACACCGCCGAGGGAATGTGCAGAGATCATTCAAAAAGGAATCTTAAGATGCAAGATTTTCTTTAGGTTAGTCTGAAATAGTCTTCTTTCAGTCTATGATACAACACTGTAAACAAATGGGGGATGGCATCCACTCAAACTTAAGCACAAGCCTCATTTTTAGGCACTGAGTGAAACAGTCCCACTTTAGAAAGCACGCAGCTGGGACCTCCCTCTGGAAACCTTCAAAGGTATCTCCCTTTCCTTGACTACATAGGGAACATCGGAATTTACATCACCAAAGCTGTTTCAACAGACCTCCTATTGAGGTGCAAGACAGAGACTGAGGATAGAAACCCGTTGTCTGTCTTTGAGCATGTAAGCACTGCTGAACTGGTGGAGAACATTAGTAAGTGATAGCGGTACAAGGCAAAAAGAGCTCCCGAGGTACTTTGGTGGCTGGAAAACTTAATGAGGCGATGCAACATAAATGGGGGTAGGAAAGATTTGCAGGCTATTTTAAATGTATAAATCATAAAAAGACAATCAATAAAGCACCTTGAAGTGAAGGAGATAATGAAATGGAGAGGAAAAATGTCCTTCTTAACAGACTGTGTTAATGGATTGTATCTTTCATTAGCAATATAAGCATCTTGTAAACTTACCCACTTGTTTGACTCTTGGTTTTTCCACATAGGTGGTGTTGGATGGAGAATCAGACAAACACAACAGAAGAGACAGTATGGAATAGTGTGTATCTGTCTTTAAAAAACATTAAAAAAAAGGCAAGTCAGTAAGTGATCCAAAAGATTTTGGCTAGGAACAAACTCGGCCTATTATCTGCAGGAATGCTCTCCATTAATTCCCATTTCCCAGTCCTGAATTACAAAAACAACATCTGCAACATGACAGTGAATGTTATCCATTCTCTTTTGCCTACTAATTAACTAATCAATATACAAATACTTCAAAAGTAGCCACAGCATAAGCTGCCTCTTACTGAGTTGATAAGCAGAGAACATGGAAAAGAGATAAGAGCAACCCTGAGGTACTGTGAAAGTAAGAAGTCACCAGAGGACAAGGGATAATGGACAGCTGCATTAACATGGATGAGGCGGAAGGACACCGGCAACGGGCCTGCAGGAAACCAAGTCTTAGGTTCCCTTATCCTTATCCGGCTTATTATTTCAAACACAGGCTAAAATGAAGTTAGCTAAAACACTTTACTAAAATCGCTACATTTTTATATCATGTTCACATTATCTTCCCTCATCTGAAAATCTGCACAAAGCATTAAGGATGCGTCTTTAACTCCAATATTGTACACTAATGCCGCTGTGAAACAGAGGCCTTCAATCAGGTTAGAATACTGTGCCAGCACTGGTAAGTGGCAGAGATTTGTGTTATGGTCTGTTCCTTGCTATCTGCTTACAGCACAATCATTTCTTACTAAAGAAAGATTTTTCTTTGGCCCGATTCTAGCTTTCCAAAGTTCTTCAGCAGACGATTTCATATCTAGACACGTGGAGATTCTGCTATCTACATCCTATATACTTTGACACATACATACACACACTTACAAAGCTGTTTCAGAATGAGATCCACTTGTACTTTAAAAAAAAAAACTTCAAATTTCTGATAAAGCAGCATCATACTCATCTAGTATATATGGAATACAATATGTTCCTACTGAACATAACTGACTCTACAAGAGTTTGTCAAAGAACACCAGTAGGTCATTGACAGAATCACATGTGTGAGCTGGTGTTTCACTTACCAGTCCTAAAACTGATAAAGAATCTTCCCAGTTACATGCCATGGCTAAAAGCTAAATGCAGTTTAACTTCCCAAATATGAGCTATTAGCTACCTCCAGCTATACCCCAGTTGCATTTTCAAAAGGGGGGTGGGGGAGAAGAAAAAAAGGCTCTTTCAAATCTTAGGATGCTTGTAACATTCAAGTATTCAGTGGGTTTTGGTTTGGTTTGTTTGGTTTTAATTTTATTCGACTCTCAAAACAAGGACAACTAAAGCTACTTTTCAAAAATCTACAGCGTACAGTATAATAACTGAAGACATGTGTAAGCTATTGAGGGTTCCAGGGTTTTCCCCACAAATTAGAGTAAACCTAAAACAGTGCAAAGAAAGGTAAATGTCAGTTCAATGAGAAGTAAAATCGGACTACAACTCAGAACACACAGCCCTATTAAAGAATATCATTATATGGAGCAACACCTCTTAAATCACAAGGTTAAATTTCCCAATAACAGGAAGTTTCAGTTTTCAAAGATGAAAGTCATTATTAAACTACCACACTGGAAAGTGTCTACGTGAGACAACTTTTGCCATATCTATCCAGTCCATATCCTAAACTGATTTGATACACAGTGTATCAAAGATGAAATACATACATAGCCTCAATAAGGAAGCTACAGGGCAGGAGAACTCCATTTGGAAATACTAAAATCAAAATGTCCAGATGCATTACTTAAGGTAAAAAAACTGGGCAAAGAGTAAGAACTGCTCAGTTTGCCATTGTTTTAGAGCAGACAGGAATCTAGATTCATCTAGATTCTAGCTATAACATTTGTACGATGTTGACCATAAAACATCTGCTCTGCAACAAGATGTCCTTTAAGTCATGAAGCTGCATGCTGAAACCCTGACAAGACAATAAATACATTTCTGAAATAAACGTGGAAAGTAAACAATACAACCCTGAAAATCCATGACCTGAACAGCAACTGCAAACCCCACTAAGTCATCTGAAATTTCCAACACAACATTATGACTGAAGTCCCCTTCACCAGCATAAACGCAAGAGTGCTGGAAAAAAAGAGCAAGGAAGTTGCAACAGACATACCTTTGTTTCTTCAATACTTGGGAGTGGCGAGTTTAGAAATTTTTCTGTTAGTCTTTTCCAGCTTGCAGCTTTTCCAAGGTCAGAATGAACTATCAATTTTTCATGTATTCTAATAACAAAAATAGTATAAAAAAAGCTTCAAAAAAAGTTAACTAATGCATTATTAATCCATAAGCATAAAACTTACCCTTCTATCGTCCTCTCTACTTTGTGACTGTTCACATCAAGAAAACGGTGAAATCTGTGTAAGAAATCTGTATTAGAATATGTTTAAAAAGGAAGCTTAAGTAAGGAAGAAAATAAAGCTGATTTACATATATGAGGACAACATTATTAGTTTAATAATGCATGCTTAATTCAGCAACAGCGTTAAGCATCAACAAAATTTAATCTCAGTGTCTCTTAGCTCAAGAAGGATTAACTACAATTGACCTTAAAGACGGAAAAACGGAATGCAGGTTACATTTAACCAGTACTTTAAAGCTGAATGGAAAATTACTACTGTATCAGCAAACTAAGCAATTGAAGTACACTGTCAGTTAAGGCAAGTGGAGAGAGGAGATCAAGAACTATATTGTCAAAGGCATGTGTCAAAAGCACAAAAATTATCTGGAACTTGCATCACAAGCAGAGGCAAAACAAACACCCACATGGGAAGGCCTCTAAACCCAAATGAAGCTCCTTTATAAATAGTAAAAAAAAGTGCCTAAAAGAAAAGAGAGCTTAACCAAAATAAAGATATACCACCAAAGGTAGCATGCATAGGGACAAAATGAGAACTCGTGAAAGCCAAGATGGACTTTGCAGAAGAAATTAGAATATGAATAAGGTTCTTCAGTTATATAGAGAGAAAAAACAGGGAATGGGATGTGACAGCAGTGAGCACAAGGAAGGTCAAGATACTCTATATGTAGGCCCTCAAAGCCAACCTAGTATTTTGCCTCAGCTTCCAGCAACTACTGTACAGGACACAGGGGTAAAACTCTCATGACCACAGACAGAAATGAAAACTACTGGATCTGAACTAAGAGCACAAGTTAAGCTAAATAGACTGAATTGGAAAGACAATCTAAAATCACCTCAATGTCAAAGTAATAAACTAGAAAATGAAACCGTAAGCAGGTAGTAAGGATTTTTAATAAGTATCACTGGAGGATGAAGGCATGCCTGTATTAAAGAAAAGAAAAAATTACTTTGTTAACTACAGACTCATTAGTCTGATTTCATCTGTGTGCAAGGCTTTGGAACAAAAGCATAATAAAATGTAACATTAACTACATAGCTGACATTTAGGTTAAGAAAATATAGCTTATCTCATTTATTACAGCACATTAGCTTACATAGGAAATCGTTACTTCAAATGGAAAATGGTGGCAAGTACAAGAAACGGAAGATTCAGAAAAACAGACTGGAATGACAACAATAAAAAAAGAATCTGCACTGAAAAGAAAAATTAAGCTGAAGGGAAGTTAGTAGTGAACTTCCTTTAGTCTACAATTACTTAAAGCTTTAATTAATGATCCTAACACATACAAACAAAAAAGTATCTATTTTTTAGGCAAGTTGGGAACATCACGAATAGAAGAAGACTAGTGTGCTGCATGGAAAGAAACAGATGAACTTGAGAACTACAGCATAGAAACATCATCAAATCTAACAATACAAACCACAAGTTTCACAACCTTGAAACTAAAGAGAGCTTCTGCTACAACCTAAGGTCTCACAGTTTGGAAATACAATATTAGTCAACCTCAGGCTGAAGTTTAACGCACGTTTCTTAGACAACAATTCTGGCGTAAAAACCTTCCTCTTCCCAACCCTCCCTGTGAAAACAGTTTACTGTCAACTCTGCATCACCCTCTCTGTTTTCCTGCCCTTCTGTTTTTCAGAAAAAACCCAACCGAACAACTCCCCAATCTAAAAGAGCACAGAGCTACACAAGCAACTGGGTCATTGAAACAGGGAGAGATGTCACAAGAGGAGATGGAAGACAGGGTGCATCTACCTGGCTCAGGAAACCCTGCTACCATTACCAATCTGCAGACTCAGAATAACGACTGTTAGAAGCAACTATTTTGATGCAGCTACAAAACCAATAAACACAATCCTATGATGCATTACACAAAATACTTCTGGTAAATATAAAGAACACAGGGAGACAGCAGTTACTAGTACCATATTCCTACATTCCCAATGTATACAACTAGCATCCTGAAAACTCAGCAAAGAGTTGAACTTGTGAAAACACCAGCTACAGGTCATGCCCAGCTCTCCCACGCCTCAGACTCACCTTTGCTGTTGACCAATGGCTATTTGGTTATTAAAAGAGTCTTATTTAGCCTGATAGTAGTTAGGATTCACAGTCTGACTTGATGCTATTGCTCACCCCAAAAAATGGATTTAAACAGCATGAAAAAAAAAATGTAAGTAGCATTGATTTTAAATGGATTGGGTAGTTGTTGCATGAAGTTAAGCAAGTACATAAGACTCCAAAGAGGCAGCAGTTAGTGATAGTATGGGAAATTGGAAACAGATCATGTAAAAACTGGCAGCAGACACTGAAACGATAACTGTGATAACAGAAAAAGCAGCGTGCAAAACTCAGTAAGGACATTTTGGATGGCAGCATAAGAGAATTAAAGGGATACAGATAATATATATTACAGGTTAATAAAGACCATGTTTATGACAAGCTCAACTAACACCAAACACATTATCTTCTGGAGACTGATAATCTTTCGTATAAGCAGCACAGTATTCTTGGCCAGAAGCTTTATCTCGATTTGGTGGAGTTCTCTTTATTTGCCCGTTACAGATAATGATTATTTCCTTGCTTCCCTCCAACAAACAAAATTCTGGATGGCTAAATGAAGATGCTGAAAAGTACCTTTTTACGGATCAGGAGGGAAGCCCTAGAAGACCAAGATTTAAAAGTGACGGAGCGATAGCCACTGGCCCGCTGACAGGGACGCGCTACCGGTCCCCAGCGCCACCCCCGCACGCCGCGCGGAGGGCAGGGCGGGACACGGCCTGCACCGCGCCCCAGCAGCCGCAGGGCAGCCCCTGGCTCCAGCGCGGCCGGTGGCAGCGGGTCACGCCACACGGCGGCCCCTCCGCGCAGAGCGGGGGGCCCGGCCAGGCCGGGGGCTCCCTCCCTCCGCAGCGCCGGTGGGCCCCGGCGGGAGCGGGGCGACGGGGCCCGCTCCATCGCCCCCAGCCCCGCTGCTGACGGGCACCGCGGGGCCGCCGCGGCCGCGGAGCTTCTCCCCGGGGGCAGGGGGTGGAGGGCGCTGACCTGAAGTTGGACCAAGCGAAATTCAGCGCCGTCTGGAACCGGCCGCCGCCCAGCTCCTCCTCAGGCAGGCCGGTCACGCTGCGCACCAGGGCGCGGACGGCCCGGTCCTGCTCCTGCTCGAACCGGCTGCGGTGGCCGGGCGAGACCAGCGGTGCCGCCATGGCCGGCGGGAGCGACACCTGCGGGAGGCGCCAGGGAGCCTGCCCTCCGCGCCGCCCGTCAGCGCGTCTCGCGAGACTTCCCGCGGGCTTCTCGCGAGAGCCTCCCCCCCCCGAGACTTCGGGGGGGAGGTGGGGAGGGCGCGTGCGCATGTGGAGGGCGGGAAGCGGCCGGTCGCCTCCCCGCTCGGTGGCGGGAGCCGGGGCTCGGGGGGTCGGGGCGGGGGCCCGAGTCGCCTGGGGTGGCACCGGCCTCCGGCCCCCCTTCTGCAGCACCTTCCTGTCACGGAAATGTCACTTGTCCTCGGAAACGCCCCCATAAAGGCGTGATCACCCGGGATGAGTAATCAGCTACTCGTAGCCATCCAGATGAGGGCCTGGGGCTGGCTCTGCCTTGCTGAGTTCGTTTCAGCAAAGCAGAACTCAATACCTGTCTTGAAAGGAGGATCAGAAGTCGGCTAGTTAGGGGGGGACGCTCCATCACACAGAGGTTTTCCCAAGGGCTCTGCGCTCCACCTCATTCCAACCACCCTGTGACCCTTTGCAGTTGTACTTACTTAGTACATATTATTTAAAAGACTGGATTTCAGCATCTTGCTGAGACCACCCTGCACCAACAGGCCTGGCTGCCACCCGGCTCTTCTGAGGCAGCGGGGTGTGTTCCTCCCTGGCTGGACCTCTGCTTTTGCACAGTTGTGTCAACACCCATTAGCGGATATTTGGTACATAGGACACGAGTGTGCATGCTTGGAGTGGAGTAAGAAACCAGTTTTGTGCTAGCTCCATGTCAAACATTTGCTGAGCTGCTTAAAATGCTTTTGACCCTCTATGGTTTTATACGGCAGCAAGGGCAACATTACAGAATCATAGAATCGTTAAGGTTGGAAAAGACCCTTAAGATCATCAAGTCCAACCGTTAGCTTAGCACTGCCAAAGCCACCACTGAACCATGTCCTCGAGCACCACGTCTACCCGTCTTTTAAATACCTCCAGGGATGGAGACTCAACCACTTCCCTGGGCAGCCTGTGCCAATGCCTGACTACCCTTTCGGTGAAGAAGTTTTTCCTAATATCCAACCTAAACCTGCCCTGGCGCAGCTTGAGGCCGTTTCCTCTCGTCCTGTCCCTTGTTACTTGGGAGAAGAGACCGACCCCGACCTCGCTACAACCTCCTTCCAGGTAGTTGTAGAGAGCAATAAGGTCTCCCCTCAGCCTCCTCTTCTCCAGACTAAACAACCCCAGCTCCCTCAGCCGCTCCTCATAAGACTTGTGCTCTAGACCCTTCCCCAGCTTCGTTGGCCTTCTTTGGACACGCTCCAGCACCTCGATGTCCTTCTTGTAGTGAGGGGCCCAGAACTGAACACAGTGTTAGAGGTGCGGCCTCACCAGTGCCAAGTACAAGGGGATGATCACTTCCCTGGTCCTGCTGGCCACACTATTTCTGATACAAGCCAGGACATTCTGGCTGTGAGCTTCCCTCTAGAAAGAAACTAACTGAATTGGTGGGAAATGTTATTATTGACCGATTCCTGTAACAGTCCCTGCTGTGCTGCAAGTGTCATATCCTTCATTGTTGGGCTTTGTCTTGCTTGATCTCGACAAAAAATATTAGACTGTAACCCACCCTGCCAAATTTTTTTATTCCTTTTCTCCATTAAGACATTTCTATTAGCACAAAGAAAGGAGTAGGCAACGGATCAGGAGGAGCGATAGAAAGAAGACCTCAGAAATGTCCTTTTTAAGTTAAAATATATTTAATGTACCAACATAATGTGAAGAATTATGTAAAAAGATAGTAGTTTGTATAATTTCATAATCCTAACAATAATAAAATGACACTGAAATTCTTGTAGTGTATCAAGAAACACTAGTACTTTTTTACCCGGGTAGGCTAAATCTTAGCTTAGGGTTCAGATGCAGAACGGCAAGGAAGTGATGGCCTCAGTGCACCTGCGGGCAGGATGCTCAGCATGAACATAAGCTCAGAGGGGCTCTGCTCCTGCACCTTTCTTATAAAGCCTTAACTTACTAAACATTCAAAGGAAAAGTCTATAAAACTGTACTGGTGTTCCTACATCTCCTCTGACACTGTATGTGTTTCCTACTTTAGGTCAGCAGCAGTCTTTTTAGCTGATGTAGCCAAACAATGTTTTGAGCCATAATTTGTTGCCCTAGATGTTAACTAAAGGTCTACACAGCCAGTAGATGCTGCAATGGTATGTACAGTAGTATTTAATAGCTGGAATACTGTGGATGGCATTTAAACAAAATTATTAGGTATTAAGGCTTCAGATGTTCTTTATACAATGTAACCGTGGTTATCACTTAACTCCTATATATGTAAGCATACCTGCGCTATCGCTTCAATCGCTGTTCAGAGAGGAAGTTCCAGGCTTTGCAGCATGACAGGAGCACGCGTGTGTCACCTGTGCCCTTTGTAGCGTGAGGAACATGGCAGCCACCCATTTCAGCACCCCATCAGAAGAAAAAAAGGGGATTTTTGCAGCAAGAAAGATTCCAGATCTTAACAGCTGCCTCGTGACGAGCTGAATACCATGAAACATGGGCTTTAATGACAGCGCTGTCTGAAAGGTTTCCTGCTTCCCGGCTGCCCCGTGCAAGTCCGTTTCCCCTCACACCACACCCTCAGCTGTGCTGCTGGTGGAGCAACACAGTGAACCATAGCAGGGAATTCATCCAGGTTAAAAACAGTCTTGTTTCTGTTTTGCCAGGAGTTTTAACCCAGGTCAATTCACTGATCCATTCCCTTGGAGGCATGAAGAAGTGAGGGAAGAACCACATACCCTAAAGCCCCCAGGCAATGAAAGTACACCCTCCGGGGCTGGTGAATCAGAAAACTGTGGCTGGTTTTCAAAACAGGATACAAGGGCTGGGACAAATGTATAACATCTGTGCTGCCTCAGTCATAAAAGGCTTTAATGCTACAAATCTTTTCTGGTTTTCTTTCCCTCATCAGAAGCCTCATTTCTATTTTCGTTTTGCCAATTTACAGTAGCAAGGCTTGACATTTTATTTCAGCTGGGGGAGGGAGCACTGGGCAGGAAGAAGGCATGAAGGCCCTCTCTAAAAGTAGATTTAAACTATTCTTTTAAATAAGATTTAATGCTAGGAAGCTTAACAGTTTCCTTTATATTCCTTGATTTCCATGTGGTAACTGTCACTTCCCACCCAGCTGTCCTTCCGGGTCACACTGCTATGAACTAGATGTATTTCAACTAAGATCTCCCTTGCTCATAGGATTAGGTCGCACCTGGGAGATGTGTCCCTCTCTGTAATGTCCTATAAACACCTGTGTCCAGTCACATATTGGAGGAGGAATTACAATGCAAGTCTTCTGCTGAACTGTGTGTCCTTTAGAGAAACTTCTCTGAGCAGGCAATCTCTCCCCTGCTTCTCAGCCTCAATTGATGAGCCAATTTGTCAAGCACAGGATTCGAAGGCAGGAGAAGGAATGAATGAGGTGAAACGTGTCAGGCTGCAGCGGACCATTAGACAAGCCAGCTACGTGAGGTTCACACTTCATGCTTGAGACTGCTCACATCTCCCATCACTTTCATCAATCAATCACCTCTGTTACCAGAAAAGCATAGGATAATTTCCACAGGACTGATGGAGAATATATTTAAAATACCGTGTTTAAAGAAGTACTTAAGATTTTAAGGTTTTTTTTCATTTTCAGAGTATCTATAGAAATAATTATTTAATAATTAGCTGGAGGGGGTTACAGAACTGTTATTTATCATAAATATGTTATGGCTATACTTCCCTTTAACACTGACTTCAGGATGTATGAGACTAATGTGAGTGCTGAGCTATCAGTAAAGAGTAAGACCTGCCTTTAAGGACATGCAAAAATCCATTCAGGTCACTGAATACCTGAGGAGGTTATAAGCTCATGATTTACACCAGAAGTTACACAAATATACGTCTGAAAAGCAACAGGAAGATGATGTGCCTGATCTTTATCCTCAACAGGAAGGAGGGCATCTGATAACTTTCTACTACAATAGTTTTTGAAGTGCACCTTAACTTCTTACTCTCAATTCTTCATCTGATAGAGTTTCACAACTGAATATAAGGTAGCACAGATTTCAAAAACTGCTGAAACTGACTTCAAGTCTGCAATTTGTAATGGTTTGTGCTTCCTGTTAGTTGGATATAGGTTTAAATAGACATTTCAGGGCCTTAGTTAAAAGTACCATTAATTGCCGATCCAACAGATTTTTGTGCAAGACCGGTAAAGATTTGATGTAGTGCTAGAGGAAAAAGAGTATAGAGGAGTGCAGATAAAGAAATTGTAACGGTACCAAGCTGACTAACTGAAAAGAAGACAGTAGGACAGTAGGGGTAATTTGAGGAATTTGCTATTGTATTAAAGTCCTGCTTAAAAATCAGGATTTAATGTGCAGTTAAATTTCCACTCAAGGATGTTACTTGTCTATTGAAACAGAATGCATACTGCCAGTCTTCTAATTACACTGTTATCATCAGCTTCAGCAAAGATCATTGTACAGTTCTGATACACCTAAAGCATTATTTTGACTGCAGAGTAGGATATTAGCTAAAATTCTGACTGTGTAATTTTTGTCTTGCAGACCTTGGAGTACAGGGTGGGCCAGCAGTCACCCTTCAGGTACACATATTGCTGAAACCTTACAGACTTGTAAAGTTTTCTTTATAAATCAACAAAAAAACCCACAAACATATATGACACGATGGGTAAAGAAAGAGACAGAAAGCAGATACTGGGCTTACTGGAAACCTTAAGGGATGCAGCCAGCACACAGAGAAAAATGAAAACAAGAAGAGCCAGGCAGAAGACTTCAAAAAACCCCTTTTTTAAAAAACAAAGAACAAGCAAGAGGTGTGTGATATTTACATGGTTTGGTACAGATTAAATAACATAGACAGAGGGTAACAGCCTGTAAGGTTCCGCTTAGGTTTCTGTGATCCATGCCATCAGGGCAGCAGTGGTAGTGCTGTAATACCTCATGCTGTTTGGTTTCATGGAAGACTCAGTCACAGAACACAGAATTCATGTCGTATCCCAGGTGACTATCTCACTGTCAACAGCAAATTGTTAGAATATTGAGATATCTCTAGTGTTACTGAACAGTTACACTTCAACGGTCAGGTTGTAGCTTAGTGAAACTGGATCCGTGGAAAGCCTCTTTGCTGAAATAATGATGCTTTACTCTGAATTCTTGCTTGGATATAATGCATTTTCCTTCAGTAATAGAATTCCAAAAAGTGAGTGGGGTTGCCCTGGGCTCCAGGGTTTCTAACCTGTTTGCGGATTAGGCTGAGGCACTGTTCTTTCAGTCCTCTGTGGGAACTGGGCTTGACCATCACGAATGCTAGCAAGTGTTTCATTTTGTGGAGCCTGTCACAGCCATTTATATTCTGGTTCTGCTTTCTTCACTTTTCCCACCCATTAAAGCCTTCAAACTTTCTTAGACAGTTTTACCATATGCTGCTTTTCTGTTTGCTAAAAAATGTAGATGCTTTCTTCTTTTATTGTAGCCTTTCCAACTAAAAATATTCTGCTATTCTAGAGCTGTCCTGATTTTTCTTTTCATTGTAAACGCACTGGCTTAAGTTTCCACCCATGACAGATCCTTCTGGGAGCGTGGTGTTATTCTGTTCCTATGTGCAGAAATGTTGCAACTCGTGTAGCAGTATGGTTGCTTGGTTTGTCAGCTGCACTGATGTGCAATCACTTTATCTACAGAGAAACAAGAATGTGGTCACAGCTTTCTTCCCTCATACAGAAAAAATACCTTATATCTGGGCTTTTGAGACCTAAATCTTCTCAGATTTAAATGCAGATTTCTATTGTTTACAAAGAGATCTGGCCATATAAGCTTTCTTTGTAAAGCTCTTTAATCTATGAAATACTGGAGCACCTAACTGTCAAAACCCCTTGATTAAGTTTCTTCAGGCATGAACATGAGCCACTAGTGTGCGCTTGCCACAAAGAAGGTTAATGGGTGTCCTGGGCTGCATTAGGAGGAGTGTTGGCAGCAGGTCAAGGGAGGTGATCCTTCTCCTCTACTCAGCACTGGTGAGGCCACACCTGGAGTGCTGAGTCCAGTGCTGTGCTCCTCGGTACAAGACAGACATGGACATACTGGAGAGAGTCCAGCGAAGGGCTGCAAAGATGATTAAGGGACTGGAGCATCTCTCTTATGAGATACGGCTGAGAGAGCTGGGACTGTTCAACCTGGAGAAGAGAAGGCTCAGGGGAATCTGATCCATGTGCATAAGTACCAGAAGGGAGGGTGCAAAGAGGACAGAGCCAGGCTCTGCTCAGTGGTGCCCAGTGACAGGACCAGAGGCAATGGGCACAACCTGAAACACAGGAGCTTCCCTCTGACCATCAGGAAACACTTTTTCACCGTGAGGGCGACCGAGCACTGGCACAGGTTGCCCAGGGAGATTGTAGAGTCTCCATCCATGGAGATACTCAAAGGCTGTCTAGACATGGTCCTGGGCAACTGTCTCTAGGTGGCCCTTCTTGAGGAGAGGGTTGGACCAGATGACCTCCAGAGGTGCCTTCCAACCTGAGCCATTCTGTGATTCTGTACCCATTGTAACCTCTATCCACCACCGGCTGTGGACCCCCTCCTGTTTCTAGCACTACTCTGCATTCACTGGGCTTTTTCCCTGTCACCACAAGTTTTACTTTCACTGCTAGAACTGCAGCACAGCGTGGCGGGGGATGCATCATGCTAGAAAATGTCCAGTGATTCACCTGGGAAGAAAAGAGCTCCAGAGAGATCCTCCACTACTGTGGATTGAATAGCTCCATGGTCCTAACAGTTCACGTTAGCTGACATGCTGATTTCAAGTCCTTGACCACAGTTTTTCACACACAGTAGATCGACGAGTTGGAAATGAAAAGCGCGTGTTTGCTCTTGGACCTGTCTGCATTTAAGAAGACTCTAATACGAGGGAAGACATATGATAAGAGGGCTAGGATTTGATATTATGGTACTAGCTAGCACCCCCTGTCCTATTTGAAACAAGTGAGCGGCATTGGTGCTGGCACCCAAACACACCTCAGTCACCTGGGCTCGATGGCTACTGCCTTCTACCTCGTGCAGTCATCTGCAACCGTCCAAAGGGGAGCGCAGTACTACCAGGCTCCCACTGACTTGAATGGCCCTCAGAAATTTCCAAGGGTTTGGAAGACACCTCTTCATTCCTCTCTGGAAAAGCCGACATAGTTTTGGGTTATTTCCAGACGTTATGTTCGGGTGAGCCTGTTACTAGCTCCTGGATGTACAGGGAATCGGCAAACCTGAAGTCATTTCAGGTGCTATGCTGGACTGAGCAATGCCTTGTCTATTGGGCTGGAGAGGTTTCCCATTCCGAGCTGTGACACCATTAGTATTGTTAAGGGTATTTCATTTTATTCAGCTGAGTAATGGAACTGCCGTTGGGGCTCCAGTGGTGATGGTGGGGTTTGGATCTGATTTCCAGGCATAGAATGGAAGATACATTGTAAGGATGTAAGGATGAAATTTAAGAATAAATGAACTACGAGAAATTAATTTGGGCTTGTCCTTGAGCTGAAAATTTCTAATGGACATATAGCAAATGACGTAATTGCTATATAATAGGCTAAATGGTGGGGGGAAAAAATGTTTATGAGATCACTGGTAATTTAATATGATTACAAGATGGATTAAACCAAATTGAAATAATTGGAAGTAACCTTTATTCTTCATTTGAGAGAACTGCAAGAAATCAATGCAAATTCATTTATCTGAGCTGGCAGCAGAGATTAAGGCAGCCTTCTTACCTGAAAGGCTGGTAATATCCCTGCCTAAAAGAAAGAAAAATGACAGCTGCTCAGAAGTTTCTCAGGAACTACCATGGGCTTTCTAAGAATTGTTTTGATCCAGTGGCATCTGGAAGGATGAGAGATAGTCCAGATGGTGAAAGAGGCAGGCAGACCTCAGAGCAGTCTAAACAAACACAGCAATATGATCCTGAGATGTTTGTGGGGTGTTTGGTGAGAAGGAGCTTGGTGATGAAAACTGTGTCCATTTTTTTGATTCTCTGTATGTTCAAAAAAGCAGAGCTCTGTACATTCTTTTTAGTACAGAGAACTGTGCTGGAGGTGAGGATCCTTCATGATTTTTCATCTTAAAATCAACTAAACTGCACCAAATCCCACACTTATATACTGCACAATCCTTTTGCATTAGCGGGGATGAAATCTATGCCTGCATGCAGTTTAGTCCCCCAACTTGTGCAGGTAGCACATCACTACAGAAAAAGGAGTATTTGCATTAGATCACGACCACAGTTTTACAGACAAATTAGCATTTGCTTTATGCCTTACAATATAGCTGGCTTACACATTTTGCTGAGCTTAGCAAATACATCCTTTTGGAGATGCTCAGCAAGCATACATTATATAAATTATGAAGGTTTTACTAGCTCTTTTATCCAGATGATCTGGGAACTAGGAATCTTCATCCAGCTGCTCTGTGACTGAGATACCACAAGTGTTTAAATTTGGGGAGCGGGGGCAGGGAATGTTTACCAAGTTACTTATATGACTTTCCATGAGAGTTATGGGACTAACCAGAGTTTACCCACCATGACCTCGCACAGTGTTCCCAAAAAGACAATCAAGGAGGGAGGATTTGGGAATGGATAATAATGGGTTTTTAGCAGGTCGTTCCCAAGTGATAAACCCCAGGTAGGTCTGTTGCTAGGGAGGCCATAATATTTTCATCCTCACCCAACACCTCTACACTCAGAGGGTTTCCCATTGCATAAAACAAGTCTTGCTGCTGAAAGAAATACTGGGAGACAAGCTGGCCTCAACAGGAGATCAGCTTGATCTGAAGAATGCGATGGCCTTTTGCCAAAACACAGAAGAAAGCCAGGTCCTGAAAAGCCCTGTAGGCCACATCAATAATGAAAACTGAATTGAAGAATGTGAGATTAATGAGGGCAACTGGTAAAACAGAGAGCTTTTAATATCCTTAAAATCACTATTAGAAGGTGGCCCAGTTCGAGCAAATTATACATCAGAACAAAAATCACCATTGTCCGCTTCCAGAATTTCTGTGACAAAAATCTGGCAGCGCTGCCTCAGTGCTGTTGGAAGCAGAGCAAGCATAGACTCAGAGAGAAGCACTCAGTGAAAGAACTGCTGGAGTTTATTTCTAGATCAGAAGAAAAGAGCAACCATACAGTATTGAAAACCTATTTTAAAAACAGAAAAGGTGAAGGTTCTTGTTATAACTTGCTACAGCATGTGTTCCTTGAGGTCTTTAGGGATGGTATCTAGTGCCTAGGTAGCACTTTTAATGCAAAACAATAATGATGGTTTGTTTAAAATCTTGGGCACGTTTGGACCGGTTCTGAGTCTAATCAAAATGGTGAATGATTAAGAAAAATTTTGTTGTGCGAATACGCTGTTGGTTCGCGGAGCTCTACTTACAGGTACATAAAATGTCATGAAACTCTCCAGAGTGTGCTGCAAAAAGCCATTTCTGGAAAATCTAACAATTACAGGCACATGTACGTGCCTTATTGGCTGGAGAACATGGTCATGACACTAGCATGTAACTGGAAGCTCATTTAAACGGAGAGGGCCACTAGACACCTCTCCAGTAGTCCACCAGTAAAAGAGAGAAACACTCAATGTTTCAGCTACAACTGAAGAGCTGCTTCAGTTTCATAAAAAGAGACGTGAAAAGCAAAACATGCAAAAACATGAGAGAACTACTTACAACGCGGGGAGAATAACACCAACAGCAAAACAGCTTAACAGGAAGCAGCAGAAGAAAGAAGACCAAAGCAAGCTTCATGAATGCAAAACAGGTAAAGAAACAAGCAGTCCCCGAAGAATACCCTGGGCTCTGTATGGAGCAGCTGAGCAGGCCACCAGGAGTGGCTGGAAGATAGATAGTCTGCCTGCCACTTTCTACTGGTCTTATGTAGAAGAGTGCTGTGGGTGCAGAGACATACAGGCTGGTTTCGTGCATGTCTTACTAGCTTGGGTACCAGACAGTATGAAAGTAGCTACATTGCTTTTGGGATCAAAGTCCAGAGACAACGTAAACACTTTCTCACTGACTCTGAACCCAAGTGAATAACCTGAACCTGTCAGATTTCTACACCTAGGCTACGCAGATGTGTCTAGACCACACTCCAGCTGCAATAAGGAGCACAGCGCTATAAGGAGCCCAGCAATACAACACTGCAGTGCTTCTTCATAGAGCTGACACGCGTGATTCGATGATGCCCTTCCACTTGTGGACTGTCTCCGTATGGACTAAGGCAGTGAGCTCTGCACGGCAGCTTAGGTACTGGTAGGACTTACTAGCTTGGATGTAAGCCGTACTCACAGAGCGTGGCACCTGCCACCGATAACTTTTCCAGAATTAGAAGTGTGATGCACATCACCCTAACTGCAGTATTATTTCTACACTACTAGCCATGAAGAAGGTAACTATAGCAAGTAGCTGGATTTCTTTGGATTATCTTAATTATGCTGAATGCCCTGATCTGTTAAAAATATTTCTTGGTGCAAAAGAAATTTGTTCTTCAATAAAATAAATCAAAGTGTATTGCTATACACATTCCAAAACACCTGAATGCATAAAGAAGTATTGCAGGAAGAACAGGAAGAAAGTAGTTTTACTTATCTGCATCGTCAACGAGCAATGAATGCCTAAGCAACAACCAACCTTCATAAATTAAGAACGTCCCAGAAATACATGCTTTCAGTGCAGACCTCATACTTTTTGGTGAGAGGATATGGAAAACCACTAGGGTGACTAATAAAAAGATTGACTTATTCCAAAGTAAATGCTCCTAGGAAACCCTCAGAGAAGGATCTTCTTACAACACCAAGAATTCTAACTAGGACAAGCCCACATCAGCATCAAGCAGAGCAAGATGATTGACAGACACATTTAGGACACCACCACCATGACTTCCATAACAAGTACTAATATGGATACCATCTGGAAATCACAGAATGGGAGTTGGATGTGGATGAGCTTCTGTCAAAGTTGATCTCTATTTTTTCCTGCTATTTTTTGTGCAAGTTCCTGACTGTGATTATTTTTATATAATAAAAATTCTCTTGCTCATACGCAGTCTTAGCATACCTCTGGGTGGAGAAGTTCTGAGAGTTAAGGGCTTCAGGGGAGCAAATGTTTAGTTCTGCAAGGTTTCAGGGAAAGGTTTTAAGCTGGCTGGCTTTGCCATCATTTGTCATGATGGATCCTAACAATTTTGAAATGCCTTTTTCGCTGCCATGAACAGCAGAAAAACTGTAGAAGGATTGTGGGTTCCAGCGTATATTGCAGGTTGTTGTTATGATCAGGTATACATTAGTAACTTGTACTCCTGTAGGTCTCACAAGCCATACAAGTACTTAACTTGTCTGAAGACAAGTCATTCCTGCCCTGCCTGGTCGCATATGCATGAACTTCCTTCTGAGCCTGGAACACCTGCGTATTTTCATTGGACTTAGTTCTGCTTTATAACACTGAGATGAGACTTTCATCCTTTTAAGGAAGAGCACCTCACTTTATCACCTGCAAATTCTTACAAGCCCCTTCAAACTTGTCATCTTTCTGTCAGCAAAAATGGGATCCTGCAAGCTGTAATCGAGGCAATCCCCAAGTTATCATAATTACTCTCCGTCTAAAGCTAGCAGTTAGCTTCAGTTAGCACTGAAACGTCATAAAGTAAGTAGCTGTTGAGGCCTGTGATATAGAAAATATATATGCTTGGGTTCTCATAAATTGAGCTTTTAATTAACCTCTTTGTCAAAAGGGATGCGTTTGCACTAGGTAAATGAACTGTCTATTGATAAGTTGATACCAACAGAGGGCAGGCCAGGTGGCCAGCCTGGGTTCTCCAAAGCACGGTGGCAGATCACAAGCTAACGCTATCCGAGACATGTTTCACAAACTGGGGAGTCATAAATGAATACCCTATTTAAAACTGAAGTGTCATGACCGTGGGATTCAGGATATCTCCAGAAGTGCGTTTCTATTCAGCTGAATCACCAGTGTGCCAAGAAGTTCATTGGCAGAGCTTTGCTGCAAACAGCAGGTTGTAGCAGGGGAGAGAGTGCCAGGGCATCCAGCCTGTCAAGGGAGTCAGCTCCCAGCTCCAACCAGCTGCAGACGTGTCCCGGCAGCTCCTCGCTGAACAAAACACGGAGAGGACGTTGGGAATCGCTCCAAACACGGATAGCCAATAAAGTTTGTGGTTGCTCTGTTTCTTCTTGTTTGTTTTCTGGATCTACTTGCTAGTTTCTTAATTTATTTTACTTTTCATCTGGTCATCTGGCAAATGTCACCCGGTTTGGAAAACACTTTCAGCATGAGCTGGCAATAGCTCAGGTGGCCTGTCTTCAGGGGAGAGCAATATGTCAAACTTCCACTAAATTGTACCTATGGTATTAAGCCACACATGCTTAAATTAGAGTCTGTCCTGCTACCTTCTGGAAGAAAGTAGTGCAAGGAGAAGCTGTGAAAGAAAAGGAAGAGTTGCCTTCTAAGTACATCAAACTATCAAACTAGGAGAGAAGCCAGCCTAGTACTGGCTAAATAAAACATGAAATGTAAAAAAAAAAAAAAAAAAAAAAAAAAAAAAAAAAAAGTGGAAAGTGAAAAACTGTAACAAAGAGTAAGAAGATCAGTCAGCAATGCCATGAAGTTGTTGACCAAGAAGCAGATGGCAATAAATTGGGGCAGCTTCCAAGGATCATGGAACTAAGATAAGGAATCTCAACACTGAGAAATAAGGTGATCTGATATCTGAAGGCAGATGTAACTTTTTTCAGGTTACTAGAAACTTGAAGAAGTTGTTCTGAAAAAAGGTCAACTTGGTCACCTTAGATTTTAACCAAATGCTCAAATTGTATTCTTCTGTCCAAACCACAGTGAAGTTAATACTATAGTAACAGAAACAACCAAACAGAAGCAGAGAAAGGCTGAGGAGTGCTTCGCTTTACTGAAGGTGGGTCTCCGGAGTAAAGCAGCAGTAGCCCAGCTCGGTGCTGCACAGGCTGAGACGTCCGTCTCTCATGTCGCATCTGCTCTCCACGTAGGCAGGAGCAGGCAGGAGAGCCTGCCTGGGGGCAGGAAGAGGATCTTGCATCTTCCAGTCTAAGGCTGTCAATCCAGTGGGACACTTAGAGTCAAAAATACTGGAAACTTCCTCACAAGCACAGGAAATATAGGGAAAGGCATTTGGGAAAGAGAGAGCAGATTCTTAGAGAAGGCTGCCAGAAAGCAATTACTTGGTTAAGTGCACAAGCTCTGTCTCGGATGGGGATATTGCTCAGTGTATTTAGCAAATTAAGTTCCGTCAAGGAAATACAAGTAGAAAGAGATTGCTCTGATTTAACAGGAGGTGAAAAAGGAAGAAGCACTGGGCTCTGTTCCTCATCAGTCAGGAAAAAGTGACTTAGCTGGAAGAGGCACATGAATTACTGAAGGTATGCCTGAGTGTAAGTAGGAAAGGACATGCCTAAAGTGTGCTAGTATCCCATTTCCACTTTGCCCACCAAGAGATTTCTGGGACTGTGCTGTACTTGTCCTGCTTGACCTGTATGGTCAATACGCAGAGGCCCTTTTGCTTTCTTTAAGGGCTCCTAGTAAGCAAACGCTGGTTCTGAAGATGCATGGGAAAAGTCTGCCTTCATCACTTAGTTGGAATTTCAATACACTTACAAGATGTGAACTCATTCAGACAGGACGATGCAGATTTGACCGAGTCCTCATGGGTGAAGTTTTCAAGTTCAGCAGCAAGGGGGAAGACCACAAAGAGTGTACAGAGCTGTGCCAGGAGACTTCTTTAAAAGGCAAATACGAAGATGAGAGGGGAGGCTAAATGTGCTCAGATTCGACATCCCCACTACAGACATCTGCTTTGGCATTGGGCTCTCTTTGTAGTCAATGGAGAGCACCAGATGTTTCTGGGCTTGACTCATCCCATTTGAAAACTGGTATTTGTACCAGATCAAACAATCTGCACCTTGAATTTGGCACTTTCTCTCCATTGACTGTAAAGGGTAGACAGGGTGATTAGCTCAGCTGTAAATGCTTCTAACATAGATGTATAAAACCAAGTCAGAAGAAGTGGATGTTGGACCAGGGGACCTCCAAAGGTCCCTTCCAGCCTCAACCATCCTGTGATTCTGTGAAGCCCGGGCAAAATGCCGACATATAAAACTGGAGCAGCCAAAGGCAGCTGCCTCTCAAGGCATGTACCCAAACTAGCTGTTAAGACCAGTCTTTCGCAGCATTTGAAATGATAACAGGACAGTCATGAGGGGTCAGTGATATTGGCACTCCGTTTACTCATCCGGGTAAAAAAATGCAAGCTTTGACAAGATAGTACATACAGAAGCTCATTAAGAGATTGTCAGGAAAGCAATGGAAAACTTACTGAAGGGTCAGTCCTGTTACAGACAACCCTAATTTTGTTAAGATATTGATCTTTGTGCCATCGGTCATTGTCAAGAACAGAGAGAGCTGACACTGTGGCCCTTGGGAATTGAATAAAAAGCTTTTTACATGATGAGAGTTAGCAAACTACTAAATAATAATTTTTTTATCCCTGTGTGAGCAGACCAACAGATGTTGAACTGATGTCCGAGCTGCTGAGGAATATAAAGTGCCTTGGGCTGGCGGGAATAAATGTGCAGCTGCCCTAGGAAAAGGGAAAGATGGAGGCCTGCAACCAAAATGGCATGTTTCTGAGGAGACCATGATGGTCAAAGAAACAACTAACTTGGAAAAGGTCACCTTATTTGCCTGAAAGTCTCATTCTGCAACTAATTTCTGGAAATAGATCAACTCAGAGGAGTAAGTGTAGTCATCGCCAAGCTGTTTATGAGTCAGAGATTAAAGTGTGATAGGGTGTGAAAAAGTACGGAGGTGTGAGGAAAAGAAAGCGCTCCTCTGCGACTACTGTCAGATGCAGCATCTAACTGTCCATAGGTTGACTGCATTACAGAGGGAATGTAATACCCTTTGTAGTCATCACAGGATTCGTTTTTCAGTATTCTTTAGGTTTGCTTTTTAATGCAGTTGGCTAGTCCCTCCAGGAGCACCTTGACCTACGACGGCCATAATTCCCACCCAAAAAACCTCTTAAAATGTCCTCCATACTTTTCCTGAACTTGAAAAAAAAAATCACAAGTAACCTTTCTCATGTGTCCAAAACACTGCTAAGTACCAGCAAGTACCTTGGACAGATGGACATCCATAGTGGCTGTCTTGGACTAACAGCTGCTCAGAAGAAGGAAAGAGTTTATATTGCTTTACATACCCTTTTTATTCTCAGCACTTTCAGCCCTGAGGATTTTATCAGTAAACCCAAGGAAAATATTTAGGAGTACAGTGACAACAAATAATCTGTTTCCCTAATTCCCCCACCCCACCAATCCCACCTACCGCACTCGAGAGCTGTAGCCCTCTCTGGGCTGCAAGGTGAGGTATGCATTCATCTCCACAACACAGTTTTCCCTCTGGTGGTTAGCATTCCTTTCCCATTCGTATCCCAAAAATGTACATTTACTATCCAAATAAGTAGTCAGGAACGTGGCTAAGAGGAAATTGAGGAGAGAAGGAGAAAAAGGAAAATCAAAACAGCAAAATTCTTGCTAAGTATTGAAAGTACTCCTTGTCTTACTCAGAAGCAGGTAGAGAGAGAAAGACGGATGCATTAGGTCGGCACCGGCAATTTTATATTCAATCGCTTTATTGCTTTCCTGATATATTCAGTTCATGAGAGACCTGATTCTCTGCTTTGCTATCCAGTTTTAAATCAGGAAATCATGGAAGGTAATACCCATATCTTTCACTGTGCTAAATGAAGTAAGCCAGCTTATGTGGCAGGGGAGTAGATGATCTAACAAACAGACCTATTTACTTGAATATTTTAGGTTAGTACTGTTTAATGTCTTAGTTCCTCACAAAAGTATTTCCTCGCATTCCTAGCCAAAAGAAATGTTCGCAGCAGCCAACAATCACTGCCCTGAAGGAGCACACAGGCTTTGCTGCTGGTCAGCACTTCCAAGTCCCATGTGTGAGGTGAGTTAAGGACCAGCAGCAGATGTCACAGCAGGACCAACGTCAACCAGGACTAAGTCTCAGAAATATGGACTCCTGTGCACAACATCAGCAAGGACGTGCTGGGGACACCAATCACTTTAAAATACACTGTCCTGTGTCTTGCAATGCCTCCAGAATATCTGACCCTACCCTGAACAAGCACAGTGTCTCCAGGCCTGGGCAGTGAATCTTCTGGTGTTTGGTGCACTCAACTCTAAAATCACACACACACACACCAAAAAAAAAAAAAAAAATCCAAGAAAAGCTTTGGTGGTGAAAACATTGCAGGAGGAGCTCACAGCCTTCCAGAAACTATAAAAGCAAAAAATTTGAAATTAATAGAAGCCTCTTTTCAGCATGCTTTAATAGTCTCCATTATTTAGCTGATTTTCCATCTTGTCCCGAAGCATATTCCCATGTTTGGTCATTTCTCTCCCTCTGGGATTTGCTGTGATGCCATCAGTAATTACATGCGTTACGGGTGGCAGACCACAATTAGGCATTCTCAGCATCTCAGCCCTTTTCAGCTTCTGAAATTGGGGCCTGTCCCCTTCTCCCCAGGAATCGCTGTGGACTCTCTCCTGGGCAGCAGGGCCACTGGCTTCCATCTTCTTGGCTGAGCTCAGATTTACCACTGCATCCCCTCACCTCCAAAGATGACTCTCTCTTTTAATTTTTATTCTCTGCTTTCTGTGCTGGCTGAAGTTGCTTTAAGCTACTGACCCCCATCACTTATTTTTTAAACAACAACAAAAAAATGGGATGATAAGTACCTTAAATGGAGTGCCCCTAAATTTGACCCTCAAGTGAATCCTGCGAAGGTTAGCCCGCATGACTGTTGTAAAGGCAGCTGCAGTCGCAGAAGCCTGGAAGGGCTGGCCCGTGACCCATTTTAAACACACAATCACTGATTCATAGTAGAAATCTCATTGTGGACATTCATTTTTTTGAAGAACTGCTGAGCAGCGGATAACAGCATATCTGCGAATTAAATCCAGTTCAATAAATAGTGCAAAATTAAATCATTCAATGTCTGGTCTGCCTTGAGCTATACTTAAGCCCTGTGCATGATCAACAGATTAGCATGCGAAAAAAAGCAGCTTAATCTGTCCGCTGCAGAGATACTTTTATTCCTCTGTGCTGCAAATTGTTTTATCTTTAGATACTACACCAGACAAGGTCTGCCTTTAGGTCTCAGCAGATGGTGTGGCTAGAGGAGCACGAATTTCCAATTTATCCTGAACCCTGGGTATTTATGTTGTGTCCTTTTAATGATAATACTGTTTTCAATTCTCGCCAAGAGCTACATATTTGTCCTTCTTATATTTATTACAGTAATATTGCCAGTCAAGATCAACACAGACAAACAAACGCTGAGAGGCTTAGGCATGGGAAATGACTGGTCCCAGGCCATGCAGCAATTCAGCACAAAAGAAAAAGCGATGGCATCCAGATATCCTGAATCCTATTCTAATGCCTTCTCTGTAACAACACACTGCCTGCTGTGTGGCTGTCGCTTATCCTTTGAATTAGCACTTTATACTAGGACATTTAAATCCTAAATGTTCCTCACCAGGAACTTCAATTAATTAACAAAGCTGGCATTTCCAGCCTTTCTTTTCTTAAACGGAGACTGTTTTTATTTTTTTTAGAAGGCTTCATAGCTGTATGACTACACCACTGCACTTAAAATAAAAGTAACTACAGTAGGTTAATATAAGGCTCAATCCAACAGAACATGAGTTTTTCTGGTGCAGCAGGAGCATGCTTCACTTTCAGCAGAAACAGAGAAGTGAGAGCGCTCAGCCCTTTGCAGGATGAAGCCACGATATACTTGCAGTGTTACATACACTGGTGCCAAAGCACACCAGGCTTTGAGTATACCAATGTATACCATACATTGAGACCATGCTCAGGTGCCTGGAATATCACCACACAGTCTTTGGCATCTAAAAAACCAGAACATCACTAGCATCAGTTGCATTTCATACCTGCAATTCACTTAAATATAGGGGCATATCAGAATAACAATGAGACACGCTGGCATATTCATATATTTTTAAATATGAAAAGAAATCCCCCTACTGTACCCGGCGATGTTCTGCAGTCTGCTCTGATACCCTCCTTCATTTATGCCAGCTACTTCCATCAGATGTTTTCTGCCAGAGTGCCTGAATAAATTAGAAAGCTGCTGGCACAGGGGATTTTTCAAACGGAGCAGTGGGATTTTAATTTAGTAATTCTTTTTAATAACTAATGTAACACCCTCAAACCCCTATGTGAGCTCACGAGCTACACGCCGAGTCAGACTCACCTCGGGTGCCAAATCCCGATGACAATCCATCAGCCCGTGACGGCTGTAAAAGCAACGTGGGCTACCGAGTGCCGCAGTGGGGTGATGGTACCTCACCTGCAGCTGCTGAGCTACAGGCTTATGCGAGAAGAGAAAAGCTGGCCTAGGAATAGGTTTATACGTCAAATGGTTTACTTTTGGTAAGCTTTCATGCAATTTTCCTCTGTCAAGATTTCAGAAATGAGTCAGGTGATCCGTGACCCAGTTTTAAACAGGAAAGTTACCCCACCTGCTATGTTTCCAAGAGCAAGGATGGTCATCTGGTGGTAGGCAATACTAAGGAAAAGCAGTAGTTTTGAGTTGTATTTTTCCAATGAGTTGATGTTTGAGCAGCTGGCTTTGTTGTGCAAGAGGTTTTGTTCTAATATTAATTTCTGTAGTGACGTCTACTAAAAAAATGGCCACGTGTGTTTAATAAGACTATTCAGTGTGATAAGGCTGTGTTGAGAATTTAAAAACCTGTTTGTGTCTGTCATACTATTTTTCTGGAGAAAGACATCAGAACAACAGAGTCTGTAATGTGGAGAATGGTGAGCACTTTTTCAGCTGCTTGCTTAAAAATAACTGCATTTTTAGTGACCTACTTCGAATTCAAGTGGCCATGAGTCTCATGCTTGATTCATGTGTAAATCTTGGAGGCTGGAGTTTGTAAAATTCCTTAAAAAAAGAATTAAGTGAGTCTGAGATGTCTGATATTTGAGGAAAGACTGACTTTCCAGACTCTCCAAAACAGATAACCATGGGAAAAGAAAACATCCTGTTGTCAACAGCTAAGCCTCCCAGATGCTCTCCAGTTCCCCTCAAACCAGCGAGAAGCACTGTGCCAGAAAATGGCATTTTATGTGACAAGCTCCTTGCCTCCAGTGCCAGGCTCTGCCCTTCCAGAGTCCCGAGGGCTGGGGAAACAGAGTAGGTGAGCCCCCGGCTTTTCCCCACATTTTCTCTTGTTTATTATTATTGCCAAAGGGGCATCCATCCCCTTGTTATTTTTCTTTTTTTTTTTTTTTAAATGTTGTGACAAGGGAAGTGACAGCTTTGTGCATGTAAGGCTCACATATCTATGCGCAGCCCAGCCAACGTCAGCAGCCAAAGAGACGCAGCCAAAGAGACCAGCGGTAAGGCCATGAAGTCTCAGCATCTTTTAGACGTTGTCAGGTTTGCTGCGAATACACAGATCAGCTGGGCTCCTGCCATCAGTCTGTCCGTGTCCAGCAAGCGTTAGTCCAGCTAACCATTTTAATTTTGTCCAGGATGCCTGGACAGGCAACGGTGTGGGCCACCAGAAGTTCAAAGAGTGCAGAAGCTCGGAGTACATCAGCAGCGCTCCGGCCAGAGCTGCAGGAGTGATTTTTGGAGTTGAAGGCTGTAGGGTTGGACAGAAAAAAATAAAAGCTGTTGGTAAGGCCAGTGATAGGAGAGTGTAGGTGAGAAAAATTTCCCCAGATTTAACACGATCCTAAATATTTTCTTAAAGAGAGTCTCTGAGCTATTCTATGCACCTAAAGTAACCGAGAGATTTGAGTCTGTCATGTGCTCTTGTTTAATTAAGGGTTGTTAAGAGTCCTACTGAAACTATTTTGCTAATGTTTGTATTATAAAGGCACTGTGACAGTAATGTGAGAATAACAGGAATAATCCTGTCATCATAGCAAACACTAAAGGCAGCTCTGTAACTGGCTCTGAGTTTGTGATGCAAAAAAGAGTAGTTCTGCTTTTCTGGTCAGCTACATTTTATGTTTATTCAGTAAAATTCTCTAGTCTAGACTACTTGATCAAACTCAAAGTTGGTTTTAGAGTTTATATAAGGAAAGCTAATCTTGGTATTAACAGAATGATTTTGATATTGAATTTACTGTACTGAGCATAGCATAGTAAAAAAAAAAAAAATCAAGACCTGACTTTAATTTCATTTCCACTTTAATCCAGTTTATTGCAACTTAGTATTATAATATGTAGTGTAGCTTTGGTGACGTGTTTTCTTGACTCTACCAAACTGAAACCATAGCTGTTTCATGTCGATAAACTTATGATTCTTGCAGCTGCATCCCAAGAGCCGCCTTCTGAGGATGCTGCTTGTGGACTGATGCAGGCTGACGCAGAAAGGCATAATGTGAAGAGCAAACAGAGTTAATACAAGCAGAAGAACTGCAAGGTGCAGACAGGGAGTACCCTTTCTGGTTTTGTTATAAGTAACTTGTTTTAGTCTGTTGCAAAAGCTATGTTGTTCAAAGAGAGACTGAGAAAATGAATTCTTTTTTTATTCCTGAACTGCAAAATTACACATCTTAAAATGGTAGTAGAAAGACAGCAGTCCAGTTTGATTGGCAAATTAATTGGCATTGAAATATTAGCCATGTGCTGTTTCATTTGGTCTGGGTTTTTCCCAAACTGAAATAGATAAACCTACTTCGAATTTTAAAATCCTTTCACACTTTTAATTTCCTGTAAATACTGTTTAAGATGTTTTGCATTACAGTGGAAACCTGTGTGTTTTTTCAGCTGAGAATTAATCGCCTTACCTACTGATTGCTGATGAGGGTACTGATGACTGACGAACGTCCATCATTTAAAAACTTGAGATATATCACTATAATCTATTAAACCTATCAAATTGTTTTAATTTTCTTGACTATCTTCTCATTCAATGGCAGCAGAAGTTGAGACAGACAGCATTCAGCAAAGCCACATAGTTCGATGCTGACATCAGTTTTACTTTCATCATGAGTCAATTGGAGGCATCGCTAATTCGATCAGAAAAGACGTTAAACGCTTTCTAGTTGAGTGGATTATTGGGCAGAAGGAATTGTGATCGAGGCAGTAAAACTCCATCCTGCCACACGTAGGGCTGGAACTCAGATCACAGGGAGCGCTTATTTGGGCCATGTTGGGAAGGAAAACAGGTCTCCTAACACAAACACAGATAATTTTAATGACTTTAATTGTTTTCACAGGAGCCTTTTGAAGAGAAACTCAATTTTTTTAGGACTCCCACAGGATAAAGACAAATTAACCAAGTAAATAGACACAGGGCATCTTAGATCGCAGACAAAACATTTAAGCAAACTGATCTCTTTGACTTCCTTGCAGAATAACCATCAGGCTTCCCCAGAGGAAGAGGGGTAGCACTGAGCAATCCTCGAGCAATCCCTAGGTGTCATCTGAACCCTTGAAGGCAGTAAAGCCAAACTACTGTGAAAAGCGGTGATTTAGATTTCCCTACAAAACGTTTTTGTCAGTACTGTAAGGTGTGGTACATCAAAGCCCAAGATACTCTTGGATGGAGACAGTTTGTGCTGTAAATTAGAAAAAAAAAGAGTTTTATAAGAAGAGCAACAAACAAAATGGATCAAGAATGAGGGAACTGAGATTAAGAGTTTCCCAAAGTACCAGGCATGGCTGGATTGACTGATATCCTTGATGACTGTCAGTAAGTCAGGACGCCGAGGCCCAGACAGCTGGAAGAGGGCCATGTACTCCTGACCGGGTCTGTGTATTCAGGAGGTGTCCCTCAGGAGATGACCCAAACCAGAGCCTCAAAGAGGGTCCTCAGCGTTCATCAAGTGAAAGTCTGCTATGGCTGAGTTACTCAAGAGGCGAGGTGATACCACTGCTAAGAAATGCCTTTATTTCAAGTAATTCTGTAGACTGTGAGCTTGGGTGAAACCCATTTGGAAGCTCTATCACCAAGACCAAGGAGATAAACCCCCAAAATAGCTGAAATGTGAAGGAGCTGCTTAGCTACCTGGTTCTGCTCAGTTTGGAAGAAGGCATGACTCTTCATGGCGGAGAAGGTACTTGACTCAGTCCCAGTACTCAAGAGGACACCCCACCCCCTTTGCAAAACAGCTGTGCCTGCATCCAGGAGACTCAGAGAAGATACACCCTTGCCATGTTTGTGTGGTGCTTACTGTGGGGATACACAGGCAATAACCCACCGGTACGTTTCTATTCTTTTAGCAATTATTAGTGAGTAGAGGTGGGAGAGCCCGGCCCGTACAGCAGCGACTCAGCTCAGACGTGGGTGGGTGTCCAGCACATCCCTCAAAGGGACTCTTGGCAGAAATTAAAGCCGAGAGTGCAGAAGATGATTGTCAGCTACAAAGTGCCGGGCCCCTGAGGGCACCCACTGTCCCTGCCCAGCCCCGCCAGGCTCCCCCCAGCCTCCCATGGCCCAGGACCCCCTTTCAGCCCAGCCCGGAGCCATCAGTTAGGAAAGGTCCCGATCAGAGGTCTCTTACTTGAGGTAACTTACCTTCATCAGAACTCAGATAGAGGCAGCTGTGGCAACAATTTCAAATACTTAAAATATTTAGTAAAATTTTCTGCCTGTTTTACCAGTAGTCTTGCAGCATTTTCAGGAGGTGTTTCCAATGGCAGGTTGAAGGGGAAATCACAAAAAAAAAAAATCCCCGAACAGTAAAACCACAAAGTATGGCAATTTGTCAAAACAAGATGTAAAACAGGGGCTTCCTTCCATCTCACCCCAGTACCAAAACAAACGTGAGCGGCTCTCTGTAGCTCCTGCCTGGGCAGCTGCTTCAGCCTCCGGTGGGTCAGTGCTCTTCCCTGGAGGCTGGGTGACTGGACCATCCAGCAAGAGGATAAAGAAAAAAAGTCTGTAGATAGGAGGACTGAGAACAGTGAAGGAAGGATCCAAGAAAAAACAACCAACAACAAAAAAATACAGCAAAGGCTGTAACAATAAAGCTTCCTGTAAGTAGAGCAGAGGTACGGGGCATTTGAATTCATGCTCCAACCTTGGCTGATGAACCTCACGGCCAGCAAGCTGGAACAGCCTGATTTGACCCATTCAGTCCTACCACCAGTAATGCCTACGTGCTCTTCTCCGTACAACCCAGTCCAGCAGTAATAAATGATGCGGGAAGCCTGCCTGGACAGAGGATAATTCCAAGAGGTGCAGAGATCAGGTTTTCCCAGAACATTTCTGTACTCAGCCCAAAGGTGATAGGCGGAATGGGCAGGAATTTCTCCTGGGAGGAGAACGTGAAGAGTATTGCAGAAACTGTGCTGAGATCAGCTTGAAGTTTTCAGGCTGCATTTAAATACTTTCTGTTTGAGCTGCATGGTTGAAATTAATTTGCACAGCAGCTCTGCAATCGCATGTAACATTTTGTTGTTGTTGTTCAGCTAGAACATTAGTTCTCTCATTTGTAAATCAGCCGCTATATGACCTTTTACTGTGTGGTTTTCTTCTGTTCACCCACTTGTTTAATGAGTTTGGTTTGTGGGTTTTCTCTTCATTTTTCTAATAGGTATTGCAAGAGTGAAGCTACTGTGAGAGCAGAAGAGCAGACAATTTCTGTGCTAAAGCTTTAGTAAATTTTGTAAGACAATTTTCACAGCCATATAAAACCTAAAATTGCATTAAATTGTCTACATAGCTAAAGCAGCAAGGAGCCTGACACTTAACATTTGCATACTGCCCAGAGTAAATTTGAGCAGTCCCCCCTTCACAGCAAACTTGTGTGAGCATTTTGTCCTAATCACTTTTTTTCTGCCAGGGTGCTGATACCTAATGCATCCTTTACTTCTTACTCCCACCTCAGCTTGGTCCCGAGAATAAGAAGTGCAGGGAGCAGATGCCTCTCCTGGGACTGCAAGACAGCAGCACCCTGGCCTCATTCTGCAGCTTTGAGAAGCAACCTCGACAGAGTGAGTAGGAGTAAAATATCTGTGATAGCTGATGTGCAGGTCAGTGCAGTTGTCTCTGTTTCTTACAGGGATTCTCGGAAATGCATGAGTCTGCGCAGGCGTGGCCACACATGGGGGTCCTACCAGGAAAGCTTCTCTTGTCCTCACAGACAAATAGCACAGCTTATTGCTTCCAGTTTTTAGTATAATAAGCTATATGTAGTCAAAGTTTATTTTAGATCTTAACCGTGAAGATTTCCTTTTAAAACTATTGCTATCTAGCAGCTTATGATCAGCTCAGTGGGGCTCAGCTTCAGCTGGACGTGCCTGTACTCACAACGACCTCTGTTGAGGTGCCACAAAATGAAGTGATGGCACTGGAGACTCAGGCAGGGTTGTCCTGCAGAGCCTGAGGAAATGTGGTTAGCCAGTGTGCAAGTTCTTTGTTGATAAAGGTTACAGTCAAACCAAAATGGTTTTCATATAGTGTTTTAAGCATATGGACGCACCACTAAATAAATGGTGCGCTGCAGCCGCATAGTTATGCTATGATCCCTTTGGCCAGGTTTTGTAAAGCTTGTAGTGAAGGCCCAAAGCAAGAGACTGACACCAATTTTTAAAACTGTTGCAGTCATTAGACAGCTGAAAAAAGAAATGATGGCCTGCTGACTACCACTCAAGTTGGGAAACCCCAATTAACAGCATAACCAACCCAGGGAAGGCTTCCTCATTAATAACCAGTGATGACAGCCAGGGAGCTAAACTGGTTCCCAGAGGTTCCAGGAACCCAGGAGTTTCCCAGAATCACTACCTTTTTGCCCACTAACATTTTCCTCATAAAAGTTAGATCATCTGGCACAAGCATACACAAGAATAAATTTCAAGTGAATTATACATTCTGGCATTTATCTTTCTCCCATACAGGCACAGTAATGTCTCCTGGAAATCATTTGCATCAGAAATTCTGAATTCTCAAAATGATCTTTAGAAAACTTGATGGGTCAAATTTATGAAGTAGGTGCAGTGATTGAGCCCTCAGCATTTTCATTTGCACATGCTAGTACAGATATGCACATAAGACTGAAATGAATAAAAAGGCAGATAGATTCTTGGCCCAAAAATTATATTCTGTGCATGAAAGCGTTGCCTTATGAAGGCACAGGAGAGCTGTAAGTATTTTGTTACAATGGCTGTCAGAGGGTTTTTTGGGGGGGAGAAAAATAATCCCCGGTTAAAAATAGGTCGCAAATTTTCTAGTTCATTTCTTCGCTTGACTGAACTGTAAAAGATTTAGTTCCCTGATTATACCAACACAATGGCTTAACTTGTTGAGTTGCGAAAGCTTGCTGTTATTCTTAATCAGCACCTCTAGTTCAGCAATCGTAAGCCTGTGACAATGAGAGAAAACAGAAAAAGATGCATGGTTTCTGCCGTTAAAAACAATTATTTCCCACGCATTTTAGTGTTGAGGCACTTCTGTGAGACCCCCAAACACGTTACCATCAGAATAATTTTTCTTCAGCCGCTACTGTACCTTGCCAGGCAGCGGGAGGCTTGCTGGCTATTCATGTAGCGTAAGCCTGTTTCTGGGTTGTGAGATGACTGTCTTGCTGCTAACAGGCTAACAGAGCACGGTCTGTGGGGAAAACGCTTAAAGACTTCAGATTAGAGTCATCCTTGGCGTAACTTAGAGATACTCAAGTTACATTAGCATTGAGTTGGATTGCAGAATAGATGTTTTCTTCTTTCATTGTTACCGATTTATCTGAATTTCCACTGTTATAAATAACAACAGATTTTTCCTTCTGAACTTCCTCTTGAGCCTCAACAAATTCATATACTTGCTTTGCTCTGCCTTCCACCCCCTGCATTTTCTTGTTGCATTTCCTAGTAGCATTTTCTATCACCTGCAATGCAGGCAGTATCTTCTTTTCTTAGAGGAAAGCTGAGGCGCTGACAAGATGACTGATGCCATAAAAGGGAGCATCACAAGATCGCTGATGACATAAAAGGGACCATGATTTCAATTTATTAAAAACTCTGCTTTCAATTTTTTTTCGCCATTTCAATATCCAGATCTCACATTCTTGGAAAAGCCACATCTTGGAAAGGCGGAGAAGCCAGCTAAGACCACAGAAAATCCCCACTCTGACACTTACGGTGTAGTATACTAGTAATAGGTTCACCTTTAAAAATCAGCAGTGGAAATGAAATGTAGCTCTTCTCTCGGGCGCAGAAGAGCTCCCCTAGCTGGGTACCCGTCAGGCTGCTGCAGCTGGTTCAGGCACGCTGGACTGTGCTGTCGAGCACCCCATAGCCCACAAGCAGGCTGCAGCGCTGGTTTTCACCTCACCTGAACACTTCCCCAGCTCACGCTCTGTGCCCGGCTCTTATGTCAAGCAGCAGAGAGCAGCAGCGCACCTAACTTTAGAGTTAACTTTACCAGTTCTCAGTTAGGAGTAACTGGAGAAATTTGGGAGAGAGGAGTGAGGAATATGCCTCCTCCCTTCCAATTCTACACGGTCCCCAGTCTCAGCCGCTAGCTCCCCTCAGCCTGGAGGGGCACTGAGGGGTCTCGTACCTTGCCGCTGTCCCCGCTCTTTTGCAGAGAGCCACAGGGTGGTATGATTCACATGGTGACTACTGGATTATATTAACCAAAAGCTGAAGCTGTACACCTGCCTTCTCTCAAAGCAGCCCACAAACTCAGAGTTTGAACTTCTTCCAGTTCAACTAGCGGAAGGAGTACACAGACGAAGACAGTCATGAACACCAGTTTTCCTGCCCCGTTTCCTTGTCTTTCTTGCAGGTACTGAAGAGTGGCCTCAGAGGTATGTGCAGAGAGGAGAATTACCACCTTCTGCATATGGCTTTGCATCTGAAGTCCCTTCCACCTGGCTGCTCAGCAGCCCCCAGGCTAGAAGTCTCCTCTCCTTTTGTCCAACTTTCCACTTTCTTCATGTGCTCTAAATTTCCACCGAGCCTCTCAAAACTTCTGTGACATTTTTGACCTTTTGCAGGCCCTCAATCTCTGTTCCTCTTTGGGGGAAACTCCACTGCAAAAAATCCCTTCTGCGCTGGCCGCCTCGCCTGGACCAGCTTCTCCATCCCACTATTCTCAACACATCCCTTCTGAAATGGGAGCTGCTAAGACTGATCTTGTATGTGAAACATGTGGTATTGCATATGTTGAAACATCTGATGACAAAGCAACTTCAAAAATAAAAATATTGTCCTAGGTTGTCTGCTTCTTGAAGCTTTTTAAGCTACCGTTAACCACAGACTTCCTTTTGGCTGAAGCCTGTGAGTGACAATATGAGCAAGCACAGCGCTCATTAACAGCCAGGATGTTTGAGGGCGGTGCTCCCTGTGCAAAGCATATTTAATTTTATCAGCTAATCAAGCTATTTTTAATCACAAAGCGCTCTTTGAAAATGACAAGAGCATGCGAGAGCTGAAAGATGGCTAGATACAGAGGCAACTATTTCTATTTTGAAACCTCTGCTGAGAAGATAAAAATGATTCTGAGGCTGAAACACAGTGTTCCAGCATTTGCTGTCTCTCTTGTCAGCAGAAGTACCGTGGGAGATGGAAGGGCAAAAATTAAGTTAGAGAGACAATACACAGGAAGCCAATGTTATGTTAGATTAAAAACAGCCAGTACTTTCAGTGACAAGCTTGGAAGCTAAAAAGGAAATACTGCTATACTAAACTACGCAAAACATGTTATGCCTATATTCTTTTTTTGACCCCTTTATAAAATAACATAAAGCACAGAATTATCACCAAGAAATGGCAGGAGCTAGATGCCAAACGGGCAGGCTGCTTCGCAGATCGATGAAGAAGAACCTGGTTGCCTCTCTCGGGTACGGAACTGTCCTGCTCTCAGGAGGAAATGCAAAAGATCATCTGTATATGTAAATGGAGTCTTTATGGCTCATAGAAAAAGCCTAGATGGGGGAAAATCATCCCCCTTCTCTGTGCTGAAGAGAGAACAAATTAATACAGAACTGAAATGCGAGAAAAGCGAAAGCCAATCTCTTCCCAGCTCTATTCAGACCAGCAACCCGCTCCCCAGTGCTCGAACTGGGTACTTCCCGTGACCCCTCAGGAAGGCTGGAGCTCGGCAATTTCAAGCCGAGCTCAGGCACCTGCTGGGTGGCAGAATGAATACCGGCCTTGCTGGAATCTCCCCACGCCTAAAAAGCCCTAACCCAAAAAAACCAAAGTAAACACTTACAGGCTAATCCTCTTTCCGTAGAGGAACCCACGCGAAGGTGCAGAACAAAACATTTACTCTGGTTCTTTCTTGGTTTGATAATCTTTTGACAACGGACTATGCTTTTATCTTAGTAAAGATGTAGCCTGTGGTAAAGTGATTTGCGTCTTCCACTTTTTCCAGAACGGTTGCCACAGAAGTTTGTAACTCCGTCGTCTAACGTAGTAACACACACGTAGTTTTATTTCTATGGTTTCTCATTTGTCTGGCAGGCCATCTTACTCTGTGAGATGTAGGCAGGGGCAGTTTAGGTTGGATATTAGGAAAAACTTCTTCACCGAAAGGGTGGTCAGGCACTGGAACAGGCTGCCCAGGGAAGTGGTTGAGTCTCCATCCCTGGAGGTATTTAAAAGATGGGTAGACGTGGTGCTTGAGGACATGGTTTAGTGGTGGACTTGGCAGTGAGGTTAACGGTTTGACTCGATGATCTTAAAGGTCTTTTCCAACCTTAACGATTCTATGATTCTATGATTCATTCTTTCCAAGACAGTTTTACTTCAGTTAGGCAGCTTTAAGACCTTGATTTTAGTTTTTAGACAAGTACGTGTCATAGAAACCAATACAGGATTAGTTTAAGGTAACACATATTACACTGCGGCTCCTTTGTCAGCGATGGTGCTGGTGCTGCTCCCAACTCGGCATTTTGGCTTGCAAAGGGGAAATCCCAGCAGCTCAGAGTTACCCATTCTCATCTGCACGTCTCAGGATCCCATCTTGGTAAATCTTCCAAAATTGCTATTTTGCATGATGCCACAGAAGTCAACTACACTGGAGATGCCTCTCAAAATACTAGATACACGTTTTTTGGATAGGGGGAGTTTTTTTGGCGTGTGGTTTTATTCTGTTGTTCTCCTTTCATCGCTTGAGGGTCTGGATGAAATCCTGGCCTTTACAGAGTCAGAGCTGAAACCCGCACTGGTGTATATTGCTGTTTAAAAAGCCCAAAGCCATGATGAATATAAGCGGTGAAATGTATGTTGGGGCAGAATTTCCTTTCCAATGCCATCATTTCTACATTCTTCTGCTCAGGAGCCTACAAGTCTTGTTTGGCACCACCTACTCGCTCAGCACGCCATAAACCGCAGGAACCCCAGTCTTTAACACTTACTTAAAGAGGTCAAGTCAAGTGTTAGCAGGCAGACTGCTGGCTCGCCACCTGGACAGAAAAGCAGCATGCTTTTTCTCTCGCGTTGCTTTGTGCTCCTTGTATTTTGCCCAACAAATTTGAAATAAGATTATTCTTTAATAGCTAGACATTCAGACAACGTGCAGCAGCTGCAAAATCCCTGTCTATATATCTATACTATAGAAGGAGCACACTTAGAACCTGTGCAACTAGTGGGTCATTTCTGCGCCCTGTTGTATGCAATATCATCGACGAAGGTTGCGTCATGTGCCTTACCACCGTTGCACACATACATACCGCATAGACTATTGTGGGAGTCCAAGCACCACACACCGAGGGTGAGAATTGTGTTATCCTCGATGAATTTCACTCTGCACACCATACTTAAGTATTAGTAGTGTTTTACAGAGGATGCCATCCATCGCCTGGGGGTGAGGACAGTCAGCAGCCCCCGCTACACAGTCAGCAGGACGGGGACATCGCTTTCCGGCCAGGTGGATGCCTTAACCAGGACATCTCCTTCTGTGAGCATCTGCCAAGGTCAGGCAGGGGCTGGGCTAGAGATTTTGAGACTATACATTCATACACCTGAAGGCAACCTCTTGTTGACTCGCCATCCCACAAGAGATTTATTTAAGCTAATCTTAGATGTCTAACAAAACTAGAAGTGTAAGCCTGAGCCGGTAACGTTATGCTCCCACTGTAGTTAATAAAGAGAAGGGTTATCAGAAGGCTATCAGACATCCAAGACAGGTTGAATGTCCCTCTGTGGGTGCCCATTTTTTCCTACCAACTGCAAAGGGTGACCAGCTCAGACAGACACGAAACTTTTGGGTGCATAAACTGGAGCAATGAGTCACGATCGAGATGTCCGTGTATCTCATCAGCACGCACACAGACAAAAGCGTGGCTGAGAAATCCCGCAGCTCTCTACAGCGCCGAGCTGCAGTATTTCTGAAACCCACTGCAGATTTTAATAGCTGTCATCCATCCTAAAAATACATTTGCACCTCTCGTCGGTACCGTAGCGTGTTCTTTCTCTGGAGACCTGCTGGAGCAAACGCTGCTCCCTCGGGTCAGCCTCAGCTGCTCGGCACCTCTCCTGGCTAACGCGCCGCCTTTGCGGTGCGCCCTTGCCCGGGCGGGGGTGACTCCCGGGAGGCCGAGCCCGCCCCTCCGGCCCTGCCCGTGGGGCGGGAGGGAGAGAGGGAGAGAGGGAGGGCGGGCGGCCCGGAGCCCCGCGCAGCGGCAGCGGCGGCAGCGGCAGCCCTGGCCCCGCCGGCGGCGGCGGCTCCTCAGGCGGCGGCGGGCGCAGGTGCGGGCGCTTCCGCGTCGCGCTGTGAGGGGGGGGGGGGGAGGAGGCGGCGGCGGCGGCAGAGGCGGGCGGGCGGCGGGGCCGGCGGCCCCGAGTCGGGCCGGCGTGCCCGTGGGCGTGCTCCCCGGCGGGGAGGGCCGCCCGCAGCCCACACCCCCGCCGCCGGCGCCGCTAACTTTGCTTCTCCGCGGAGAGCCGCCCTCCGGCAGGCAGCGGGTCGGCGGAGCCCCGGCGGTCCGGAGCCGCCCGCCCCATCCCCGCCGCGATGAAGGGCCGCCGGCGGTGGCGGTGGCGGGGGGAGCACCGCCGGTTCGCCGCGGTGCTGGTGCTGTACACGCTGCTGCTGCTGCTGCTGGTGCCCTACGCGCTGGACTACGGGGCCAGGCGGGGGCGGGCGGACGAGGAGCCGCTGCTGCGGCGCTGCCCCAGCCTGGAGGAGGCGCTGAGCGAGTGGGGCTGGGAGCAGCGGCAGCCGCCGCTGGAGGAGGAGGAGGAGGAGGCGGCGGCGGAGGGCGGCACGGCCGGGGCGGCGGGTAACGGCAGCGCGGCGGCGGCGGCGGGGAAGCGGCACATCTACCTGCACGCCACCTGGCGCACGGGCTCCTCCTTCCTGGGGGAGCTCTTCAACCAGCACCCCGACGTCTTCTACCTCTACGAGCCCATGTGGCACCTGTGGCAGGCGCTCTACCCGGGGGACGCGCTCAGCCTGCAGGGCGCCCTCCGCGACATGCTGCGCGCCCTCTTCCGATGCGACTTCTCCGTCCTGCGCCTCTACGCCGCCCCGCCCGGCCCCCGCGACCCGCTGGCCCCCGCCCCGCCCGCCGCCCCCAACCTCACCACGGCCGGCATCTTCGGCTGGCGGACCAACAAGGTGATCTGCTCGCCGCCGCTCTGCCCCGCCGCCCCGCGGCCGCGCCGGGAGATCGGCCTGGTCGACGGCGCCGCCTGCGAGGAGACCTGCCCGCCGCGGGCGCTGCGGGAGCTGGAGGCCGAGTGCCGCAAGTACCCGGTGGTGGTCATCAAGGACGTGCGGCTGCTGGAGCTGGGCGCCCTGCTGCCGCTGCTGCGGGAGCCCGGCCTCAACCTGCGGGTGGTGCAGCTCTTCCGCGACCCCCGCGCCGTCCACAACTCCCGCCTGAAGGCCCGGCAGGCGCTGCTGCGGGAGAGCATCCAGGTGCTGCGCAGCCGCCACCGCGCCGAGCCGCGGGGGCCGCCCCGCCACCAGCAGCAGCAGCAGCAGCCCCTGCTGCCGCCCGGCCTGCTGGGCGGCGGGCGGGCCCCGCAGCCGCAGCACCGCGCCGAGTTCTTCCTCGGCGGCGCCCTGGAGGTGATCTGCCAGGCCTGGCTGCGCGACCTCCTGCTGGCCCGCCGCGCCCCGGCCTGGCTGCGCCGCCGCTACACGCAGCTGCGCTACGAGGACCTGGTGCGGGAGCCCCGCGCCCAGCTGCGCCGCCTGCTGCGCTTCGCCGGGCTGCCGGTGCCGCCCGCCCTGGAGGCCTTCGTGCTCAACATGACCCGCGGCGCCGCCTACTCCTCCGACCGGCCCTTCCTCATCTCCGCCCGCGACGCGCGGGAGGCCATCCACGCCTGGCGGGAGCGCCTCAGCCGCCAGCAGGTGCGGCAGGTGGAGGCCGCCTGCGGCGAGGCCATGAGCCTCCTCGCCTACCCCCTCAGCGGCGGCGACGCCCGGTAGCGCCCCGGCCCCGCGCCCGGCGGGGAGAGCCCGCCGCCGGCTGAGGGCCGGCACCGGCGGAGGCGGCGCGGGGCCAAGCCGCGCCCGCGACGGGCCCGAGGGCGGGCGGGCGGGCGGGCGAGCGGCCGCCGGGGCCCGGCTCTGCCGAGGCCCGGCTCTGCCGTGGCGGGAGGGCGGGCGCCGTCGGGCAGAGCTGAGCGCGGGGGTCCGCGGCTGAGCGTGGCGGCGGCCGGGCCGCTCTCCTCACGGGCCGGGCCGGGCGCTCCCGCCGAGGCCGAAGGAAACCCGCCTGGCCTCCGGTACCGGCCGCGTGGCGGGGCCCGGGCCCCGCGTCCCGCCGTGGGCCGCGGTGGCGTGGTGTTTCCCCTGGGGACCGCGGCCGCCCCACGCCGGGGTGCGTGGAGGGGGCACCGGGGGTGCTTCGTTGAAGAGCAGGGTTTGGTGAGGGCTGTCCTCGGGGCACGGCGTCCCTCTGGGAGCCCTTCTAACGTCAGACGGCGACCACGCGCGAAGCACGGGCGTTCTTCAAAAGAACTGCGTCGAAACTTAAAAATCTCCCGAATAAGACCCTCAGCAAGGAACCCAAGGGCTGGAAAGGTGTTGCTGTGCGAGCACCACCTTGCCCGAGCGCTGAAGCGCGCTTGGCTCCGTCGCGTCGCTACCAAAACACGTACGAGGGGCTTCTGCGAAGTTTGCTGCGGAGGTCAGCGCGGGCCCGGAGGGCGGAGGGCTCGGCTCTCCTGCCCCGGCCGGGTCGCTCTGCGGCGCTGGGCTCTGCCCCTATGGGTGCCGATGCTCCGGGGAGGGGGGCACCGGCTGCGGGAGGGGGAACCGTGTCCAACCCCGTCCGTCGTTCAGAGCAGCGGGGTAAGCGGTCGCACGGAGGGGGTAAGCGTTCGCCTGCTTACGTGTTTCAAAGGTGTTTGTGGCAGAAATCTTTGCTTTTCTAAAGAAATCTGTAATTCTTTTTAAAGTAGGATTTTTTTTTTTAATATATTGGTATAGTTAGGTGGCGCTACTCATGCGAGATACAGGTGACTAACATGTTTCTTGGGGACACGCGTAGAGGTGACTGTAACTGGAAGGCGAACGCTCGATATTTCCATTTTGTTTCCTCAGCCAGATGAGAGAATCACTTTTCTTCCCCCGCTTCCGGGCTGACACATTGTGCCGTGCACGGGGTCCTCCTGGTCACATCCCTTCCGAACAATAACATCCTCTCAGCTGGCAACTCCTGGACAAAAGCAAATGTTTCCGAACGAGGCTAAGGCAAATTAATCGCAAAGTTCCCAAATAAAAGCTTGTATTAAAAAAAACCCAAAAAAACAAAAAAACCTTAAGTTTCATTTTGGATTTGGATTTTAAAATGACATTTTCCTGTAGGCATCCTGCAACCTGTATGAGAACGGTGTGCGTGTGTGTGTGTATGTGCGAGTACCTTTTTTCCTTTATTTCTTAATTTGGGGATAGAAGGTTCAATTGTAACTTAGGGACGCGGTATTGTAACTTCTCAGAGACTGCTTTTGAGTCCGTTACGGTCTGGCAGCGTTTAAACGGCCCCACAAGAGTATACAGGGTTATAGGGATGTTTACGTGCAGTCCTCAAATACAAACTGAGCTACGTGAACTTCAAATGGAGGATAATCCAGGATCAGGAAGAAAGCTATATTTATATAAAGTGCTGGAAATAAAAGCAGTTCAAAGGCGTTACGTTATCTTTGAGGAAACATTTGAATTGCGCTGTAGGTTTTCATGCTCTGAATATCGTGCTGTAAAACATGTCAGTGAGTTAGGATGGACCTTCGTTTATTTTAGCCCTTTTTTTTGTTCCTCGACCCTCCCACCTGAGAGTGCATTGGCACAAGAAGCGGGTTTCTTTCATTATCTGCCAGGAAAATGTAGTCATAAAAATGTTTTTGAGTAAATCTATCCATTTCACGGTAGCGTGCTTCATACAGTTCTGTTTCGTTTGGCTTCTGCTTGAAGTAAAAATGGTTTTGTGCTGGAACGACTTTCCATATTCTCTGAGGGATGTTGCTGTATTCTCTCACAGGCACCGTGAGAGCAAAATTTGTCTCTGGGTGTTCTAGTGGTATTTAATAATGGTATTTGTATAGATGCACAATACGTGTATTAATGCCTTGATAAGCTGTGGGTAACCTAATCTGGAAAGCGTTTCTGGGAATACACCCAGCCTGGCTTGTACTGACAGGTTTGGGAAGAAAATAATGTTTTCTTGCATGCCAAAAGACGATACGGTACTTACTTTCTTCTGTCGGATGGGAGGTTGAAATCCAGTATGTCTTGTTGATTTGTTTTTAGCAAGTTGCAGTCACATATTTGTACGGCGCAACTGTTAAGCATTCGCTTCACCTCGACAGGGAATCTCATCTTGCTGTCTCAGGTGGTAAATGTCTTTCGTAAGCAGTTTTTAGAAATCCACGCTTAGTTCCTCTTACACCGGTTCATCATGATGAAGAAACAAGTGTTGCCATCTAGCTTAACCTGTTGCTTATGGCTGGGAAGAAATGGACTAATTGAAAATTATTTAGTATTTTCTGAAGCAGTTTCCATGTTTGACGTAGATGCACCCTCTGTGTCAAGACTTATTTCTCTCAATGGAAGTTGTTCACTAATACAATTGCTCTTTATTAGCGATTAATTCAATTTTTTTCTCACCCCAAGCTGTTCTTGCAGGTGTTTTTGTATACTGTGAAAAGGGCTCTGTTTGGCAAAGCGTACAAAATATAGCAAGTGCAATTCCTGGTTTGCAGTCGGGTCGCCTGAGTTCATTAGAAGACCCTAAAACAACCTACAGGGAATATCCAAAACGGACAAAGGAGCGAGTAGCCCAGAGTGGGATCTTTGAGCAGGGCGTGCAAGAGCATCTAAGACTGGATGACAGTTGCTTCATGAGTGATGTCGCGACGTGTGCGCGTCAGTCACTAGAAGGCTTTCCAAAATTCCCCCGCCTGAGGAGGACAGCTGAGGCTCACCCACAGGTGCGTCCCATTTTTGTCTTCAAGGTGTTCTGATGCTGTCGGAAAGCGTCGTTCAGGATGCGTACGGCGTATCCTCGTTGGCTTTGTAACCCATGACTTGAAGAAAAAAAAAAAAAAAGAGTACAGTCAAATGACAGTGGTGGTGCTTACCTGAAAAGACAGAAACAGGTCTGATTAGGGCGACCAGCATGGAGTTTCACTGGCAGAGGTCTTTGGAAGTAAGTAGAACCTGCTGAAAGCAGGACGCCCATGGTTAAACTGCATTTTGAGAGCAGCTGGACATTCATGGCGCAGTCACCAGCTTTTTTTACTGTTATTGGGCTCAACTGAGATTTTGAGCTGAAATCGCAGTTCTACTGAATGACGCAGAAAACCGAAGTGTAACTGCGTCTTTCAGAGCAGAGGATGGCATGAGCGTGATAAGCAAGGGAACAATAAACACGTTTTATAGGTGAGCCGAACTTGGCGGGCTTAGAATCAGAGAGCAGGACTGAGCCACGGAGTTTTAGTAGTTCAGACTGAGATTTGGGAAAAATACCTACTTGTGCTACATTACATATAATGAATTAACAACTTTAATATACTAAAAAGTCATACTGGGAAACGGGAACGAAACTGGCAAATGCTCACAAGGCTTATTTCTGTCATCTGTTTTTACTTAACTTTTGGTCGTCATGTGTTTGCCTTAAGGGAGGTAGAAACGGGTACAGTAATTGTACATAAAAGGCTGTGATATTTCCACAATGGAATTGTTAATTGCTCTCTTACAACATTATATCCGTAGTTAAATTGTTGCTTTTGGTGAGACAACTGTAGCGACATACTTGTGAGAAACGCTTAAAGTCCCAGGTCAAGAAATGCCTACCCCCTGCGCCACTTGCGCTCCCTGGAACGTTACTGATGGAGGCCTTGTAGATACCCGCGGTATGCGCGCACATACTTCGGACGCAATAGAAGTAGTTTAGTAGCTCTCCCAGTTGCAGTATCCTCTGAGAAGTGTTAAACGGTCATGAAGTGACTTATTTAACAACTTCAGTATTGTCATTTTAGTCCCCCCTCTGCCCCATCCACCTGTGCATCAAGAAAAGTTCTGAGTTTCTACATTAAGTTCTCGATATCACCGCTTTCAGTAAGCCCGATGATAAAAAAAAAACAGTGCAGAATTTCTGGGTTTATTATGGTAATGCAATTAAACAACAATTTTGGCGAAGAACTGAGCTCCTGAAAGACTCTGAGCGCCAGCAAACCTGACGGCACGCTCTGTTCCTTTCGGGACCACGCAGTGCTGCCACGGAGACTCTCTGATGGCGTCGAGTACAGGGACAGTAAGCGCGGTGCACGTCACTTCTCAGAACCTCCCTGCGATCCGTGCAGCGCTGGGACTCTCTCAGCTGTTCTTTTGCCATTCCTACGTAACTTGACAGGACACCAACCACCGTGGAGAAGGATATGGGGAAAAACAAGATTGTCAAAGCAAATTTCAGTGCCTCGCTGGCTACTTGGACGTGAGTGAGGGGCAGGGGCCAGCTTGGCTTCCCTTGACTGCCATTTAAAGCGATGAATGTTAAATCCAAACTCGTTAAGGTGGTGGTGTTCAGTGACTGAGGGACCTGTTGCTTGTTGCAGCGCCGTACTTTTGCCAGTCTCGGCGCCGGGCAAACGCCTGGAAGCTGTTTAATGTTTTAGTACTTCGAGCGTGTCTGGGTATTGAGTCCCGGGAAATTCTTGCTTCCAGCCCCGAGGCGTTAAGCTCTGCTGCTGACCTACGGCACCTGCAGCGCCATTTCTTGGTGCTGGTAAATGGGAATCGAGTCTTTCCCCGGCGCTTCCAAGTTCATCACCCTGTTTCCAATCGTCCACCTTTGCCAAACTTCAACTCTGCGTAGGCTGAAACTTTTCATCTTGGGCTTAAGGTTTAAGTCTCCTTGGGAAACTTCAGTCAAAACAGTGCATGTTCTTTTGGACCCAGGGTGAGGATGTGGTGGTCTTTTGCCTGTGTTCAGATACTCTCAAAGATGTTTCTTTGAAATCATTTGTCACTTCAGTGCTTTGGGACAGGAGCTCCAGTTCGGGTAGAGGAAATGACCTCTGTGTAGAGGATGCCCGCTGTGTTTTGTTTTTACCTCTGCCTTCTATTCTGATTTGGCCAAATACATTAATGTTTGTAAAAAAACGGATAGCATGTGCTCAGTAAAAGTGGTTTTGGTATGTGTGTGCATCTTTATTTTATACCAAATAAAATCTGCATTGGTTTTATCTTCAGTGAGCATGCTCAAACCTCTTTCTTTCCCACAGAAAAGCTTGGTGTGGTATAGGACATACAGCAGTGGGAATCAAAGCCGTGTAGCTACGGCTGGGGCTGAGCAGGGAGGAGCCTGCCATTCCTGCGCTCCCTGCCATTCCTGCGCTCCCTGCCATTCCTGCACGCCCCCTGGTCCCTTCTCCTCTAGCCCCTCTTACCCTGTTGCTAGTAGTCCTAAGGAAGACTCCCGAAGCCAGCGTTCAGCTTTCCAGTGCTTAATAATGGAAAGGACTAGAGGTGACAGGGAGAAGACGTGGGTTACGGATGGGGTAAACACGAGGGGGCAGGGGAAAGGAATTGCCTTTGAGTTGTAGAGAGCGGGATTTGTTGGGCAAAGGGCTTGGGTGTGAGAGGGATGAGGGACTGGGATTTGATGAGGAGGGGCAGCTGGAAGCTGCGACTGGTTTAATTGGAAAAGGCAGCTAGGAGCATGTGGGAGGGAAGGAAGGGACATGGGGAGAGCAAGCTGGGAGGAGAAGTAGGGACCAAGAGCTGGGCTGCAGCAGGGCGCTGGGAATTGCCCCGAGAGCGTTGTTTGGAGGAGATGGAGGGGGAGAGCTTGGGGGGACGGAGGGCAGGGTGAGGCCGAATCCAAACTGTAGAGGGAAAACTGGGAGCTCTTCAAAGTCGGGTCTTCCCGCTTCTCTGTTCCAATGGCCGTGCAGACAACTGGTGGGGGACCAGCCCCGCCGGTGGAGCGCTGGTCCACGCAGCAGCGGCCGCTTGCCTTCCGCTATCCCTTTCTCAGCCCATACAAACACGTTTTCTCCTGCAAACCAGACTCCTCTCTTCCCCTCTGCATAAGGAATTTACTGACGGCCCCACAGCTCTCCTAGCAGCATCGGGGTGGGAGGCATGGGAAGAAGTTCTCTCCTGCAAAACTGAAGTAAAGCTTAAGCTTGTACAAACAGAGTCTTCCCCCGCCTCCTGATACTGTCAGGCTCAGCTTGTGAGTGCAAGGGACGATGTGAGAGCTGCCTGATCCAGCTGCCTTGGCCTGAGGTGCGTTCGGGGGTGCCTTTGCGCTCCCTTCTGCGGTGGCCGTTACCACCAGCTGCCCGAACAGAGGGGTCTGGAGGAGACCCTTGGCCGTGTCCTCGGTTCAAGCGACAGATGTTTGCACGCTGGATTTAAAAGTGCCAGTTCTAGCAGTGACTCACATGAATATCGCTGACATCTATTGTTTTCAGTATGAGCTTCTTAAAAAATGCCAGGAAACCTCTTGTATGCGCACGCTGTTACAGAGACGTTCAATGTCTGTGCTGCAGAGTCAGTCAAGCACTGAAGGAACTCTGCAGCCTCCCCTTTCATGCTCCTTGACAGTCATCTCTCATCACAGCTGGTTGGTTTGTCTCCTCTACAGCGCTTGGTCACCGCGCAAGGTTAGGCCCATCCGGGGCAGGCACGGATCGCGCAGCGCGCCTGGCACCGCGAGCCTTGCCTGGTCTGCGGCAGAAGCTAGAAAGCGCGCAGGAATCCGGTAGGAGACTGAAGGAGGAGAAAGGATGGGGGCAGTGTCTCATGGTTGAGGTATTCAAAAGCTCGCGGAGGAACTGGACTCAGTCCCTGGCGCCAGACTATCTCTGAGATGTTAGACAAATAAGTTAGCTTTTCTGAGGAGGCCAAGTCCGTATCAGGCTGCCAGAGGCTGAGTGACACATTTGGTATGCCGGAGCTGGCTTTGCAGCGCTGCCGCAGCAGCAGTCGGCGCGTGGGTGTGCCTGCTCGGGGAGCACCGGTGGCTCGCGGGGGGACTCTGAGCCCCTGGGCCAGCTAGTTCTGCAGAGGGCAGAGGTACGGTGGCATTAACGTGTTTTTTCTCCTAGTCGCCCGAGTCCCAGGGGGATGAATTCAGATTTTTAATAGATACAGAGAAATGTCAAGTGAAATAACAGCCCTCTGTCTTGGAGAAGACTGAGCTGTGTGGTGTATTTAGCCTCCAAGTCAGGGTTGAAAGAGGACAGCGGTGCTCAGCAGCATGAGCAGAAGTGTGGGAGAGAGGTAATCAAGCCACAGACAATACTGGCAGAGGAACAGATGTCTGTACATGAGCAATGAATCACTTCAGCCTGGAAGCTGGGAGAAGTGGTGGTTTTGTTTTTTTTTTTAAACCATGAGAACAGCATGGCTCTGGAGCAGGAAGGGAAGGAAAAAAGACAATTCATTTTAAGAGACAACTCCATTAATTTAGAAATAGAAAGGAACCGATACGGTAGACAACCATGTTATGGTAAGAGATGAAGCCGTGTGATCCAGGAGCCCTGTGGTCTGTGGAAGGTTCCGTGCAGAGTGCTGAAGACTTCTGAAAAATCAGCTTTACTGTACAAAAAGACCCGAGCCCCCAGTTTAAAGATGCTTTGTACATTTTGTTTGTGCTCTGTGGAAAGGAGGCAATGCTGACCTTCACGGAAATGTTGTAAAATAGTTTGTTCTGGAGTACTCTGCAATAGCCTAATGTCTCATAACATTTCCTAGGAGGAAATCTGGTCATTTTGTCTTTCCCAGGATTTGAATAAAATATACCGGAGCTGTACAATAAATCAAGAGGAGAACAAACCCCACACCATTAACTCAGTAATTTTTGCCCTGTTTTTTTGAGAAGACGGGAGCTGAGGGGAAAGGAAAGGCGGTATGCATTTGTGTAAGCAAAAGCTGCGTGGTTATTGCCTTGCAATGGGTAGAAATCCCAGCTGGGGAGGCAAGGGTAGGGCGTGGGGCCATACAACCCTAACGCTACCCTAGCTGTGGATGAGCTGTCTTTAATGTTTTGCCATAGAGCTGTGAAATGATTTGCACCTTGGTTATTTATGCACACGCATGAAATGGTACAAGTTTCAGCTGTGCTCTGGATAGCATTTAAAGTACAGCAAAGATGTCAGTGCACGTGTTAAAATAACAGGAAGGGGCTGCAGGAGATGAGCTGAGGTACAGCAGAGGCCTCTCTGATGGAAGTTTTGGAAATCTTGCCTCGGCTTTTCACAATCATTTCAGCTGCTGCTTGAGCAGGGTGACTTGGGTGAGCTGTCATGCCCCCCCCCCCTTTTTTTCCTAAAACCAGTTTAAGAAAAATTCGTGATACCTAACTTTATCTCAAATGGATTTAAAGACGATAGGATGGGACATTTGTCACCTGTCCCAAGTTGTTCTTAAAATCATTAAGGATGGAGACTTCCTATCCTCCAGCAGTCATTTACTCCATTATGTCAGTATGTCCACTGTTAAAAACTGCTGTCAATCACCTACTTGAATCATTTTTGATTCAGTTTAAGCCTGTTACTTCTCTTACTGGCTGTGGAAAACAGCCTGCTATCATTTCTGTGTGCTAAACTTGGTCTTATCACAAGCATGTAATTATATGTTTCTTTTTTACACAACAACAAAAAAAACCCCAACTAACCAGCTTTCAAGCCTATTGGTTTCCAATTCAGGTCTCAATTTTACAGTTCTTGTTCTGATAGAGCGCTTTGGTTCATTCATCCTTTCATATTGAGCAACTTCCATACTCCACCTGACTCAAGCCCCAGTTCTGCCTTAATGCCACCAGATCAGATAAGCAGATAAACATTTCAGTCATTCATATAGCCTCAACTTCTTACACGAAGAGGTGCTTTTGCTTACTTGAAACTTGGTCTTGGCTGTTCGCAGAGGTTTTCACGTCTAAGATGTGGAAACTGATAGAAAGCAGGACCCAGCCCCGAGCTGCCTTCTGATCAAGTGAGTGACTGCTGGTTATACTCTGCAGCAAATGAGGAGTCGCTTCTGTATGAATTTCCTTTTGCACCCTAAACTGTACATTGGAAACCGTATCTTCCTATTGATTCTCAGTAAATTCTCAGGAAAATATTTATGTTAGTTGGCTCTTCTAAGAACTTACAATTAAAGCAGTTACGTTCAGACAGGCAGTAACTAGCCAATGTTTCTTAAACCTTGTTCCTTAATGGGAAAGGACTTAAAATCTTGACAAGTGATACAGGTTATGTGTAGCTGCCTTGATACTTCTGCACTGGAAAATGGCCATCCTGCTGCTTTTAGCTCTCCACTGTAGGTTTTTCAGCTCTCCACTGTAGGTTAATGTGTTGCTTGTAAACTGGTAATGCTAACCTTGAAGGAAAGAGCTAGTAAGCAGTTTTAAGACTGAATAAACTCAGCTTATTTCTAAACTGAGTTTCAGGTTGCTTGGAGCTGTTGAAGTGTGTGCGGTCATGCCTGTACCTACAGCTCCACAGATTCCTGCCAGGAGGAATTCCAGCTGCGAGGCACCGAGCTCCCCGGGGCTGCCCCCGGAGCGCTGCGCAGCGGGTGGAGGCAGAGCGCGAAACCCCTTTACTGGCTACAGCGCAGGTGTCGCCGGCTCCCCATCCCCCGGGAAAAATCCCGCCCTTCTGAAGAGTTAGGCTGTGCCTTTAAGAAGGTTTATTTTAAACATCTTTACTATTGCATGGGAGTGGAAGGGCCAAGGGTAAGCGGGAGAGAAGTCTCTTGTGATCTCTTCCAGAACGGCTAGAATAATTTTGAGGCAGACATTTAATTAATACAACTCTTTGATCTTCTAATGATGCTTTGATCTGGGGAATGCAGAAGCAGTATAGGGCCCTACAGACTAATTCCCAAGACTTATTTCTGAATGTCTGCAGGGCTTCATCACTGCTCTACCCATGAAACATTCATTCCATATTGAGTGGTTTTAAACCAGTAAAGGTAAAAACTATCTAGGGAAGGTGATAGTTACTCCTCAAACTAAACCAGCTGTAGTACTAGAAGCATCTAACTGCAAGCAGTAATTTGAATACCTGTAATGGCGTAAGTGCAATTAATACAGAGAAAAGTTTACATCCTTTGGGCAGTCAGGTTTTGGAATAACTGCCAAAAGGTGAAATGAGGTTGATTATCGTAACCAAGTGTTTTCATACATGCATAGTATTGCTCTCCAAATCAAGTGTGAACTTCTACAAGAAGAAAATGCACATCCATCTTTGCAAATTTTCTTGGATAAAGGCCCAAGATGGACCACCTTCCTTTTCAGAAGTTTTTTTTTTTTTCCTTACTGGTGCATCTGCCCCAGGTAGCTATGGCATCTTTGCTGAAATACGTAGCTACCCATAGCTTTAGTAACCTGCAGGTAGATTTGTTTATGTTTGCCCATAACACTGCAACAGTTAATTCCTTCTTAATGAAGGAAGAACTACAGGAGAAGTTTGATGGTATTCCCCTCTCCTCCCTTTCTAAATACCAACAGCCAGGGTAAATCCTGTTTTGTCCTGTTTATTTTTGCAGTGGGGTTTTACCAACATGCGCGTTACTCGTGCCCGAGGAGGCTTTCTCCCGGGGTCTGTTAGGCAGAACTGCACCCACGCACCCCTGCACTCTCCTCCCTTTCACTGCCTTAAACCGCTCGATGCTGCTGCTTCTGTGGGGCCTGAACCCAAATTCCTACTGTTGGCTGAGAAGCCCAACCAACAGACAGACACAGCTGAAATTCCACTCTTTGGAGAACCCAGCCGGCACTTGGTTTCTCGAGGTCTGGGCAGCGAGGGGCCCGGGCGGCAGCAGGCGGCTGGAGCTCCGCGGCCGCATCCCACCCCGCAGCGGCCGGCTGCTCCGCAGCCCCGGGAGGAGGCTGCCTCCGGCACAGCCGAGCGCACCAGGAAAGCTCGGCCTCCCACCTCGCGCCACTCCTCTTTGCCGTTTCAAAACCCACCGCCGCCACACCAGAGAAACTCAGCGGTGTAACAGGACAGAAGCCATTTTCTGTAGGGGATGGCTGGTGTGCAGTGAGAGCTGGGGTGTGACTCAGCACGGCGGAGAGCTCTCTCCTCTTTTTTGGTATAAAGACTAAAGGCACCGCCGGAAAGATGAGGCTGGAGTTTCTACAGAAAGACAGGCACGTTTCAGTACTGCGGTTGGTATTGAAAATTTCACACCATAAACCACATTTCTATCTACAGCTGGGGCATGTGTTCAATTACTCACCCTTTCTAGAACAAAGCGTATTTTCAAGAGAGCTGTAGTCTTACCTCAGGTTATGCCTCCATTTTTCAGATTGCATGTAATCATTTAGTATTTAAATACTATTTCTTGTCCTATAACGAGAGCAGACTTGGTTTTATTTAAGATTTTTAATAGAGATGGATTTGATAATTTTATTTCATTGATCAGATAGCTCAGAACACGTAGTGTGTTTAGAAAGTCACATTTTCAAGCATTACACTACGCAAAACTGAATGTAAGCTGTCACTTTTTTTCCTTCTTAAAAAAAAAAAAAAGAAAAAGAAAACCTCTCCTAACTTCAAAACCACACATGGCTTATGTTACTTGAAGTGCCTTGCAGAAACCACTTTGTCTTGGAGCATGGATTAGTTTAGCAGGAACAGTTTTTACTTCGTGAACCCACTCTTGGTTAGGGAAAATAGGAGGTAAAAGGATTAACAAAATTCAGTTTCTTTGAGAATATCGAACTCAGTCATCTCATAGGTGTGTTACTCTTGGAACAGAAGCTACGTTAGATTGATAAACACTAAAACATCCTTTATTGATTATATCTAAGAATGGCTGGGGTAAAGAAAGACAGCGTGCAGAATGTCTGTAGCTCTCCAAGCACAGTTCAATTCTGATCACCATCTCCTGTCATCATTTCCACTCGTCCCTTGTTTGATCCAGTTCAAATATTCAGCTGATGTTAGCATACTGAAAATTTACTGAGTACCCTTAAAAAGCTTATTTTTAGAAGGAAATTCCCACATATTTGAGGAAAACATATTGCAAAAGCGAAAGAAGAATGGTTTATTTGGATTGAACAAACAAACAAACAAAAAGTTGAAAACAAGTAGCATTAAAAGCATCAGTTCTCGGGCCTCCCAAACAAAGGGGCTCTGTAGTTGTAAGCAGGAAATAGCCGTAATTTTCTCAGTTCTCAGTTCTCCAAGATAACACCTGCTAATGTTGAAGAAGAGTCCCTTCCTCATTAAATAACAGTTCTGAACTTCATAGCTTACCTGATTACAAGCTTTCATGTCTTCCCCCAGGTGCTACAACCTACTTATTACTGTAAAACCCCCTAAGCTTCTCCCTCGCAGGCTCACTGCAGAGCTGCCCTTCCCTTCCTGACCGCAGGATGACCTTCGGCGCAGGGGCAGTTTGCTCGCGCCGGCAGCAGGCCGAGGTACCCGCGCCGCCGTGCCAGCGGGCCCACGCCTTGCGTGTACGGTACGGGAGCGAACGAGTAAAGTCCCGCTCCCAAATGCAGGGCACCCATCCGCTTCAGCCAAACTTTCCGCCTGGAAAGGATCAAGAACTACGTCTTCCCAAAACAAATTCCAGTCTCTTTAAAACCTCACTGTTGACCAGAATGGACAAGTACAGTCAAAATGCAGCGACTCTTAACGATTGGAGACGCTGCTTCCAGCTACTTGTAAGGAAATGAGACAACAAGAGTAGGGTAAGATGGGTTTCACCTCCTTCGACCGGAACTGTAATATTTCATGCTCAGATTTGCTCTGTGGATCGTACTGCCATCAAAAAATAAAGAAGCGAGTCACTGCAAACACAGCACAGCAAAGCCGGCAGATTGCGTCACTGGGAAGAGGAAGACCGTCCCTGCTCAAAGAAGGTCACGCTGTGAGCAGAGGCCTTGCCAGCGATTTCATAAGCTACCAAGAAGCGCCTATTTCTTCAGTGTTTTTATGGAAAAAGTGCAAGGTGTGAGGGAAATATTTATCCTGAGGTGTAAGCTTCTGTTTTCATTAAGCTGAAAAATAATCCCAATGCTAACTGGTCACTACAGTAACAAATCCCTCAATTTGTATGCAACTAGTGTGGTTTTGGTGTAAAATGCATGATAAGATAATGCAAGATAAATAAGACTGTCCGCTGGTATCTTACACTGGAATTACCATTCTGCCTCGGCTCCGCCTCACGTCCTCTGAAGACGGGCGAAGACGGGCAAAGCCACCCGCGCGTCGCCGCCTGGGACAGGACTAAGGAGCAGCTTCCCCACCGGGCCCTCACCTCCCCGGCCCGGGCTCTGTGCAGGTGCAGCAGGGGGGTTAACACAAGGCGTCCGTTCCAGCATTCGTCTCTTCGATCGCCAAGCTCAGACCAGCTCACTGTGTGTGTACGAGGGGAAACCTCACAGCGGCGGTCCCTGGCTCGGGCTAGCAGGCCACGCTGGGGGAAAGCAATGCAGCGGAACACCCCCCGAGTCCTCCCCAGCTCCTCGTTTTTTCGGGGAGCGCCTAAGGCAGAGGCCAGGTTTGGATCACGCTGAATGACTATCGGTGCAACCAGTCTTGTGGGAAACGCTGACTTTTGAACCTGTTGACATGCTTTTGAATGCACAGCCTGTGACAGCAAGTTTCACTATTTGCTTAGGGTAACAACATTGCCTTCGGTTTTGATTTGCTGCTTCATGTCAGCAGGTATCCTCATTTGTTTTAGCAACAGGTGAACTGCCATTCCCTGTTCTCCTTTGCCGTACCATTTTTAATTTTACAAACATCAGATCTTCCTTTGCCATCTCTTCTACCCGGCTAAAACAACCCAAGCGTTTACTCATCACGTGAAATTTGCACTGTACTTTTGGTTACCCTTTTGCCCTGCTCTGTACCTTTTCAGGTTTTTTATGTCCTTTCAAAGATGACCAAAGCTACATTGGATGCTGATAGCAGGGACACATGGGGGATTTATAGAGCAACAGGTTTTTGATTTTGACTTCAGATGCTAACATTGCTTGCCTTTTAAATTATTCCTGCTGTCTTCTGACATAACCATAATGATTCCAAGCTCTTTCTTATGAGGAAATTTATAGACCAGCTATTTTATAGACCATTGCACTGGTATAGTTGGAGGTGCTTTTCACTAAGCGCTACCCCACATTTTACAGTCAACCGTGGGTTCCATAACCCTGGGTAACTGAGTATCCCACATGTTTTTCACTTTCCTACTCACTCCCTTCTCCAGATCCAGCAGCACAAACCTCTGGATGACATTGCTAGCAACTTCTCTCCATTGTGAAAACTGGTGAAAAGATAACAGAACCAAGAATAAATGGTCACGTACTAATCCTGATAGATTCCTGCTCCTACAGCAACTAAGATGGATAGCATGAGCTAAGACTTTTTGATAACAGACTTTCCAAATATCTTTTTATAAATTAAGTGTACCACGCTTTGTCTGCACGATCATTCACTCTTTCTAAGAAGAGCTAGAAGTTACAACTCCTCTTTATCACAGCCATACTGACATAAATCTATGTTTTATTGCTGCATATAACAATATTTACTTTTAGTTGTAGCTTGCAGCCCTTCCTAAAATGAAAAGGATATTGGAGCAACTGCTGGATGCTTCCGGGTGGGAATCATTACTCGTGTTTTAAGGAAGGGAACTCCAAATCAATTCTGTACTGAGAGAAGAGGGTTGAGTTGCTAGCTTTGTCTTGAGGACAGACCTGCCAATATCAGCCCTTTTAACTCCTGAGCTGAAATATGGAGTTTATACGTACGTGTCAAGCCACGGTAAGTTTTGCACTGTTATTAATCAAATAAGAAGAGGTGGGGTATTTCTGACGTGACTACAGTTGACAAATACGATCATTTGTTCTGGTACAGCTAACAGCGTAACTCCATGTAAAACACCGAACTCCACAAAAGCTAACACCACCGTGTGCCTCCTGCTTCCCAGTGACGGCAAGGTCTATGTGAAGTAAGGGAGTACTAAGAAGAAAGGGAAAGATGAAGTGCTTTGCTGACCTAGGACGGTATCGTCATGCTCATACCTAACTGGAAACTTGTTGACAGAAGAGGAGCTCCAAGCAGCACTGGCATTTCTTCTCTTTAGAAAGGAATATGTGGATGAGGCCTTAATCAGCATGCTCAAACAAAGCTGAAATTACTGCAATATCTTGTCCACACAATTGAATGTTTAGCTAAGTATGTACACAAATCAGCCGGTGGCAGAAAGCCCAGAGGGTGTTTCTATTCCCCTTCCTCCACTACTACTATCCCCACAGCACGGAGAGCTTTCACAATGTTTTGCTTTTTCTCTCTTCCCCACCCACTGTTGCAGTTAAACAACAATCCCTTGCCATTTAACCTCATTAGGATACTGAGCTCCCAAACCGGGGCTCAGAGCACCTGCATGCCATCCTTGCACTAACTGCTTAAGACCAAAAAACCAAGCCTGGAAGCTGCAGAGAGTCGCTGTCCTTCTTAAATCCTCAGAGCTTAAACCGCAAATATTGCAAAGAATGTTGCGGCTGTAGCTATCAACGCAATGAAGGGGCTGTATCAGGGGATACAGTATTATATTCCCGTTCTGCTGAACCTCTGCTTACAGTAATTACTTCAACGTTCTTAAAGACATATGGTGCAGTAGCACCCAATTTCTTGCACACAAGAGAGAAACGCTCTCTCTAGGAAGGATAGCGCTTGGCCCACCCCCAGCTTGAACCTATCATGCCGTGCAAGGCTTTAGGTGCTTTGACAACAAGGGAACAGAAGTTACCAAAGGTTTTGGACAGAACACCGACCATGGCAGTCTTAGGACAGCACGATATGCTTTGGATACCTAGTGCGTTTTTACGGTTGAAGGAACGATAAGACACCTCCTGCAACCTTAGTGATGCGTTCGTATCTTAAACGACGAGAAGTTAAGAGTTCTGAGAATGGTAGGCTGAGGAAAATCAGGTAAAATGATGCTTCTGATTTTCTGCTTTATGAACAGACCAGAACGAATACACAGAAAACCAGTAAGGCACATCCTGTAGCTGCAAAGGAAAGGCACAGCAGCCTGTCTCCCTGAAAGGAAGGAAGCGACTCTAGGACATCCTTAGCTGGCTTACGTTCTCACTGTTCCACCGAAACCAGCTACGGGCCTTATCCCTTTCTCTACTTCCAATATCCCAAGCTAAAATCAGGCAAACTTACCTCAAGTGACCCCTTGTGCTGGAAGCCGTTATTTCCCAACAACTATTACTAATCGGCTGTTACGATCTAGAAGAATATCTTCTGGTATTCTGCTTTCTGGTATTAATCTGCGTCAACATCAAGGCATTCAGCCAGGAAATTTAGGACTGAAATTCAGAATCAGACAGTGGATGTTAACCTCCTCGATTAAACTAAAATCTGGAAATAAAATTCATGAATATGTCATAACAGGGAACTGTACGACCTACTTCTCTCTGCCTCTGTAATAACAACTTCAGAGATTTCACTAGTTAAAAAATAAATCCAATCTATTTCTCATAGCCTGAAGTGAAGTATTTTAACATTGCGGTAAAATCCTTTTAAGCTGGGCATTCACTTTCTCTGAGGGAACGCAAATCTATTTTTTTCCAAATGAAAGTGAGAAGTGACCTTTAAGTGCAGTATTTCAAATTATGACTATCTAACTAACCCAATTGGCATAAGGTAGCAATGCAGCGTAGCTTTGACATTGTGCTCAGGCACAAAAGTGAAGTCTGACTGCTCTGCCCTCCCCCCCTTTTTAAAAATGTGTATCAGATGCTTATATGGGATGCTTTCAAGCTCCAAAAGGTTAAAAAAATGCAGGAAACTAGGGGCATCAGAAAATTATATGAAAAAGCATTGCATTAACAAAAGCTAGAACTAACCCAAATATTTTTCCTTTCCCCAGAATGAAGATTGCTGCTCATTTGCATGCACCAATATAAATCCTTTCTGGCTCTGTACTACAGCGTATGAACCTGGGAGGGGCACTGGCTTTATCTGTACTGGCATAACCAGGTATTAAAAAAGCCAGGGCTTCTCTCCCTCCCTGCAGACACCTTTCTGCACCACCAAGTTCCCTGATGTAGACAGCGCAGGCAACCTACAAAGCCCTTTATCCTAGGATAAATTATTACGAGTTGTCTTTCCCAGTGAAGTTTCAGTCCCTAGATAAAGCTTCAAACCCAACGGCATTTTGGAAGTCTGCAAGTCCATGTAGGTTGGTGCAAAATAGATTATGATAAAGAAAGTAGCACATGATAAAGGTGTATTGAATAAAGCATCCAAACCAGAGAGATCATTTTATTACCTGAAAATCTGAACAGGCTCTAGTACTTCATCACAACTGTTTAATTTCCACAGCAAAAGCTTGTATAAATTGCAGGTATCAAATTAAGATAGGGAAGTTCACTTGAGTCTGTAACACAGATTCAAATATGATTAGCCAAACGTTTACAACCTGTTTGTATGTATGCATGTGTTGTAAGGCACCTCCGTATTTATCAGACTAACGTTACCCTAGAACTACTTTCAAAACTTCTAAAGGCTTTTTAGATTCAAGAAAACACAGTAATGATGTGAGAGTATTTTTCAAAAAATTGTTCAAAGTTACTCGCCTTGCTCTGGAGTAGAAGTAAGCCAGTGCTTCCCTGTGAAAGCCTTTGATTTTTTGATGGATTAGGATGGGGGTAGCTCAATTACTTTGGCATTATCCCATTGCCTTTATTTTAGGATAAGGCATGCAGAAGTCCACAAAGCTTCTCAGCGGTTAGGACTGCAAGATTAAGAGCAACAATTGTTGACAGGGCTGTTCCCACAGTAAAGCTGCCTGTGTAAGCCATTTCCTGGCTTTGTAATTCACTGCTTCCTCCACACTTTCCTTCTCTTTCACTTTGCAGGCTTATTTCTACTGGCAGTTAGTTTTCAGAAGGGCACTCCCAAAAATCCCAGGCCAAGAAGCGTCTGTGGTTTCTCATTGCACAATATTAAAGTCTCCTCCCCAAAGAGGGGAAACGAGACCCTCCTCCTGCACTGCAAATAAGGTTTGCATGAGCAGCTTCGTACAAAGAAGGTTTTTCAATATCGGGACATTTGAAATTGTTATTCTACATGTTTTTCTCTTAGGAATGTGTTCATGCCACTAAGCAGCTCTGTCCTACTTTCTGTGGCTCTGATTACGACTGACATAATATATACCCCAGACTGACTACGCAGAGCCTGCTTTCCTGCTGGATGGTCTCTGCCTCCCGGTCATGGTTTATTCCCCCTTGCTTCTAAGTTTCAGTGGGTCATGAGTTCAGTATTTTGGAGAGGAATACTCCCTGCTGATGCATCTGTAAGTTCTCTGGTTTCTCCCCGAAAAAGGCCCTCCCCTCACCCGCATCTTAAAGAAAAGCACATGAAGTTGAGGCTTCTGGTTACTCAAATTCCATTCCCACCCTTGTGCAGAGGCAGAGACCATCTCTGCCAAGGCTGAGGTCAAGCATGTTATTCCCGTGAGCTACTTCAAACAGACTGAAAAGAAACACTGAACCTTTCTTCAAAAAGCATGTGAAGCATGTTCGTTTCCAGGGTTTTACCGTTACAAATTAGACTCAAAGAAGCTCCTCTGACCAACACTGTCTGAAGAGAGACTGCAATTCAAGTTAAAATGAACTAATACAAGAAGGACCATGCTTTCCATGCCAAGCTACAAACTGTCTCACTGATTATAAAGATTAAAATCACAGGATCTGGCCTCCTAGTTATTATAAGCTGCTCATGCTACCTGTTAAGGTTGCTAGACTTCGTACTATGAGGTCTTTCCCTCCCCTCAGGAGTAAAACATAGTAGCTATCATATTAGGAGTAGACATAATTTTAACCTTTGCTGTGTACTTGCTTCAGATCAGCTCTTTGGAAGTTTGGCCAAGAACGCTTAGATTTTTTTTTTTTCCCCCCTCCAGTTAAAATTTCTGCAGTCCTTTCCCCAAAGGCAATTCCTGCAGTGCAAAAACTAAATAAATAATATTTTTGGTCTTTTCGTAGGCTGAAAAACTTGCATCCTTGGAACAGGGCTTGACTTGGTCAAGTACCAACTATGTGATACTTTACCCTTGTTCAGCCTTTATCAGAAAAGGCAGCTTACTCCATACCCTTCCTCTGCATAGCAGATACGTAACGTACAACATAAACACACTTGTCATAGCGTTCCTCCTCTCTGATAACTTGAGATGAGAGTATCAGAGCTACTGCTGAAGCCAGCGTAAGCAGCGCTTGCAACACCTCTCGCAAGAAGCGCCCTGAAAAATCCAGCGTCGTGCCCGTGCTTGCAGCGAGGCTGCTGTGGCGCTGCTCTCAGCAGTCACGGGCTCTGACCGCAGCTATTCAACCGATAAACTGCCTGGAGCCCCGTGGAAGTGGAGAGAATGTGCTCTTTTGCACAAAACAGGCGCAGTGTTGTACAGGTGACTCAAAACATGATCATCTCTCACACACACTGAATTAACTAGCAGCAAAGCACAAAAATGGCAGTTTTCTAGATATTTTTTGTGTTCTTCCAAATTCTGTGAATGAAAATATTTCTAACATTGTAGATGAATACACAGAAAGGTTTCAATAGCTTTTTAGTCTGTTTAAAAATGATGGTAGTGAAGTCCTTGTGGATCACCGTGGTCGTTAACATAAGTAAATCAGAAAGATTTGTTTGCATGGGAATTCAAGCACCCACAGAACAGTCTTGCCTTACTGTCAGTATTAGCTTATATGAAGCACTGAAATAAGATTAGGGACTTCATTTTGCCCTTCTCCAGGGACTGAAGTAAGCAGATTCCTTGGCAACTTCAGGTGAAGACTTTCAGCAGTAAGTTGACAATGCAGCAAGCAAAATACTACAAGGAGAAATCACTCGGTCCCAAGTACAAGGGCAGCCACATAAACTGCAACGTCCTGTGCTACTGTGGCAATGCTTTTCTCAGTGAAGACCATCATCTTACAGGTTTTCTTTTTCAATTTGAAGAGAATATTCATAGGTATCTATTGCTGTTCATTACAATCATAAGCTGTGTTTTCTATTCAAAACCTCACACCAGGTTTATAAGAAAATATGCATCTGCTGGTATGGTTTGGTCAAGTTCTTTCCAGCTCAGGATCTTACTGGAAAGGAACTGAAAGTATTAAACTATTCTTTCAAAAGGATATACATGAGAAAAAAGGATCTATTAGAGAGTTGGTAAAATACCCAGTGTTTCAGGACAACGAGGGTTTGTTTGTTTTTCCCACTTTTTCAGTAAAGGAGTCCCTTGAGAATTTGGTACAAGGATCAGTGTCAGTAGTAAGAAAAGGCTAGATGTTTTAGCTTACCTTTTGTTGGCAGTGAAGTCCAATTTTGGAAGAAGACTTAAAATGAAAAATAGATAAAAATAAGGAATAAAATTCATTGTTGTAACGTATGAATAAAAATTAAGCTTGTGTATATGGGCCTCTCCTCACCATGCTGGATAAGCGTTTGAAGTAATTTTTGAATGTGAAGTTAGACTATTATATTCCTCACCTCTCACCAATGATCCATCTAATTTGGCTGCTCTTTCACAACGACATTTTGAGCTTACTGGTGAACTTCATTCAATTGTATATTTTTGCTATGGGAATTAAAAACACAGACAGAGAAGCATCTGCACTGGAATGGTTTATTGATGCTTTCAAGAGATTCAGTCTTCCTGAGGAAGCTAATGAAACAGAATTTCTACTTCCAGAATCTGTACCTGATCTTTCTTCCAAAGAACAGATCTCTCTGCACAAGGCTCTGTTTGTCAGCCAAAGTGATTTGGTAAGCTTCAGCTTCAAGCTGCACGTAAAGATTTGCCTCACTGTATTAAGTCCATTTATTTTGGGTAAGTTTCACTGTCTCAACCCAAAATTTGTTTCATACGACTCAGCTAATAACTCGAATTGTTGTAGAAGTTTCAAGTCCTCACTCAGTGTTGACAGCATGGGTCCCAAGACTTGTCCAAAATGAATGCAATTATTTTTGTAATTTAGGAGGAAACTACTTTTTCTACTGCCAGAGCACTTAAAAAAAAAAGAAAAAACAAGCCATGTAGACAGTATAAATAGCATGGATCATTGCTATTTATCTGCTTTGTCTTCCTTGAAAGCAGAGGAGAACTGAAAGGGAGTTGTTCTGCTCAGATCTTCCTCAGGGTTTGTTACTCTTCACCATTTAAGAACAGAGCTCAGACTGTATTGCTCTTCCAGTTTTTCCACAAAAAAAGCTTCTGCTTTCCTCGTGTCTCTTTTCTTAATAATGTCAGACAGTCATTACAGATCAATGCCCTTTACAAATTTACCTTGGAGGGACAGACAAGGAGGTAGATCACTCATTAGAGAACACATCTGAAAGAAAGCAGACTAGACAATATGACTGCAATGTTTCTCTGCAGCAGTAAGTTCTCGTACCAAAGTTAGCCTGTTAAGTTTAATAGTTAAGGAAAAACAGAGTGGGTATTTACTCACACAGTTTTATGAGAGGAACAACTGAAATGGCAGCAAGAAAAACACACGTTTTAGACAAACTGATATTACATCACATTAGTGGGCCACAGAACTCTTAAAAAAATAAACCTTTTGAGACATGAGAATGAAAACACATTTTAGCATGCTTTAAATAGCTGAACTGCTCTTCGAAGCATAAGTTTTCAGCTATTGGCAAAGACAATGATATCTCCTCATTTGGAAATTAAAAAGCATTTAGCAATAAGTTAAAGCTAGCCTACGTGTAAGTGGGCTAAAGACTAGGCAAAGATTTTTCCCTTTTCACATTTATGATGATATACAGTTCATCGCTTCTGTAGCTTATATGTTGTTGTGCAATGTCCCACTGAAGTTTCACATCTACTCTGCGAAAGAGAACAAGAGTAAACACCTTTCTTTTAGGAGAGTCACAAATGGTAAAGCCAGTAGTATTTGTTTGTCTGTTTAATTAGATGTTTGCTGTTTATCACACACAAGAACTGTAAGCAGAGTCCATGGATTCTTCTGAGCAATATGAAACCTCATGGTTCCATGCAAGTTCAATACTGCCTCTCTCTCTCTCTTCCACCTCCTCCTCCTATCTGCTGTTTTCCCCAGCCCAACAAGATACATTTCCAACTATCTTCATCCAGTTTTAGGAACCTTAAGGGAGAGAAAGTTTTACTTCATGACTTCCACCCAAGAGAGCCTGGCTCCAGGCTTGTGTTGGGTCAGGTACATCTTAGACCACAGGAAGCTGGATGTTTTTCTTTTGAGGCACTAGAAGTTAGGCTAATAGTAATAGTCAAGTTGCCCAAAGCTAAAGGGACAAGTAGCTCTCATTGCCTTCCTATTTAAACACATGGCCAGTGAAGAAATCCTCTTTTCCCTTTTTTCCCCTGAAATACATTAAGTACAGCTTGCAGTAACAGATTCTCCACAGAGTCTTGCATTCATGCACCTGTAGTCCTAATGTATACTGACCCGTTTACTTTATAGTTTCCTCAGCCTCACAAGAGAAGTTAACAATGGATCTCTCCACATTCAGACACACGCATCCTTTTTTCATCTCATAATTATCATCATGTTTAAATCTCTTTTTCCTCATTCCCAAGCTAAGCCAAGACAAGCTCAGTTCCATGACAATGTTTTCATATACTTCTCTTCAGAGAGAGCTGCTGCAGCTGAACAAGACAATTGCAGCATGCTAGTTATACTTGGATTCAATATGCAGTTGAAAAGAGGAGAATGACAAGTTCTCATTCGTCTATTTTCAGACATTTAGAAAACCCCACCGTCAGCATCTTGAGTAAAAAAGAGGCGACATCTTCAGGCCCTAGTAAAACCACTTACGCATGTTAACTTGTTTCAATAAAACATCCCCACCTCAAGTGACACAGTGGCCTGCAGTCTTCCTTGATCCATCCACAGAGCAAGAGTCATTTTTACTGAGTCAGTGATCATGCATTGTCTTCCAGAGGAAATACTAGCCGGGTACCCCTGCTTGTAACTTCATGATCTGCTGCTCCCAAATCACGTTCTAGTGCTTCCTCTGAACTACTTTTTGTTCTCCTGCCATCAAGGCTAGTAGTAGCTGTATGGGGGCCAGAAGAACCATTTGCAGTTATTGTTGTATCACCATACGTCACAGTAAGGTCACCATCATTCAGAATAAAATCAGAATCCTCTTCTCTAAGCTGTTCTTGATTCTGGGGGGAAAAAAAAAAAAAAGAAGAAAAATCTTTGTACACTGGACAACATCTGGTCTTTGCCAAGAAGGTAACTGAACAGAAGAGTTTACCTATGTGTCAATACAGAAGCAGTAAGCGGTAAAGTTCGAACCTCAAGAAATGCTAAAAATAATCTTGCACCCAGTGTTTGCAAATCACCTTACTGCTTCCTGTATAACTACTGCTAGTGTGGAGAGATGAGCAGGAGCTGAATCCAAGAACTAGATTATGAAACACGTAACTAGGGATTTAATTGCACTGGAAGTTTACCAGAAGTACATGAGATGAGCAGTATACACTTTTTTGCATGACAATTTAGAAGGCAGTACAGGAAAGACTGGAGAACGAGCACAATTAAGTCACTCCAGATACAAAGTCAGAGTTGCATCTGTTGCTAATTAGTCAAGTTCAATAGTAAAAGACTCATGCAAACTGGTAAGAACTCATCAGGCCCAAATTCTTTATACTCAAGGTTTCCTCAACAAATTTTTGTTATTGATCGAAAACTAGCCACACTCTTAAACTATCTGCTTACTCTTACCTGGTACTAAATAGAGAATTACTTGACCTAGTTCTTAGGAACGCTCCTGAGCCATAAAAGTACGAAAGACGATACAAGAAAGTGCTTGCTTCATAGTTTTGTAACTAGTTCTGATATGTTTTCTTTCCAAAAAATCATTCAAGAAAGTGGCTTATGAAACCCTGTTAATTTATTTTGGCAGAGATGGGATGAAATAAACGGTCAGAGACTAGGAATTGCTAAAGTGTAACAAAACAATTTCTCTACACAGCATAATACAACAGGAAGCAATCGTTTCACTCCTGTTTAACACCGTCTTGATAAAAGGCAAAACAGCTGAATTGGTCAGAAAATAGGGCTTCCTCATATTTGAAGAAATCCTATCAGTACTATAAGCTTGCTTTCTTGCAACTGAAAGCAATTATTTCCCCATGCGAGTAGCTCCATACTGCTTAACAAGAGCCGAAATGTAAGTGTATTGCTGTTCCCCTCAGTAGGCTGGACACCGATCAGGCTACATTCTCAAAATACATCATTTTCGTCCACTTCGTCAAAGGAAGGAGGGCACAAGCTACGTGAGATAGGATGCCTGTGATCAGCCTGACCAGAAAGCCCTACCTGTATTGCAGAACAGGAGCTCAGGGCACTTGAGATTGAAAATGCTGATTAACCTGTCCATGATGAAAAATGCAGTGCCTGGCTAAATAAAACTTCCTAGGAAAGCTTCCTGTCATTATTTCAGAACGATAATCAGCCAAAATAAAGCAGCAGAAGCCTCTAGATGATACAGAATATTTAACTAATGAGGCCTGGAAGAGGTGTCAGGAGTTTCCCAAAACCAACAAAAATAGTGGTGCAGTTCAGCGTTGGGTGTAAGACAAGCCCTACTTAGAATGAATGCTAATTTCTCAGAACCTTCATGGAATCCAAATTTATCATCGCTTATTAGAGACAGGGTTACTGTGATAGACAGCACCGTTCTCAAAGAGCAAATACAGTTTAGGACACTTGTTTTCTTCGATTGCAAAGAAAACACTCAACTACTGTCACTATCTTAAAAAGTAAAAAGGTAGAAATTAAAGGGTTCAGCTATAGTTGGCAGAAACAGCCTTTACAAGCTTTCCATTGCAAGAAAGTGAAAGTCTGAGGGACAAGAACATGATGATTAAAAAAGGTACACAAAATAATCAGCTGTTTAAGAAAACCTGATATCCCTATATATTCTGGTTTTGAAGAAGAGACATTCAAATAAAGATGAAAAGCAGAAAAACGAGTAAGAAGACGGCAGTTTGTGACTGTTGACTGGTTATGTTTTAAGAAGTCGAAGAAGCTGAGAAGCTCTATCGCAAGCTGCCTTTCACGGTGTTCGCCCTTGGAGAAGCGCCAAGGAGGGGAGGGCAGGGCTAACAGCGCACCAGGAGGTATTGCGATAGCAGGGCCACGTGTGAAGTGGCTGCAGCAAGCTCCCGAAGCATCTCGGGTCTCCACAATTCTATTTAACAGTGAATCCTTGCAGCCACTTATCAGATAAGAAACCAGTAAGAACACATACACTACACTTGAGCTTCCCCAAAATGCTGAAAAGCTCTTGGAAGCACGATGCTGAAAGGAGAGGGCCACCGGCTTTACACTATATGGCAAGTCTTAACTCAGTCTTTGCTGGTTTGTCCCAGGCTATGCTTACATGTACGTAAACACGACCAGTTCCAGAGAAAACATTAAGCTTTCTCTCAACATAGTGAACAAACATTGACTTGTACAAGCCAAGTTCCACTTATTTATTTCACTTCTGAACAGCACTGCAAGCAGCAGGCAATTTATTTCATATATTTCCCCAGAGAACATCCATGAACAATCCCATGTAGTACACGGATTTACTATGTTTGCAAGCAAAGAGGATGGGTGAATAAACCTACTGTGCTTCATGCAGCACTAACAATTCTTTCAAGAAAGACAGGAAACGTATCCAAGCAGATCCCTAGAGACTTGAAATTCTTCCAAGAATAACCCTAAACTGGCCTCTGCAATCCCCTACAGTTCTGTAGGAATAGCTGCAATTCACTCAAAAAATATAGGTCTGAACTTCACTACTTAAACTGACAAACTAGAATGGCTAAGTACTTCAATCCAAAACCCTGCAAAAGACTGAATTTTGCTTTGACGTGCTGACCATAGCCCTGAGGGACCTCACGGCATTCTGTCCCATTTGTAGGAAAATCTGCTCATGCTCCTAAGAATGTGTGATGGAGATGTTAAAATGGCTGAAGCTTATTTAGAGTTACTGCTTACAAAGCCAGTCTTTATTGCCTCCTAAGGCAGTGCAAAAAGAAGTATGTGCGGTGTACTTTACACGTGCAAAGCGCTGATAGTCACCACATAGGCTGCTGGGGCTGAATACAACACAGGCATCACGGATGACAAAACTTGCACCAGAAGTCACTTATCTTGTGGCTCCAAAACAAAAGCATCAAGTAGTATGCATGCAAAATACATTACAGCTTAAACCTGATGCTCTGCTTAAGAGTTTATTTCTCAGCTGAGTTCAAATTCAAGGAAACTAAACAATCTTTGCTATGAAGCTAGAAGCAATAAGAAAGGGGAGGGGAGAGGCATGGCTGAATAGTTTTCTCACTATTTTGAGAGTTACCTCCTCCAAGATTTATATAAACTGCAAATGAAGTTTCTTTACTGGGTTTGCTTATTTAGAAAAATAATTCAATTCCCTCTGCTTTCATATGAAGTTGTCACACTGTGTATGGTGCAAGAACTAAACTTTCAAAATAAAAAAAAAAAAGGTGGGAGCATGTGTAGGACAGAAAACACACCCCTGAACAAACAAGCAAAAAAAAAAAATCCCCCTGGAGTGTTTCGTTTTATCAGGTGATAACGCAGATGCTTCTTCCAAATGGGATAAATGGTTGATGAAACAGAGAATTACTAAAAGTTTCAAAGGACATGTCAAAAGGGAAGAAAAAAGGTGACCTGGCATAAATTGGAAAGCCCTGCCAAATGGTCAGGCACTGAAGATAACACCAGAAGAGAAAAATAGGAGTAAATTTTTGAAAAGGATTATTTTAAACACTAACTACAGCAGCCTTTTATGCTTTTAAGTTGCAGCTTGGATTCTGTTTGGGTGGGAAACACTTAATGGTGAGCCTAATGGCACAGTCCTAAAGCAGTGGGAGAACATCAGCAAGGAATAATAACAGCAGCTCTGGAAAAAATGCACTGTACCTCACCCCTGCATGCTGACTCAGAGCATTACATGTACGTCATGTAAATTCGAGTTTAGATGACACGATCTCATTCTTAGGAATAGGTTGTAGGTGGACTACGTAATAAGATTATCTGACTTTCAGACTTTAAAACGCCCCGTTGGCATCTAACTAAAAAGATGTACTCCCACTCACAGAAGCGAAACTGAATTCTAAATAATGTTGCAATACAGCCAGAGGAAAAAACCCAACAAAAGCTGAAAACAATACACAAATATACAGTCAGTACAGCCACATACTTGTATGCTTTCTTCTCCTTCTTCTCTATGTAGATGTTGTAACTGCTCAGACATGCACCTGAATGAGATCTAGGATTTACTACTTTTTGAAACACATTTTCCAGCTATGTTACATTCTGTTGAGTGCTTACAGACATTTTGTTTGTTTAATTCAAAGTCTTCAGTCTTTAATTCTCTCAGATGTATCATTCCATTTTCCTGGAAATACCTCACAAAAGCACAACTATTCCAAGCAGTTTCTGTCCCCCCAAAGACATGGCACTCAGTTGCTTCACCTGCACTTAACAGGAAGGCAAAAGATTCCAAGCTTTTTAGCCAGTAATAAAATGGTATAGTCACAGTACTGTAGCAAAGCCAGTCATGCAAAGAAATGAAAAGCAATAAAGCAACTGCAGAGTTTGGAAATCTTGAAAAGAAACAAAATCTCAAAATTATATTCTTTCCTAAGACTAATGCAACAATGCACTGAAATAGGAACAAGAAGAGAGAATACAATGTAAAAGTTCCACATTATACACCTTAAGAAAGTATGCAGCCTTATAAGCATTTTTAACGATGAAGGTAACATCCCAAGAGGCAGAGAGTGAGTGTGTGTGTGTGGGGGGGTGTGACAGAACCAATCCAATTAAAGAATAAGTTTCCACATGCGGTAGTAGCTAAGAATGAGGAGTAAAGAATAATTAAAAAAGGGCCCAACTGTTAGAGAAAATGAAAGCCAAAGCTTCCATGTTCATTCTGGTTAGAACCTCAGTTACTGGATAACTAATCTTATAAGATCATACATAGATAGACACATGGGCAAGACACAAGTAGGCTAATTGGTCTGATGGATGCCTTCCAGCCTAGATCTGTTTTAAGATCTCCAGTGGCATTGCAAAGATGGGAACAAGGCCAATTTCTTGCATTACTAATACCTCCAAATAGGCAGCAAACATTTCAAATTTCTTTGGAATTTTACTCTCAGGTAAAAGAAAGATGCTAATGATACCAGAAAGAAATGCAGGAAAGTATTTCAAAGTTGCAAGTGGAATTCATAACTCCCTAGGAAAAGATAAATAGAAATCTGATCCAAGACTACTTGAACATAGCAGAGATGTTACCATTCCAGAGAACCTGCAAATCTGAGTGATGCCACACAGTACTATGGTTTTATTTACAAGCAGCTCATAAAAAGTTGTAGATTTCAGAAGCACTGTACAGATAGGAATGACATGTATCAGGATCCTGCAAGAGTAATAGGAGAATGAAGCATTAATTATTGCAAGACATGGCTGTAAAGACAGTACAGTGACCTGCTAGACTGAGATAAGTAACTGATTAACAGTTCCTGTAATATGATCTCAAATTTCACAGTGGAAACAACGAAGGGAATCTGTACCAGATTTCCTTCCGGCATGGGTAAATGCATCAGTGTCTTCTCTGAAGGAGACCTCAACACAGCCTTAGTAGTAACAGGAAAAGAATCTTGTCCAAAAGTGTTGAGAGGGAATGAATATTTTGAAGTGATTCACTGAACTGGTTTATTGACTATGCCTGTAATTTTCCAATATCCTTAAATGTTATTTTTTTAAATGTAGTATTTGAACAATAAGATCATCTCCAATTTCCACTAAGAGAAGCTGTTGCCTGAGGGGAGAGTATCTTAAATCTTTTCTGCCTAGGACAAGCAAGCACTTTCTTGCAGTATGTATATCATACCAGCCTTCTGCCTAAAAGGAAAAAAAAAAAACACTTTGCTGAAATTAAATAAGAAACAAAACACAGAAGTATTGAGTCATTCTACTTACATCATAAACCTGGGGACTTGTCAGACAGCGGGCTATCAGGCCACACCAGCTGGGTAGAGTTGTGGTTAACGGAGGGCCACTGTGAGTGAGAATCGGCTTTAAATAACTTAAGTAGTTAAGGAAAACACATCAGTGCTCAAAAACCACTATGAAAATAAAAAGACAATTGTACATAAATGTGATTCTGCCTTTGATCTATGTGTTGCTCAATAATTGTATATAAAACAGCCATTGAAAAAAAAAAAATCTGTATTTGTAAACAAATAAATGAAAAACATCTCCCCCAACATTTTTCCCTTGGTCCTTTTAAGGGAAGTTTCTTTACCCACACATTTACTGCAAGGGGAACTACCTACCTCTCAAATTTTCAAGCAGGTGCCATATTTCCAGCTTTTGGGCTCTCTGGAGCCAAAAGGAGCAGAGGTACATGTGCTTTAATGTTAACAGGTCCAATGGTGCCTCTGCTCTGCAGATGGAAGCATGGTCTTGAGATTGCAAGCTAGAGGTAACAAGACGACACACCCATGCAAGGCAACACAGAGAAATAAAGAAATACTGTCCATCCAACATCCTCCAAGCAATGCAGCCACCTGAACTGGTCCACTGCTGGCTGGTCACTGAGCCACAGAGATGCAACCAGAGATCTTACTCTGGTAAGGCTCAAAGACATCTCTGCAGTGCACATATACATACCACACAGAGCCTCAGAAAGGCGAAGGGAAAACTGTATGGCAAGAAGCATGTAACACAGCCTGGAAGGAAAACATCTGCCCAGGCAATGTTACCTCGATTACATTGAGGGGGCACGGGGGGTGGAAAGGAAGGTGTCTTTACACCTCTCCTCACAGGTCTGCCCCCAGGTAAAGCCATATTTGGTCACACTAGTACCCAGACTGAGGATATGCCTGAGGAAACACCCAGGAGTCAAAAAAGGTGTCCCTGCTACAGAGCAGCATGCTGATCTTGACTGGCACAAGAACAGCGCTCAGGAGGAAAGTGCTAAGACTTCCAAACATTGAAATCAGGACCAGAAGGCTTTTTTGTTTGTTTGTTTTTAAGTTAGTCTGATTATTTTAAATGTAAATATAAACTGTAGGTATTGTAGTTACTTTCTTAGGCCTCTAAGCACAGAGAGAATCAAGTCCACTTGTGAAATATAACACAGTTTCCCTGATGCTCTCAACGGATCAGGTGCTTGGGGGAAAGCGGGGTTAAAAGGGGCTGTTTTAGCAGAGCCTGGCATAGCATGTTTACTTGAGCGTGTAACAGCGTGATTATGCCACTGCAGAGTTATATTTCCTCCTTCCCTCCCCCAGTAACAGTGTGGCTACACCCAGTCCTGGAAAGAAATAAACTCTCCCCCTTACACTAACCTACCAGCCTCTACGTTGCCCTGTGGCAGACAGTCACGCAGTGACTCAGTTGTAATAAAACAGGCCCAGTAAAAGACATCTGGTACTTCATCAAAGTTGCCGTTTTCTTCATGTTTAACAATTGTGGGTGAACCCATGGAACAGCCCATGACATTCAATGAACTCTGCATTCCACAGGAATGAAGTTCCCAGTTACCCATCCACACAGAGCTCTGCAGGCAATTGGAGCACACTGCCAAGTGCATCTTACTTCATCTTTCTCAAGTTCCCTTGCAAAGAGTGAATTTTGAGACAATCTGCCTTTCTACCCACAAACCAAGTGACTGCATTAGCAAAAAATATTTTTACATTTAGCCATGGGTGGCAGTTCTAAAGATCATCCCTTCCATGCAATTTAAGGCCACCCAGCCGATGCTTATCTGAATGCCTCCTTGCAACAGAAGGAGCAGAATTTTACCTCTAAGATACAGCAAGTCAATTCTGCCCCTGGACATCAGTTTCCTTGGCACAGACTTCATGGAAACCTTCCCTAAAGATTGCTAGTCACCACTGAAAAAGCAAGTGCACTACCAGCATCCTTTACATTTCTGTGAAATAGCTAATTAAGCTGTAATTTTCACCTAGCACTCCCCCCGCCCTTGCTGCAGCTGCTGGGGACTGCCCTTGTGCTAGCATCAGCCGAGGGGAAGTCAGCATTGCCAACTACTCCATTTTTCATTGGGCACATACCTCTTGTAAGGGTAGGGGAAGAGGATAGTTCTGCTTCCTTCTTAAAAAGACAAAAAAGCAGCAGTCAGCCACAGCCAGACCCTTCTGTGCTCTTATCACATAAGTTGTTTTTTTGGTTTTTTTAAATAACAAAAATTGACCTCAATACACTTTGACACCAGCCACTACAAATCAAAGTGTTAACTTGAAATCACTTACATTTATGAATATTTAAACTAGCACATACACTCCCTGCTGGGCTTTGACCCAATACTACTGCATCTGAAAGTATCAGTCACAAACAGACTTTATCCTGAACAGACAAGTGCTGTAGGATCTGAATGCTTTCAACACTATACCTGGGTTTCCCTGGGTGGGAAATCTTGATGCACAAGGCATGGAAGAAAACTGCTGTGCTCCAACCAGGCCAGCAATCTCTCATCAACCAATGGCCAAGACCCCAGTGAAAAGACTCACTTCTCAGATGCAAGCTGCAACAAGATTAAGGCCCTGTCACAGACATTTACATATATTTAACTGCCCCAGAAATTACTACAAATCAAGAACCAAAACTTCTTTGAATTTCTAGGTATAAGTAACTTGCCATGGCCACCACATCATCTTTGCCATTTTCCACTAAGTGAGTGTAAGCTGTTAAGGAGGGGTACCTGTATGATATACTGATTAAGAATATGCTAAGTAGACTAAAAAAAGCACAAGCATGAAAGATAGGACAGCTACACAAAACTTGCTCAGAAGCTTAAACAAGGCTATCTAAATAGTATAATAGCAGCTTCAGAAAGGTTGTACAGTACTATATACACACAAGGACACTCTCTGCTTTAACACCCATAGGAAGTTGTGGATATACTGAAGGAAATAAGCTGGATCACATGTAGCTTTCAGTTCCAGAACTTCCCGTATCAGCAATGAGTTTCCAAAGAGGACTTCATCACAAAAGCAGATGGCTCGTCAGAGCAATGAGTGGAGGCTTACACACATACAATGAACTGGAAAACTAGTTTTTGCCATGAGCATCAGTGAAGATGAGAACAGATTAATGGAACAAATCAGAGGATCTGAAATAGTTAATTGGCTGTCTTGTTGTTCAGGAAGGAACTTCAGCTCCTAGAACTGACTGGTTTCTGTCCTCCAGCAAGTGTGACATACCATGCATTAGAGAAAGGAAAGGTCCATCTTCCAAGTCAGCAAGTTCAAGCTTCAGTTCTGTGCCTTGAACCTGTCAAATACTTGATTTTTTTTATCCTGTGTGACTCTCAAGTGCTTAAGGCTACATATGGGTACATGGAAAGAAAAAAAGTGAACATTTCATGCCTTGAAGCTAAGCTGTGTTTTCAAAAGGATACTTATGGTCAAAGCTATACCATAGTCTGAAGAGCCAAGCGCTTTCCTGCTTTGTCCTGTTCCTTCTTTCAGAATCTGGGCCATCCTAAAAATAAGATAAAAAAAAATATTCAATTATTTCAGGCAGGAAAAAAAAACCCAAATCACACATTCCAATCATTCACGTTACAATGTCCTGTCCAAAAAAGCCAAATTACTTCAATACTGTACTTGGACTGCAGAAGAAAACTGTTTTAGAGACATGCTTATACTGAGAAGGTTACTTACCCTAGAAAGACCAGAAATGACTGCAGAGAAGTAGGCCCTCTTCATTACCCTCAAGTTACCTTAATGAGCCCTCTACCACCAAGTTCCCTTGAGTCTAAAAGCTTATCGCACAGTTAATGCAGTAATGGATACAGAAGTAAGTCCAAAACTGACAAATAAGCCTCATTGATGTACCATCCCCATTCTCCTGCCCAAATAAATCAACTGGAATAATCCAGCCTGATCCCTATTCATTGCTTGCTTCTGTAACTCTAGGTCTATTCGACGTTCTTTCCTTAAGCCTATTGCTTCCTTGGAAGAATAAGGGCATTTACCGTACCCGATAAACTCTCGCAAACCTGATGGAAAATACTACACTTAAAAAAAATACGCTTAACAGGGAATCCGTATAAACTAACAATTGAGGAAGGTCATGCAAATTTCCTAAGTTCTAGATCAAGCTCAGATATATCTAACACTGCAAACAGTGTTAAATATAATCCCTTTACTAACTGTGCTGCTAGTCATCACACCAGCTGGTCTGCAGCTGCATTTGTTTTTACTTTTGTTACTGTTTTGGGTTGGTTTTTTTTTTTTTGGCCAGAGGCCAAAGTTAAACACAGGAAAACAGATGAAGTGAGAATGCCTTCTATGAATCATCTTCCAAACTACTAGAAAAGAACAAGCTGGGATTGCCCTGTGTACTTCTGATCTGCAAAAAATCCATGATCCACCAAGAGTTAAAGCTTAGTACATTTTCACTCCCAAATGATGTATTTTCTTTAACTGTGACATGCTGCTAATCTTGGCTTGGTGAAAGAAAAAGGAATCCAAAGGGAACTGACTAATCGAGTCCATTAGGAATGCAATGCACAGCTAAAGAAGGAAACAAATGGGTAAGTGCTCTATGTTTACATGGGAAAAAAGCAAACAAGTTATTTCCACCCAGACACTGAATGAGAACAGAATACCCATGCTCTGTTTCCTGTTAAAGCAATTCCTCAAATACTGACAAGCTCAGTCTGAACTGGCCAAAGCCATCTTACTACTTCCTAACCTTGGTTTTATGCAGTAACTGTAGCCTTCATTGTAGAAGGTGTTTTGAGGCCTGGCCTTGTGGTTGTGTCCAGATAGCTAGAAAACCAAGTTCACCCTTTTTGGTACCCAAACCCACCATTTCAGAATCTATTTTGTGTGCTGGACACAGGGGCATCTACAAAGAACACAGAGGTGCCTAATGCAGTTTCTGCAATGAAGGAGATGCTTCCTGAGCAAGTAACTCTTACCTGTACAACCTGTGACCAAAAAAAAAAGCAAGGCAGAAGAAACCACTAATAAGGAAGCTGATCCCTGATACAGCAAGTATCCCATGCATGTATTTGTGACCAGCCTGAACACCAGGACCATACAATCTGAGGTTTACAAAGCAGAGTTCACCCACTTGCACCCTATGCATCCTCTGGGTCCAAAGTCATCCGTCTTTCCTGCCATTCGACTTCCTCTAGCAGGTTGCTATGTAAGCAACCAGTTGTGCTATTGAACTAGTGTCAGGCAGTACTCTGGGAGAGTGTAAACTGAGGTCTGGACAGAGGAAAGTCCCAGTTTAGCCTCAGGAAATGTTGGGTTGTTCTCCCCGCCCCCAACCTTTCACTCCTGTGAATTCACTCAGTTTATAGATGAGGACAACTGAAATTTCTGCTATGAACAACATTCTTTCGATACTCTTGTTTGCCAATAACATATTGCAGGGGAAAAAGTCAACTCTTGGGTTGTTACTGACGCATCGAAAGCTGCACTCAAGATTCACAGCAACAGTTTCCCGAATATAAATGACAGTTTTCCAGTGCTCCTTTTGCCTCATACAGGTGGTAGGTAGCACAGGCAAGATCCAACTGGCTTGTGGTATGGTATACAGGAGCTGAGATTGGATTAGCATCTTAATCTTTGATTCTAAGCAAGTCCAAGGGCCAAAATTTGGTATCAATTATTGAACAGAAGCCAAGAGGATTATCTCTGGGTCAGTCTTGGGGAGGACTGTTTATGCTGTAGCACGTTAAAAGCAAGCATGTTGGGTGGGTGGGGGAAGAGGAAAGCACATTATTAAATAGAGTATATTAGTAGATTTGGGACGTTTTTTGATGCCATATATATATACACACACACACACACGCACATATATATACAAAAATTTGAATGCTGCAGCATTACACCCTACACCACAGTGTTTTTCAGTGGGCATAACTTGAATATTATAAAGTAAAATGCATTATTGACTTCCCAGCTAGGAGAGAAAGGTTTTACCCATGCTCATACCTTCTGTAGTTCTTTATCGTCTTAGTTACAAAATAAGATCAGCCTAATGGAAAAGTTATGTAATTACTTACTCCTTGTAAGACTTGAAAGCTGTCATTAGTAGGTGGAGGATCCTGATCTGGGTCAACCCCAACCCTACAGAAACATTAGGAAAACAAAGCAAGTGGTGTTACGGAGGGTTGCAAATGCTGTAAGTTTGGCAGAATGCATTTTAAAAGCACTTTAAGCACCCAGCAAAGCTGCATTCAGAGAAGCTATAAGAATAGCTTGAGGAAGAGCTGTCTATTATTCCCCTGCAGTTGCATAGCTATAAACAAGATACTTTTTCACTCAAGCAGCAACTACCTGTAGGTAACAGCTTCAACTCCATCTCGGCATCAACTTTAACTGCTTACCTTTGTTGCCAATTCTCCTAGGACACTGGCAAATACTATTTTTGGCTTAAAAGGTGAACTGTGCGTGGCATCAGCTTCAGTGGAGAGCATCCCTTATGTCCAGCAGGAAGAAACCAGAGACTAAGGATAAGCCCAGCCTAAACATTTGACACAGCAAATAACTTAGATGCCAGATAGGCCTGAGAATGGCTCAATTATACGATTAAAAAAAGCCACACACACCAAGTTTTAATGCACTGTGTGAACCAACAAAAATACTTTCTAAAGACTCATAATATTAATTTGCTGCAAGTTTCATTCACCTAACACAACACAGCCACAGTGGATTAACAAGAGGTCCGTATAGTCCAGCCTCCCACCTGAGTGAGGGAGGGTCTGTATAATGAGATGGTAATGATGACAGTTTCTTATTAACATATTATTCTGTATACTCACTTTTGCATAGTTAGCAAGCATCTTATTACTGAACCATCCTTTCACATAGTGCTCCTATCCAGGATGGGTATTTTTGTAATTACATTCAGGTTTTTCTGGTCTGTTTTGGGGGGAGCTATTTGTTAAGATTGGACTTGTCTGGTTTTAAATCCTATTCATGCCTTAATCTCTGTGCTTTTTTGTAGAACCTAGACCTCCAGCCTCAAATGTTTGGTAAGATTGTCAGCCTCAAACGTGTTGTGTTTCAGTCCTACCATGGTGCATAATAAGTATAGGAAAATGCACACAACAACAAAAATACATTGTCTGAAATGGCTAACTTCTTCATTTGCCCTCTCTTAGAAGAGACTGAGCTGGTTTGGTGCAATTTCTTTGTTACCTAGACTTTGTGTCAGCTATTTCTAGCCATAGCATTTATGCAACATCCCTGAGGAGCATCAGAAACCAAAAGAACCTTGCTGGTAAGACTATATCATCTGCGTGTCCCAGGGACATGTGCTTGCGTAATGCAAGCAGTGATCCAGACATGATTTACCTTCAGGCACAGGAGATGGCATGGATTAAACTAAAAGGCAACACCTTCGAATAACTTCCAGGGCAGCACTTTCTAATAGAACAATAGAAGAAGAAAAGTAGGCATTGAACTGAAGTTTTAAGTCATCCTTGTGGACTCACGGCCAATCAATCCAAGGCCTCACATGACAATGTAGTTCAGAGAAACTCCAGAAGATCCCTCTAAGACAGCCTGCAGCAGCCTCATATAGAGCTAGTGCTGACTCAGTCCTCTGCTTGGATTTTTTCCTGAGTCTCTTTTCTTGCCTTATCACTTCCTTTTTCCACATACAGAGTCATCTTAACCCCTAGGCACATTTGGCCTGGGAATTCATTGGCAATGACCAGCCTCCAGACTAAAAAGCTTCACCAGTTTAAGGGGACACTGGACAAACAGGTTGGGTACTGGATTGTAATACATGCTAAAATAAAACCCCCCACACAAGAGCTCTGAAAGGTTACCAGAGCTTAGATGTTACTGCTTAGGCTATCACTAAGCAATGAAGACATGGCAAGAAGGGTTTTCTGCAGACAAACAAGTTACCTAATGAAGCCTCATGCAGAAAGCTGACAAGCAATGTCAGGAAACTCGCTCTGTACGGCAATATATGTAAGATTGTGCATTCCTTTATAAATACACATAAAAATAAAAAGATCTGTGGCTTTCCAGACTCCATCTGCACACTGCGGAGGTTCAACACACTATGCACAGCAACTACACTCATGTTAGCCGTGCAGCTGGCAATATGAAGAAGGAGCTCAAGAAGCTCGTTCCAGAAGATGAACATAGCTTGCATTCCCTAAATAGTTTCAACTCAGTGGGCTGCCCATTCACTTCACAGTACATAAGAAAACCAAACAATTCAGAATGTCTCAGCTTTTACTTGACTTACAAGGTTGTGCATTTGTTTGGGGGATTTTAACTGCCCTTAGGCAGGGGAAGGGGGCTTAGTGGAAGACCGAAGCGGGATGACCATACTGTTGAGTGAAAAGTCACAGTACACCACAGGCCAAGTATTTGGGTTCACTGTTGTGCTGAAGAGGAAGAGAGCACTTTTCTATATTAAAATGGGTCAACTTTTAGGAAAAAAAAAATTCTTACTACAGAGATTTCTTTCAATATTGAAATAGTACATCGACATAGACTTGTCCATTTTACTTTTTTTTTTTTCAAAGTTATTCTTCAGGTGAATTTATATTTTGAGCATTTCTAAATAACTCTTTTCTATAAATCACTTTTTTTTTAAGTTCATGTTTCAAAGTGTGTTCCTCAGTTCACAGATTAACACAAAATACATTACTATTCTGAATTCCCATTACTATTTTTTTGTATCTTTCAACCAGCATCCTGTGTCTCTTATCCTCTACTCTAGCATGAATTGTATAGGAAGCTTTTTTTTTGTAGCAAGTCTGCCTCTTTCACAGTATATAGACCCTGGTTTCATGACAAGCATCACGTTTTTGCAGGCCCTGCCCCCAAATTTCTAAGAAAGTTTTGTCTTTATCACATGAAACAAAACAATACCAAAACCAGTCAAGTCTTTCCCAACCTCCTTTAGAGTAAAGCACAGAAAACATGTAGTTACTTTGTCCTTACTTAACTACTTCCGTAATTAAAAGCACAAGTAAAGCTGATGCATGTATGTCTTCAACCTATTTTTTTTCCTGGCGGTTAAAAGAAAAAAATCCATCTCACATCCTTAAGTACATTTAAAAAGCTTTCTGTAATTTAAATATGCTGTAAAGGCCAGTATCAGTTCTCATTTATTTAACCAGTTTTTAAATTAAGAAAAATTGTTACTGGTTTGATTTATGCAGATCCCCTCTCAGAGAGCAGTGGCACAGAATGGGTAGCCTCGCTAATGACTGTGGTGTTTTGCTCAAACCCCCTAGCAGAAAGGCGGGCAAGCAAGCAAGCTCTGGTTGAAAACAGTGTTTTGCTGAAGAGGCACAGACTGCGTGAGGAGGACTGGGGGCCCCATAGGCTGTGGGACAGCCAAGGCCAGGGCAGTGCAGATGCCAGCAAGCATCTTTGTTTTCCCCTCTACCCTTTCTGAAAAGCCCATTGCAGCAGTTGCGTGTGGATTCCCCGCGCATGTACGATACCAATTCAAATATGTAACTCTTAAAAAGCAGATGTCAGATGAAGAAAATGAGCAGTCTTTCAGCTGTAACACTGCATATATGTCCCCAAACTGGTGAAAAACTCATCTATGTGCCCCATTGGCATCAATTTGGTATTTGATAGATACGTTAATACTTCAGTACAGACAGTTATTAGTACATAAAGTTCAGCCATCTTTATTTCTGCTTTAGGAAGTTTACTAGAATCTGTAGACAAGAGTATGCTATAGCAAAAATCCAATTTAAGTGTATTTCTTCACTCCTCCCTAATAAAAATATTTTTTTTGTTTTTAAGGCATAAAAGGCTTTTCACACTTTAAGAACTCTGTAATAGCAAAGGGACTACCATTGAGCTCCTAATGCCCAATACCAAAGCACTGTGTTTCTGCTCCTAACTGACTCCTGACCTTCTTGGTCCTTAGTTCCAGCTAGAACTTCAGCATCACATGTAGGAGAGCACTTACTCAGATTTGATCCCTCAAACACTAAGCCTATGTATAATTCAGTAATATAAGCAGTGTGGTAGAAAATGGTTGACACACAAAATGTAGAAACTAAGTGTATGGAAAAGAATAGTAGAAAAAGCAGATAGAACTACTTCAAGTTCCCCACTATGTAATTTTAAAATGGGTGGAACCATTTCTTCTTACACATCAAAAACCTTTCCAAGGCCCTACAACACATAGATGACAAGTTACCAAAATACCAGGCTTTATTACGTTCTAGCATATGTAATTAGTGTGGCAACAACCGAGACTGACTGTAATAGTTCTCAAATTCTCTGTGCAAGCTAACGTACTGCATCTCTGGCAAATTTAGTAGTTGGCTGGGAACCTTCAAGTGTGACAGAATACATGAAAAATTTACCATTGCCCCACGCCAAAGAGTTTTCTTTATATAAATACTCTGTATATAGTTATATATATACACACACGTGCATACAAATATACACTCTCCTATACATTTTTTTTTCTTCCCTTCTTTCTCTATCCATGTATCAGTTCTAGAAACCATCAACTAGAGAAGACTAGGATTCTGGTTTATGTCCACTTTTTTTTAGCATCTTCCTATAAAGCAATGTGATAACCCTCAGTTTTTAAAATATAACCCCACAGAGGCTGGGCTAAATCATGTATGAAGTCCCTTCCAATCTAGAATCATAGAATCATTTCAGTTGGAAAAGACCCTTAAGATCATCGAGTCCAACAGTTAACTTAGCACTGCTAACTCCACCACTAAATCATGTCCTCAAGCACCACGTCTACCCGTCTTTTAAATACCTCCAGGGATGGAGACTCAACCACTTCCCTGGGCAGCCTGTTCCAATGCCTGACTACCCTTTCGGTGAAGAAGTTTTTCCTAATATCCAACCTAAACTTTCCCTGGCCCAGCTTGAGGCCATTTCCTCTCATCCTGTCCCTTGTTACTAGGGAGAAGAGACTGACCCCCACCTCGCTACAACCTGCTTTCAGGTAGTTGTAGGGAGCAATAAGGTCTCCCCTCAGCCTCCTCTTCTCCAGACTAAATAACCCCAGTTCCCTCAGCAGCTCCTTGATAAGACATGTGCTCCAGACCCTTCACCAGCTTTGTTGCCCTCCTCTGGACACGCTCCAGCACCTCAGTGTCCTTCTTGTAGTGAGGGGCCCAAAACTGAACACAGTACTTGAGGTGCGGCCTCACCAGTGCCAAGTACAGGGGCACTATCACCTCCCTAGTCCTGCTGGCCACGCTATTCCTGATACAAGCCAGGATGCCATTGGCCCTCTTGGCCACCTGAGCACACTGCTGGCTCATGTTCAGGCGGCTGTCGACCAACACCCCCAGGTCCTTTTCTGCCAGGCAGCTCTCCAGCCACTCCTCCCCCAGCCTGTAGCGTTGCATGGGGTTGTTGTGACCCAAGTGCAGGACCCAGCACTGAGCCTTGTTGAATCTCATACAGTTGGCCCCGGCCCAGCGATCCAGCTTGTCCAGGTCCCTCTGCAGGGCCTTCCTGCCCTCCAGCAGATCAACACTTCCACCCAACTTGGTGTCATCTGAAAACTCACTGAGGGTGCACTCGATCCCCTCATCCAGATCATCAATGAAGATATTGAACAGGACCGGCCCCAGTACTGAGCCCTGGGGAACACCACTCGTGACCGGCCACCAATTGGAGTTGACTCCATTCACCACCACTCTCTGGGCTCAGCCGTCCAGCCAGTTTATAACCCAGCGTAGAGGGCACCCATCCAAGCCGTGTGCAGCCAGCTTCTCCAGGAGAATGCTGTGGAAGACAGTGTCAAAGGCCTTACTAAAGTCCAAGTAGACAACATCCACAGCCTTCCCCTCATCCACTAAGCGGGTCACCTTGTCAACCTGAACAGTTGTATGAAATAACCCCAAGGAATACTTAAGAATACCTGTGTGATTAAGGATCATAGGATCGCATCCATGATTTATCAGCTTTCAAGTCTTCCCAGGCCAGAGACACTAATTTTTCTTCATTAATTACCCATACACAAGAGTTAAAGGATGTGGTGTTTTGTGTGTTTTGTTGGTTTTTTTTAAGCTAAAGACATGATGAGTGATCCACACTCTCCCAGCTCAAAAGAAGAGAACAGACTCAGAACTGAGGAACGCCTATGGCACTCTGCAGAGAAGGAGAAGCAGCAGCAGCATGCCATAGTATAGAAAAAGAGCACACGCTTAGTGTTATAAAGATGAAGAAAGCCAAGCACCAGGTTAATTTGGTATAAAGGAAAGCACAGTGTCACCTGAAATACAGCCAGCGGCTTTCACTCATCTCTTCCACCGATGGAACATGGTCATCAACTCTGGTACAGTACAAGAATGCAATGTGAGTAACAAAATGTTCATGAGATGGTAGCTTTACAGAGCTCCCTAGCAAAACAAAATAAACCAACAAAAAAGCCTACCCAATCAAAAAAGATAAAGCATACAAGAATAAGAATGACAGAACAATGGGAAAGTGACAAAAATCATAAAAATTATCAACAGCAGCACTTTATGATTGAGATGTCCAGTAATGCTCTTCATTCTTTCAGATTCAGGCTGGTAAAACACCTGTATTCATGACAGGCTACCTTCCCTAGAAAAGTGGATTCAATAGCTCTCAAGAGAGCTGCTACACAGAGACAGACCCAACCTAAAACAATTCCTACCACTTCGGACCTGCGCATGGTCTAGAAGAGAAAAGTCATTAGAGTAAGTCATGACAGAGGCCATCAATACTGCCTAGTTTCAGAGCAGTCCAATACAACTGGCAAAATGTACTAAATCACTCAGTTGGTTTAACTAACCATCTTCAACATAATAAATCTCCAGTCACAGCAGAGTGTGCTTTTACTCATTTCTTTACCTTTTTCAATTATACTTAAAAAAAGAAAAATACAAGTGAAAGCATGTTTGGTTTCTAGTAGTTTCCATGTAAATTCCTTAGCAACTTGTGTTTCCCCCTGCCCCATTTTTCCATACAGGCATGCTACATGAACTATGTATTGCTTATGTGAAATAAAAACCCAGATGATCAGAAATGCACAGAGGCCTCACTTTACAAAGAGCAGGTGTACACATCCTGATTGCAGGCTCCCATCTCGATGAACTAAATGTTTAAGGCCATAGCTTGTGCTACGAACACCACATACTCATCTAATCCTTGAAGGCCAAGGCAAATACCAGACTTCGGATAGATTTGTTTTGGATTTGTGGTTCAATAGTTCTTCTCCAGTACTGACATATACTCCAGGTCAGAGCACTCTGCTCCGAAAGGCCAACACTGAGACAGCTCTGCATACGCAGCAAAAGCTAAAATTAAAAACTGCTCAATAACTTCCCTTCTATGACTTCTTTCTCTTTGCTGTGTCTTTGCCAAGTTAGTATACGGACGTTTTCCCAGATGTCTGTAATGAGTGCAGCATTTTTGGAAAATTTTAGCTATTTTGGAAGAGTTCAACTGTTTCTCAGAAGATGGCTGAGGAAGATAATTCCCACCCTGTGTAAAAAAAATAAAACCTAATCACTAAAAAAACCCAACAACCTTGAATTTTGAAAAGTTGTTTCAGGTTGGTTTTAGGGTGCCTTTGGGTACTCCTTTACTTGGCTTAACCAAGATAATGACTCCTGAAACTGCCTACTGAGGCTTGCCAGAGCTTGGCAGTTAAACCCATATCACCCATGTGCTCTAGACGTATCTCAACCCAGCTCCTACAGGGTCTGAGCCTTCCCCACACTTCTCTCTGGTGTGAATTGCTATATTTCAGAGCACAAGAACAGAGATAAAGAAGCATCTCCCATGCTTACTTCCAGACATCCAAAAGAGAAGGCAACTTCTTTCCTACCAAGGGAAAAACCCAGAGGGGTGAGGCTGAAGGTTCGGTGGCTGCACTGCACCTCCATTAAGAAAGATGCAAGATTGATGACAGGAGATTGGGAAAGAAGGAGGAAGGCGGGAGATACTAGATAGGGAAAGACGACTGGAGAAAACAGTGCAGAAGAAGATATGGTGACAGGAAAAAGCCCACAACGGAGGGCGAGGGACAGCACCTGTGTCTGTGCATCTGCCCTTCAAGGGCAGCAGAGAACAGCTAGAAGGCAGCGAAGGATCCAAGTTCTACAACGATGGAAACAGGCTGCAAAACAGAAGGGTGTAACCTCCTGTCAGACATCCCCCACTCCAGTCCAGAACATAACAGAAGGCTGGATCCCAGCATCAACACTCGCCTCTTGCCATCGCAGCACGCTGAGGCATGGTATTTAAGAAATGCACATTTTATTGTTGGACCACCCCGGGTAATACAATAGAGTATAACCTGAGACTGCCACCAAGCTGTCAGTTTTACCACCATCCCAGAGAGTTAGGTAGTTCACATAGCAGCTGTGTGAGCGTTAGTGTTTCCAGATTTTTTTCAATTTGCTCATTTAAAGAAAAAAAAAATTTAAAAAAATCACTAAACAGAAAACTTAAAAAGATTGTATTTGCAAAGTCAGACATAAGGCAGTAAATATCTAAGTTGACATTGTCTGTGCAGCCTTTAACTTTTACAGTAGAAAGATACTTAAAACATTTTAAATTGAAAGCTATAATGCTTTAAGATTTAGAAAAAGGTTGCTAAGTATAACTGAAATTACTTCATTAAAATAAACAAACTTCCTCATTTGAAGCAGATTATGAAGAAGAGGAAGGCATTAATCTACATGTTGCTTCATTCAACATGAAAAGAATCAGGTCAATAACCTCTAATGAAAAATGGAGAAAACATTATTTTGCAATACAAATGCTAGGAGTTCCCTTTTTTCCTGTGACAGATAAATGAAACGATAAGTCAGCTACTTTTCTGAAAAGAGGAACTTTGCCAGTGGTTTTGATTTACAGGGCTCTCAAGTTTGCTGAAATTGTTAAAACTTCAGGCAGGAAACTGTTCCTTTGTTCTAGTCTCAAAGGATGAGACTACATTTTTAATATCCAAGTCATGCTGTAGGTTCTAAGAAAAAAAAATCTACTACTATAAAAGTAACTGTTTACCACTCTCATGCTTGGATACGTCTCACTGATAGACAGCCAAGAAATTCAAACACATAACATCATGGCTTTAACTCCAGTTTCTGGCGTTAATTTTTAACTTGCTTAGCACCAAGTGGCAGAAACCAAAAGCATCTAAAGATCCCACTATTTTTTACTTGGATTTTGCTGTCATTACCTCATGTTCCCAACCAATTAAGCAGTAAAGTAAAGTTAAATCTGCTACAAACCGTAGGTCTTCTGCTTAGCTGTACATTTAAGCCTGATCAGTGGACCCTGGTACACTGGTAACATACCCTATCTGGAAAGATACCCGGTCTTCTGATTGAGATATTCAGAACAGAGCAAGGGGAGGCAGAGGGCATTTTTGCCTATTTTCCTCCTTATACTGCTTTTTACTTTATCAAAACTTAATTTTCATATTTGCCTGTCTATCCCTCACCTACTTTTAATACATTTCACATCATGGGAGAGAAGAGACCACCAGAAGTAAAGAACAAAGCACGCATCGCAGTTGCTATGCAATTAATGGTGTGGCCAGAGGCATGTGCCTCTGAGCCACAACAAAGCGATTCTGGATCCTTGTGTAGGCATCGCCCCATGTGTGCACACAACTGCCTCCCCGTGAACGTAGTGGTATCAAGCCAGGCTGAAAATCTTGGCTGAAGTCAGCTCTCTAGTACTGTTCCACTTAAATCATGCAGGTACAACCTTAAATAAGACCCTTTGGTGTTGATGCCTGTCTCAGCTCCTCTGACTTGCCCAGTACAACAGACACGTGCCTGCAGTTCCTGGGGACGCAGCTCAGCCCACCACAGCCCACAGGAACTATTGACAGGGCCACCCAGAAACCCCACTGATGGGCAGACCACTACCCACAGGAGTACAGTAACACCATTCTGCCACACAATCAGCAGGCAAGCTAAACCAGCCTAAAGGGTCAGTCAGCTTGGTTGACTCTTCACTGAAGCAGGCCGTTGTCTTCTCCTCACCTCCACACTGCAGCAAGGCCAACTACTTCATGAGGACTTTGTAATGGCTGACTGGCTTTCCGTCTTTCCTTCCACAAAGGCCAAAGTCAACCAGGATACAACTGGTGTGAACTTCACACCAGAGCCGGACTTTTAGGAGTCCACGCAAATCCTGACATTTAAGTCCAACACACAAATGGCATTAGTTTCCTACGTCTCTTCACTTAATCTAGGAAGCAAACCACCTTTTTTCTTTTAACCTCTTTTCTGCCAAATACTCCTGTATGGGAGCACTACTTATTTCCAGCCTCTTGCAATCTAACCTAACGGCCAAGTGCCAAGGCTCAGAAAGCATCCCAGGCCACCCCGGGGACAAGTGACCCACTGCACAGCACTATACACAGTGCTGCTGAGCGAGGCACTGGGACAGCATCTCATCTTCATCTCCTCCCGCCTACCTCTTCCACTGGGTAGAAAGGGATGGAAAAGAGAAAAGCAGCATATTTCTAAAATTCAGCTGGAAACTAATTTGTCCCTTTCTTAAATCTGCAAGGTCAGACAGGACTTCGTGCTTTTCAGCAGAAAGAAGGGCTCTATCACAGAGAGTACTTCAGCAGTTTCTAATTCTCGATCAGCTGCACACGGCTGCCACCTCCTGGCACAAATCTGATTTCATGTGGTCTCAAAAAGCGCGGTCTCCATCACTAATAGAGCAGTGCCTATCAAGGCAGCTGTAGGCAGACCCATGCAGTTCTCTAAAATACTGCCTATGTAGAGTTCCCTTATTTACATGATATCCTTCCCTTAATAGGGAAGTTAACCATTTATTTCCTGTCAACCATGCCAAACAAATGGCAGTTAAAATTACTGCTTACTAGCAAGGGTGGGTAAATCTCCTACAGCTAAACACTCAAAACTATGGTTCGACCAACTGCTTTTTGTCAGCTGCTCCTCTAGGAATGGTATCATCGCCTTTCCAGCTGTTCTGCCTTGTTGGACACATCAATGATTTTTGCAAGTATAGCCTAACCAAAGGGCAAGCCTGGAATGGACACGGTGTTAGCCCTTGCTCCCTTCAGGAACAACCCATCAGCCAGGCTCAGGGACTCTCATTGCTGAACCAGATTAGTCCTGCTACAAGAGTAAGTGCATATGCTTGGATGCTTGCACAAACTGCTTCCTCGGCTCGATGGAGAGGAAAGAAAAGGGGAAAAAAAAATAAGAAGCTGCTACCTCAGAACTAGTTTCCAGTTGGCCAGGAGCTGGGGCCACATGTTAGAACTCAGTCCTGTCCTACTGCTGACAACTGAAGGAGCCCCGTGGCAGAGAGAATGGTTGACTGCACTCAGAAGGTGCCTTCTGATACAGGCAGACTGAACACAATTCCTCTTCACTTAGTTGTTCAGCAGCACATCCTGTCCCTTGCTAGATGACAAGGTTTGAAGGAAATCTTCAGCTATGCTCCCTCAACAAAAGAGGTGCAAGCAGCAGGGCAGAAGGCTCAGGATGCCAGCACCTATGGTGAGAGCTGTTAGAGTCAGTTTTGTTGACCTGGTTGCAGCCATGCTTTGGAAGATGCTTTGGAATCCACTCAAGTGGAGATCAGACAGGGGATATCGTCACACTGGCCACTGCAGAGGCTGCAGGCAGATCTTGGCAGACTTTGCTCAGCCATTGCAAGCAGACTGCAAGCAGCATTCTTACCTGCATACTGCTGGCCAGAACTCATCTCCCGCTCCCTTGTACCCCATGCCTTGGACAGTCTATGCACACTGCCGGTTATGCATACACTGTGCCTGCCCTGCTTGTGGGGGTGTATTAGTACAGTTGTTCCTTATATATCACCATCAGACAGAGATCTCCTCCTGTTGTCAGAGGTGCCAAATGGACAGCTGCACATGGCACCTATTCCAGGTACCTTTTTAAAGTCGCTACATAGCTCTCATGTGGGAACAGAAACCAGTCCGGCTGGGCTCAGAAATATCGTTATGTTGTATCTCACAATCGTTAATGACACAACTGCACTGGAATTGTTTTTGTTGTTGACTTCCCACCAGGTGTTGCATTACCTCTTGTTAGCAACACAGCCTTCGGAGAGCCTGACTATACGGAAGTGATGCTTCTTTCTGGTGTGCTAGCCAAACAGCTGGAACTTGCATTTAAAGACAGTTTTAAAGGACAGAAATGGATTCATTTAGCACCAAAAAAAGGAAATAATGATTTCCCAATGTTTGCTGTTAGTCAGAGCTAAGATACTGTAAATCACTGCTGCAATGCCTGTCTCTGACTGGAAGCATGCTACTTTCAATGAGAAGAGTTCACAAGTGTTTCTGGGAGTCCTACCCATTTTTTTTTTTTGCCAACCTAGAAAGCACCTGCTATCTATTGCCACGAGCAGTTCACTTAAGTTTTCCAAAAGCAGCACCAGTCCCTAAGAACGATCAGTTCTTCCAAAGACTGAAACTGGTTTTACCCGAGATTGTTTTTTCCTATCCTATCACAAGACAATGAGATACAAATCCTAGTTAACTCAATTAGAAAGCAAGACAAAGTAAGCTTTCAAGTGCCAAAGAACACAAATAATTTACACGTGAAAAACACATTGAAGGGTTTGTATAGCATGTATTGTTTTAATTTCACTCTGTTTACCTTCATCCCCCCAACTGCCAAATATTCCACAGAATGGTACCATATGCAGTCTTTAACAATGACTGATTCACGATTCTCTAGCACTTCTGTTGATGAGTATCTTCAAACATGAATGTACTTGCAGCCTGAAAGTACTAAGTATTGGCCAGGATTTACAGACAAATGTCTATAATCATGCTACTTACCATTTTCACAGGTCTCCTCAAAACAGGAGGAAACACGCCCAGAAGACTAGCAGGATCCCATTTATTGCAGTTGTTTAGATAACATCAGGTTTCTTTGGGTAGATGTTTAAAGTGCATTCAGTTTAGCACCACCCACTAAAGACTCTATTTAACTTAAAAAACATAACAGGTCCATTACCGAGAGCCAAAAGACAGGGAAATGTCTTAGTATGAAGAGAAGTTTATATGGGATTAGACAGATTAATTCTTTCTTTTCAATATAGGGGCTGCTGTATCAGGCAACACTATTCCATATCCTTCTGGGCTGACAAGGACCTCGATACCTACTTGCAGAGCATCAGAGAGCTTTAGGCTGAATCCCAGCAGCATCAGTACATTTGCTTCACCAGCCTGCACTAGCACCTTCCTCTATGAAACATAATGTTCTAAATACCTAGAACACCTCTAGCAAGCACCAAGCAAGTTCTGTAGGTCAATGCCTGATTAGCACAGTTGCCACTTGAAAAGTGAAGTTTCCCCAGCATACAGTTGCATACTGACCTGATGTTCAGCCATGACAGCATGGGAGTTGTACCTCCACCAACAATCCACACAGTGAAAAAGACGATGAGGAGAGTTGTTGAGAACATCATTTGATGTGAGTAGGTAGCAGTATCTCGTATAGCCAGAGCAAACGCCATGGCTCCCCTGAGACCTATGCAAAAGAATGAAACAGCAGAGCTTCAGAAGCGCAACCGTGCCTATGTATAACACAGCATCTTTCCTTGCTCCCTCCCTGCCACACAGGCAAAGTGTCAGGCAGAAAGCACTGGGCTCCGGCAGGTGTTAATTCCCTCAGTTTTCCTGATAAATTATGCCCTCGGATGATTTAGAACATAATTTGCCCTGGTAGTTTTCTGTAACTTATAGAATCCACAAGTGCTGAGAAAAGGTGTAAATATTTCCAGACACTAACAGGGAAGAAATGCAGAAACAAACAAGTTGCAGGCAACAGCAAAGTGTATTGTGGAAATCAAGCAGCTCCCTGAATCCAAATGAAAATACACACTTTTCCAGTTGATTCCATAACCGAAGCATAAGTTCTTGATATGAAATTGTTATCAGCTGGAAAAATATTCTAGTTAATAACATGTTCACAGGCAGACTACATTCCCCCTGACTCCCCTGCCAATTATGCAACTCCACTAGCAAGGACAAGCCATGGCATTTGGCCATCTGCAGACTTCTTTAGTGGGGGAATCACAGGATGGTTAAGGTTGGAAGGGACTTCTAGAAGTCATCTGGTCCAACTCCCCTGCTCAAGCAGGGTCACCTGGAGTAGGTTGCCCAGGACCACGTCCAGATGGCTTTTGAATATCTCCAAGGATGGAGACGGCACAACCTCTCTGGGCAACCTGTGCCAGTGCTTGGACACAGTAAAAAGTGTTCCCTGACATTCGGAGGCAACCTCCTGTGTTTCAGTTTGTGCCCCCTGCCTCTGGTCCTGTCACTGGGCACCACTGAAAAGAGCCTGGCTCCCTCTTCTTTACACCCTCTTGCATACAGAGGCATCCCTGGCACTTTTTGAGGATGCACACGTTTAGACACACAAACACACTCCATGATTTGCTTTAAATGACAAACTTAAACAGTTATCTGTGTGACAGAAATCGTAAAGGAGTCTAAGTCAAATATTCTGCTTTCTCCAACTAAGTGGGAGAGGGCACCCATAAATACACCTTGATTTTCTCAGCAGACATCAGTTTCTGCACAATGCTGTCCTGGTTTCAGCTGGGATAGAGTTAATTTTCTTCCTAGTAGCTGGCACAGTGCTGTGTTTTGGATTTAGAATAATATTGATAACACACTGATGTTTTAGTTGTTGCTGAGCAGTGCTTACACCAGTCAAGGACTTTTCAGCTTCCCATGCTCTGCCAGGTGCACAAGAAGCTGGGAGGGGGCACAGCCAGGGGGGCTGGCCCCAACTGGCCACAGGGCTGTTCCATACCGTATGGCATCACGCCCAGTATATAAACTGGGGGGAGTTGGCCAGGAGGCAGCAATCACTGCTCGGGGATGGGCTGGGCATCGGTCAGCAGGCAGTGAGCAACTGCATTGTGCATCACTTGTTTTGTATATTCTATTGTTATTTTCCCTTCCTTTTCTGTCCCATTAAACTGTCTTTCTCTCAACCCATGAGTTTTCTTACTCTTGCTCTTCTGATTCTCTCCCTGCTCCCACTGCAGGTGGGGAAGGAGTGAAGGGCTCTGTGGTGTTTAGCTGCCTGCCAGGTTAAACCACAACAAGCATGTACATCATCTCAGCTACAAATAACCTTCTGGAAGAGATACATCCCAAATCCCCCATCCCCTTCAGATGCACTTCAAATGAAAATACCCTATTCCCAACATGAGGTGACTGCTTACTGCCATCAGCTGGCATTTCAAGATGTCACTCTTCCCAGACATGACACACTTTCTGTAAATGTTGAAAGATACATGATGGCATGCTGCAAGAACCATTAAGCCTTCTATTCAGGATGCACCGATGTGGATTATAAAAGCAGAAGGTAGTACTACAAATTGCTTATGAGTTAAAAAAATAAGATTTTTCGCTTTAGCAAACATTTTTGCTTTTACCTGAAAACATCATCATGTGCTGAAAGTTCCAGCTGATCTTATGCCTTCTGCCCAGATTCAACAAGAAGGAGAGAGGGTAGATGTGTGCAGCTCTGCCCAAAAAGATTGCAATCTGTTCACAGCTGAGGGTTAAGGATTTCACTGTCCTGAGATATGCACTCTTGGGTACCCAGCTCTAACACAAAGCTTCTGTTTTAGTGAGAGGTTTACATCATGATATCAAGTGTTCTTGTTATCTCTGTCTATATAAAACAGACTTTCATCAGTTATGTGCACACAGAACTCATTCCACAGAATGCAAATTTCAACTAATATAACCAAGTTTTTAATGCACAGTGAAATTATACCTAGTATTAAAATTACCAGTTGTACAAATGAAGACTTTACTTTAAAAATTCACACTTTAAACAACTATCAGCACCACCATTCGATTATGTGTTTCAGACCAACAGAAATGCGGTCCTATGTACAGAAGGAAAACCAACAGAAGACCAGCAAGTGGCCACTCCATTACGGCTCCTGCAGAGGCAAAATCTCCTACTGGCTGGCAAGCACTTAAGAGAACAGTTACTAAGATGATAAATCCAAAAGCCACTTGTCAGCACTAGAATGAAGTTCAAAGAGAGTAGTAAAAGAGTATTGCAGAAATTCATGACAGTAGGTGGTAAGCTCATTCCCTCCCTTACTGTGGTATAAAACATCCAGCGGCTCCAGTGAAGAAGCAGAAAGCTGAATACACCCTCCACCATCTAAGGAACACTTTGGGACAAACTAGAGTGATGTGTTGAAATCCTATAAAACACCGACACAACCAGAAGCCCACCAAACACTGATCACTTGCTGCTGGGATAACAACGTTAGAAGAATGAAACAGCTCTCTTATGGAAAAGAAATAAAACCACATAAGAGCTCTAGACACCACTGGGTTGTTGCCATAGCTAATGTAAAGCAATACTGTCAGCAAGAAATTGTGTCTCTAAGAAAATAAGATCTTGATCATCACTTTGTACAAAAAGCTTCATGTAATTATTCCAAACAACTTTTGCAGCAGTCCTTTTGAGGACTGCAGAAATCGGACATCAGAAGCCATCACGACCAATGTATGTAGGAATAATGGCTAGGATTTTGTCAACGATACTGAGGCTTTAGCCCTGCTTTTGCAGTCCAACCTTTCAACAGCTAACGATGCCTCTACATTTCACTCCCACAAGGTGTTAACTCAAAGGGGACAGTAGCTGTTGCAGCAAAACGTGGATGCTAGTACTAGCTGCCCTCCTCACAAAGGTAGAGGAGCACTCAAGAAGCAACAGAGGTTAAGCGCAGTGGTAGAAAAAGATGTGAAAAATGTAATACAAGGTAGGTGGGTAGGAAGAGAAAGGAACAAAATAAATACTGAAAACAAACCCAAGAGATAGCATAACCTGAGACAGAAGGCAACAGCAAAGATGAAAAATTACTACGTTTAGTATATCAGACGCAACTATTCTGTTCACATCTTTATCCGATGGCTGCAGGGCTCTGGAGCATTTTTTAGGTCAGAAGAACGGACATGAGGAGACACAGGAGAAAATGTATTACTGTTTCAGAAAAAAGTAAATGGCCAAAAGAAAATAAAGACAAATGTGATAAATCCCTAGAAGCAGTACAGAGATGAGAGCAAACAGTGGAAAAAAGGAGAGAAAAGAAATACGTTCTGGATTAGGCTATCTTTATATGCCCTTTCACTAGGTTTTATCTCATTGCTGATACCATTACTCCCGCAGCAGGCAGAGAGAAATCAAGACTGGAAGACTAGTTCCTACTGCTTCATGCACACTTTTAATTGCCCTGAATTTCCAATCAGCCAGGAATATAGTGAAGAAATAGGTACATAAGCTATTTCAACAGGGGTGGGGTGCAGAGAGGAATCTAGTGATTCCCAGCTTACATGAGTGTGACTTACACAAAAATGTTCAGTTCTGAGGAATTCAAGAGCCAGGTACTAAGTCAGCCAGGGACAATGGGAACTGGATACCCACCTCCAACACCAGCACCTTTCAGCAGCGTGTACCCTTCATGTCATGGTTTGCACCACAGCTCAGTTCCTTCCTCCTCCCATCACCTGAGAACTTGACCTCTGCCTTGGGGGCACTGCTCAAAAACATTTTTTTTGCCCATGATTCTCTTTATTTACTTCAGGTTTTATGCTTTCTTTAAGGGATCGTTGGAAGTGAAGAGAAAAAATGAATCCTTTCTAGGTCCCTGAAGTTCAAACACAAGAGCAACACAAGCACTGCTGACTGTCAATAAGCCAAGTCACACAGTAAAGCGCATTCATTTATTTATCTGCCAAAATTATACGACTTCTAGCACTTGCTCAGCTACAGAGCCAACAACTGTGTGGCGCAGAGGCCTTAGGGATTTGATGTAAGGGGTAACCAAAGATTGTTTTCAAAATTCTTGTACCTGCAAGACATGAGGGGAACTCAGGTCAGCCGCTATCCTCTATTTGGTAAAGCCAACAGACACCACTACTTTTCAGGCACATAAGATAAGAGAAACCTCACACAAAGTGAAAAAGGATACAAAAGCTCCAATGATGAAAACTGGGCTGAATATGTGTTTCTGGAAAGTAAACAGTGCCAAACCCATATAAGAAAATATGAAGTTCTCTGCCAGGAAGTGCAATACCTCAAAGAGCTAGGGAGAAAACAGTCACATGTTAACGACCAAGCAATAAAGCTGCTTTTCAAAAACAATCATACACAGAATACTACAGCAATACAGTGTACAAAAGGTGGAAGACACTCTTGCCTGCTTAGTGCGACTTCTTGATTCAACTGACAAATTATTGTATGTATAATGCGCCTGGGTAATTCCACAGAAGAGGACAGCCACCACACCTGTGAACAGAATCACATGTAAAAATCATCCTGTTTACTGTATGAGCTCAACACATTTACCTTCCTCAAGTTCTATTAAATTTATACATCATCCTTAACCTTGAGATTTTATGAACCTTATTTTCAACTGAGTTAGATTCCAGGGTGAAATCAGGGGGGAGTTGGCGTGTGAATCAAACCAGTGCTTTTAGAAGCCACACAGCGAGCTGCACCTTCGATGGCATTGTACAGAACACAGAAAAGCTTAAGCACCAACACCTTGTTTCTCATCGGAAGGTTTCAGCAAGAAAGTGGAAAAAGGGCTGCTAAGACAGACAGGACTTCTGTCTCCATGTGCTTGAATCCCATCAACTCACCAGTAAATCCACAAGCTTCTGCAAGCAAGAAAGTGCTCCAGGACATCAAGAAGAAGAGAGCTGTTTCCAGCAGGGGGAAGCAGTGCAACTTTGTAAACTTCGTCACGTTAAGTCGTTTGTTAAGGGATCAAAAAACAAATCCTTTGGCTTCTCTGTACCCAGTATTTATGAAAAACACTTACGCACTAACAACCAACACTAGCTGGAAAACAAAACACTTTTAGTGCTGAAAAACATCAATTTCATCACATCAAGACAAACTCCAGAATCAAGGTCTCCCCTTGCAACAGTCAGTTTTGGATATTTTTGCTGCATATCCATGGCGTAACTGTGGCTCCACCTGTTTGAGATAATATCTTACTCTATGCCACATTCCCCTGCACAGTGCCAGCAGAGAAGGTATATATACCTGGCGTTCCTTTTAAAATGTGTGTCTTGGGGTTTGTTTTTTTGTTTTGTTTTGGGTTTAGTGTGTGTCATCTTATGCCCTCCCCCCCCCCATCTTTAAATAAAGCATAAAATACATTCAGAAGCATTTAATTCACAAGGCTGTTCTTGACTACAGCAACCCTAAGATGAAGTAGCTTTACCAGAATTTTCCTGCTCAGATTTGTTGACAAGTCTTTTTCAGCAAGCACGGCTACTTCTGTACTTCTGAGGCAAAACAGAAATTATGCCTACAACAAAATATATTTCTTCTCCCTGTGTTGATATGTTTTAGAGTAAAAGCCAACTCAATCACAGCAGCTCAGTCTTTCAATGGGAAGAAAAAACAAGTTCATTTTCCAGAGGTGAGCAAAACTTGAGGAACGTCAAACACACACTGAATTAACAGTTCACAGAGCTACTGAAGAAACGGAACAGATTTCAGTAGTGTTAAATATAGCTCTTCACATACTACAAAAAAGCCGTTCACGTATTTATAGAATTTCCCTCCCCACCCCCCCCCATTACTACTCTGGTAGCAGGTAAACACTGAAGGGCTCACTGTACCTGAGGTGCAGACAGCTATGTGCAACTCTACTAGAAGACACAGAAAGAAACCACGTGCTAACAGGGGTGGTAGAGAGATCCCTGGTCTTTCTGAAACCTGACAACTAGCACAGTCTTCTCTTAAATCCAAGTGGGAGGGCAGCAAGAGCACAGCAAGGACACTTCATATGAGCAGGAGAAAGTGCTTACTGTTTGAAGGCAATCAATGGCCACATCAAGGCTGCGCCATCATCCACCATTGCTCTCCATGTGTAACACAGCTGCATCCTGGGCTCTCTGTAGCACTACACAATCTAAAGCTAATGGCAGCCCTGCTGCTTGGGGAGTCATGGCTCAATATGGGATAGGGATGTTAAAAGCAATGAGCAGCACTGCTTTTCACAAGGAAATTCACAGGCCCTGGGTGGTCCAGGGCTCACAGCACTCTTGGCTGCCTCCTGCAAGCAGCAGTCAGGCAGCCCAGAAGACTCAGCGGAAACAGTCTCCTGTGGGCTTTATCACAGAATACGGCATTCACAACAAACCACAAGTGATTAACACCCTGCTTTGTCAGAAGGCTGCACTCTAAACCAAAGCGCAAACCATGATAAAAAAAAAAAAATATATATATATATACATATCTCCATGACAGTTGACATTACACCAAATATAAAACTCAGCATTTTTTTTAAACAGCTGTTATTCTCCTCACAGTCACTTGTCCATATAAACCACCTCTCTAAAACTTTTGAGGATGTACTGTTACACTGAGCTAGATTATTTTTTTCCCCTTCTAAACAGACCCATTCTTTAACTTCGTGCTTCTGAAGCAGCAACATCCACCAGAGCAACAACTAAAACCCGTCTTCCCACAGAGCACTCGGATAATCCCACCACAAGTGTATCCCACTGCCTCGCGCAAGAGGCATTCATGAATGTTTGGGAAACTGGATAGCCACAGTCACTCCACGGGAGAGGAAGAGGTTGAACCTTGTTCCCCTGAAGTTAGGCAAGAGCCCTTGTCAGAACAGATTCCCCATTTCCAGTCTTTTCTGGCAGCTTTGTGAATGAAACTCTTTATTCCCCTTGCTGCTATTGTAACTAGCCATACCAAAACATTTCACTAAATCTGAAGTGAAAACCTGTGCTCATCAATCTGGAGTAAGAGGAGGGTGAGAGAAAGGAAAGGAAAAAAAAATCATCTTATTATTTCATATAATAATTGACCAAATTGAAGTGTTAATTCAATTTAAATTATTATTTGTTTGTTTTCTTAACTTAAACATTAAAGGAAAGATAACTTTCTTTCTTTATTCCTTAGGCATGGCCTTCTGCTTCACTTCATTTCAACCAGGCAGATTCTGCAATTTAGAAAGAAAATACAAAGTGGTACAATACCTTAACTGTTATAAAAATAACCGCAGACAGTGAGGCCAAGACAGCTTGCTGAAAGCCAGAACAAGTCCATGTATATTATCTGCATCACATTTGGAAACTAAGCGATCTGTCTGTTTTCAAAGGACAATGCATGACTGCATGAAACCCCTCACCTGTAGAGAGGTACAGTTATAGGTACTTCACAGCTACAGGAACAACACTCTATTCACTTCATTCATGACGTAACTTATGGGTTCTAACCAGCTATGAAGCGTAAAATGCAAATTTATGGTTTGCTTCTACAGTACTGCATGACATTAAGTATTTTTCCAAAAGAAAATAGTTAAAATTTTATAACTGAGCAACAATTTAGGGATTTTTGTTGTGTTTTGTTGTTTTCTTTTTAAAAAGAACCAAACTAACCACCACAACAACCCACAGAGGCTGTTTTCTGAACAGCCTCCCCACTCCCAGCGTCATGCACCCTCCTGAGCACAAACATTAAAAACAGCAAGAACCAATTGCTGCTTCAGAAGCATGATTTTACAAAATGGATCTGAATGCAGTTCAGCTGTAATTAGTAGCCAACCAGCAAGCCAAAAACCACAGCAACAGTATTTGATCAGCTAAAGCTATAGATGGCCAGTAGCCTAAAAGCCAGATGAAGAGTCATGGTTCTGGACCACATCGACTGCAGAACAGTGGAACTGGAAGACCGAACATAAAGCATCACAGCACATCTACCCCTTATACCTGAAGGGTTACCATTATGCAGACATATATCGGACAAATCTGCACAGTGTGTATATAACAAGACACAGTTGAGACATTATTCCTTAAGATGAAGAATCACGGGGTTCATGTTTATTGTATAAAATATCACATTCTACCCCTTTTAGATCAGTTTTCAGAAACCTAGGTGGATCAAAGCAATCTAGGATGTGTACAAATATACTAGCTGGTCTAAAAGCAGAGAATTTGAATTTTTCCCCTCAAGAAGCATGACAATTTCTGGAGCAGTTCAGGCTTAATAAGGTCTACTACCTCAGCCTAAAACAAAACCCACACAGATCGCTTGCTGAGCGCCTCAGAGTTCTAATCAAACAGTAGCAGTAAGCTTCAAGCGAGCAGGACAGGTCATGCAAAGCACATCATGTTATGATGTTAACTCTGGTAGAGATACAGTCTTATCCAAGACAGATGACATCAGATTTCCAGCAGAAAGGTTAAATGCAGAACTCTCAGAAAGAACCCTGTGGGGTCAGAAATAGCTATTAATGATTATTCTGACAACAGAATCAAACACCAGTTATCATATGAGATGTCTTTCAAGCTTAATAATAAAAAAAACATTTTTTTATTTCCTAAAAAAACCCTGAATATTAGGACATGCCCATTTAGGGCCTCCCCTTGGCTTGGAGCATGCATGAACATCAGTAAAATTCCTAGTGTGGCCACAGTTATATTGGAAAGAGGTGATTTCTGTGGGTACTTATACACCTTTCTATAGACAAAGGTTACATGAATACTGAGCACATCTTCACACTCGGATTAAAACAAGCTAGTGTCAACATTGCTATAGTTGGAAACAGGTGAGCTCTGTTAGTACCCAAATGTAGCATCTAGTCTGGAAGAGCTAAATGTGAAAAAGGATATCAGAGCTGTCACAACCCCTGTCACTGCTCCCATCATGAAAGAACCACTGAATATTCCCAGGAAAACACCAACACACTTGAAAAACGCTGCTGCATCAAAAGCATGGGTATTTTCACCTGTTGGCTGGTAGGCAACTATAGATCTAGAAAGAGATTAACACAATGAGAAGTTAGAAGTAGCATCAGAAAAGTTTTATTCCCTAACAGCAACACCTGAGCAACAGAAGAGACAATCCCCTACTGAAGGCAAATTTGCCTTTCTGGTGTACGTATGCCTGAGGGATCTTGGCAAATGTTTGCAATGTTTATTAATTCAGTTCAAGACAATTCATTTAAATTCAAAATAACATTTCTCAGAAAAAGCATTTATTTTAGACAAATACCAAAAGCAATTAAGTGATTTCAGAGTAGAAATTTAGATGGTTACTTACGAAGATAATACAATGGCAACAGCGTCATTCAACACGCTCTCCCCAAACAGAAGGGCATAGAGATCGACATCAGCATGCAGCTCATTAAATATTGCTAGCACGGTAACTACAGAAAGAAAAGAGAAAAACACACTGTCTGACTTCAGGAGCAACTGCGTGAGCTGACGGAGCAGACTTTCCAGTTTGCCTAAAGCAACAAAACCCAGGAATTGAAGTACAGGATCAAAATTAAACTGGGAAACAGACTAGTCATGTTTATCCAGGTAAGCAATTCCACCATCAGTTTTAGGAGGCGGCTTTGTTGTCCTTCCATCTGCACAGTGTTTATAGGAAAGGCCCCATGATCAAGGGACATAGGGCAGACAAAGCACTTCTACCAAAGCCATGATTTTTTTTGTAGAACATGTTCCATATAAGATAATCAACAAAACATTGTGCAGCTCTTACTACTTTTAAAGGCTGTATGGATTGTTGACATAGCTTTATTATTTCAGCCACTGTAAAATAGTGCTAATAATCCTAAGTGTTCCCCAAATCATACACTATGCCACAGGAGTGTGCATTTGCACAGAATTTGAAAAGGGCAAGACTGCTAAATATTTATAACCATCCTTTCATGAAACTTCAGTCTGAAATGGAAGACCATGATCTTGAAGATGTTCCCATATATGAGCTTCAAAAAAATCACATGGTGATTTTTTGCATAAATTGTGTGTAACCACCAGCTGTTCAGAGCTCAGCTCAATTGCAGGAGCTACTTCCCATTTTCACACAAATCACCACCGAGCACCTCAAATAAGCTGTTTTAAATGTCAAGCTTCATACTTCACTCCCTTCCCTGGCCCCGACAGCTGACACCAGCTCTCCAGACTGACCCATCAAGCAGAGACACCTACGTGAGCCTGCTGGACTTTGAAGGATTACTAGATTATTTTGGCAAAAGCTCAAATTACTTTGCCAGAAGAGCATTCTTCTGCTTAAACTTGTAAAACATGAAGTTCATTTGAAGGAGAAAAAAAAAATTCCCCACACCTAAAAGCCTCAAATATTGCTCTTAAATTACCCAATGTCCCAAGCAACGTAGCTAAAGAAGGAAGTCTTGCTATCCAGACAATGTAATAATTTCATCTATTTGCAGGCTTAAACTTGATGCACACTAAACAAAAAACCTACTGGGGAGAAAAAAAAATATTTGAAGTATTTGAACAGGAAAGTTACATTTTTCCCCCAAACATACCATCGTGTCATACCAGTCCAGCACCAAACCGACAAAGAACAGCTTTCACAACACTCAGAATTTGTACGCATTTCAGAGGAGAGGATCAGAGAAACTAGCATAACATAACTGAAAATAAAGTGCTGTTAATATCTTCATGCTATGCATCCAACAATCCTAGCAATAGGATTATTTTGGAAGGTTATTAAAAAATGTTCAGCAAGCTACCTGGATCAGTGGCAGATATTATCGCTCCAAAGAGGAGGCAGTCTGTATAATAGAATTTATCAGAGAGCTGACCCACCAACTTCATTAGTTTCACAACCCCATACATGAGATTCCTGAAGAGAAAGAGGATAAAACAGTCCAAGTCAAACAAGTTGGTGCATTTCAGACAGGCAAAGGAAAAGCACAAGCAACAATATTTCAGGCAGGCTTGGTTATGCTACAGCTCTGTGGGACACGGCCCATTTAACACTAAGCTCTCAGAATTAATTTTCCTCTTTTCCCTATGGACTGAGTCAGGTGATACACGATCCAGAAAATAAAAATTTAAAACCAGTAAGCAAAGCGTGAAATCTGTTTGCACAACTAGTACACAGAATCTACAGGTTGCTTCCTTTTTCCACCAAAGGGGACATTTTCCTGCTCAAAATTCACCTCAGTATTGCTTCATCCAACACAGTACATAGGCCAAAAGCTCTGAGCTCAGAGTAGCCTTCAAAATATTTCTCTAGCAGAATTCTTTGAGAGACAAAGGAAGGTCACCTATGCAATTCAGGATATCTGTGTTTCAGAATATCCATACACCAGACACAGTAATATTAGCAGCATAAGAGATTGTATGCAAGTAAACCGACACGACTAGCTACCTTAAACTAAATGTGTGTGTACATACACACACAAAATTATACATATACACACATATGCAGAGAGAGAGAGCACATGCATGCATGTGGGCATTGAAAGGGACATGTCTAAAAGTCTGATAGCTAAAATTCTGTTACAAGTAGCATCCACAATTCAAGTTAAATCAATTCCAGTAAGAGTCTAACAAGGTTTTGTTTTGGAGTGGACCATTACATCAAAAACTCAACTCCGCTGTTCAGTACTGTGGACTTGCCAAGTGATTCAAACTTGACAATATCATTTCAAGGGACAGTATTGTTTAAAGGCGGGATAAATCTCAGCAAAAGTTACATTTGTGTTTTGTCTGGAGGATACACAAATAAAATCCTCAAACAAACAAATTACAAAATTGAGGCAATCTGGAACGCTCAACATATACTTAATCAACTTAAACTTTAGTATAGAAAGGAATGATACCACAGAGTTCACTTACCCAATAATAAAACAAGAGACTGCTGTTCCTAAAAACGCGTAAGCCAAAATGGACCCCAAATTCCTGAAAAAGTGTCTCTGCATAGGAAAGATGTTTACATGCTTATTTAAAACTAGTTATATCACCTGTTCAAAAACATACAGCACTTTATACTACACTTGCATTAATACACAGAAACACCCCTCCATTTCAAAGAAATGCTTCCATTACTCCAATGTAAATTCTGTCCAACTTCAATAAATTGAATAAACCAAATCTGAATCGTGTATTAAATCCTACATGGAGCTTATTGACAGGAAGCTTTCCACACAGATGTTTTCATAAGAGATGTAAGAGGTAGCTGCAAAACTGAAACACAGCACCAATTCATGGTATCTTCAAGAGAGAGAAGAATCTGGGCCCTTCTGCCATTCAGCAGCTGGCACATCCCCACAGGGATTCAGGTTTGGGTCTACTTCTCAGCATAGTTTACTGCATTTTGGACATTTGAGAAGGACCAAAACAATTCATAGCAGGACATCTTTTAATTTAAATGAAATTAATGTTAACCTCTGGCAATGTTCAAAGGAAAACAAATCAGCAAGATTAAATAGAGTTTAATGTGTTTATAGTAAAAAGCACATGTATTTTCTCTTAAAACAATATGACCTAACCATCTATGGAGGTCATGAGATTTTTCTAACTGCCATAAAAAAAATATGCTTGAAATGCAGACTGTACTCCATTTCATGAACAAATCAGCAGTCTCACATTAAAGAAAGAAAAAAGGCTATACTCCTCAGAAAAATATTACACTTACTTTCTTCAGGCTATAACCAGCATGAAAAATAATAGGAGGCAACAGAATGTTGAAAAAAACTTCTGGGTCAAACGTTACCTAAAAAATAAAACATGAAACTTCAATTAGAAACAGACATACACAAATTGTTAGGTCTTTTTCCCCTTTTATTTTCTCACAACTGCCATTTTTGATTGTTGAAATAGCAAACAACTGGCTAAGTTGACCCTCCAAAATACTGGCCAGCTCTATACATATACAGCAGCAAAAAGCAGCAGCTCTTCATGGTAAACAGCATCTAGAAAAAACAGACATTACATCCATCACCAATGATAGTCTTGCAGTAGTCCCAAACACAGTCCCCTTTTTAAATTAAAAAATTCTAATAGAAATTATTGGAGAAGATATCTCTTTTTGCGATAAGTTATATTAATATATATTTGCAGATAAGATGCTATTTAAGCTTTCCCTCTGCGCCCCTCAAGTCTAGCCCCTGCACAGCTGTTGTAAGCCAATCAAGTCAGATACAAGACTGGTTTTCAGGAACTGGGATCATCCATCACTTCCACGTATTTCAGTGGAAGCTCCAGATATTCATGAAAGACTACACTAGAGTAAGGAACAAAAAACAACATTTGAAATCCAAACAGAAGACCTGCACACATGTGAGACTAACTAGGCTCTCTTCACCCCTGTCTAAGCACAGGTTAGAAGACAAACACAAGTGTGCACTCCCAGAATATGATTCATTTCAGCTAACTTTAAATATCTATAGCAGACAGGTACGTATAAACAGCCACCTAAGCTCTCTTCATAGTCAGCAGAAAGAAGGATTTTTAGGTTACAAGCCTAAAATCTCAATCCTATACTTCAAAGTCTAGCTTTGATACACACAAAAGGTGGTTAATTCCTGACACTGAATAGAATAAGAAGCCAAATAGCAGATCTAAGTAACAATTAATAGATGAATTTCACTTCCAATACAAGACTGTCTCATTTGGTGGATTATAGGGACATAAGCAGTAACTATTTCCTGACGATAAACAGATTAAAAAACCCTAGGAAAAAAAAAAACCAAAAACACTGAGAAACAATCATTTTTCACTAAGAAAAGATCATGTTCCTTATATTGTATTATACAAGGCAGCATCAGGCTTTTTTTTGTTCAGCTGGTCTTCGTGAATTCTAGACATTAGAAACATACATTAAGTCTTCAAACAGCAGCCAAGGGCTTTGGGAAAGCACTACATACATGCAACGGAGCACAGTTGTGCCAGCAGCAATATAATACAGAAGGTGATTTTGAATTAAGCATTGAAGTGCTGTTACTATCAGGAATACAGACACTTGGTACTACCCAACATTCAAATGGGATGGTGTGGGGAGGAGGGAGGGAAGCACAGCTAAAGGAGAAACACTCAGAAATGGTCTACCCTCACCTTTCGCAACATGTCGTTTTGCTCCACATTGTGGATCTTCCCAGGGCTTATTTCCCCTTTGAGCGTATACTCAAAGAACTTCCCACTGACGTTGACCAGCAGGGTTGTAAACGGCCTGTCCTGCGAGCAGCTGAATGGCTTGTCATGGCCACTGGTAGAGGGAGTCCCATATCTCAAGATGACACCAACTATGAGTCCTGGAAGAGAGTTAAAAATCCATGAGGCTGATTTGCTACTCTTGTACTTAAGTTTCTAGTTTCAAATAACATTCAAGGTATAATGATGAGCCTTACAAGTGTACATGCTTCATAAACATTTTGCAGTGAATCATCACTATCAGTTTCCTGCAGAGGAAGAGAGGCCCGAAGCACACCAAAACTACAGATGAATTTATACAATCTGGTATCAGCCTGAAGTGACAAACAAAATACTCAGGTTTGTGTTTTGTCTTCCTCGCCCTCATTCACACCTCTAACACGTAAACCCCGAGTTGCACGAGAGGCTAAACACTAGGACACATGAAATACATGTCACCTGCCTAAGGACAGAACTGAGTAGATGCACCATGGCCGGCAAATAAAGACCGCCGAAAACATGTGGCCACACCTGAGCTGGAACAGTGATGTTTGCCACAATATTTTACAGCTGCAGCAAGGATGCAGCTTTTTTGCCTGGCAATTCTAAGCAAGCAACCAATGTTTGTTGCACAATCTCCTGCGTACCCTGCAAACTTTGCAACTAAAATTCGGATGACATGCACAAAGAAGCCAGCTATGTGACTTTTGCAAGCATTTTCCACATTTCACAGAAACAAAAATAAAGTAAGGTAAAAAAATGAACAACCATAAGAGACCTGAGATTCAGGAACATAAGAATTACTCAGCCAGCCTAGATAAAATCCAACCAGAAAACCCTATCAATAATAGATGCATCAAACACAATGACAGAAAATAATTTGTAACCTAATGGAAGGGCCATGCCAGGAGGCTGCCAAAGCACAAGGTTTTAACTGAGCACCGTTCCTTTTACAATGTACTAAGAAAAGAACAAGACTCCAGTTCTGCACAGAGAACATACAAAGGCAGTCAAAGTGGTTTTGGTCTGGTAAGTAAACAAATTGATACCCACTTACTTACTAAAGGCTCCCCTGTCACCTTAGGATGATCTGCGATTTAATCCTTGTTCCAGACAACTGCGAGATGAAGATGGATGTTTGATCGTTTTGTTGACAAGTCAGTAGTCAATGCTGGTTTTGCTCCCTGTGACCCTCACTCTGCATCCATAGATCTGTTTCCCCAGATGGTAAATGAAGATAACAGGTAAGAACTAGAGAATAAATGAGGTATAACAAAGAAAAAAAAAATCCTACCACACATCACAAAAAACCCCCAACAGATTTATCTTTATTGCATAGTGTAAAGAGTAACCAAACTGTAGCACAAAAAAGCCAACCAAAAGAACACACCTCATTCCCTTCAAGTTCAGAGTGGAAAAATAGTTTTAATGCAAGAGAAGGTACAGCAGGTAGTAGCTGTGACACCAGTGCGCGGCTCGCCTCCGGCCCTCTTTCTGTATGATCAAGAGAGCACAGCGGCAAGAAGATCATTAAAAAGTAACTGGACGATTAATCTGTATTTTATTTAGAAAAGAGAAATACGTACTCAAAGAGAACACAGGGGAAGAAACCCCCTCAGCAAAATAAATCTACTTAGTGAAATTTCAAATGCTGACAGTTTAAATACAGATGTTTATACAAGCATGCTCCTAACAACCCCAGAGCATTTTACAGCTACACATGACGGATGCAACAGAAACGCAGCTCTGCACAAAGTGACAGGTTAGGGCCAGTCACCTCCAAGCCACTTGCACTACCAGTTACGGCTAGAGACATCTTTACGAGGCAAGCAGCCAAAGCCGCCTGCTGCTCTCACTCCCCTCACACCTAGGAAGAGCTGGGCTCACAGAATACATCAGGAAGACTGTTAAAAACTGATCTAACCAGCACCAGCCAGAAATCCTGTAGTAAATTAGACGCCAGACTGAAAGCTGTACAGATGAGCTTATGCATAGCAGTGGCACAAAGCCAGATCTATACTGCTACTAAGCTGAGAATAGAGAGGGGGACACCAATAGACGTTATATCTTCTTAGGCTCAGAGACTGTCCTTCAGTGAATTCATCGCACAAGCAGATGGGAAACCCCCATTGCTACTGCATTAGCAAGATGCACTGGAGACCAGGACGTGATCGCATTATACAACTGGATATAATCCACTCATACATTTTCCTCCCATAATAAAATACACTAGCTATCTTAAAATAAGTTTTGAAGACACGCCAATTATATCCATAATTGATACCCAGTGTTTGAAGTGAAACATCCTTTAACCCTCAGAGTCCCATGGCGAAGCTAACACAGCTACATGGAAATATCCTGTTTTCACACACCTTCTACCGATAAAACACCAAACCGGACGACCTTTGCACCAAGCACCATGCCGCTTAGGAACATGCAATCCCTGCTGCCAGGCTGCCACCTCACAGCAGGATGCAGCTGGGACCAGGGTGGCCGGCATCTAAGCAGGAGACTGGCAGAAGCAGCGGCAGCTGGTCAAGGCAGAGTACAGTCAGCTGGCTAAAGCTACATGGGGCTCAGTTGTGAAAGGGAATAGGTATGAAAATAGAAAGAGCCATGGAAGCCACACAAATACCATGGGCAGCTTCATTAGCAAAAAATACTAGGCACTTGGTAGTTCAAAAGATGAGTTAAGAGAGGGGAAGTTCCCCAGTCTTACAAAGGTACAGGCATACAGTTATATTTATCATAGTCCAAAATTACAGGTTTTGAACATTAAAGTGAAATGCATCAGCTGGACATGTTTGACAGAGACATGCACTGCAGAAATCCTGAAGTCATTAATGCTTTTCCAAAAAGAATTTAACATCTGTATGGGAAACGGCACGGAAGTATTTTCAGTTTTCCAATGCACAAAGTCTTTTACACAGTAAAAAGTTACTGGACTTGTTAGATTATTTCTACATCCCATCTCACCTGATAAAGCAACAATAACAAAGCTTGGCTAGGGGAGGAGTAGCTGGAGAGCTGCCTGGCTGAAAAGGACCTGGGGGTGTTGGTTGACAGCCGCCTGAACATGAGCCAGCAGTGTGCCCAGGTGGCCAAGAGGGCCAATGGCATCCTGGCTTGTATCAGGAATAGTGTGGCCAGCAGGACCAGGGAGGTGATAGTGCCCCTGTACTCGGCACTGGTGAGGCCGCACCTCCAATACTGTGTTCAGTTTTGGGCCCCTCACTACAAGAAGGACATCAAGGTGCTGGAGCGTGCCCAGAGGAGGGCAACGAAGCTGGTGAAGGGTGTAGAGCACAAGTCTTATGAGGAGCGGCTGAGGGAGCTGGCGTTATTTAGCCTGGAGAAGAGGAGGCTGAGGGGAGACCTTATTGCTCCCTACAACTACCTGAAAGGAGGTTGTAGTGAGGTGGGATCGGCCTCTTCTCCCTAGTAACGAGTGATAGGACGAGAGGAAACGGCCTCAAGCTGCGCCAGGGGAGGTTTAGGTTGGATATTAGGAAAAACTTCTTCACCGAAAGGGTGGTCAAGCATTGGAAGAGGCTGCCCAGGGAAGTGGTTGAGTCCCCATCCCTGGAGGTATTTAAAGAACGGATAGATGCGGTGCTCGAGGACATGGTATAGATGGACTTGGCAGTGCTTGGTTAACAGTTGGACTCGATGATCTTAAGGGTCTTTTCCAACCTTAATGATTCTATGATTATATATTTAGTCAGCCCCCAATGTCCCAAAAATCATAAAAACCCAAGCACTTTTCAGGCAGATTGAACAGCCTGATTTATGGCTTCAGAAAGGATGCCCTTCTAAGCTGCCGGCCATTAGGTGTTACACGGAAGGCCAAGGCATCCTCTATAAACTCTGTCTAGATACTTGATTTCAACCATTTCCAGAACATCAGAGTTGCAGCTGCAGAACAAAACCAGAAAGACCTGGAATTGCTCAATGGACAAACCTAGTGGGATACTCTAGACTTACTTCTAGGCTGTTAACACAAGCATAAATTCAGTATAGCTCTGTTGCTTATTTGGAAGCAAGTGAAGGGATGGATGCTGGATCCTAGGGTCAGATAAAGAAGAATCAGTACGCAAACTCCATGTTACTTCTGCACCACAAGGTCTCACTGGTAAAGGGTTTATGAAGAACCTGGATCAACAGAGCAAATATTTATCTGACTGCTTAAGGACATTTTACCTTTTCAAAAAAGAAACCTCTAGGGCCACTAATCCAGCACTGTATTTTACTGCAAGACTGTCACAAGAGGGGAAAAAAAGCTAGAAATGGGCTACAAATACTTCAAAATTTGAGAAGAGCCTTACTTTCAAAGTTTGGGTTTGCAGTAACTGTTGCAAGGGCAAGTTTACATCATTGCTCAAAGACCCTCAGGAAGGATAATCTCAAAAATTAATACTTAATGCCGTGTATGCATGACCTGCATTCTCACTTTTAACAGAGAAAGCATTTATGCCAGTGTCGTGTGTACAATGCTGATCACGGAGCTGGTACACAAAGAACATCTTACTGGAAATGAAGCATTAAAAAGCTGGGAATATTTTTTCCCTTTTAAAACAAATCACTACTGATAATAAAAAAAACATTAGACTTCAGACATAGCCAACACCAATCTACACAATACGCCATTTAAAATGGCATATTTACTTTTGGTTTTGTTTGAGCACAGAACCCACTGAAGCGAGAAGATGAATGCAGATAGGCACACACAACCACAAGCGCCTGTCCCTGGTCAGGGCCGAGCTCTGCGTGGTTTCCAGCCCAGTTCCCTGCTGAAGAACCAGCCCTGAGGTTTCAGGGAGCTTCAGCAGGCAGCAGTCTGCAGGAACTGGAGGTATTCACACGCCACGACACACAGTTCAATCAGTGAATTCAAACTGTGAATCAGTGGGCTGGATCAATCGGTGAAGTCAAACCTGTTTAGGTACTGCTTCTTTCATATGCTCCTGGGAAAGAGCCAGGCTCCGAATACTGAGGGTCCTTCCCTAATGCAGCGCAGTTTGCATTAACCACGTTTCAGGCTGAAGGAGACTCAGTGGAGATCTTACGGCTGTTTGCAGCTATCTACTGGGAAGACAGAAAAGAGAGGGACAGACTCTTCTGAAAAGTGCACGGTGATTAAGACTAAAGTCAACAAACATCTTGTAATGCAGGGGAAAAAAATTAGGTAAAGGTTTGGTTTTTTTTAAACAATGAAGTGACTAAGCACCAGAACAGGCTGTCCAGAAAGGCTGTACAATCTCCATCCTTGCACACAGCCAAAACTCACATGAATATGGCCCCCAGTGACCCAAGCTGTGGGGGCCTGCTGTGAGCAGAGGGCTGGACAGGACTACACCCAGAGGTCTTTTTCAGCCAAGACTATTCTGCAATTCCTACTCTTTCCCACAACCATTTGGACCCCTCAGACAGGTACTTTATGCTGCAAAGGTTTCTTTAAAAACAACTTTGTTGCTTCTTGGATCAGTCTTGGGGATTTCTGTTGCTTTGGAGTTGGGTTGGGGGGTTTTGTTGTTTTTTAGTTGGGTTTGGTTTGGGATTTTTTTGGTTGGTTGGGTTGTTTGGGGGGTTTTTTGGGTTTTTTTTGTTTTTGTTTGTTTGTTTGTTTTTTTATGACAGACTGCAGTGCTGACTAAAACTAAGTCAGAGAAGAAATAGCAATATAAGAGTCTGATCATAAAAGTGACCCAGCAGACCAGGAGGGGGATGCTTTTACTTCCCCAATCCACCCTGGCTTGCCCCCTGCCCTGGGCCACAACTCACCCTGTGGAAAGCAGGCAGAGACAGTGACCAAGAGATGTTTAACTACTGTTAATGCCACATAAATACAGAAAAGTAGATTCTGTGATAGAGCAGAGAATGAACTTGCTAGTAGTCTTTTTTTAAATGTAAAAGTAGTAAATTTTGATAGCAATACTACAGCAAACCATTGACTGGTTTGTCAAGCTGGGCAGGGCTGTCAGCAGCAAGACTCAGTCTCATCTCGGCACACAGCCTGTCTCTCCTTAGCGCAGCCCTCACAGAGGCAGAATAATGTATCTTGGGTACTTGGACACCAGCTTTGTCGTGGTGCAAGGTGGTGGTGAGTAAAATACCCGTTTGCTTTTGAAAAAGCACATAAAGAATACACAAAAAGGATTTTTTACATTTGAAAGTCTAGATATTTTTTCTTCCATACCCCCAAACTAAACTTTTTACCAGCTTGAAGACAAAGACACAAAGATGAAGAAAAACTTGGTGAGAAGGATAAAAGAAAACCCTGTAAGTATTTTCAAGGCAAAAGACTAACAATATTTATCACACGGCTTGTTTTACTATAGGATGCTTGTGTGCATCAAGATATCACAGTTGGAAAGTTCTACTTTAAATAGCCTGAAACACCAACAGAGAGAGTGTTTCTCCTAATACAGAGTCAACCTGTTTTTGAACCTCACAGTCCACACCTTCAAATTTGACAGTGATTTATGAGGAAGTTTCAACATTTCTTACAAAGTAATTCAAGCATTGTTTCTCATCCAGAACTGAGCTGGCAATGTTGCATGTGAAAGAAATCAAATCACATCAAGCGTTACGTACCACCTCCAGAAGGGCTAGCAACCCACCCTCTACACCATTTGCTTGCCATGCACTGTGCCATCGCGTAGAGGAGTGCAGAGGAACGCTGCTACGCAGCCCCTTGACGGAGGGTTACGTGAGAGCAGAGCCCAGACCTCCGCGGGGGTCCTGCACTCAGACGGGCTGATCTATCAGCTACTTCCTTAACGGCCAGTCATCAGCTTGTCACAGCGCTGCAGAAGATGCAAGACTTGAAAAAACGGGAAGACTGTTTTGAAATTAATCCTTGTCTTTGGCAGTTTATGTTCAGCAGCATAAACACAAGACAAGTCCTCACCGCACTTCAGTTAAAAAAAAAAAAGTGGTGGTTTTTTTTTTTTTTTTGACAGGGAACAGAGGCAGGCGATGCCAATTCTTGAAGTCCGAGGGAAATTTTGGGGATATCCGAAACCTGAAATGCTGAACAGATTCAAGGTCATGCTTTCTCATTGCCTTAGGGCTGTTTTGGATAAGGAAGTTAAAAGACAGTGAACGAGATGGTAATTCTTACTTGTAGGTACACGTAACAACAGTATGCTATCAAGGGCATCTTTGTAATAAGCATTTTATTCACTTTTTAAATAAGCCAAACTAAACATAGTTTTGAATTTAAACAAACAGATTACTAATAGGTTCCAAAAAACCCACAAGAGTGTCTGTGATGGTCAAAAATGCCTTCTGACTAACTGTTGCTTTGGTTTTTCCTAGGGACACTAATTCTTTTGCAGGTCGTATCCTGTTAGTGTGATCTACATACTTGTATGTATAGTGAAATGATCAAAAAAAAAATTTATGAACTACAGAAGCAGGCAGATATGCTTTATTCTGTAATGCACGTTCTTACTGATGAGGTTAAAGAACAGGTTTAAGGTAGAAGAAAGTAATTTAAAAATACAACTATTGAGAGATTTAAACAGAAGACTGCTTTGGAATTTCAGTACTTAATTTCTGAAGCATTATTAAGTTTCACAGACAGCTTCACATTTGCACAGAAGAGTTATAACTCCATAAAAATTAGTTTCTTCAAAATAAGATGGCAAACACAGAAACGTGATCATAAAAATGTGGCAAAATGATAACCAGTAAGAAAAATTGCTCCCTGTATTCTCCCCTAGAATCTATAAAATCCAGAAAAGAGAGAGTTAAAAACTACAACAACAAAAATAAGAACACCACCACAACAAGCCACAACCCCACATCATATATTGAACAGCCTAAACTGAAGGCTCAGCCCTGGAAGAGACAGCTGTCCTGCGGTAAGAACATGTGGCCTCTGGTCCAAGCACAGGACTGTGAGTCAAGGCTCCTGACCCAATTCCCAGCTTTAGCTGTGACTCAGTGGAAGAGCTCAGACAAGCCACAGAAGACAATTTAAAGAGACACTCTCAACTTAGAAATAAGATACCACAGTTATAAAAAGGCACTGGTATTTGTCAGAGATTACAAAGAAGGTCAGAGTCTGCAACTAATCTCAACTCTCCTTGTTCACATGTTTTCAAGTTCATTTACCACATCACCATTGTTTCAGGCAGCACAGATTTAACAAAGCATTTGCTGTTAAATATTTTATAACATTTAAAAAAGATTCTTTGTACTTTCAGAAGCATAAGCATTCCTCCTTAGCTACAAACCCCAAAGCAGTGAAAGCCACACACATACTAATGCAGCACACGTTCCCCTGGAGGCCTGAGCTGCAATGGGCGACCACAAAGACACTAACCTCTGCCACCCTGCAATTCCCTTTCCTTGCCCCGTACAGAAGTGACTCCCTAACAGGGAGCCAACTGCAACTGGTCCCAGTCCCCTGCGGCAGGAGCAGAGCTGAAGCATTTTTTTCCAACACAACTTCTAAGCCAGATGAGGAAAAACCCCAAACACTGAGATTTCTTTTTTACCCCAGGCACGTTGGTGCCCACACCGGCAGGCACCCGAGAAGAACAAACAGCAAGAACAGCAACAGCTCTATAGTAGGTAACAGAAGGCTTCCTATTTAATCGTTGTGTTTTGTTACTGCTTTTCTCCCCATGTGCATATGCATGCTAGAAACACTCAGCATATCTCAAACAGGAGGCCACAAGCTCCTCGAAGTCCGAAAAAGGATAACGTCAAGCCTCTTATTACAAAAAGCTTTACAGTAATATCACCTGGCTCAGACACTAGCAAGAAAAGAAGCTTCCCAGCTTAAAAGAAAAAAGCCCAGACAATAATTATACCCCACACACACCTAAAACGTGCTGTAAAGCTTCAGCAGAAGGAGTTATTAATCTGTCATTGCAAGGAGTCAGCTTCAATCTGCAGCCCCATTGAAACTCATGAAGCAGCAGCAATCTCTTTGCTGACGCTGTCATTTAATTTTGAAGGTTTGACATAAGGAGAGGATGAAGGGGGAAGGGGCAGGAAATACAGCCATCTCAGCACAGCTTTGGGTTCAAAGATCCCACAATAGCTACAAGGAGAGCTGGTAAGTATAGATAAGCCTGTTTTCTTGCTGTGAGGAGTTCTGCATCCCAGCCTCAGGCCTTTGCTCATTTGAAGGATATTTAAAGTGATGGATGTGTGTGGAGGCCTTCATCCTGAAAACCATTTCCAGGAGCTTCTGATTAGGACAGGGGGCCAAGCAAAGTCTTAGGAAGAAAAGAACAGGAAGAAGTTTGAGCAAGGGGAATGAACCAAAATCTGCATCAGAAAGGTTTTCAGTTGTCTCAAGAACTTCGCAGTACTTCTGTGCTGGTTTCAGCTGGGCTAGAGTTAATTTTCTTCATAGTAGCTAGTATGGGGCTGTGTTTTGGATTTGTGCTGGAAACAGTGTTGATAACAGAGGGATGTTTCATTTACTGCTGAGCAGTGCTTACACAGGGTCAAGGCCTTTTCTGCTCCTCACCCCACCCCACCAGCGAGGAGGCTGGGGGTGCACAAGAAGCTGGGAGGGGACACAGCTGGGACAGCTGACCCCCAATGACCAAAGGGATATCCCACACTGTATAACATCATGCTCAGCATGTAAAGCTGGGGGAAGGAGGAGGAAGGGGGGGACGTTCGGAGTGATGGCGTTTGTCTTCCCAAGTGACCATTACGTACGATGGAGCCCTGTTTTCCTGGAGACGGCTGAACACCTGCCTGCCGATGGGAAGTAGCGAATGAATTCCTTGCTTCGCTTTGCTTGCGTGCGTGGCTTTTGCTTTACCTATTAAACTGTCTTTACCTCAACCCATGAGTTCTCATTTTTACTCTTCCGATTCTCTCCCCCGTCCCACGGGGAGGTGGGGGGGAGTGAGCGAGCGGCTGGGTGGTGCTTAGTTGCCAGCTGGGGTTAAACCGCAACTTCTCGCTTCCCAAAGGTCTTGCTGCCCCAAGCCCCATCCATTTACTAACAACACAGCCTCCTACCTGTAGAACAGACAAAGGTTTTGAGTTGACCAAATTTTCACGGAAATCTTTTTTGCTGAGGCAAGCCCCATGCTCTGTAGCTGTGGCCAGAAGACCAACCAGCACTTGTAAACAAGACAGTTTGTGGCTTACAGGGAAATGCACCAACCCAAAAGACAGAAATAGCAGCAAGATGACAGCTCTGGCTTTTTGGGATGATCATGTCTGACCATAGAGGTCTTGTTATTGCAGCATCCAAACACACACAGTCTCAACGGAAGAGCCATCCCATCTCGTAGGACCAGCCTGCCGCTTACAGAGGTCTCCCAAAGCAGAGCTGAGAAGCCATGTGTTCCCTCCGTTTCGTCTTTCCGGGTGACTGCTCTGAACACAGGCACTTCGGTGCCCGTGGCCTTCCCACTAACACACCACAATTCTCAAGCCCACTCTACAGCTTTTTAACCCGCTGACCCAGCTACTCTGACATCCATCCCACTTCACATGCAAGGAAACAAAAAAAGCCAGAAAATACTCTTCTAGGACCTTATGAACAGGTGAACAGAGGATCAAAGAAATTAACTATTACTTGCCCAAGACTACCTTTTCCACTTTCATATATAGTGTAAGATTTAAGCAGTTGTCTTAGTACTAACTGCATTCTTTCCTCTCCCCTGCATGTTCTCTCAAATACAACCTCAAGAACAAACATCGGAGATTCTCAGATTGAACCAGCAGGTTTTCTCACACAAGCTGTTTCAACACCACCACTCTCAGCCCCACAGTAAAATCTTGGGTTTGGACATATGCAAAATAATCACTATAAAGCAATTCTTGCACCCCAAAGCAGATGGATACCCTTTCAGGAAGATACCAAGCCAAAAGAAGGATCTTTCTATTTCACTCGCTTCACGCCACTGCACTTTCAGGGCTGCTTCAGATCAGCAACACCAAAATATCCTCCAAACTTCCTTAAGTTGTTTTTCATGACATGATTTTTATCAATACAAGAGGTTAACTGTGTCTAACTAGTTCAATTAGAAAATTGTTTAAGTCAACATGCTTTTAAAAGAATTAACTGCACAAAGTATGTATAAAAACCTGGGAATGTACACATTTGCCATCAGAGGCATGAAGAACTCCCACTTCCCATAGAACTAGAGGACAGGGGATGGACTCACACCCACACACGCGAGGTAGTACAGAGAGTAAGCAGGCCATGAAACCAAGCACTGCTGCTCACCATGAACATCCTTAAACTCATGTGTGCAAAAACGGTAAAGTAATTAGCCCCGTTACTGCTCAGATGTAACCTTCGCAGCCTTTTCTTTTTACTTTTCCATTTAGAATCTTCAAGTGAAATACAGCATCAGCTAATTTTGGCTTCACTTCACTTTCACTTCTCCAAAGACACTCTTTTCTTACACTACGAAAATGCTTGACAGAATGATACAAGTGCCTGTGACAACAACATGCAATACGATACAATGCATTTTGTCTAGCTTACAACTGTCATCCCAAACCACAAAAAAGTACCTCATTTAATGGCAATGTGGCTGTTAGGGCTCTGGTATCAGATAAATAGTTTAAACTAACACAAAAAACCCCAAACATTGGTTTGTGTAGATAACAGGTTACACCACCCTGCACTTAAGTGCTGAGACAGTCTACATCTGTCAACATCGCTCATCAAGAGAGAGCTACCCTTGGAGAACATGGTAGTCTTTACAACAAGCTTTTTATTTTTAAAAAATACACGCTAGTACTATTGCTTTCGGATAATGTGGTTAAGAGATGAATGATTATCTAGACACTTGGAAAAACACCTCTTGAAACTTTAAGTACTTACTCCAAGATTTGTTACCATATGAATTTGCAGGTTAAATGGCAGTGTATGTGTGCTTATTAATACTCTCACAGCACACAAGCTGGATCAGCACCTAATACATAAAGACTGCAGATTTACTACAGTGGAGGTAAATTACCTAGGGCAACTCATTGCAAGCTTCTATTTTGCCTCCATCGAGCTTAGTTTTCATACCACCACTTGACGTTTAGGGAAGCCACTGGGGTAAGTGAATGGCTCGTGCCCAGAGCCAGCATGAAACACAGCTGTCATCTGACCCCCTTCCACACAGCCAAGCTTACAAGCAAAGAAGAGAAACCAGGCAGACTCTAGGCTTGCCTGTTCCTCCCATTACTGCTCCAACCTCCAAGTCAGAAGATAAATAAATTCTTTTATCCCACTGCTTGAGGCTTCCAGCCCAATGGAGCATTTTCAGCCCAACACGATACTTCCTACATCCCAGAAGCTACATTTTAATATGTCTCAAAGTATTAGAGTTGAGTTCATTTTTACACCCCATAGGCAGACACTGGATCTCCTTTGTGCAATTCACATTAAAAAAGTCACAGAAGTTCACTATAAATGAAGTTCATTTTTTGTGGACACTGAAAGTCCCTGGTGCACTTGAAGAGAGCTCTGATTTAACAATTTGCCTTTTAAAAGCCATTAGCATTTCGCAAGAGCTCCCACACATTTATCTTTCAGGTTGTTCATCAAGATGGGTGGGGGAAAAAAACAGTAGTTAACTGCAACCAAAACAAATTACAGTGTTGAAGTATAAGCACCAATTTAAGTCTGACAAACAAATCTAAAGTTCAAGCTCAAGTTCAAAATCTAAAGCTATATTAGGAGAAAAATGGGATGTTCTTAGAAAGCATTTGCAACTTGCATACATAGCTAAAGAGAAAAAGAAATTATCAAAATTTGACTCAAGCCTTGGGGTGGGGGGGCAGGGGGAAATTACTTTTTTCCCCACTTTAGATGTCAGCTTGCTAAAACCACTTTTGAGACCTAAAAAAGCCACTTCAATGGGCTTAAAAACTGAAAAGTTTTTTTTGGAAGAGTTCTAGAAAATTCCCAAACCACATAACTTAGACCAGTGCTTTTCAATTTCAGCTACGCAGCTTCTTACACAAAAATAATTCAAAGTGTTATCATGTTTAGCATGGGTTTCCTTCGTGAAATATGCCAATGTAATGACAAATACTTTTAATAATTTGTGTGTGTGTCTTTCTACTGGCTAAGGGTTTGCAGAAAGAAGTCAGTCAGATTCTTTGCTTCGGCTGCCTGAAAACCAGAAAAGGCAGCTGTTTCAACACCAGTCTCCAACTTGAGCTAGCAAATTTGGGATACAAGGTGCAGAGGGTGAACACTTTCCACTACCATAAACAAGTCCAGCTGGTGGGAACCTGCAAATGCAAGTTAGCAATCCTGAAAATTGACTCCTGTGTATCCAAAGACAAAACCAGAGCTCAAATCAGAAGTTTGGAAATGAAAGAGCCCTTATGTTCACAGATGCTGCCTAAACCAGTTTACTCAGACCGTATTTCCCTGAGATTCTCCATGGCTTGTGGAAGGAGGCAAAAAAAGGTTTGCCCCAGCTGCTCTTTTCTAGCACATCGGCAGACCTTTATCTGTAGCTTCGACTGGTCCCATTTCACTGACAGATGTGGGTTGCACCTCTCACGCACCTCCCGTGCATTCAATGATCAGCTCCCTCTGGAAAGGTCCAGGCCCCAGTGAGCCACCCGGCATCAAGCGGACAGCCAGAAGACACAGGCTGTAGCGCTGCCTGGACAAGTGGCCTCTGCCAAGTCACTTACCTCTTAATACTCACCCTCCTGAAAAGGCAACCTGAGACTTGCAGTAGTTCCCACTGATCAGGAACAAAACTAAGGTCCTGCCGTGCTATATAAAGTATTCTTTCTGTAAACTGCTTAAAAGTTTAATACAACAAGAGTATGGAGCCATGAAATTGACGATTATTGCTTTGCCCACCAGACACAACGTTGCAAGCACACCTCAGAATTTAAAGAGCCTGGCGAGAACTCCATCAAAGGCACAAGGTGGTTTTTAAAAGAACTGCTCTCACTCCGGAGACTGCAGAGTATCAGGCTTATTAAATATTAAGGCCAGACAAATTGCAGAGATGTCAACAAGACTCAAGACTTTGCAATCCAACACTGACAGACTGAAAGGTCTCTGTGGTATCCTCACCTAATGCTGCAGATTTTGCAAAAGGCATGCTTGCATGAAAGTAACTTGATTTTTTGCAGACAAGGAGTAGAAAATATTTCTGTCAGAACAACATTTCACAGTTCCAGTTTCTGAGGAAATCTCATAAAAGCAAGGCAAGTTCTGTCAAATAAAATTTGCATGAGTTATTTCACTAGACTTAAGTCCTAACCTTATTAATGCCTGTGCTTTAAAATAAGTTTGCTGTAAAAGGTTAACTGAAGACCTCCATAAAAGTTTTTTAAAAGGGGATTCAAAAAAGAAAGTCAAGACTTCTGAAAAAAGTGATGGCAGTGAAAAAAAAAAAAAAAAAAAACAAACCACACCTCTGTATTGTAGCTGTTAAGACAATCACTCACTACACCAGAAAGAAAAATACGAATTATCTTATAAGTATCTCCAAAGAGACTTCCATCACAGTTCTGTCATTGGTTACGAAAGATTAGAAAGAGTTCTGGGTATTCTACCTAGGCTTCCACATTTACCTGGATCAAAACTACAGCACAAACTCATGGGACACCAGAAGACTCACAGACGCTGGGAGCCAGGAGGGCACCATGACATAGCTCAGAGAGGGAAGAAGGCTGGGTGACGACAGGCTGTAGAAGCAAAGCCAAAAATGCTCACCAAGAAGCAAAGCGCAAAGAAGCTGTAACCAAAACTGCGTGGAGCTGCATCCCCTGACTTGTCTCTTCCCTCCATTACTGCTACCAGTACTGTATCTTAACTCCAACAGCACATTTTTGTGCAGAACACAATTTTCTGAAGCAAACTGAAGTGTCCCACTCTGCACAGGCAGCACAATAAAATTCATTTCAGTTTGCTTTAGAAAATGGCTCTCCACTCCCAGAAATCAGCAGGCAGAACATGAGAACATTGCACTGGGTTAGACAGCTCAAACATGAAATCCAGTCTCATTCCAACACATCTTGGATTTACTCTAAGATTAGACTTGTTACGACCCACAGGAGGCTGCTGTACACTAAGACCATGTCCAGTTTGTTAAAATTTGGAAAGGATATCAGCAAGGTGGGTCTCTTCCAAGACTGACAAAGCCTTAAAGTGAAGCCATGCTGTCTGCAGAGCTGGATCCCAGGCTTGAGTCTATAAAGGGCTTCTGAGTGATGCAAACAACCACGAGCCACCTTTCATAAGGGGGCATGACTTGGCATTCTTGAACAAGTAAGTGTTAAGAGGTCTGGTTTGCAAGAGTAGTGGGCTTTCCAGGCTTCACTAATACATAAGAGCATATCTGAGAGCATAAAGAGAAGAAAATCCCAATTGCAGGCATCAAAAAGGGACAATTAAGAGACTCAGTGAATCCTTTTGATCTTGCTCCTTGCCACAACTCCTTACCTGCAAGATGGGGTAATAGCACTCCCCTGCAAACACACCACAGGATTTAATGGTTGTGTGAACCCCCAGGGAGTAGTAACCATATTCCCAAAGAATAGGAGAAGGAAGGAAGAAAACTTTACAGAGACGTGTTACATGGTAACAGCTCCATATACCACCTACAAGCTCTCTTCTAGAAGCCAAGAAGAGAGAACACTGTGAATGAAGTAGGCCTTTCAAGTCAACTGTACAAGGTTATTTGCTGTTTTGGACACCCTCTCTCTCTCTCCAACAATAGCTAGGAATTGACCTTTGTCACTGCTAGAAACACAGTATCCTTGAGCCCAAGGTAAAGCACACCCTGGGCTAGCGCAGCTAAAGCTGAAGCATGGGTGAGGTACACTGACACAAAGATGACGATGCATTTTCTGAGCGGACACAAGCAGAGCACAGGCCGATCTTGTGCACTTCTGGAGTGCCACAGTCATTGCTTCTGCAGTTACCAAAACACCTGGTGAAATATCCTAGGAGTCCACATGACCATGGGATATAGTAATATTGGACATTGTTATTCTATTTTCTGTGACAGAAGTAACGTGGAAGCTGTTTCATACACATGTATTATACAGCCCAGTTCCTTCAGTGTGACCTGTCAAAATTATCAAATAGAAACATGAAAAAAAACCCAACTGTGACATGACTATAACAATGCAAATCCAGCCTGACATATAACAGCTGGGCAACTGATGCCTACAGAAGTGCAAATATTCAATTAACAACTTCTATCAGCAATAATCACAGATGTTCTGATGTCAGGAAATGCAGTCACCACTTTCTGTCAAACCAGGGAACACACATACATTAGCAGAGATCTGTAAAAAAGCACATCACTGTGTGCTCGAGTCTACTACTAGCAGAGATCCTAAAGACAGCAACTGCGTGCAAAACAATTTCACTGAAAATCTGAGGAAAACAATATTCAAAATATGCGCCTAGATGGCTTATATAGCACTACGTCTTCATCAAGGGAAAACCTCTTCCCCCTTACTTCCATCCCTCTAAATATATCTCAAATAGCTACTATTTCCAAGCTCTTAGTTTGCTATTCAAAGGCTCTTTATGCAAGACTTGTCATTAGTAACAAACTGTTACTAGCAAAATACTGTTCAGGAAAGGTTCTCTCTTTCATTATAGATGTCTTCAAAAAGCACCACTAACATTTGCCACTTCAGTAGCTGTATGGAAGTCCCCGGGTTTGCTTGTTGACTCAACCAAAGCAGACTCCATAGTAAAAACTCCAAAGGCAAGAAAACCTTCTTCAGACCAGAATATTAATACTGTGTGCAATAAATAACACTCTCTTAAGTGTTATATTTTTTATACAATATTAAGAGGTGTTATATTTGGTTTGTGCAGCTGCTGAACCAACTAGCAGCAATGGAATCGGCAGCCCCCGTCAGTCCCAAGAGACGCGTCGGTTCTGACCTGCACAGTCAGTGCCAGGCCCACCAGGTACCCATACCCTGCAAAACGCTTTACCAAACAATTTCATTCTAAGTCTTTATTTTAAATTACGTTGTACTAGCTTTCTAATGTTTTATCTATTTAAAGCGTTGGCCGTAGTTGAACCAGATTGTTCTATCAAGAGCAAACTCATAATGTGAGATGCTATTTAGTTGCTCTGGTACTGGAGCATTGCAAAGTGCTGCACGCTAGGTAAGAGTACAGCAATTGCCCAGTGACCATTTACTCCTGATTAACACTATATTTAGAAGAGACTAGTATCACTGAGTGCTTTATCAGAACACCGTGGAAAAAACTTGCATTTACTACCACCCACCACGACAGGGGGCAAAATGACATCTGAAAGCACACAACTCTTGGTTACAGTACTATTTATATTTGCAAACACAGGGAACGTTTCAGACTCCGGAATCAACTCTGATCTTCAGCCAATACAGCAAGGTCTTCCTTCTTCAGTGCTCCTTGCATACCACAACACAGCATCCCACTCGGAATTGCGAGTACCTTTTTGATAAGACTTGTCTGATAAGACAAGCGCAGCTAGCAATAGAAAGTAGAATTAAAATCTAAAGTTACAAACTTTTAGTGAGAAATAAATATATCAATCAAATTTAAGAACAGAGATGCACTAGTACATCACATTCTGTCTTGGAATACACTGTCTCTGAGTACTCTACTGTGCTTTTAATAAAAGGAGTATGTTACCCAAAGCTAACATTTTTTGCCAGCCCAAATACTTCACAATATACTGACAGCTGAACAAATGCCCAGGACAATTCGTCCATTCACGACCACTGGAGTTCATCATTCCTACTTATTCTTCATCCTTCGCAGATGCAGTAATCCTTATGAATGCAGGCTTTCTTTAGATTGTTAAGAACGGCAATAGGGCCACAATGAAAATCCATCCAAAGAAAATCCAAGCTTTCAGAGCATGCACTGAAGATTCACTGATCTGTACAACAGTCAGCTAGAAAATGTACACACTCTTCAAAACAAAACAGGAAAATGGTGGAAACAGAGTCAAAAAGGGTTTATGAAGCACTACATCATTCAGATGCTGTATGTGAAAAGCTGCAAAGTGCTTCTATACAAATAAAGTTGTTTCGCAGCACCCTCCCTCCCAAATACACAGAAAGACTACCTTTCCCCACTCCTTTGCGTCTAGGGATCAATAACTCACAGAAAGAAGGAATGACAAAAATAAAACGAGGTTACGGATATGCTGAACCGCCGTTGCAGGCACTGTGGAGCGTTCTGCTGCTTCTGTACAAGAAGTACGTTCACATCAGCTCCTGACAATGATATGTTCTGAAACTGTAGCAATTAACGTAGTTCTTGAGAAAAGAAAAATTACTGCTGCGACACCTATTTATGCCAAGGACCTCGAGAGAATTACCGCTTCAGCAAGCCTTCCCTCAGTAGCAGGCAAACCAGCTGCACAGTGCTTTTGCTATAACCCAATGTGAATAAAAAATTGCCTCCCAAATTCTAAAAATAGATGACACAATAGATAATGCAATCCAATAAATACACATTCATTGCATTTATTTTTTTTTTGCAAAGTTTTTAACAAGCTATATCAATTTAAGCAAGAGGACTTGTTATGAAATATGAGCAGGTTAGGCAGTAATAAGTGGAAGATCAAATCAGATAACTGCTCCTTACAGTAAAGTGTTACCTAGCTATTAGACCCATAGGTATACGGGATTAGTTTTGGGATCACAGCTAATTATCATAAGGAAGCAAGTAGACTATTTAGCCTACCATTTTCTTCTGGCATAAATAACCATAATATTTCAGAAGGAACAGCAGAACTTTGAGGATGAGTACAGCATTGTCACTGTTACCACAACATTTCAGGTTATGAGATCCAGATGGGTGCAGGATAAAGTGTCACCTTCTGGATTGTTATAATAGCAAAGCATAGACAAAAGGTGTGCCCAGTTACTCATGCTAAATGCCAACGGACTGAACTGCCAGAGTGTTGGGAAAACAGACTGCAGTCAGCCAAGTTTTAGACCACAAACAACAACAAAAAAAGTTGGCAGATAATACCGTTAAATGTATAAAATCTACACATTCAGAAACCAGCGTAATGACTGGGGACTACTAAAAGATTTGCTTCAAGCACTGGGTTCAGCTTTGGTTACCCTCTGAGCAATCTTTTCCAACAGTCTAAGTGGAAGATTTATCATTAAATTCAACTGAAAGTTAACAAGGTGTGCCACAATTCTCCTGTCATAACAGTAACTAAAAATCTTGCACTGAATCAAACAAATAAAGGACTGAGCAGATCTTATGAGTAATGCACACAGTGCCCAATACTAAGACACTCATGGCAAACACCGAAAACCCCACAAAAAGCCCAGGAAACCCCCCTGTTAACTATTTTACCAATACTCAGACACCCATCAAAAAAAAAAAAAAAAAAATCAGCTCTCCTTGTAACTGCAGTCTAGAAAAAAAAGGCACAAGAAGTCACTCACACACCTCCGTGCCAGGTTAAGACTCAGCAATGGGGAAGGGACACTCCAGCACCCGCACGCTTTCTAGCACTCGCACTTCTCCCGTAAGGGACACGGCAGCCTGCCTGCTTTGCACGGCTGCTATAAAGCCAAAATCATGGACATGTTACAGGCACAGTTAAGATATGCAAAGTCAGACCGTGTTTAACCGGAGCCCTGTATGATCATTACAGGAGCAAAGAGCATGCACAGCATCGACTGCTGCAGAGCTGGAGGTTCTGCTTTTCCCTGGACAGAAAAGATGACACTAGTGGAAACCACTAAGTAAGGACAGAATCACAACTCATGATCCAAATTCAGCAGCAAGTTTTCCGAGCAGCCTTGAGCAAGCCTTTCCTGTTGCATACTTCAGATCCAGTACTATTTTCCATCTTTAAGAGGCAAAAATTATGAAGGCTTTACAATGCTTAGATACTAATATGGTATTTCATGGATCTGTAAATACATACACACACTTTTTTTTCATGCCACATAAACAGGTATAAAGCATTGTGAGGAGAGCTGGATCCTAACTTTAGGGTGATGAGCAGCAGTGGCCCAACCATTCTCCTGCTCCTTGCTATCACACCATCGCTTCAGGTGCACTAGGTGTGCCAAGCAAGTAGGAGTATAAAAAAAAAAAAGCAGTGGTGTAAACAGGTGACTAAAAACATTTTTACAGGCTGAGCAATATAGTTGCGGTCGTTCAGAGATGGTGTAACTCACATTGACTTCTTGGAACATATACCACACAGCTCAACGCCTAACCCCAGCCAGAAGCTCTCTCCCCAGTTAAGTTCCTGAGGGAAAGTGTTCTTTTTCAGGATTTCCTATTTATCACCTCAAAGACTTGAGGTTACTGGACCGTGACCCACGGACTACGTGGAAAGGTCTCCCAAAGAGCACAGGAATATAGCAATGAAAAGCCTAGACCAGTAATTAGAGTACTTTTCTTCCTTGCAGAAAAGCTTCTACTTTTTCCAGCCATTTTTTTGTCGCCCCTAAAAAAATTCATATCCCTCCAGAATACTTCTGTCTTCCCATAGTCAGTCTCTCAGCCCATATCAATAAGCCTAACTGAATCCGATGCCTTTTCCTTGGTTAAATCTCCCTCTGCAGATAAAGTTCAGCCAAGCATTTCTCCTTGGGGTACCTGTGGCCCCAGCAATTTGTTCTGCAACTTCTTCTGGACAGGGTAGGTGACTTCAGTACTGGCTGATCTGCTCACTAAAGCTTACAAGGAAACTGCTCAATCCTCAAGCACATCAAATCCTGAGTCACAGATGAATTTTCCTGGTCACAGCCACTTGTCTAGCAGAACACGTCCTGCAAATGTGACGTCCCAGTAGCAACCCCAAGTCCATGGAACTTGGTTAGTTTAAGTTACACTAGAAAAGCAAGCTTTTTTCAGACACTTTAAAAAATAGGATATTGGTTTCAATTTGATGTTCCTTAACTGTGAAGCCCAGCATCTCAGAACAGACCTCTGGCAAACAGGTGCTAACAGGAATCAGTAAGATCTTCCTCATCCTTTTTACCAGCCCCAGAACACCCTCCTGGTCACATCAGCCCACCACCTCTGAACCGCGTAAAACCCCTGCCTGCTCAGGAACTTCCCACAAATCCATCTCTGTCAACAAGCTCCTGTTTCAAGTTTCTCAACCAGTAAGGCAAATAAAATGTAACAGATAAATCACCTATAGTAAGAATTGTCAAATTTAGGAGTACACCTAATAATTACTTAAGATGCATCAGATCACCACTCATCATATACTTATTTCAATATATGATTCATAGACTTTTTATGTTCTCCATACAATATACACTCAGTTTATGTTTCAGGACAATAGAAAAAGGGCACCTACGTTTCTTTAGTTTAGTTTTTCTGGTGTCATTAGAAAAAAAAATACCATCTCCACACGTAAAGTTATGCATTTTCTATACTAAATCAAATGCAAAGAAAAACTGTTTCCAGTTAAGTGAAGTATCAGAAAACCGTCTCCATGTTCAGACAGAGAGTATTACACAAGAATGGGCTATTCTGGAAAGCGAGTAATTCAACTCCGAGGCGTGCATGTTGTATGTGGGTGGACACACATAGGTCAGAAATGTGACCAGTTCAAAGATCAAATTGTCCAGAAAACACCATGCAGATGTTGCATCATTTGGCTTCTGGCACTTTGCCATCATTGCAAAAGCTGCCAACTTTTGTTCTTAAGCATTGCCCTTTTCTGCAATTAAGGGTTCCGAATATCTCAGAAGATTAGATTCACTAAAAGACCATTTTTTACAAATTCTTTATAATCTAGTGTTACAAACTGAGTTAATTTCCTCACTCACTGTTCCAAGAAAATGCTGTAACATAACCCTGGTCGTAAATAGTCATCAAGGGTTCAAATTTTCTTCTTATAGCTGAGCACTCTGTACTTTGCCCACGAGTCAAACTTTAAGCCTTCTTTGGAAGTCGAAGGACTAAAAAGTAGGTCTTGCTTTCGACACAGCCTATTAGCAAGTTAAATAACGTTGGTTTAATTGTTGTTATAATTAAGTACTCCTAGAGACAGTGGCATCTTTACCTTTCACTTTGCAAAAACACCGATTCATATAGCATTAATTAAAAAAAAAAAAATCAACGAGGAGGACAGCTGAGAACACAGCAACAAAGTGGGGGTCCAGGAAAAAAAGTTACTTGTAACACAAACAGCAGAAGTTTAATCTGAACACAATTCTTCTCCCATGCCTTCAGAAATAGAACATTGAAGGAGTCAATGTTGCAACGAAAGCCTGGACTGTAGCTGTGGAGAGATAGGAATTAATATATCTTACATACATGTTACCTAGAAAGAACCTGCACAGCTTAGAGCAGCTCGCAGGTGAAGACAAGGTATAGATCATTTCAGCAGTGCTCAGGGAACCAACCTGAGAAATGGACAAGACTCTGGTAGTAGGAGGAAGAAAAAAATGACAAGAAGTTATTTCAGCCATTCTGAGCTTGAGCCAATTCCCAAGAGGCAGGGAAGTGAGCAAAGATTTTTAGCTTAGACTGGGGAAAAGAAAAAAGAGTAGGTTTGATATATGGACAGGAATCCAGGTTGTCCGCATGAAGATAAGCTATTGGATGCACCTTGGGGAGAAGCAGAGAAGCGACAAGGAAAGCGTTTTAGGTGATCCCCACAAAAAAAGTGGGCAGGCAGAATAAGTACAGTACTTCTTTCAGAAGAGCTAAAAGACAAGACCAGAGAAGAATAGTCAAACCCACAGGAACCACTGGAGGGCAAGGTTTATCTGTATCAGCACTTCACACATGAAGAAAGAAGAGTGAAAGGAGACTACCAAAATTCACAGAGACATCATCCTCCAAATTTTTGGGAGCCCCTAGTTTCTCTTGGAGCTGTGGTAGAGGTAGCATCTAATGCAGAAAAACAGCTTGTGGTCTGGTAACAGAGAAAAGACAACCTATAACTTTGGCCAGTGAATGTAGCAAAACAAATGCTTCAGAGGCCGTTTTCCAGGTTGTTTGTCTGGTTTTGGTTTTAAGAACATAACTATAAGTTTAAGCAGTACCTAAAAGATTAAGGCGCTGATGGGGGGGCCTTAGCTTCAACAGGCTAAGAAGAAAGAGTTCATAAACACGAAGTAGATTGTGCTTACACCTCCGGCCCCCACCTTCCAGTCTTTATGAGAGGGGCTGTCATACCTGCACACAGCATGTAATGCAAAATTTCCTCTATCCCTAATTAGGGTTGACAAAACACTTACGTACCTGACATCGTAAGTGCCTGATGCAATGAGATGAGGTATCTATGTCTGAAGTACAGAGAACAAGAAATAGAACTGTCCTATGTTTTACATTTTGGAAGAGATGCCAAAACCATTAGGGTTGATATCTGAAAATATTGAAATAAATGATCAAGCATTTGCCAGCAAGAGCAATAAACTCTCTTTATGGTTCTCCGAGACTAATATATGGAGAAGGTGGATGTAATCAAGTACTGGGTATCCCCAGGATATCCATGTTGACATTTCTCTGTTTCATGCAGGCACATGTAAAAATCGAATATGCTGCAATTTAGTTACTGCAGCTTAACGAGCAGGTCACCAGTAGGAAATCACTCACTAGCTCTTCAGTCATGCAGTGCTGAGGAAAAGATTAATTTTATGTCCGTGAATGTCTAAAAAAAAAAATCATTAGGAAGTCAGTCACCCACTTTTTTGGAAGTTCCAAGTAATCTGTGTGTGTTCTAAGGAGGCTCCTTCTCTCAGAGAGGGAGATTTGGGAGCAGCAAAATCCCTGAGAACTTGGTAAGTCAGAGCTTTAGAGAAAAATTAAACCTGATATAGAAACACAATCTTTCCATTCAAGCTCCTGAAGTCTGATGAATGTTTTTGGGGCTGAGCAGATAAACACATTGCTCCAACACATGTAAACATGGTTGAAAAAAAGTTGAAAGTTTCTAGAGATAAAAATCAACGTCATAAACAAAATATTTGCCAAGTTGGATACATTGCCATGCAGAGATGAAAAGCAAGAATGGTTAGGCTGAAACATTGTACTGGCACTCAGTTGCCCATATGAAAGTCTGTTCCAGAGTTAAGGCTACTTCACTCACACCATCATGTCTTCAAAACACTCACCTCCTTCCAAGAACTATTCACTGTAAACAGTGTCTGGTGGGAATAAGCTCCCTGAAAGACACTAGTATTGCAGATAGGTATGATAAAACTGTACTTTTTATGCTGTCACAACTGCCAAAGCATAAAGCTTCAAGACAAGCTAAACAAGCAGAAGCGCCTGCTTCAATTCTGTGAGCCAGGAAAGGATGCTACAGCCAACCTTGCCAGACATGTCCGTGGAAGGTCCCATACAGTCACCCTCTTCTGCTCTTAATATACAACATTACATAATATTCAACCAGAATATCAAAGAGAAGCCAGAAGGAACCATCAGGTGGCACTTCCACAACAGGAATAAGCCTTTACATGAGGTTTTTTTCCTCCATGCTTATCCCTGTATTTTCCAACCGTTGCAGAACTGCAGCGTAGCCGGTGATGCCAGCTCCACACACCGCTTCACATCTCCTGTGAATGGCTCTTCCACCTCCGGTGGCATATCCCTCCCAACTAGCCAAGGAGATCCCTACATGTGCCAGTTCAAACTCCTCTATTGAGTTCAACTTGTAAAGGCTACTTAGAAAGCGTTAATTACATAGCAAAGCTAAAAGCCAGCTGGAACAAGCTGGTATTTCAGGCCAAGAATAATAAGTTTAAATACAGTATCTACTAGCAAACACTAGTAACTCACCTACAAAACCAGCCAGATCCTAAGACTGCAAATAACAGGGCTGGGTATAGAGGGAATGTAAATACATGATCCCCAGCCTCAGCAGAGTTTTGGATGGGGCGAGTGCCCAACTCCGTAGCAGGTGACTTGCTTTACAGCCTTCGCTGAACAGGTAAGTTCTCTAGCTGCAGGAGAAGGTGGATTCTGGGGCTAAACACTAACAATTTGCTCACTAAGAAGGCAATTTAAGGAAGAACGGTCAAGCTGTCTCGTGGATAAGGAAACTATTCCCAGGAGAATGGCCATTACACAATCAGTAAGCAAAATGAAGACTGACATGAAGGAAAGAGCAAATAGCAAGGATTGTGCAGCAGTAAAACAACAGCAGAGGTATATGACACTTTAAATGCAGGTTGCCTTTCACTACTGAAGGACTTGATATCAAGTGCTAAGAACTAGGGGAAAAAAAAAAATAATTTCTCATAATTACTGTGGAAACAGATAGTATCCATTCTAATGGATTCAAAGAGTACAAATCAAAAGCTAGTCATATCCTTGTGGGACACTTGATATTTTTAAACTATCATCAGTTATAACATCTTTCTATTAATATCTCATATTCAAAGCAATGGCAAAGGTTAACAGCAGTTTTCATATTTAATCCAATTCTCGAATTAATGGGATAGCATCCGAGCCTCAGAAGCAATGACTACACTCCTAGTGCGTTGGCACCGAGCATGGCCACAGCGTGCCCGGCTGCAGAGCCAACGCAGGGAAGAACCTGACACGTAGGGGACACCAAGCCACACGAGCGGCTTTCTCTTCAGCTGGGTACTGATGGCAGGAGTCACAGGTACATCCACACACAGCCAGCATGTTGAAGACTGTCATCTTACGCACAGGCAAGTTGATTGCATTTTAGAATACATTTATACCATGGCTCCCTTGTTTCCACCGTTTTTTTGGTTAACAATAGTCCCCCAACTTCATAACGAAAAAGCAGAAAAAGTCAGAGAGCAGCCACTTAAAAAAAAAGTTAGTACTGAGGAGATTTTTTTTTTTTTAAGCGTAAGTGAGAAGGGAAGACAACTATGGAAAGGCATGGCATTCAGAATAAGCGTACCACTTTATTTAAACATTTTCACAAAGCCAGCACACCAAGGCGTCCATCAGACCCACAGCTCTGCTGTTCAAACTTCCCCCTCTAAGGGGCTTACAAGGTAACAGAGGAGGAACTAGTAATATACTCGTTACGTGCACTTAAAGTTTGCACCAGGTATTTCAGTGGTCCCCAGCTGCCTTTAAAAACCTATTTCAACAGGGTCCAGGTATTTTGAAAACCCTGAAAGCAGAGAAAATGGCAGCTATGGAGAAGTAGCTCGGACTACCAGCAGACCGGCAAGCCCCACCAGCACGGCTTTACAGGCAGAACCCTCCAGCAGCAGCAGAGGGTAGGGGTGTGGTTTTTTTTCACGCATGGCTCACACATACAGCTTTATCAGGAGAAATGCAGAGCTTAAACCCAGCCTTTCAAACTGAACATGAAATACTGAAGTCAGGAAGAAAGCACAGAAACCATGCACCTCCCCTGACTAAGAGCACAGTTCATCTCCTTGACTCTAATTGAAGGGGAGCCTTCAACTATTTCTCCCTGATAAAAAAAAACTCTGCTTCTTCCATCATAGCTTTCAAAGGCCTTTAGGCACTTCTAAAGTGAATTGTCTGATTTCAGGGCATGAAAAAAAATAAGCAGTTTTATACCATTTCTTTTTTCTCCCTTCACACTCAGTTAATTGCAGGCTGAAATGCTTTTTAATAGAGAAAAAAAAAAGCTGTGCGTTTGAGCTAAATTACCCATCTTTGGTAGTCACAGAAAAGATCGGATCTGCTGAGAACTGTGTATTTTTTTACAACACTAGTAAAAACCCCTTCAACATAAATACCCATCTAAAAAAATAATTGCTTGTATCACATCCTTTCAATATAGACACCACTTAGTCTAAAGCAGGGGGAGAAAGGCTATATTCAGTATTAAATGGGGATAAAGCACTAATCCTGAGTCACAAATAACGACTCTGTTGGGGGAAGAGGAAAAAAGAAAAGAGGAAAAAAAAAAAAGAAAAAGGTCTACAAGCTGTTATTTCTGGCTGTCACAGTGGAAACAACAGCCTTGAGTTAAATACTGAGGCTGTCTCCTGCACGCACAGGGACAGTTCAGCAGCTCAGTGCCGGACTCACATCAGTCAGCATGCGAGCCAGGAAAGAGCATCCATGGTATGCAGCACCTGTTAAAAGGCTAGATTGGAACCACAAAACATTTTTACTTCTGGCCCATAACAGGCCAAAGATACATAGTTCTGGACTGCAGGACGTGTCCTATAACACACCATAGCTCTGAGGCTTTTTTTTTTTTTTTTAAATGATGGTTGACCTGTGGTTCCTGCTTCAGATTTCTGGTTTCTAGATCAGTAGGGGGGTGGATGCTCCCACCTCTACCTCATGGAGAGAATGGTTGTTCAGATAGCAGGGGACGGGGGTGGAAATATCTCCCTACCAAAAGCACGAGAAAGGTTTCACCCAACTCTAAGATGTTGTCTTGAGCTACTCTACAGAGTAGGTTGGTAAGGGGAGGCCAACTTTCAGAAGGAAGGATGGGGGAAAAAAGGAGTACTATGCACCCACAAAGTGAGGTTCGTGGGCCAGAGGACACAAGCGGGGAGCATAACTAGCTGAATGAAGTCACTTGTCTGTCACAGGGAACCGAGCCTTCCCATCACTGCTTCCAGAGCTATCTGTTCATGCTGTGGGAAACCACCCCGGCTTGGAGGCGAGGCCAATTCCCTGAGAAGGGAGGGTTTGGGCCCCAGCGAGTCAGAGGCAAGGCTTATGCCTGTTTCCCGTTGTACCAACTTTGCTGACAGTAGGAGCTGGAAGCAAACACAGCAGAAGTCTTTAGAGTTTCCACCTCTGTTAGTGAGCCCGGGACAGGCAGTAGTTTAGAAAGGCATTTCACAGGTTGCACTCCTGCACCTAAATGCTTCCCAGGACTGGTTGTACAGATGAACCAGAGGCACTTCCGAAAGCACTCTGCTGTGTGGCTAATAGCTTGGGGTGAAGGGGACTTCAGTGATAAGACGGTCTAGTCATTCTATAGCAGAGAAAGCGAAAAAAGTGTGTAAGAGACACTGCAAGAGAAGGCACAGCTATAATCACTTCAGTCTAGCACAACTTTATTTAATTAAATATCGGAAAGAACAATGTCCAAATTGTTCATTTTGTTTTGCATAAGGCATAAGTCGATGCAATACTGTGAAACCCAGAGATAAGATTATGCGCCAGTTGCTACATAGATTTTTGTTAACATAGCCAAGGAAATGCTCCCTGTTACCCTCCCATGATCATCCATAAAACAAAGGCCTCACTTTCCAAAGGGAAAGGAGACAGCTGAAAACCGAGACCTGATCTGTCCCATCCACCTTCTCCCCAAAACATAAAGAGCTCCAATTACTGAGCAGAGCAGCACTGAGATGGGGACACCATCAGCACCTGAGAAGCAGCTCTGGGCATCTTGTAGGATTTGACAGCTTTTATACGCTCCCTCACTGTCCCCTTTTCAGTCTTCTCACCTGCACCAAGAGCAGAAGCTACTGGAGTAGCTGCAGACGCTCTGCATCTACAGAGCAGCTCAGTCCTTGCGTTATTTTAGGGAGATTCCTTGGAGGACCTGTTTAGAGTCATATTTCTATTGCAACGCAACAAAGCGAAATTGGAAATGGTTGCAAAAAAAAAAAAAAGAAAAAAAATCTTCTGAAGTGGACCAAGGAAAAACTCAGGCTCCTACAGGGCCCAGACAAGAGCAATGGCAACCCGTAACGCGCTGCAGAACCACCTCACTGCCTGACAAGTTTGCGCACCAGACATCAGGTTGCCTGCCCTCGGTTCAACACGCTCCTACCAACACAACCAGTCATCGAGCAGGCACACAGGAGAAGGCGGCAGGCACACGTGCGAGCGCTGCAATATTGCAGAACTGGCACCTGTTTGCAATAACTTTCTAATTCAGATGAGAATTACAATGTACGCAAAGGAACACCTTCTCCTTCAGCCTCCGGCTGGTTCCTACAACTGCGTGCTGTTGTTGGGGCAGTACTAGCTTTAATAGCCAGTTATGTCACCAAAGGCTTCCTCATGTAGAGGAAAGCCAGGGTTGCCATTTTTCTCTTCTTTGGCTCATGCCAGTGATCAGAAGGATATTGTGGTGTTCATTTGACAGAACATCTGATGAAGCTGAAGTTAACAAACAAAAATTAACTCATTTATGCTAATTGCTATTAAAACCACTGTCCTTCCTCAAAAAAAAACCAAAACCCAAACCACAAAAAAAAAAATCTTGCCACACAAAATCACTGCTCTGAGGATTACAGCCGAATTGTACTCCAAAGACATTTCAGAAACATTAGCAATTTATAAGCTATTAAACTACCCCACCCGAAGAGCAAATCTGAAATACAGGTAGCTTAATAACAGAGATATAGTATTTCTTCCAAAATCTCTCACAAGATAAAATAAGTTCCATCCAGTCACAGGCCACAAAGCAAGCTTACAGACAAGGTTTGCAATACAATTAAGATGTCCTGAGCAGCCAACAAATTGAGCAAGACTCACTTTGAAAGCCTGTAACCAAGGGATGTAAAAGAATATCCAGGAAGAACAAGCAGGTTGCCAGAGAAAGGATAATGTTCTCAAAACTCTGTTGCTCAGTTATGCTCCTAACTCTCGTATTAGAAGGCTCATGTGAAAGTGGCTTATTAAATACCAACACTGACATTATTTTGATGGCCCTGGAGGTGCGTTAGGTCATCTCTAGCATGTGTAGAGACTAGAATTATAACAGAGAGCACTGCAGCCAGATGAGCTAAAAATAGGCCTTTTCTGTATCTACTCTGTGGATACAGAAACAGCCTGACACAGAGTATTTCAGAACAAATCTGATATTTTAACTTGAACATTTACCTCTTACCTCTCATTTCTGATCCACAAAAGGTAATAGAAATTTTATATGCCTCTTCATATACTGTTTTTCTTTCTCTGTACTCAAGTCCAGTTTTGCTTTTACTTTTACCTGCAGCGCTAGCACATGCGGCCCCCAGGCAGCTCCAGAACAACCCTGCAGTTGAGAAGGTACCTGGTAGGACTGACAACTGTGCTGATGTGTGGGTTGCCCATTACCCAAATTATCACTTATGAAAAAGGGACAAACTAATTGCCTACTGGGAGTGATACCACTGGATCTGCTGGGACACATCTACGTATTCAGATAGCTGCTTCCTAAAGAGCAGAGTGCTGGGGAGCCACCATCACTTCCCATCTTTAAGCTCTACCCTGAGCTTTCAAGGTGCACGGTCCATGTCCTGTAGCTCCCTACCACATGGGGATGCTCCTCAGCAGAGAGTGAAGAAACCTGCCAAACACAGAGTTGCCATACACAGTTGAACCTCTTCAGGAAAAACACAGCCTAGAACACTTTACCCTTGGGACTCTGACCAGCACAAAGAAAAGTGAGCACCGTGATCACTATCACAAGTTGAAATACGTGTGTCAGCAAAGTCTCAATTCCTTAATTGCTCTGTTGTGGGTTGTTTGTTTGGTTTTTTTTAATTGCTCCATAATGACTTGCATTAGTAATACTGTTGCTGGAGCAGCTGCCCAACATTTGTCCCGTGCAAGTACTTAACTTCCACAGAGCAACACCCCCGTTACAATTCCAAGACCAGAATTCAATGTATTTAGCACTTTATAAGCCAAAAGCATCTTGTGGAATGACCTGTGGACAATCACACTGTGACGGCATGGTGCACAATCAATTCAAATCAGCATCGTGCCTGAACCTGCCGCTTGAGGTGCAAAGGATTTTATGACATTCAAAAAAAGTTAGGTCCCTTCCTCTTTCACATACAAAATTGTCAGACCTAGCACACACAGCTGAGGTCTGTAACTTCCATATTGCTTCATCAAAAATAAGATTTTAAGTTGCACATCACAAAAAAAAGCAGCACTGTAAGTCATTAAACAGTCACGTAAACTTCATGTTATTTCACATCTTAACAGATGTTTCCAGCGAAAGATATTTAACACATCAGATTAATACAGACAAAGCAGCAGCAACTGCCTGTTGAAGGGACAGGGACAACACAGGAAATAAGAAACATGGAAAGACTACATGATTTTAATGACTTTTTAATCTTCAACTGAAGCAGCTAGCATGATGAAGTTACATAAAACACAGCAAATCTGAACGCAGCAGTAGCCTTTGTTCTTCTGAGGACTGGGTAATTAGACCACCACACTGACACCGTCAGGCGTGACGGATGCCTCTCATTCAACGGGCAGCAGAAATCGTGCTACTGAAAGTCTGGAAAAAATTCAAACTTTGGCAGCACCAGCAGTACTTGGGCCATGGGCCTTTTTAGCTGGGTAAAACACATGCTGCCTTCAACAGAAATGCGATCAAATCAACAGCAGAAACATCACAAAAGTAGAACAGGATGTGCTCGTATCTGGATTCTCAGAAAAGATAAGTGAGAAGTGTTGGTTAAAGCTCTGGCTGGAGGCAGCTTCTCCGCTCACCGTTTCAAGCCAGCGTCGTGCCACCTGATTCCTACTGCGCGCAAGGAAAGGGGCCTCGCTGCACATTACTGTGAATTACCATGGCTAGATAAGAAAAAAAGACATCCAGCTCCATCACCTCTTCTTAAAGAGCGAAAGAAGCAAGGAGCCATCAAGACCTGCAGTTCTAACGAGCTCAGGTCAAACGTGTATTTGCTCTAATACGATCATCCAAAGATTCCTCACTGTGAAACCAACAGTTTTGGAGGGTTTTTAGGTGCAACAAGCCAGTTTCTCCTAGGTCATCATCTCCATGGTAAAAATTAATCGGCACTGAAGCGCTAGCTTACTTCTCCTGTAAATGAAAGCCACTTAGGTAGCATTGAAAACTGCTGTGATAGAAACACTTTGCTTTTTCTGTTAGAAAAATTGAAGACAAATGGTACAAGTGCTGTAGACTTGACCATAAAACCATGTGCAGAGTTTGGAGCCTACACCAATAACATATAATGAAATACATCCTTATGAGAGCACCTAGACACCCAGAACTGTTTCATTCTACATACTTGTGTGTTTAGGACTACAAAATGTTTGGTTGAAATATTGCCATATAATTCTGTGTTTAAGTCGGCCTCATCAAATATATGCACTTTAAATACACACATAGTTTGAAAAACATGCATTTCTGAGATACCAAGTTATCCACAAAATAGAAACTCATCTGTCAGTTTAACCACTATCCTTTAAGTGACAAAGAAGGAAGAGGAGAAACTCCTATTTGAAGAATAAAGCCTGGTTATCAGAAGTATAACAGACAGTTACTATGACACTTGCTACGGTTTTTTTTCCTTGCTCTAAAGGAGGTCTGCAAAATGCCAGGCCTCAACAGAGCCTTACTGGCATGAAGGCTAACAGTGCTATAAAGGAACCGAACTCACTAAATGTGTTTCCTCGGATGTTTGCCACGACGTGGCAAGGGTCAGTTTGCTTGGGAGGGAGAAGAGCATGTATTTTCGTATGCTAAAGGGGTATGTTTAGAAGGTGAACATATCGAGGAATGATCTGTGAAAACAAAAATTATTTAAACGAGGGCACAGCAAGAACATGCAATGGTTTGAGCCAACCATTCTTTCAGCTGCGCTGCCTGTGGTGCAGAAAGGGCTTTAGCGTAGTGCCTTTTCTAATACAGAATACCAGCACTTGTACATCAAACTGGGATTCTAGCATCCATTTCATGGATCAGGAACTGGATATTAAACTAGTTTGAGTTTAACGAGAGGCAGAAGTTCTCTACTTGAATAACTTCTTATTTCCCCACACAGCTCAGCAAAATGCATACCCTGGTACTTGTATTACATACATTAGCGCTCCCACGTACACAAGATTTCCACCATAAAGTAAACAACCTAAATCACCGAAATGGTCTTAAAACATAAATGAACTTTCTGAAGGTGACAACACCAGGGTAATATCTAAACATCCTTCATACAACCTTACCCTGTCTCTTCCCAACAGCACATACACGGTTAACCTACCATCTCCCAAGCACTATTCAGCTGCTAAGCATTATCATGCTAGTGCATAACTTACTTATATGCCCAATTGTTACTTTGTCAGTTTTCAGCAACAAGCCTCTGTGAAATACACAGCAATGCAGCAAAGAGATCGGTGACTAAGAGCAAATTGGGATGGTTTAAGAGAAGCATCAGCAGAGGAAAATTCCACTGCTTTGCAAACAATCACGTAGCTCTCAAGAGCAGTAGTACTCATCGGAGAGGAAACGGTTCACTTTCCCGCTCCCCTTGAGTGCCGAATTTCTCATCTGTGGTTACCCTCAATGTGCTTATCCCGACCAATGCCGGGTAGGTGTTTCACACCGTTCAGCAGGAACCACTTCGGCTCACCAAGGAGAAGAAATGCCCCTGGTGCTATGGCAGCAGCCAATCACCAGCAGACAAATCATTTTTTAAATGGATGGCTGCTCCTCATCGCTACGCAGAGCATACGCGGTTGCAAGCTGCGCAGGAAATACAATCGTGCGAGTTCGCAGCGGAGCGAGCGCTCCGTGCCGCGGGCTCGGGCTCACCTGCGGACCTCTGCGCCAGCCGTCGGCCTACCAGCGCAGAGCCCAGCTCCTCCAAATCACCCGCCCCACAGACGCCTGCTGCCGAGGGATTTATTTTCCCTTTGCTCCCATTCACTGGGGGAGAAGGGGGCTGGAGACGACAGCCTCCACTCCGAACCACGCGTACCCCACCGAGCGGGCTCGACGCGAGCCTGGGCGCTGCCCAGGGCGCCCGGGGTCACTGCGGTCAGCCGGTCACCAGCAAGCCCAGGCCGCCCCTGGCAGCCGCACGCCAGCAGCCAGCGAGCAAACCCCGGCGCATCCAAGTTCCAAGGCGCTCCCTTCCACACGCTGCGCGCCACCGCACGGCGAGAGCACGGGGGTGACGCTTTCCAAAATCGTCCCCGCCGCGACCCGCCTGGCCCGGCACTGGGGAGGGCTGGAAGCGCCCCCGGCGAGCCCGCTTCCCGCAGCGGGGAGGGCCACCGCAGCCCGTGCCCTGCCAGCACGGCCGCTCCCGGCGCCGGGGGGCAGGGCGCACCTTCGCGGGCCCCGTCCCCCCTTTCTCCCTCTGCCCTCGGCCCGAGGAAAGGCGCCGGCGAGGGGAGGGGATCCAGGAGCACCGGCGCTGCCGGGCTCTTGCCGCGGCGGGGCTCCCTCTCCCCCCGGGGCGCGGCCTACCCCTGCGCTGCCGCCCGCCAGCCGTGAGGGGCCGCGTCGCCGCGGCCCCGCCGCCGGAGGAGAGGTGCGGCCGCACCGCACCTCACCTCGCCTCGCCTCTCCTCAGGCAGCGGGGCCGGAGCGACACGGCGGGGCGCGGCCGAGCACCGGGGCCCGCCGCCTCCGGGCGGCCCCTCCGCCGCTCCCGGCACCTGCCGGGGGTGACACCGGCCCCGAGAGAGCCGCCTGCCCGGGGAGGAGGCGCTGGCCGAGGCGCGGTGGCGGGGGCCCCGGCGGGACTCACCGTAGATCATGGCCAGGCCGGTTTCGTGGAGGAAGCGGACGCGGCGGTGCTTGAAGAGCCAGATGGTGAGGATGGTGAGGGTGAGGAGCAGGATGAAGGTGAGGAGGCTGACGCTGTCCTGCCGGTGGCTCTCCTCCGCCTCCTTCTCGGTGGCGAGCTCCTCCATGGCGCTGCTGCTGCCGCCGCCGCCGCTCGGCTCCGCCGCCCGCAGCCCGCCGGCCGCCAGCAGCAGAAGCGGCAGCACCGGCAGCCGGCGGCGCAGAGCCATGGCTGCGGGCAGGCTGCCGCGGCTCCCCGTCCCGCACCCGCGGGCGCTGCCCACCGCCCGGACGGCGGGGGGGGGGGGGGGAGAGAGGGAAGGGGCGGCGGGAGGGAGCGGCCCCGGCGCGCAGGAACCCGCCCGCTGCCGCCGCCCGCCCCCGGCCCCTTAAAGGCGCAGCCCCGGGCCGCTCCCGCTGCCGAGCCGCTCCCGCTGCCGGGGCCGCTCTCCCCGCGTCGCACAGCGGAGCCGGCGAGCGGCTGTCAGGCGGGTGCGGGACCGCAAATCATCATCATCATCGCCCTGGGGCCCGCCCCGGGCCGGGCCCGGAGCTGGGGGTCTCCGTGGGACCGGGAAGGGAACGAGGCCGGCGCTGCTCTCTCCGGGTCCCTATGAATTTGCAAAAATTCTCCCAAAAAGTGAGGATATACTCACTCGAGTGTTTTCCCACGTGGGGCCTTTTCTTTTTTTCTTCTTTTTTTTTTTTTTTTTCAGATACAGGAAAACTTATTCAACGCAAATTGCTAACTTGGGGTTTTCCATACAAATACATCCTACTGGAGATGTGCTTCCAGGAAGCAAGGCAGTTGTAGGAAATTAATCGAGCTAGTCAGCATTTTTCATTTGAAATTTCTTTGCTGGGGGAAAAAAAAAAAAAGAGCAGATGCCTACTGTTTTAAAATCACCTCCGGTTGGGGGAGGGAAGGAAAAGTTGCTTTTTGCAAACAAGCGAAAATCAGAACTTTCTTCCTTTAGCTTTTTTCTTTAACGAATTGCAAACCTTTTTTTTTTTAAAAAAAAAGAAAAAACAGGGAGTTCCAAGTAATGAAAATGTTTGGTTTCAAAGAAATATGAATGGCTGTAAAACTCGGTTGTTTTTTTTTTTGTTTTTATCAGCTTCAGCAGGGGTGTGCTTTGCCTTTGGCTGCCAGAGGAATTCCCTCCCCGTTTCCAGTGGTGCTGCGAGCAGTGCTGACATTTCTGCCCCTGTGGCATTTCTCCCAGAATTGAATTCTGAGGGTATTTATTGGGGTGCTCTAATTACGAGCATCTCTCTTCCAAACTTTCCTCCTGCTAGCGGATCTGGAATTGTCTCGTCACATATACTTTTCTTTAGGACACCCCTTTTTAGAAACATTTTCAAGATGACAGCTGTGTAAATCCACATTTTTATTTATATGTAGTCCTTTTAAATATGGTATTTATGCAAACTCCTCAACAACCTTCAAAATCCAGTATAATTATGTGCAATTACCTTTAAATATTTGATTGTGCAGGGCTGAAAGTTTACATTGATAGTGCCGTCATTTGTAAACCTCTTAGAGATGAAAAGCATTAATTTGCCCTGAAGACCTAGCTCTTAAACCCACGTGAACCATTAAAAATTACTGCCTCAAGACTGCCTTACATTAAATCTCACATTCAAAATTAAGATTTCTGGTATAATGAGAGCATTATACCGCCAAATCTTTATTGTGTATCTTTAGGATATACAACTTACATACAATATAATGTATATCTTTAGGATATAACAACCTACAGGCCTCACAGCAGACTACAGGTGTGCAATACGGTGCTAAGTATGTGTAATGCTGATACAGTTGTAAAATAAAAAGCTGAATGGCAATAACAGGCTCTCTTCTGGTTTTGTTTTTTTTTTTACTGTGTGCTGCATAGTGCTAGGTCAAGTCTGTCGCTAAGTGTATGGTGGCTCTTTTTAAGAAGACAATTTCCATGTATATTGTAATTCCATCTACCTCGCAGCTGAGCTGCAGTCAGGATCTTAAGTTAGTTTCTGCAAGGTCTTCCACCAGTAACCTGTGTTTTATCCTTCAACATTCGCACAGTTCACTATGTGCTGTGCCTCTTGCTCTCCAGGCAACAATGAGAAATATCCAGGCAATTCTTTTAATAGTTAGGCATAATAGCCCAGTTTTACTCTTTTTTTTTTCTTCAGCTGAACTATGTTGTTTGTGGAGGAAAGCATTCATCCATAGTCTGGCGTGTCAAAGCTGCCATCAGCACAAGCTTCCACATTCACATTTATGGGTGTTTTCACTGCTGCCTTGTCCCTGTAGCCTCTGCACAGGTATCACCTTATCCTAGGAACACCTCCACTGAAATCAATACATCAGTAGGTACTGTCCCAAAATATTTTTACTGAATTGAAAAAAATATGTTCTCCACTGTTGTGCACAAAATCGGGCACAACTCATCCTTACTCTGGGTTATGTGGATGTAACTAAATCCCATACACAAACTGGTGATGGGAGTATGATTTGTTTCTGTCCGTTTAGGGCATTAAAATTTAATAGTGATGTAATTAAATTCTCCTCAACTCAGTGTTCTGTTTAATACGTTGTTGCCAGGGAATTTGGTATGCACAGTGTATTTGGGTCCTACAGGCCAAAGTCTGCTGTCTCTTTACACTCATGGGCCGGTATCATGGTGCATGGATAGTTTAACTGATTTAAACAGGAGCATCTGGAGTGTATGATATCAAATAAGAAAAAAGGTATCAAGTCGAGCTTGTCTATACATCACTGTAAACCAGGCTGCATCCTTGTACGACAGCTGTGTTCATACAGCTCAATTTCTTACAGCAGTGTAGCTAGCAGATTGCTGTCGTGTTTTCGGTCCATTAGGAACATCAGTAATTTCACCTCGAGGGGTAGCTCCGTCACTGTAATAGCCCTGCGGTTACAGTTTGTGCTCTAAACTTTTTTCTGGCAGGCCTCCACCTGCCTTCCCAAGCTGTTCTGCACTAGACCTCCTTGGCGTTCTCTACAGGTGGGACCTGGATGTTACCTCTGTCTGGCGGCCACCACCTATGTTGCAAAAGTCAGCCTGCCTGCTTAGCAAAACTATCGTTTTGTTCTGTTCCTGCGTTCTTCCCATTTGTTATTTTTTATCTGGTCCCAGGCAGAGGTCTTTGATCTGCTTGCTGTTTGAGAGGCCAGGACTGAGGCAGAAACAATGGTGTTTGCTTAGGGAGATGGAAGGCAATGGCCTGGCCAAGTGGGACCACAACAGAAGTATCAAAGGCTTAAAACGAAAGCTATGAGATGGCACTGAAATAGAGCGAAGGACATAATCTAGCCATTCAACAGAGTTCAGCCATACCTGGAGGGATGCAGGAGGATTTTGGTATTCAATGCTAATAAATATGTGCATTTGCTCATGGTTGATGATTGACCAGCAGGACTGATTCACATGAGTCTGACCAAAACACCATAGAGAGAGATATGGATCAGCCCACCCCATTCCTTTTGCCTACCACTCTTCTCTTACTCAAAAGTTCATCCTGTCAGAAGCACCATCAAATAGTCCATTCAGCATTTATAATTTCCTTTGCTATGAAAGTTGTTGTTATCACATAAATTGATACACACTTCAGGTTTATTCTTATTCCCAGAGTAGAATATTGTCATGTGAGGCAAATGCGAGGTTCCTGTTTTCAAGCCCTGCTCTTTCTCTGAGCTATTGGCGGTAACATCGTCCAGTCCTTGCCCGTAACACTGAAGAGCTCGCACTCTATCGAGACCTTTTCTGTATCACGCAGGTCTGTTGAGGCTGGCCCTTCGTGCTGATGAAAGCAGCAGTTTTGACATTTCCACTGATCCAACACGCTCTCATAGGACTGGTTCTGATACAGAAAGGCCTCGCGGTTGCTTGTGCTTATAACAAACTGGAAAATCAAACAAATCCTTCCTTAGTATGTGGCATGTTTATGCAGCTTCCCTTGCACGCTCAAATTTTCTACCATATTAATGCAGAATACAGTAGCAAGTTGATTAGCAGGCAGATCAACCTTGCAGAGCAGCTAGTATGTCAACCACTTTCCTTAACACCTCCCTTTCTTTCTCCTTTCTTCCCATTTAAACCAAAACCTCCTATCAGTCACTGTGCTCTCAAGTGGCAACCCATCTTGAACCTATTGCCAACTTCTGGCAATAGTTGGATCACGAGAAGCTACCCTCCTGTTGGCCATGTAAGACATCCCCACGCCCCGGGATCCCGTAAAACATGCCTCATGGCAGACGTGAGTTTAAAGACCACTAATTGTTCTGCAATTAAATTCTGAAAAACATGTCATGTTTTGACTCAAAAAGGAATCTCCAGTTTGTCAGAAGTGTTAACATTTTGTGACACATTTCTCTGTTAGTACCAGTTCTGCAGAGGTGTCATATATCTGAGAAAATGTCAGAACTGCCATTTTCCATCAGTGCAAATGCAGAAACCAACATTAGCCTTTCCAGTAGACAAAAGTCTAGCTAGAGTAAAAGCTGTTCTGTGCTATTTGCAAGGTGCAAAAGTCACTCACTATGCAGCCACATCTCACAGCTTTTATGTCACGGTAAACTTTCAAAGTGTCTGAAAGCAATATGACTAGAAATTTTAGCTACAGAAGGTGCTCTGCTGTCTCCCTCATACCCAAACAGATTGCTTTCCCCTCCTAGCTGTATGTGATACCAGCAAGTGTCATTCTACTAGGGACAAAGCAGGTTTTCTCTTGTGCTTCAGAAGAAGGCAGTCCATTACCCTTCGCAGGTGCAAATCATGGTCACAACTTTCAGTGTTATAATTGCTCGAAGCAGCAGCTAAAAGTGATCACTGTTCTCATCACTCATTACTCCCCACCACATTCCCCATACATATTTAAACAAGTGAATATCCTAGTGTCACAGCTTAACTTGTGCCAGAGGAGTCTGAAAAAGTTCTGGAAAACAGCAAGTGAGCCTTGGTTGAGGCACATGAATTATAATTTGACCTCCCAGACAAAATTAATCTTGCCTAGCCCTATGAGGAGTCATGTGAACATAATTTGAAACAGCAAACATGCACATGGATGCTCTGTTACTGTCAGCTGTCAGTTGACCACTACCAGAAACAGTGCCCACAGAAGGTTTTCTTGAACACAGTACTAAAGCGCAAAGAAGGAAAGACTGGGAAAAATGTGGGTGCGGTGTTGTGGCATTCAAATTTGTTATAAAATATTTCTATTCTATGTTTGTACAATTATACCAAATCTTCTGACAAAGCTCTCCTGGAAAAGCCCACTGTTCTGTTCTTGACAGAGAAACAGAAAGTCAAAATTATGTTTGATTAAATCTTGATTACGCTCAATACGCTATGCCTGTAGGCATTGCATAGGCTAGAAAGTGAATCTTTGTAAGTAAAGTTATGCTCAGTATCTTGGCTTCATCTGAATTAGGCAGCCCAGAGGCATGGCTAGACATATGAAAGAAAAAGGTTAGATCTATCTTGAGAAGTTATATTCTGAAGGTACTTATTTTTGCCCTTGTTCTGGAAAAAAAATCAGGAAACTTCTAGTCTCTTCTACAGGAAAACAAGCTGTCTTATAAATATTAGATCCTAAAACATCCACAGAGAAGCAGGCTTGAGTGATAAATGGCTCCCATCATGCTGGACACTGTGCTCTGCAGTTTTGAAAGAAGCCTAGTGGTTTGGTAAGAAGGTATAACTTGCCCGCCATATTTCCGTGGGCTCTTTTTCTGCTGAAAGGGCTGAATTATTAACAATATACTAATACAGTCAATTTGTAGAATCTAAGCAATCTCCTACATAGGTAATAAATAACTTACTAAGAGAGAGACGGAATGTCAGTTAACTGGCCAGTAATCACAGGACGGCTGAGGTTGGAAGGCACCTCTGGAGTCCATCTGGTCCAACCTCCCTGCTCAAGCAGGGCCACCTACAGCCAATTGCCCAGGACCGTGTCCAGACATCTTCTGAATATCTCCAAGGATGGAGACTCCACCACCTCTCTGGGCAACCTGTGCCAGTGCTCGGTCACCCTCACAGTGAAAAAGTGTTTTCTGGTGGTCAGAGAGAACCTCCTGTGTTTCAGGTTGTGCCCGTTGCCCCTGGTCCTGTCACTGGGCATCACTGGAAAGACCCTGGCTCCATCCTCTTTAGACCCTCCCTTCGGGTATTTATATACATTGATGAGATTATCAATGTATGATAAAATGAGATTAGATTATCAATGATGAGATTATGAATGTAATATCTAGTTTAGTAACAATATTTATCTCCAGAGTTTTCCAGACTGGCAGAAGTCTGACAGAATGGTGCTTCAAAAGGATGAGAACAATTTATTTGTAAATTTTTATTACCATGGAAACTAAACAACTGATTGACTATTACTGATTTTATTTTACAGGGTCTGCCAAATCGTGTAGGAAATTTGGAGACATGTTTTTCAAAAGGCTACGCAGGCAGCCAGTTCCCCACAACCTGGGAGAACCCGGAGTCAGGGAGGCAGAAGGGGCTGCCTAACTGAAAGATGAGGATCAGACATACGTGCAGAATAAGATCAAGTGATGCCAGTACTGGGAGCTGGTTGTTCTTTTCCAAGAATAGTCAAACTCGGGCTGGTGAGGGCAGTGCCACTGGGCAAGTTTTAGCTCCTGATGGACCCTGGCTAATACCAATGGCAAGCTCTAAGGGAAAACATGCTGGCTCCAACAGTTGAGCCCTCTCACAACAGATCTGCATCTACTGGAAAAGTTATGATAGTAGGGCTGCGCCAAGTTGTGACAGAATGTGAAGTCTGACAGCTCCCTGAAAGCATGCCTGTTAGAGGGGGAGCTGGATGTGGGTGATACGGATAGGGGTGTTTTTTATTTGGTTGACTGCTAGGCTGCTGGCCAAAGGCAAAGAGGAGAAAGACACCAAAAGGCTTGAAATCAAAAGACAGAGAGTGGTTGTCAGCTGCTTCAAGATGCAATCAATATTATCTCAAGCTGTACCCCCAAGATAGGGAAAGTCCAAGGCAGATACGTTAGCGGAATCAGCTTCACAGTAGTCAGGTCAGACACAAGCCACCACTTTTGCTATTGTAATAAAGGATTTGATGTTATACTGCACTGTCTTTCCCTGTTTATTCCTTATTTTAGTGGATAGGATATTTCATTCTGTAAAGAAGGCTTTTCATGCTAACATTATTTGCACATTCCCAATTTCCCATCCTTCTGTAGTTGTGTGCTATTTGAGATAAATTCCAAGTTTGGGCAATAGAATAGATGGGGTGATTTATTGTGGCTTGGTTATTACATGCATACAAAGCAGGGACATCTAGAGGCCAAAGCAGTGTCTGCAAATACAGTCTGTACAAACACAGCTACTAGATGTGGTGTACGAGCATTTTTCAAAAGCAGCTTAGATAATAAGTACATTGCATGACCTCTAGTGGTATTAAGCCCAAGGCACTGTCAAGGTCACTCACAGCAGTCTGATATGGTTGGGGAAAAGCCAAGGTTACAGAGGAACTATCACATACGTGCTAGTTCCATCCTGCTGTACCCCACCTTACTGCCAGCTTTATGCTGGCCCAAATTTTGTCCCACTGCCAGGATAAGATTGAGAAAAGTTTTTAATTTGGCAGAAATTCCAAACACTCAGCAGAGCAAACGTCTGGCAGCGATGCTTTCATTGTCAACTAACCACACATGGTCATTAATCTTTCCTGCTACTGTCTTCATGTAGAGAAACAAGGAACCCAGCAACACCAGTGCAAGAAGGAATGGCAATGAGAACCGGGAGGTAAAATAGGCAACGTCTTCTCTGCAGTGACTCAGAAAGTCAAAGAGGAGTAACATTTTCTTTCAACATCAGCAGAAGAATAGTGTTCTGTTTCCCTGGTTTTGTGGGCCCTATTCCCTTGAAAAAGTGAAGCCGTCATTGCTGACATCCCCTTAGAGGGTCCGGAGTCCCCACGGCCAGAGAAGGAGGCTAGGAATGACCCGCTGCCTGGGATACTGACTTTGGCAGCAGGGAGAAGTAGGACCAGGGCTTCCAGAAAGAAGCTACTGGCACAAAGATGAGGTGGAAATGGCAACAAACATGGCAACAGAAAACACTGAGCGTGACTGCGTGATTAGGAAAGCAGGCTTTCCCACAGGACTGCTAGGAGGAGACCAGTGTTCTCACAGGGAGTTGCTGGTGCAGCCTCTCGGCAGGACAGCCAGCAGGTTGCAAGACACCCTGAGAAAGACAAGTTACCTTCCTTAGAGTTACGGGCCCTGTCCCCATGGTTTCCCTTCTCATCCATCACATTCTGCGGCCTCTGAGACACGCTGAGTGTGCAAGGAGTCAGTCCCCAACAGCCCATCACTGGAAAGTATTGCAGTGCTCTGCCGCAACTGAGAGAGATGCGTAGATGTTTTGACAGAGCGTACTTGCTCGTTATGGAAGACATATTTTGTTTTATTTGCATTTTGGTTTGGTTTCACTCACATTCTGGGGTTTGGGGCCTTTCTCTAGTGCACTTCTTTTACATTCATGGCAGCTGGCTGTATTTTGATGTTTTCTAATTATTCGCTTGTTGTTTTCCATTATTTGCTGTTTAGTCCTTTGGTGTGTAAATAGCTGCAAAATAGAGAGAGGAACTTCAAAACAAATTATTTTAAAAGGAAATAATTTTGAATGAGCAATATACAAAATTGACCACAACCCAGTTTAATCCAGGAAATTAACATTTTCTTTGCCTTATCTTACAAAAGTGTTTACAGTGGAACCTCTTTTCGTATGCCTGAATTAGACTTTTAATGGATTTGTTTCAAGTTATAATGCAGGGTTATTTAGTCAGTGTATTTATCTAAATAGATACATCGCCTTCATAATTAACAAGTGAGTATAATTTAGCCAGTTGTTTGAAGCTGAGTTGTTATAGCACATACCTCTTTAATGTGTGTGTGAGCTGATTTGGCTTAGCTGCTTTCCAGATGTAAGCCCTTTCTGGCATGGACTGTGGTTTCATTTACGTAGAGCACCTATAACATACAGAGAACTGCTAGAAATAATCAGTGATAAACAGTTCCACATACAAAGTGTGATTTACCTAAAACAGCCTCGGAAGGTCAGCTTTAGGCAGCTAAAGTTTTGATATCTAAGTCTGTGTTCATCACCCTCGGCTGACTTTATAATTAGCAAAGAAAAACAGACAGTTGAGATAGGTCGGGTTAGCTAACCCTCCGAAAGTGCTTATCTGAGATTGAATTGCCATCCCAAAGTTTTTCTCCACTGCCTACAAAGAGATTGCTTTGGGTGACAAACTCAGAGTTACATATCTAACTAGCAGATCTCCTAAGGAAACCTACCCACAAAACTAGTTTGTTGGCAGCAGTGGATCCCAGTGAGTACTGTGATCTCCAAAAGAAAGGCACTTTTTGATAGCTTGCCTGTACTGAAGATGTGCAGTCACTTACAGAAGTAGAGCAGAGACAGATTTTTCCTCATTTGATTAAATCAGAAACAATTAATAGACTGTTTTGTTGGGGACATAGATCCTGCTGAATAGGTCTGAAACAGAGTAAAGTATGAGCCCCAAAGTGAGCCATCCTTATTGGACTTTGGGGTTTTTTTGGTTTTTTTTTCTTTTTTTGGCCTTGTCCTGATGCCTCTCTTGCTGAAAACTTTTTACAGAGGTTACTGCACTTTGAATAACTCCTGAGCTCCTGGAAAAAGAGGGACTGAAATTCATCAAAACAGCACAGGGTTGAATGAGAAGAGACTTCATTTGCCTTAACTCAAAGACATTTCCCACTTTCCCATTGCTCATCGGCCATCTCTGCACCAGGTTCTCATGACACGGCTGTGCTTCCCTTCTTTTGACTTTTAAGTAAGTCAAGATCAATTTGCCTAAACCATATGTAGGTTACTTACCCTTGTATATGATCACGGAATTCCTTTGGAATTTCACCTTACAGTATTAAAATCTGTATTTCTACCTATCTGGACTGAGAGGAAGGTCTTTCCACATGTCAGATTTGTCTAATTTGTACCTCTCTCCAGTGAATGGGTCTATTTTGCAAGAGAACATACTTTCAATTCCACCCCAGTTCCTCTCAGCTTGACCATTTTAATTTATTGATTCCTGTACTGAACATTTTTGCTCCATCAGTGCAAATTACATTATTTGAAAACCGGTCTTAGTGCAACGAGTCTTCCTCCTGCGCAAGCAAGCTTTAGAGTTTAAACTCTTCCAATCAATAGTTACTTCAGTATTTTCTTTCCATCTGCTGTCTCTGCAAAATCCCTTGCTATTTTGTGTTATCAACAGTTTAACTAATTTATTCCTCAGAGTCTTACTGTGACGTGGCACTATTTCCAAAAACAGTCTCTAGAATGTTTATAACACATTCTGCTGAAAGACAGAAAGGGAAGAGAAGGCAAAACAAACGGAATCCCGTGTTTGTTTACTTTAACAGCAGGACTTTTTTACAGTTAACACTGAATATTAAAGTGTGTAGTTTAGATCTGATTCGCTGGCTCATTATGGTGCTGATGAAGTTGGATAAAACTCTTGACTTGTGTGGGGATTGTTCAGGGTTACAGATCCTGTGTGATTCCCTGCAGTTAATGTAGGCAGAGTCCGGCACTCCTGCAGCCCTTGAGTATATTTTGCCAGGATTCCACCAAGGTCCAGATAAGTGACATCTTCTACATTTTCGTTGGAGATCCCACTTTTCTCAGGTTTTACCAGTCGCCCTGGGAGAATCAGCCAGCCACTGTTCTCACCCACAAGGACAATGTGCATGGCAGGCTGGCACCATCGATAAAGCCACCCCACAAAATTAGCTTGAATTTGGAAGAGCATCCATAGACTGTGCAACAATGCGAAATAAGACTTCGTACAGACAAATTCTGATGAATTGTGCGATAGCAAATTAACATGTTGCTCCCTCCAACGACCTGCTTTTGATGGTCTGCTGCACCAGAATTAGGAGGACAGCGCCTACCCCAGGCCTCAGCAATCTCTCTCCCGTGCCACAGCAGCAGCTCAAACCAAGAATGAAGGAGGGCTGATACGATGTCAAACACTAAACAAGAAAAAAAACCCAAACAGAACCTCTATCCTTCTACAGTCAAAAAGTTATCTAGGCTCTAAAAATGGCAACGTACTAAGCGGTAAGAGCAAGCATCCTTTACTCACTGCATTCTTGGTTTTCCTTTTCCACATGAGGACTGTGACAGAGTGTCACTGTCTAAGAGCCCACCTTTGGAAGAGTGCTCCACTGAGCACACCAATGCCAGGTGCTGTTAGAGACCTGGGTAAAGGATAAAGAGACGTAACTGGAGGCAGGTGCTGGCAGATGATCTAGTCAATTTTAACTAGGATACAAAGGGAACCGGAGTGCCTCTTTAGAACAAAAAAAGTCCTGTAAGCTTAGGGAAGAAAGTAAGGGCTGCTGGGCTATGATACAGCAAGCCATTAAAACTCATTTTAATTTTAACTATGTGCCTAACTCTTTGCTCCTGCTTAAATCCCACTGAAATCTGTAGGTTTCAGCATGTGCATACATCCCTTGCTGAATCAGCACTGTAGCTTGTTATCTGAATTGCTGCCCTATTAAACATAAACCGCAAAAGATACACTCCATAAACTTTATTGTCATTACATTGCATTTTCATTTAACATTAAACTGAAGAGTCTGCCTGCCTCAGCTAGAGGCTCAGGTGAAGCACAAGCTTTTCTGGCAAAGCGAATGTTGGGCAACACCCTGGTTATGGCAGCTCTCTTCATATCACGAAAAAGGATCTGGGATCTAGACTCTTGCATAAGATCTATGAACCTGTAATTGCTAAACAAGAATATGCTTTATAGCTGAAAACTTAATTGTGCTCTGTTTGAGTAAGTGCAGTCACTACATTAGCAGCCCTTAAGCAGATTGTGACCTGCTCAGCTACAGAATTTCTGCCACAGAGATGGCTTGCGGCAAAGTTCAGAATTAATGTCGGTTTTGTATCATATATTATGCTGTCCATTTTGCTAATATTAGGATATATACTTCAACTATACAGGATAAAATATATTATGGTCTACTTTCAAATGATTCTTTCATTCATTTGGCCAACAATATTTAATTTATGCCTTTTAAAAACTGCTGACTGTTTAGCTCTTCAGTAACAAACTTCTGAAATTACTTGTAGTCCTGTGTAGTGCCTTTTAAGAGGGATTTTAAATAGTATGCTCTCTGTCTGTGTCTGTCGAAGGACTGTTGTGGTTTAACCCCAGTTGGCAACCAAGCACCACACAGCCGCTCACTCAGTGGGATGGGGGAGACAATCGGAAAAAAAAAGGTAAAACCCGTGGGTTGAGATAAAGACAGTTTAATAGGACAGCAGAGGAAGAGAAAATAATAATAGTAATGATAAAAGAATATACAAAACAAGTGATGCACAATGCAATTGCTCACCACCTGCTGACTGATGCCCAGCCCATCCCCAAGCAGTGATCGCTGCCCCCCCCCATATAAACTCCCCCCAGTTTATATACTGGGCATGACGCCATACGGTATGGAACAGCCCTGTGGCCAGTTGGGGTCAGCCCCCCTGGCTGTGCCCCCTCCCAGCTTCTTGTGCACCTGGCAGAGCACGGGAAGCTGAAAAGTCCTTGACTGGTGTAAGCACCGCTCAGCAACAACTAAACCATCAGTGTGTTATCAACGTTATTCTCATGCTAAATCCAAAACACAGCACTGTGCCAGCTATTAGGAAGAAAATTAACTCTATGCCAGCTGAAACCAGGACACGTACTGCATAGAACTCTGCTCATCTTTGTCCCAAACACCAGTGACAGAAAAAGATTTGTAGATATGATGTAATTTCTTACAGGGAAGGTAATTTACATTAGGAATATATGGAAGATCATTTCTGAACACAAAAGTTAGCAAATGTGAACTATTCAGTTTTGCTGTTTGTGCTTCTCCTTGTCAGAGCATGTAAGTTCACAGTAACCTGGGACACAGCCATACCTGTCCCTTGGTCCCACTGAAATAACCCCAGCCTTAAAGCTGTATATCACAGTTAACAGACTCTTTGCTGAGGACAGCTACAAAACAATGCATTCCCTTGTTGACCAGTGGTATTGTGGTTCAGCAAAGTTACTGGTGACCAGGGCTAAATTCTATATGCAATGAGATGCTGGAAAGCTATATATTGCTTGAAAAACAAGAGGACGTTAGTCCGAAATCAGCAATAGCAATGCAAAATAGATTCGAGTATGTTTTATCACAAAATTAGCCATATTATTGTTCCACCTGGTCTCAAGTTCCAGACTAGCTTCTGTTGGTGTTCAGTCTGGCAAGAGTCTCCGGCAGCAGAGAACCTGCTACAGAGACCAAAAAAAGGCCAGTGTGATCTCAGAGTATGTGATGACTGCTGTGTGAAAATACTATTCAGTATATTTGTCATCTGCTTCTGCCAAAAAAGAGTGTCTGTATGAGACTCAAATGCACAGATGTCTAATTGAAATGGTTGTTTTTCACATTTATCAGTTCCCCGACACGGTTTACCACATGTCTGTACAAACATTTGTGCTGTCCCACTGCATAGGTAGCTAGGTATTTAAATAAGCAGCTGGAGGCAAGGGATGCTTTCTGTAACAGTTCTGTCTTAAACGTGTACGAGAACATAGCCTCAGAGAGTGAACCCAGCCGTAAAGTGCCCTTCCTTTCCTTGCTGTTGAATACTACGTAAGGAATTGCCACTGTCAGGTGGAATTCACACCTCTCTCTAATTCACGCCACTGTCTCATCTGTAATTCACAATTTCGTATGAATATAGGTGAATCTAATCTTAACTAGGAATCCTTTTCAAAGCTTTATACCAATTCTAGATAAGTTGCCAGGATCTCAGGTATGGGATTTATAACCTTTCGTGGCAGAAAACATGAAATGAGCTTTTGGAAAGTAGTAGTATTTAAGTTCTTTTATTTTGTGTTCTTGATTTTCATGTCTTAGGGGTGGTATTTTCAAGGTCTGCTCTATAACCAACAGGATTAAAAACCTGCTTTAAACAAGACAGCCTTCAGATTTTGTCACAAAGATATATTCCAAGAGCTTTAAGAGGCACACACAGAGAATACAATGAATCACATTAAGAAGAAGGTTGTGAAAGTTGGGTTTGTGTGTTTTGGCAAGCTTCCAGCAGCACGGAGCGAACTTGGTTCTGCCCGGTGTTAGGAGAAGTGCAGACGTGCACACAGTCAGCTCTTGCTTCCTTACGCTACCTGTTCAAGACCAGGTCCTGATGTTTACTGGGAACGGCTCCCTCCCCGTGCCTTTGGGGTGCTGCGCAGGAGTGTCAAACAAGAGAAGGAGGAAAGGGAGTTAGGATCTTCTTACCTGCAGCACTACAAGGCTATGTGGGGATAAAAGCCAGCCCGTACAGAGACACAGCCCGTGCACACGCTTTGCCTGTCTGCCTGAGAGGGACTGCTCTCTTGCTGAAACAGAAGCACTGCTCTCCTGGGAAGGACAGCGGAGGTCACAAAGGCTCCTTGCAAGCCGCACATGCCCAGAAGGTATGGACACGGCAAGTCTCTTTCACCAAATCCTTCATAAAATAACCTTTACAATGAAAATTTTTTTTTCAGTTACCTGGAAACTACTGTCTGGGGGATCACAAAGCTCTGTGTTAGACTGTAATTAGATATACTTCACAACATACAAACGAGGGAAATCACTAATTACAGCAGTTTGTTGAAATTGAAATAAGTATAAAAATGGCTGGTAGTGACTATGATGTTATTGCAATCTTGTATTACTACACTTCGGGCTGTGATTGTATCAAATCTCAGAAGCCGAGAGGGTTGGGTCTGGCTGGCATATGAATAGAGATGAAGAACTGAACTAGGCATTTGCAATTTCTTAAGAAGTCATGTGCTCATAAATCACAACTCATATTAATTTGGTCTGGAATAAATGTTCTGGTGCTTTGGTGTCAGGAAACACCCTGGAGCTTGAGAGGTTGCGTTGTGACAGACAGATAAAACCTACGCCTTGTCCTGATCAGCTGTAGTCATATAAAAATCCTGTATTTTTATGGGACTGATAATTTTGCAAGCATGGAAAAATCCCAATTTAGAAACTTGCATTTGCCTTGCATCTGCTCATTGGAAATGTAAACGTTACTTTCTTCTCTTGCGTTTAAATACCTTTGTGAAGCATTACTGACATGAGTGATGAGGTATTTCCCTTGTAAAGGCAGCTGCATCTCAGTAGGGGAAGAAGTCCCTTTACACACATGGACTATGAAGTCCTCTGTTAAGACAGATAATCCATTAATGTGAGGTAACAACGTTGTGGTAATGTAGTTTTAGGTTTTGCATAGATTAATTAAACGGTATTTTAGCTTTTAACAAAAACGTATCAAATGTTATTTTTATACCTTCTATCAAAAACGATTACATTTTTTTAATGGATGTACAGAAAGAGGAGCCTGGTTGCCAAAAGACTGCAGAACTTTGCTAATCTGTATAAATTACACGGGGGACTGGGAGGACTGTTAAACTTCAAGAGAGTGAGCTAGAAGAGGTGAGGGTGTATCAGACTCCCTGCAGTTGCAGACTAGCTGGACACACTGTGGAAAGAGCTGGTGCACAGAGGTCTCAGTGAAAGAGCAGGATCCAGCCAGTCGGCGCCCAAGAAAGCCAGGCGAGTGGCTCATAGAGTAAATCTGCATTGCAGCTGAGATGTAAAAGTGTACTTTGTGTTGTCGTTGGTAGCGCTGGCTGAGCTGTTGACTTGAACTGTAGCATCAAAAGCTCAGAGCAGGCTTCATGCCTGCCCAGGCGTAACGTTTTGCAGTACAGCTGACGCCAAAAAGGGTGTCAGTCACCCCCTTCCTTAGCAACCATTTCTGGCCAACTGGTCTTGCTTCCTCCTTTCTGCTGTCCCCGGGGGCCCTCAGCTGGGCAAGACTTTCAGCCAGCTCAACTGGCAGAGCGCTGCTGCTTTCCTGGGGCTTCTCCTCTCTTCTTTTGCTGCCTCTACAGCAGGAATGCCACCCTTTATGTTACATAAAATGGCTCTGAAGTTTTCTAAGTGGGTACGTATTGGGTGTAGGTGGCCAGGTTTTGGCAGCAGGGGGCTGCAGGGGTGGCCTCTGTGAGGAGAGGCCAGGGGCTGCCCCGTGCCGGACACAGCCACTTCCAGACATCTCCAACAGATCCACCACAGGGCACGGCTGAGCCCTCAGCGACACCAGCGGCACCTCCGGTGAAACATATGTAAGGAGGGCAAGAACGCTGCATAGCAGTGTAAGAGAGAGGAGTGAGGAAAGACAAACAGCAGTGTGAACACCAAGGTGAGAGAAGAAAAAAGGGGATGGACGTGCTACAGGCGCTAGAAGAGGGATTTCCCTGCAGCCCACAGAGGGGACCATGCCGGAACAGGTAGCCACACTGCAGCCCATGGAGGGGACCATGCCGGAGCAGGTAGCCACCCTGCAGCCCATGGAGGGCCTCACGATGGAGCAGGTGGACACGCCCTGAAGGAACTGTGGCCCGTGGAGAGCCCATGCCAGAGTAGTTCTTGAAGGACCGCAGCCCCTGGCAGGACCCACACTGGAGCACAGTGTGAGGAGGAAGGAGCAGCAAAGAGGAGCTGTTATGGACTGACTGCAACCCCCATTCCCCAGCTCCTGAGCACTGCTTGGGGGGGGCGGTGGGGAGGTAGAGAAGTTGGGAATGGAGAGGTGAAGTTGATCCAAGGAAAGTGGTGGTGGTGGGGAGCTGTTGTTTTCATTTTGTCTTTTGTTTCTTGCCATCCAACTCTATTTTTAATTGGCAAAAAATTAATTTTCCCCAAGTTGAGTCTGTTTTGCCCGTGACAGTAATTGGTAAGCGATCTCCCTGTCTTTATCTCGACCCATGAGCTTTTCCATCTTTTCTCCCCATCTCCCATTGAGGAGGGGCAGTGAGCGAGCAGCTGGGTGGGCACCTGGCCAAGGTCCACCCACCACTGGGTCAGAGGCAATTCTGAAGTCTTCCCCCTCTACCCCCAGGAATCAAATCCGTAAAATCTTGGGGAAAATGTCTTTGAATGGCTGGATAGTCGGATAAAAATTGTGTGTGTGGTTTTTTTTTTTCTCTGGGGGAAAAAAAAACCCAAACAACAAACCACAAGCCACACAAAAAGCCAGAGTCTTTGCAAAGGCTGGCACAAAGCCGCGGGACGCGGTGGGTCCTCGTGCCGCCACTCGCCCCTGGTGCTCCGAAAGACTTGCCAGAAGCCGGGGGGCTGGCTGGGCCTTCTGGCGCGGCCCGCCCAGACCCGTGAGCTCGGCGTCCACCCCTGCGGTGTCACACGTCCAGGCGGGTAACGTCCTTGCCTGCCGTGCCGGTTGCACCGACAGAAAATGACGTGATGTAGGATCGGCCGGTTTGTGTTTGCAGGCCGCACCTGACGTTGTACCTCCGACTTCCGCAGCCGCGCCCGCCTACGGCTTCAGGCGGGACAGGGGCTGCCACGGGCGGCAGCCGCCTCACCCCGTTAGGGCTGGCTCGTCCGCCGCTCCCGCGTCCGCCGGCCCGCTGCCGGGGCGGCCCGGGGCCCGCTCCTGCGCCGGGCCGGGGGGCGATGGCGGTCACTGAAGCACCCCATTTTCCCGCTTCCCCCCGGCCGCCTGAGCCCTGCCTCCCCCTCCCGCCGTCAGCGGCGGCGCGGCCGGCGGCTGGAGCGGGACGGGGAAGGGCCGCCGTCGCTACGGGAGACGGGGGGAAACCGGAAGCGGGCGGGGCGGGGCGGCGCGGCGCTGCGCTGGCGCTCCCGGCCGCTCCCCGCGGGCCGGCCGGGCGGCGGCGGCGCCATGGGCTGCTTCTTCTCCCGCCGCAGGAAGCCGGCCCAGGGCGGCCAGCAGCAGCAGCAGCAGCAGGCGGCGGCGGGGGGAGCCGGCCAAGACGCGGCAGCCGGCGAGGAGAAGGCGCCGCAGTACAGCTGGGACCAGCGAGCCAAGGTACCGCGCCGGCCGTTGCCCCCCGGCCGCGGGCAGCCGCCGCCGGAGTGGGCTGGGGCAGGGCGGGGGTGTCGGCTGTCTGGGCGGGCAGCGCCTCGCCCTCTTCTGCCGCCCGGGCCGTGGGGGGCTGTAGCCGCGGCAGGGGCTCCGCGGCGGCCGCTCGCCCCGGGAGCGGGGCGGGGGGGGGCCTCCCCGGCAGGGAGCTGGCCTCCCCCGGTACCGGTGCTACGGCTCGGTCCCTGCAGGTCAGTGCGTTTATTTAAAAAACCAAAAGAAGTGTTTAGCCCAAGGATTCAACCAGGCAGCCTCGCACCGCGCGAGCGGAGCGGGCGGCAGGCTGGTCCTGCGGCGGCCGCCGGTGCGAGCGGGGGCGCGGCCCGGGCTGCGGCCAGCAGCGCGGCTCGGACAGTCGCCACCGGTGGCGAGTTGCTGTCCGGCCGCCTCGGGAACTCTGAGGTAGCTTGGAGCCCCGCGGGTTCCTCTGCTTCACCTGGGCAGAGCCGCGGAATGGCAGCGGGAGGGCAGCTGGATAGCGCTTGTGCCTCTCGGGGCTCGAGTCCCCGCTCCTGGTATTCCAGCGGAGGCGCGAAACTTGCGTCTTGTGTCCTGACGGTCAATAGTATCTGTTCTTCCTGCTTGGCTCTTTGGGTTTGTCAGGGTTTTTTGTTCAGGTTGTGTTTTCTGGGTGTTGTGGGTTTTGTTTTGTTTTTGTTTGTTTGTTTTTGGTTTTGTTTTTAAAAAAAAGCTAGAGGGACTAGAACAACCTCTCAGTCCCTGCAGTGACAGATAAAGACGGATCCTTCCCAGTGCTGTTTCCTGACCTGTTGAAGGCAATCACGAAGTCTCAAGCAGGAAAGCCCTTAAGTGCTGGATGAAATGTATTTCTCCGCACCCTCGTTTCAAGTTTCACTTCCTAAATACATCATGGCATCATAGCCCTGCTAGGTCCCCCCTCTTCTCCAGCCGCCTTTGGGTGGGGGAAGGAGGAAATGGGGCAGGCCATAAACTTAGTTGATGTGGTTTTAACAAACAAAATCTCCAAACCTTTAGGCCACATTTTACGAGTATGGAAAAGAAAACGCGTGAACTTATTTGAATGCTCAGCTTGCTTGTTTTTTAAACTTGGCCAGGTGCTCTAGGGTGTCCCTTAAGTCTTCCCAGTAGATTAAGACAAGCTCAGATGGAAATGAGCTAGAGAGCCTGCACGTGGCCTGGAGGAATCAGTTCATTGAGGATAAAGACGATTGAGCTGTGGTGGGCTTGTTGCTTTGATTTGCTAGTGGATATTTGCAGTGCAGCGTTGGAGAGAGAAGGAGAGGATGGCAGCCTGTTACTTGTACGGAGGCTGTTCTCGCAGGGAGAGGGCTGTACTGAAACCGCATTTTAGAGTAGCAGAACAAATCTTAGTTCTGTGCAAAAGTACATTGCTAAATGAGCATTTGAAATCGTATGATCTAATCTTAGAGCAAATTCATCAGCTACAGCTCAGCTTATATGAAACTTTTTACTCCATCTGCTTATATGGTGCTAACTTCTAAAACTAACGAGAGGAAAGTCAGGACATAGAAACACTTGATTCAGAGAACAGCCAGCCTTGTTGCTAAGAAGCTGACTTGTTAACGTCCTGGAAGTAGGTTCAAGCTAACAGACAAGGCTATTACAGCACCAACAATCTATCTCTGTGGAGGAAAAAAAAGCACGTAATGCATTGCGTGTACAACGACTTCCTCCTTTTCTATAAAAGACTCTTAGAAACCAGAAGAATCGGTGAGTTTGGGCCGTGCTACCGAACTGTGGGAGCCATCAAATTAGCTGCTTAATTTTGTACTGTACAGCTCAAGAATGGCTATTTAGCATTGAAGTCCATTTCTTTTGCTCTTTGCAGCTTTACCTTTCATTGGGCTCTTGGGTGTATGCTCGGTACATTAAACCAGGAAAGCAGCACTAAGACGCCTTCTTGATCCCAGTTTGCATTAAGTGATACTAAGTCAATGTTAATGGAGTAGCTTTAAGTATTGTCTCTGATACGTTATCCTGCTGTCTATTGCTTTCTCATTTCTGATGCATTGCATATATTATACTTATTTATTTCACAATTTGTGTTTGTGTACAGAGTTAGATTGAAGTCAGTCGGAAAACTTTTGGCACGAAGGCTCCTTTTTGTTCACCAAGTGCATTGATTTGTATTCTGAACCCAGAAAACCTGAACTCTGTCAACAGATGTGCTAGTGGTCTTCTGATGTTCGTTTCCTGTTGCTATTAATAATGTGTCGATGCACCATTTGGGTTGGGGGTGCGTTTCTAATTTTAGGCTCTCCTACTCGCTGATGCAGTTTTGGTTATATAGTGCAGTTCTGCAAGCAGGTTTGGCAATTGTCCACAGTTCTTGTAAGCTATCCTCTGTATGTTCTTACAGGTGGGTAAGTCTCGCTGCTCAGAGACTCCAGCTGTCTTCCTGTAAACTAATGCCATGCTGACACTCTTACTGTAGGCAGAAAAATGCAGGCACGCTTGCGTGCATGCTTGTTTGATTAGGGATGTGAGAAGAGGTGACTGCTGGCTGACAGCTGTGCTGGAAGAAGCTCTGAACCTGAGGAGCTCCTCCAGCTAAACTATTTCTTCTGCTTCTGAAGGACAGTGGTGTTAGCCTAGTCTATTTTAATTGTGTTCTGGTGGCAAAAGATGATTGGTATTGGTACGGTCTGCTAGTGTAAACCTAGCCAAAGAGTAATATGACAATATCCTAGTAAGCATGTAACTCTTGTATAACAGTCCCAAAAATGGACTGTGTGGTAGAAAACTCCAAATACAAAATATTATAAGATGCTGACAGTTGAATTGAAATTAGGGAAGGTATATGAGTTTGAGGGGCCTTTTCAGATATCTACGTCACCTCATTTAAGTGAGGACAGAAGTCTGTGTTTTAAAGGTATGCAAACATTAATGAAATTTAGATTGTGTCGTAAGTCTGCTGGGATCTCTGTAATGCTTGCTGACCCTTGGGTTCGGAGAACTGTGTGAAGATTACCTATGGTGCAATAGAAGAATCAGCTTATCTTGAAAAGAGAAGGGAAAAGGATGAGCGTTCAGTTTGTCGCTGCTCTGGGATTCTTAGTCCAGGAGAGTAAGTGGAGCACCATTCATTACAGAGGCTGTTATCGCTGCACCACATCCTGGGGACTTGTCATGTGTTGATGTCATTGGGCTGTCATGAGGGTCCCCTTCTGACCAAGTGTGGGGGAGGAACTTGGTGCTGCTCAGCCCTCCTCAGCCTTCTTCAGCTAGGTTTCCACCCGGAATGTAAGATTGTATTTCTGCTCCTGGTCTCCCTTTTCCTTTCCTACCTCAGTACCTTCTGTGTGACTAACGTTGTTTACATGCGTGACCAGAGCGGTAACTGCAGCAGTAACTGAATAGGGGTACGTACAGACAGGAACTGGGGGTTTGTGTCTTGCGATGGCAGATACACCCACCAGCTGTGACCTTCTCTGCAGGAGAAGAAACACAAAAATCTGCATCGTCTTTTTTGCTGTTGTCTCATGTGTAAAGAAGTAGGATTAGATTAATTATGATCGCAATGGCATTTAAAGCTTAGAGGGACTTTCCTTCCCAGATGACTTTTCCTTTTAGAAGGAACAAGTAAGGTTTTGTTTTATGTCAGTTGACTTGCAACATAACTGCTTTAGTTGATAGGAAACACACAGCTATCGTTGCTATATGTGATGGCTGTATTCAAACAGTTTAGAAAAAAAACTCAGAGGTGTAACTTTCTACATAAATCATAGATAGAGTCTTTTGTTAGTTACCATACATTTGAGGGTTCTGCTAGAATGGTCTAAGCTGATGTGGACATCTTGAACTACCTAGATCTCGTTTAGGTAGCCACTTTGTATTTTATTTTGGAATATAAATAAAATCACTTTCATCTTTTTTCTTTTTTTTTTTTCCCCTCTTACTAGACAGTGAAATATTTTGTCCTTTAATCCAGTGCCTCTCCCTTACACTTCCCAGTGCACCAGAAGAACTACTGCTGTATTTCTCAAAACGTAGTCTATCAACTGAGAAACAGTCAGCAGGTTCATATTAAACAATATTTCCAGTTAAGTCAGATGTAGGCATGTACTAGCTGCCTTTCTTCTTTCTCTTCTCCTATCTGCAGTATTTGGCAATGGTTCGTTGCTCAGGAAAGTATGAGAATGACCGTTTTGTGCTATTACGGGTACTCTGGAAGAGGGGGAAGATTACAAACAATAGAATGAACGTGCATTCAGACTGTTGTATTGGCTACGTTTAAAGTCAAGGTGCACAGGAGATGCTGCAAGATGAAAAATTGTATGCTAGTGACTGGAACTTGCACATGTTGTCCCTCTTTCCACCTTTCTTGTTGCCTAAGAATCTAGAAATCTGCCAGAGGTGAGTAACTTCAACAAACAGTCTCCAGAGGATGTTGCAACTGAGTGCTTAAGGGCACCAATCCCATGCAAGTATGAATATGCAGAAGTGTCTAGGCCTGGGAATGCACTTTTCTTGCTTATTTCCTTTCTGTTGATTCCCCTACTGAAAAAAATAGCACGAAAAGCCTCTTAAGTTCGTGTGCCTGCCTTACAGCTGCAGCTTTTAATGTCACTGGGTCAGCAGCCAACTCTTGTATGTCATTGACTGTATATAAGTCCATAGCTGAACCACCATCTGTTGTGATTTAGAGAGAGAGGGAATGATTTTTTTTGAGAACGATATTTAAAAGAGAAGACCTTAGTGTAAATGGTTTAGAAAGACTACTGTTTGCTCAGCAGGCTAGACCCAGGTAGCTAAGGGAGAACCGTAATCCATTAAGAACAGCAGTACCTTCTCATATTTGTGGTGGCGTATCATTGCTGACTAAAACTCCTGTCCTGATAGACCCGGTGAAAAAGTCTTGTTAAGACATGAACTCATGCCAGAAAGAGTTCAAGAAGCTGTTGGGATCCTTGGTGAGTCTAGGCACAGTTACCACTAAAAACTGTGAGGGTCTAGTACTTCTAAGTTTTCCTCCAAATGGGAACTGCCTAGTCTTGGTGCCAGTAATCTGGATAATGGTGGCTGAAGAGATGTACGTCATCTGCAGCCTTCACACCTGGCCTCTGACCTTCTTGCAAGACACGTGTTTGTAGGAAGGAAAGCTGCTTAATACACCTTGCACTTGTTGCAGCAGAACTTCCTAGAGTTCAAAGCAACCATGGCAAACTTTTGTTTGCCTTCGCTTCTCTCCTTTCTTTGTTCTTTCAAATCCCTGCTCCTTACAATTTGTCCTCTGGTCCTTTGTAACAGGCTTATGACCAATAACTGAAGATGAGACTTCTGTACCTCTGCTGAGGGGGAACCATATTGTGTAAGCAGGAATTACTTTTTCGTCATCTTATCTGGTTATTTGAGGTCACTCTCTGGAGTAATTCCTGAACTTGCGCATAGAATTTCTGTTAGAAGGTTTCAGCTCTTGAGCTGTGCCTGTATCTATTAATGCACGACTCGTATCTACTCCAAAAACTTTAAATTCAGCTGAAAGCATTAAAAGTTGCCTCTATAAATACTGTCATCATTTGGACTAATACCAGCCTGGGGAAAAAAAAGACATTTAAAAATGTATTAAGGGATGGAGAGTAAAGCATCTGTCTGGGTGAGATGGGTGGATTTGGACAAAGTTCTTTGAAGCTTTATCCAAATGCAAAGGATAAATAGATGAGTTATCTAACAGTTGATTTTTGCTAACCTGCCACATACTTAAGATTTTATAGCAAAAGTTGCACCAGATGAACAGGCAGAGAAATCTACATAGCCCTGCTTATGGTTGTATGAGGCTGCAGATGTTACCTTCTCCTGTTGCTTTTGGTTTTCCTAGCCTGCTTTCTTGCTATGTTGCCGAGACAGAGCTTAAGAAGCAGTTAGTGCTGACTGTCAAGGTACGGAAGGTGGATGCAGTGATTTAATATTAACCTGTTGATGATAGCTGCAGACTTCAGAGCTGGTAAGCGTGAAACTCCGCAATGGGCATATTAGCAGCTGTTGGATGCATCCTCAAAATCGTAGTTCTGCCTTCACGCTCTTTTCTCTGGCATGCATCTTTTACCCAGGAGAAGTGAAATGTTCAGATCTGCTACAGTCTCTTGGGTTACCCCCTCCTTGCTGGGGCAATAACCCAGTGTGCAGAGAGAGTGTAAAATCTATTTCATTCAGTCCCTCCAGTCTGTACGGCAGTGTTAGTCAATAAATACTCTTAATCTTTAAAAGGAAAACTGCAAAGCAAAATTAAATGAAATTGGAAAACTCCCTAGCATGGTGAACAAACTGAGAAGTAAGAGTTGTGTCAGTGCAGAACTCTTAATTCATGTCAGGGAAATAAAATTGAGCTCCTGAATCTGGTAATAAGCTGACTTTTTTTATCCTTGAACTCAACTACTACTCTTTCTCAAGCGCTCTCATTTGAAACTGTCTGTAAGCTGTTGGTGAGCTGACTAACCGCTGGTTTTTCACCTAGGCCTAAATAAAATTGCAAGGTGAAGGTGAAGTTTCACACATCTCTGTACAGGCCACTGTGTCGGATGAGTTAGTGCTGCTTCAGAGGCTTTTTAGAGCAGAGCAATTTAGAAGGACACGCTGAGGTGACAACTTTCAAAAAAGCTGTAAGTTCCGGAAACTTTGAACTTGTCCTTCCTAGGAGAAGTAACTGTTCCTCTATACCCTGTTTTGAAGGCAGTAAGCCTGTCTCCCAAGGTTATTAAAAAAACCCCCAACATTATATATATATACACACACATACATATATAAATGTTCTAGGAGGTGCCTGGGAAAGACGTGTCCAAAGCAATTTTGATACTTATATTCTCAAGTATGAGAGAATATGAGTATAAATATCTTGTGTATGGATCAAATATGTAACATTACATGAGACTTAAGACCTTAGAGGGTTTGAATCCTAATCATACTGTGTGGCTGAGTCTCCATGCTGTGTCCCTTATCATTTGAGTCTCCCAATTTTATCTGTAACTCTTCCAGCTAACTTTCCTGGTTGTGTACTAGTGGTATTAAATATGATTGAGGGGAGATTTCTAGGAAGCCATCTTCATTGTCTCAACTTGCATTTTATTTGAAAGATTCATCTGCTGCGAACTTCCTCTCCTGTCCGGAGGTCAGATATGTTGACTATAAAGGAGTACATTTTATCAGTTGGTAAAGACTTTTTAGCTTCCATTAGCTGTTGTAGACAAAAGCTACCTAGCCTGACCTGGTTTAGTGAATGTCTGGCACTAGCCCATCCTGGTTTATGCCTTTTTCTGGTCTCTCAATCTCCTGCGAATGTTTGAGATGCTGAAGAGGAGGAGGAGTTTCTTACAAATTGGGCTATCCAGAAACTGTTGTAATGCATTAACACTGATAACGGTGCAGCAAGCTTTAGGCCCCTTGGGCTGATGATCAAATAGCAGGTTTGTGAAGTGGTCTTGTGTCGGACTAGTTCGGGTACTTGTATACTTCTGAGTGCTATTTTAATAAGCTTTCACAAGAGGGCAGAGTAGAATTTGCTCCGGGAAGCATAATTGTCTTGACTCATGTATATCTAGAAATGACCCAGCTCAGATTCCTTCGGTGTTACGACAGCACCAGCTGTATTATTCATGCTCCCCACCTGTATCACAGACCATCCTGGGCGCTCTGTGGCTCTTCAGTCTCTGCTCCCCAATGGAGAGTCCCAGGGAAAACCACAGCCTCTCTCAAGTGTCCCTCCCCTGCAGTGGGATGCTGGAGCGTGGAGGAGGAGAGGTCTGTAAATGTGCCCCCTGCACCAGCACTGCCAAGGTTTGCTTGTTGGTTGTAGCTAAAACAATCACGTAGCTGTTGTTAGCACAAAAATCTTGTAGTTGTTAGCACAAGATGATGCTGTGGCGCAGATAAGCAAGCTCTTTGTAGTTGGCAAATGTAATGAAGGAGATACTGCTTGAAAGCAGCAAGGTTTCCTTGCAGCGTGTTGAGCTGTGGCAAAATGTGACCAAGAAAGCTACTTGAAAAGGAAATACTGTGTCTCTTTAGCTTTGTGAGTCTTTAAGTATGTGGGCCAATTCATTTATTACAGTTATTACGATAATACCCAGGACCATCATCCTTGTTGAAACAGTCCACAGAGAAACCTAGCTCCCCCTGCCCCCTTTCTTTATTAGAGGACAAACTGAGTTAGGTGTTTTTTCCTGAAGCACCTTAGAAGTGTTGTTTCAATTCTTTGTTGTACCTTAATAGTGTGCATTTCAGTAGTTTAGCTAAAAGAGCTTTTTCTGATCTTTCATCACACTTTGAAGAGTTTTCTGGCAGGTTATCCTGTACAATTCAGTGCTACCTCAATTAATGCAAGTCAGTTGACATTTAGCATGATAGTATTCTCTGTACGTGAAGACTTTCACATTCTTTTTTTTTTTTTTTTTTTTTCCTTCCTCCTTCAGATTGACCCCAAAGATTACACTTTTTCTGGACTTAAAGACGAAACTGTGGGTCGACTGCCTGGAAAAGTAGCAGGGCAACAATTCATCATTCAGAACTGTGAGAACTGTAGCATCTACATATTTGACCATTCTGCTACAATCACTATTGATGACTGTGTAAACTGCAAAATCTTCTTGGGACCAATAAAAGGCAGCGTGTTTTTCCGTGACTGCAAAGACTGTAAATGCATAGTGGCCTGCCAACAGTTTCGTGCTCGGGACTGCAGAAAGCTGGAGGTGTTCTTGTGCTGTGCCACCCAGCCCATTATTGAGTCCTCCACAGGTATGAAATTCGGATGTTTCCAGTACTATTATCCTGAGCTTGCTTTACAATTTAAAGATGCTGGACTGAGTATCTTCAATAACACATGGAGCAACATCCATGACTTTACCCCTGTGTCAGGAGAAAATAATTGGGGCCTTTTGCCTGAGGATGCTGTAGTCCAAGATTACGTTCCTCTGCCCAGCTCTGAGGAGCTGAAAGCTGTCAGAATTTCTACCGATGCTATGAAGAGCATAATACCAATAACTCGAGGGCGGAGACAGAAAAGCAGCGACGAATCGTGTTTGGCCGTGTTTTTTGCTGGTGACTACACAACTGCAAATGCCAGGAAGTTAATTGATGAGGTAAGCGACCTTTGTCTGCATTCAACTTTTTGAATTTCTAATTGGACTTTCCTCTGGATAGCCTCCGGTGCTCCCTGAAGGGAGAATGCAGAAGCTTTGCTTGTCTACTCACCATACCAAGCAACTGCACTGTTTAAAACCTTAAAGGAAGGTAAGAGACTGGAGCTCATCTGATCAGACAGTTGTTTTACAGCTGACATCCTGTGACTGGCACATCTGTCCTCTAATAGTTCCAGTGTACTTTTCCACCATGGCACACCAAAGCTACGTTCTGAAGAAAACGCGTAGTTGATTTGATGAACTTGGCCAAATGTAGAGTAAGTGATTGGCAATGCTTGTCAAAGGGATGTAGCCAATTAACTTGTTAGCTTATTGCCCCAAAAGTCACAGCTAACAAAGCAGTCTGTCTTGAAAGTTTTTCCAGTACTAACAGAGACTTTAAAAAAATAACATGTTAAATTGTATCCCCCTTGGCACCCAGTATTGGAATTCTTTTCTGGAAGAGGCAGTGAGTGTTTGTCACGGCTGGTCAGCCATCTTCGATTACTAAATAGCTGGTGCTGTCTCTCTTTTTTTTAATCCCTGCAAGGCAGCAGCTCCCAGGCTTGGCTGAGTTTGGGCTTTCCTGGGGCTAAAATCTGGGAGTGGCTGGCTGCTTTTAGCACCCTGGAGTGCTAGGGATGACAGAGCAGAGCCAGTAACCATGAGCTACAGCTTCTGAGAGAGGTATCTGCAAACCTGCTGATCCCAGTGTTATACAATCAACAAAACAACTGATGGAGCTCCTTTGCTTGGGTTTTTAACTGCAAGGAAAGAAAGCTGTAGGGCGTTCCCATGCCCCCCTACTGCCCACTTGAATTTTTGTGGAACTGAGTTACTAACAGCTACCTGAGTGAAGGGAGATAATGATACTTATGGGTTGTTTTTTTTCTGCAGAAGGAATAGCTACAGCAAAGAGGATAATAGATGTGTTCTCCTGTGTTTGTAGTTCTGTCCAAATTAGACTTAAGAAGATGCTAAAAGACTAGTTAGTGAGATTCTGTGGAAATCTTGCTGCTCTGTAGATTAATGGATGCTGTGGAAGTACAAATACAGTTGCTCCTTCTCCACGTGCTTTTAGTTTTGTATTAGATTTGAAGTAAAAAGCTGTGTGTGTTTGAAAAGTTTGTAACTTTTTTTTTTTTTTTCAAAAATGGAAAACTTCTTCAGCAATGGATAGATGAGAGTTTGAGCTAACGCTTGACTGAACTATTGCAGACTGAGAACTAACTGCTTGACTCCAGATGCTGAGTGCTTTTAACTCCCATTAGTTTCAGCTTGTGAGGGATTGTGGGGGGAAAAAAACACAACCCTGGGCCATAATATAAAACAAAAATGTTCACATTTACTCCTCTAGGTGCACTAAGGTAGAGGAGAAAATCTGGATGAATGGAATGAAAATAAACAGAAATGTAGAAAAAGCAAATGGTCTTTGAAAGGAGCAAAAAGGGTCCCTTTGCTCTGTGGCTTAATGTGTACAGGGAAAATTCCAGTGTAATCTGAATATTTGAGCTCAACTCTCTGCCTTAGAAGCATTTTTAACATGAATTCTTTCTCTGTTAACAGATGACTGGCAAAGGCTTTCAGCTGGTACAGACTAAAGAAGTCTCAATGAAGGCAGAGGATGCTCACAGAGTTTTCCAGCAGTGTGCATCAGAATTCATTCCACTGCTTGAAAAAGGTGAGTTTGTGTTGTTTTCTTTCTCTTCTTGATGTAAAAATCTAGCTGTCACTAGAGAGTTCTGGAGAAGAAACAGGAATGAAGGAGAAATTTGTGTTTCGAGGGCATAGTGTAAAGCCAGTTGAGATGAGTTTCAGAAGCCTCAATCGGGCCTTAAACCAGCCAAAATTTCTGAAGGCATCGGAAATGAGCCATTCCACATGTATTTTGTGGCTCTGCCCCGCCTCTAGTGGTCCAACTAGACCAACTCAGGACCAGTGGCACATACAGATTTGTCTGGGGTGGTCAAAAGAAGCTCATCCTTTTAGACTGTTTCTAACTTATCACCGTTGCTGCTCAACCACCTAGATGTTCAGTGTTTTTGTATACATATCTAAGCAAATCAGTATAGATGTGTAAAGCAGGCAAGTGTTAAATTTCTGTTTATAACTGGTATACTGTCAGAGTATTTCAAAAGCATTTTTATTGATCTGACTGTAATTGGTTTTTGTCTCTTCCTGCAGAAGTACTGACATCTTGCCATCTGTTATATGCTGAAGCTCAGTACATCCTCCCAAACTTAGTAGCAACATGCAGGTTTTTTCATAGTAACATAAGAGGTCTGTGATGCTCATTGCAAGAACAGGACAAAAGTTATTGTACTTATCAGATGACAGTCTAGTTTAAGGGCTATTTTGCACCTGTGTAGGAAGAAATAATGTGTTCAGAACGAAACCAGAGAAAGGGGATCTGCAAATAGCGGGTGAGAACAAGTCTGAAAAATCAGGCAGTTTGCTATCTTGGGACTGAGGCAAAAATGCGTGAATGACTCAGTCCTACTCCAGATGTCTGTGAAATGGCTCACTATTTGAGCAGTATAGTCTGACTCACTTTCATGATGCCCTGCGCTCCTTAGCATTTTTGTGCCATTGCTGCCTTTCAAGAAGTAAAACTGGAATCCTGCCAGAGTCTCTGCAAACATGAGCATGGAATTGCAGATAATTTCTTCTCGGATAACACTGTACTTTGAACCTGTGGTGAAGTGGTTTTAATTCTTTATCCTGCATTATGGCTGCTTAAGCAAAAACCATAAAATGCTTCTTGCAAGCTTCACAATTCCCTATGGGCTGAGAAATCTACTGTTTCAATGCCAAGCTTAAAAGTAGTATTGATTCTAGATGAAACTGTCTTCTAGGTCCAGTGGTTGCTTTGGAGTTCAATGGAGATGGTGCTGTGGAAGGATGTCAAAGCACTATAAATGATGTTTTTAGTGGGACCAAGGTAAGCTGGTGTATTGCTTTATTGGCAGAAAATGTTACAGAATATCTAGGATACTTCACGGTCAAGCTGTAGCATTGACATACTGCATGATCTTTTTAGGTTTCTGAATAGTAAAATCTGAATATCCTATTTTTTGTTGTTGCTTTGGGTTTTTGTACTCAAAACTTAAGTTGCTTGTCAGAGACAAGAAAAGTTGCCCTAGGAAAGAGAGTACTACATCCCTATAGCTATTGAAGAATAGATGATTTCCACTTAAAACTGTTATTTCACATGATAGTAAAACCAAGTTCTATAAATAGAGTAGGGAAAAGCTCTGCTCCAAGTCTTATACTGAAGTCTGCTTTGTGATGTCCCAGTCTATTAAACCCTGACAAAGATAATATGATGGGATTTCAACTTTTTTCAAGGTTTACTTTTGCTGTGTAGGATATCGCAGGATGCCTTCCTTCAAAGGCATTTTCTTTTCTTCTTCTGTCAGCTTGTTTTCCTGTAGCTTCTTTACACCACACCTCCTCTTTCCTTGCTGTCCCCATTTCTCTGAATGGCAATGGCTTTGAGAAAGTTTCTGGAAACAATTAAAGCACTCCTGATAACGAGAAAGTGACAAACCCCTTGCTTTCAAGTAGCTGTTTAAAGAAGACCAGAATGTCTTTGAGACATAGCGTCCATGCAGTTCCTTGCTGTCTTTCAGTTCCTTTTGAAAGAGTTACTCGGAACTAGACTGCCCGGTTTCTGGAAAACAGTCATCTTGTAATAAGTCATCTCAAAAGAAGCCAAGATTTACTTTTTTCATGTTTGCTATTGCACCAGAAAAAAACTGATGTGTAGCAGGCCTTAATTTGGTTCTCTGAGTCTGGAGAATACTAGAACTACAGTCTGGGCAGTGTTGTGATATTAGATTCTTTCTTGTGACCCAAAAGTCATCACTGCAAATTTTACCATAAAAATGGCCTCTTTAAGCAGGAGCTTACAGTGGCTTTGTTTTTAGTGTCGTTAACATATTTTTTTTCAGACAGAACAAAGCTGGTATTGGGTAGATAATTCACTGGTTCTGCTAGATCTTTTTCTTTATTCAAAGACTGAAGTGGTACTAATTCTTAGAACAAATACAATTTTATATTTTCCTCACTAAAATGATTGGTGTCTGTTACTATAACACTATGAAAGCCGTGATCTGAGATGCATCCAGAAGCCTCAGACTGTGCACTTCATGCTGTGAAGTAAGCATTGTTCTTGAAGGTGATCTGTAGTGTTTGGGTTCAGTTCCAAATGTGAAATTACTTACTGCGTCTGGATTTAAAACTTCTGTTTACAGCCTGGTTCCATAGTAAAATCTACTTCACCTATTAAATACTTGCTGCACTGAATTAAGAAGCAGAACTTTGGGCTTCTTGAGAAGTATATATCTTCATTTAGATAAAAAGTAACTCCAAAACTTCTGATAAACACTAAGTTTGTGCATGGATCCCCAGATAACTGAATATCATGAGTACATATTTTTTAGAAAATGTATTTCTTTCTTGGCATGTAAGTTAGCAGTAATTTAAGGGAGTAACAAACTTCAGACTTATTACTACCAGAAGGTTCAGGAATGCTCTATAAAATGGTTTCACCTCATTGTTGGCTGCCCTTATGGTGTTTGAGAGTTGTTATAGTGCTCAGAAAGAATTAAAGGTATCCTCGATCAAGAAACAATGCCAAAGCTCTTAGGAAGACATGCATCCTGTAGGAGTTTGCAGGGAGATTAATCTGCTTTTAAGCAGGTGGCTACATTTGCATTTGAAAATCACAGTTAAAAATGATTAAATTAATCTGTTAATAACCTTAATTTCACCAGGTTTTTGTTTCTGAAATAAATCTGATAAACAACTCTAGATACTCGAGTAAGGGTAGAAAAGTTCTTCAGCAATAGCACCACTAGAGTTTTTTGAGCCGTTTGGTAGAAACAAAGTGTTACAAGGAGAGCTCTACGCTATGCACTTAAGCGGACTTCCTATTTGTGTGGACTAGGTACATCTACGCTCTTTACCTCTGACATTCTTTCTGGTGTGACCTTCTGCACTTTTTTGAGTGTGCTTTCTAGTATTGTTCCTCCCTCTCATCGTTTATTCAAAAAATACTCGGCAAAATGTAAATTGTAATATCCTGGTAGGGAGGGATGCTGAAAGAAGGTATTCAACTGTTGTGACTGTGGTACCAATCGCTGCTGAACCAAACAACTGCCAAATAATTAGTAGATGTTTGCAAGTCCCTTCATATAGAAGTCTACCACGCATCCAAGCAACAGTCTAGGAAGCTACTTGCTTTGTGATGATATAATTTTTTTTTAGTATCTTGTTGGCCAGTAAATATCTGATTTAATCTTAAAACATAGTTTCAGTAAACCAATTCAAGGAACTGTCACAGTTTACATTCACGTGGTATTCTGAGCTGAAGCAGAGAAGTACTGACCGTAGGAGCATAGTCATCTGGAATAACCCATTCCTACAGTCCCAGTGCAGTTCAGAATAGCTCAGTTGGCTGTGCCAACGCTGATGTGCTGAGACAGTGATGATTTCCTCTTGAGGCATAGAAAATATAAGATAGTAAGAAGTCAGTTTAAGTTTTTGATTGAGGCTATCACTTGCATGTTGAGATTGATGAACAGCCACAACACTTTGCCTTTTACACTGAACTATTTGGGCATTCCCTAAAGCATTTGTAGTTGATTTGCTGAAAGCTTTCAAAGATGACTGTCCTAGAGCTTAGACTTTCATATGCATTGATCAATTTTGCAAAATGCAAATGTAATTGAAGTTACTTAAAAAAAAAAGTCTGATGAAGAAACAATTAAGTTTTTTTGAGGGGAATATAGTGCAAGGGAGTCTTTCTTACAAACTCTGCTTTTCTGTTAAAGGAAAGCTTAATGGTAGTCTAAGGTTTTTGTCTGTTTTTCCCCTCTCCTGGACAGAGTTTGACTTTACCAAGCAAAATACATCTAAATGAACACTAGCTGAAGCGTGACCCCTGAATAATCGAGCCCAAAACTTTTAATTCCCATCAGTGGAAGGCTAGGGTTACTGCAGCTAGCATGTCTGCTAGGAACAGGTCACGGCTACAAAGGGTGCGTCAAGGCTGCGAGAATTTTAGGACTATTTTAACACACAGTGGAAACCAACAGAGTTGTGCCTCTCATGAAATGCAAAAATAAAAATAACCATTACTGGCTCCGAATGAGCGAAGATTACTTGAACTTCTTCATTCATGATGCATAACTATTTCCTTGTTTAATAAAACAGGTTTTTGTATCGGAGAGCAAGGCATCAGCGTCTCAAGATGTAGACAATTTCTACAACTTTGCTGACATGCAGATGGGAATGTGAAGTTTAACATGAAGGTGTTCACATACGGTTTGTCTCAGCACTTGGATGTCACTTGGCTTGAATATTGCAGTAGTATGTAAGAAGTTTTGTCATTTGGTTTTGTATTTCTCATGTATCCCTTTTATAAAGTTATCGGTGGTTTTAATACCACGTTACCTGAACTGGAGTAAATGGCATAGCTCCCCACGTGTGTTGTGTTTGAGACTTGTATTTCAACTCCAGAAACAATGGAGGTTTTCTACTAACTTTTTATAGTGATTTCTAAACTTCTGTTGACACTTGAATGTTTCTTGTCAGCATCTAATGGTAAGACATTTGAAAAGTGCAATGCTGATCCAAATTTGATGCAGTAGTAATTGTTATCTTTAACTCAGACACATTGTTTAGAAAGTGCGTTTATGTGAAACTTGCTGTTCAAAACTTTCCCACATGCAAATTTGTCTTCATTGGGGACCAGAGAGGAAGCTGTAGTCGTTGACTTTTTCTGAAAGCCTAGGCTGAAATGAATTCTCCTTATAGCATGCTTTCAGAAGCAGTGCATGACTTATAAAATGTACATCTGGCTTATTCGGCTTCAGCATCTTTTCTGAATAAGGTTGTTTGTAGCAGCATTTATGCTGAGAGTTGTCATAACAGCATTCTGGTAAGTGAGCGCTCGCCAGACTCTTCTGCTCTGAGGTGAATTCTGAGCACAAGTCCTCTGCTGAAGATGCTCCAAGGTCCACTCAGGGTCTATGGCAATAAAGCTGCCTCCGGTATTCCCAAGTCATGTATGGGATATACACGAGGTTCCCTTGGACTCGGAGCAGTGAGTCTCTGGCACCATTTTTGTTTGCTAGAAGGGACATAGAGCAACCAGGAGTCAGAGGAGGGCTCTGATGGTATTAAAAAAACTCTTCCTCACTAGACCCCAGGAGAAAGGTTTTACACTCAGTAGTAGTACTGAAAATTTGGCTATAAAGTACTACACACTGCTGTAGAGTTTATTTTGGATTAATTCTAAAAACAGACTGAAGAAGTGCTACTAGCGTTTTGGGAAATGCATTTGAATAGTGATCAGTAAGGATGCTTATTGCTATATAGGGCATAGTAGAATGCAAATCTATATGGATATTAAATATGATCGATTGATTTTTTTTTTTCATATTACATCCTTACTGGTTTTTTTTACATGAACTTAAAGCTTATGTCCAGGTTTACAAGCCCTCTGTAATACTTGAACAGATTGTGCATGCAGACGCACAAACCCAAATTTCTTAATTAAAATTGTGGCTTGCCAATTTATGTAGCCTTTACAATCCATTGACCCCACTGGGGCTGTGTTGAGGTGCTAAAGCAATAATTTCCTCATTACAGTCAGCTGTCAAAAGGGAAGTTCTTGTGTGTCTTAACTGAAAATAAGTCTTGATTCATCAGATTCACAGCTCTGGAACTCCAAAAGTGGGTGGCTAAAAACACATCTCTTTCTAATTTTTTAGAATTAGCACATGAAAGAATCTGTTCTCCTGAAATTCATAATTCTGTCATGCCTGAGAAATATTCTGAGCCGTCACTTTGTTGCTACTAGGCAAGTGCTTGCCCTTAGTTTAAACTATATATCAAGAATATGTCCTTAGGACCTCTTATTAAAGTTATGCATAGGTTAAATAAGGAAAAGTATCTCCTGAAATCACTAAACCATTGGTGTACTGAAGGTAAAAAAAAAAAAAAAAGTCACTTCTGTGAGGGTTTTTTTTTTATTTGATAAAGTGAAATAAAATCAAACTGCCACCAGAATCTGGCTGGTAGTGGAAATTACCACTTATTTGCACTTAGCCAGCCAGGTTTTTTTTTATATAACATGTGAGGAGAGGCTGTGAAAACAGCTAAAAATCTTAGATTGGTCTCCAAAGTACTAGCACAACTTGTCAATGAACATTTGCAGGAATTATTGTAGACACGTACAGTAAATGTATTTTTCTGGTATGGGCAGTACATTAAAATTGTGTACTGTACTTGAGAACTGTCATTGTGTAATTTTTCTAAGCAGTGCATATATTGGACTGTCTTGGTCTCTAAACTTTTACATATAGTATTTCCAAACTTTATGCGCTGACCCATGATTTTATGTATGTTTATAGTTTATTTTTTGCATCATCAACCTGTTCTGGAAGCGAAGTGCTAAATTGATTTTTGTGACTACTTTTGCTGGAGGACAGGATGATTAATTGAAAATTAATCTAGGTTTGAAACAGTGGAAAAACTTTTCTATATGGAAAGAGCAGTGTGGCTTTTTTTTTTTTACATTGATAGCCTGCTTACCAACATAAAGGGGTTTCAATAAAAAAAACTAAATAATGAAGGAGTTTCTCAATCCAATTATTTATCTTTTGACTTCAGTTTCTTGCTATCAGGTGTTAAGAACACTTCTAGCCTAAGCATCAGGTATTGTATGCATTACAGAATGGTACGTGCTTCATGTAGTCTTTGTATGTTTGTTGTATAGCTTTTTATGGAATTTGTATTGCACTGTGAATGTGATTCATAATAAACATTGAAAATCTAAACTCGATTCTGGAAGACTTTTTAAAATTATAAAATATTGCAAAACATAATTACATTTTATTAAGTATAAGAACTGAATTCTGTATTTAAATGGGGACTTCAAATAGATACTCACAGCTAACTGAAAATAAGCATTAACTCTGCATTTTTGACAGCAGGGGTATTTCCCCAGAGTCACTGAAGATACGACTGACTTTACACTGCAGTTTTCCTAGTAAAATATGGAAGAAGGTATTCTTATATCAAGCTATAGAGATATAAGTACAGAGATTCCTGGATGGAGACTGTTAAAGCACTTCTCCTTGATCTGCGTGTGCATGTGGTTGTTTCTTTTTGTTTTGTTTTATAACTTGTAAAAGTTTTTGTGCTTTTTAACTGTGCTTACCTCTTTGGGTACTAGATGCACGCTAGTGATGTGCTCACAGCAAAACCAGATTGTGGTGGTTATACTAGTAGAATTGTTCATTTAGAAGCAATTCCTTTGTATATCTCATTTAACATCTAAAGACTCTTGATAACAGGTAAACATTTAATAAATTTCCAAACTCGGCTTTAAACTGGTCAGAAATGAGAATCTTCCAACTAGAGATGGTCTAGGGTAACTTTCATGAAGCGTAAATGTTTGCTAAGAACATGAAGTACTGTATCAATATAATTTTCTGTTGAATATCTTAAGTTAAATTATGAAGCTTTAGAGAATCAAAGCTTTTGGTTTATACTTGGCTATTATCGTACAATTTTACAGTTTACAAAAACTCTTGTACCCCAATTGGATCTGAGTTGCCTAGTAATCTTTTTTACGTAGTATCTAAGTCATAGCAAAGCTGTCCTTAAGTATTTTTACAATTATTACCAACCACATCCTCAAATACTGACATGCAGAAGCTTTGTATCTGTGCCCTAGTTGCTAGGAAGTCACCCACTTTCTTTTGTCGTATCTAAATAGTCATGCATAAAATACACAGATTTAAAAGTAATCCACATACCAGGCTGCACTTACATAACTGGGACAGATTTTTTTTTTTTCCAATTCCAAAAAGCAGCCTGAAACTTGTTATTACAAAATACGTGCTTCAGTTGTTCTAATAGGGGCAAAAATGAGTTTTACTGACTTAAGCATGAGTGAGAATTCTGTAGCTGAATATCTTCTTCTCTTAAATGTTGGTTTTTAAGTGTTTAGGTTTTATTCGTACAACATTCAGATTTCTGTGCATATTTAAATTAGTGTTGCTGATAATATCTTCTAGAAGGTGTCAATTCCCCAGGCTTTTTTCCTAAAGATTTTATAAAAGCCGCTGTGAAATGAATCTTCTAAGACCTAGTAGCAGCCCAGGTGCCTGCCTCAGTAGTTCCTAAACTCTAGGATTTTTGCTATCAAGTTCCTTGCTGACTCCTTGGGACCTTTGTGCCAGTTGGTTGTTTGAATTAATGAGTAAGCCTTCTGAATCCATAAGGGTGACATAGGTCCTTGGAGGTCTGCAGGAACAGCTCTTCCAAGGCACGTTTAAACCTGATCTAGAACATCTAAATTCTAGTCCAACAGTGTTAAAAGCTATGAATAAGTGCCAATCATAAGTATTGTCTCTAGCATGCATGGGTTTGAGTGGGATGGTGCAAGCAGGCTGTAGCACTTCATGAAGTTGTGTGCTGTGGTACTGCGTTCTTGCTCCAGTACATGTTGGAAGGCAGCTCTGTGGTGGTCCACCCTGTTCCCTGGACATCGCAGAGCTCGCAGGACGAGCTATAGAAATTTGCTGAGGATAACGGTTTCTGAAGAATAATAACTTGCTGTATTGCCAGCCTGGAAGTTATCTAGTCTGAGCTCTGTCTCTCAACACAACCATCTACGTATGGGAAAACTATGTAAGCAGCAAACCTGGTAAAAGCAGGATGTACGGGAGGTTTCACTGAATGGTTGGGAGTCACAGTGTGTTAACAGGCCAGACGTTAATATCTTAGTGTCCAGTTTGATAGAAGAATGCTTCTTACTGCTTTCATCTCTTCAGAATGCCTGGTTGCCACAGGACTGTTGCTGGTAATGTTTGTGGTCATGCAGTCTTCCTGATGCATATGTAGTCATCACTGGTTGTGAGTAAGACAGAAGAAAAGGAGGGGGAAGTGAGAAGCTTTTAAAAAAACTCTGAAGTTTTCTGAGTGCACGAAGAAAAATGTGCAACTGCTCATTCCCTTATTTTTTTTATGCATCTAGTGATAATCCCCAGCTACGTACAATTTCATGGCTAGAGTATCTGAGTACCTTCCCAGAATGTATTAAGCAATGTGACCAGCATCTGTCACGTACGAGTCGTCCTCTTTCCAGTCGCACAAGGCTTTAAAATTGCCAGTGTTGTCAAGGGTCTAATGAGATCTTCCAAATACACGTGGATTTCCCTCACATCCTTCTGTTAAAACCACTATAGAAAGTTTGTCCTTAAAAGCATCAGGTAAAGTTGATAGATAGGAAATTATGGTGAGGTTAAGAGGCTCTTGCACAGCGTTAAATGAGTGTTTGTCTGATGTTCCCAAGCTGCAAAGGCTTAAAGCAACGTGCTATTACAGATTCTACCCAAATGATGAGGCTAAATTTAAGGCTAGGCACCTCTGCAGTACTAGGAGCTCAAAGGGCTCGGTGCCTGGATGACAGTGGTATGTATGTATCTCTGCTTTTCCAACTTCATTTTATGACAAGTAGGTAAAGTCCCAGTTCACAGAGTCACATGAGAATCTCCACTTTCATTTTTAGGTACCTTTGTCCTTGTCATAGGGAAGAAAACTTGAAAAGTTTTTTTTGCTGATTGAGCCATTAAACTTGTATGTCTCAAAAATGAAAAAATTGAAACAAACTTTTGGGGGGCTGGGGAAGGATGGAGTGACCGTTGGCTTGTGATTTCTGAGCACTGAAGGGAGCAGCAGCCTGACGTTCCCCTGCTTACATGGATGCCGAGGGCTGTAGGGAGATCTCCCCCAAACTGCACATACGGCACCGTAGAGGCAGCTAACTTTCCAACTCTCTTAGGCAAGGTACGCAATTTGTTTCCTCACTAATACAAGCATAAGATGTATTCTTTGATTCTTTTTTTTTGTTAGGTACTTACTTGCATTTGTTTAAGGTACAGAGACATGATACTGATAGGTTTTGAAAGCTTCTGGCAGTCCTCTCCATTCTGAGTTACTGTCTTAGAAGGAGAAAGATAAATCGAAGATCTCCCTAAGCACAAAACTTTGAACTTGTCAGATCCCGGGAAGTGAAGCTGGTACATTTTGCTCGAAAGAGAGCAAATGCTTCATGATTGTGGAGGTTCTTTTTTTTTTTTTTTGTCTGAATGTGCTGATCTTTTTACGAGGGGAGACCTTCCCCCCATTTCTGAAGTCCCTCCATAAAAACCACTTCAGGGGCTTTTATTTAAAGGGTTCTGGAGATTAAATGGAAGGGCTGTGCTATGACCTGAGGGCATCTTTTGATAGCTGCCCCAACAGGTGCTAAAGGATTGGATTCAGTGTTAGAGGTAAAGGCAGTCTTCAGTCTTTTGAAGCTCTGAGTGCTCTTTGCTTCTGTTTCTAATAGCGAGTATCAGAAACATTTTTAGTCACAAGAGGGTTTAAAGACAGCTAGCCATCCTTAGATGAGATTCTGCTTTGCATTTTTTCCTGCAGAAGAATGAAAGTTACTCCACGGCGATAATTAGCTCTCTCGTTTGCAGGTGGGTATTTGTGCTTTATGGTAACACTTGAATAATTTTGCTCATTGTGAAAAGAAAAGAAGGGATTTAAGCTTTTTTGTCTCTCGCCAGTAGCTGTCAATGCTTGCTCTGATTTCAAGGATGTTGTATCAAGGTTTTATCAATGGTATCTGATCTACCGAAGAAGCGAGTTTTATGCAGAAGGAAGTTTTATGCAGCGTCTACACATTTCAAAGAAAGGTGGTGTCTCTGTATTTCTCTTCTTATCAGTCAGCTAGAATCACTGCCCATGGAGGCTTCTCCGTCCTGGCTGGGAATGCTGCAAAGACTTGGAGGTAAGGGGTATGAATTAACCTCCCAGGCCTTTCCAATTCTGACTTCCCCCCGCTACGCCTCCGTGATACTGCGGTGTGTTTGTTGTCTTTTACTTCTCTGGCACCTGATCAGAGGCAGCAGATTTTGTGGAAAAAGTACTTCTCTGTTGAAATTCACTAAAAATACTTCTAGGTACTTCAATTAGAGATGCTTCTTTTGTGGCTCCAGTCTGTGTTAAACTCTGCGTGACCCTGCCTCTCAGATGTTAAACATTACTTCGGTGTAACTTTCTTAATACTTAATATACTATGGGCAGCCTTTGTACGGCTGAATAATGACTCGGTTCAACTTGAGTGTGGTATACATGTATACATGACTTTATCCTGACCATATCTCTTTAAACTTCTAGTTTCCAGAGCATTCCTCCCTTGGGAAGACTTTGTGTTTGCGCTATATTTTATCAACATGTTAACATCTGGTTTTGTAAATTCCTTATATTCTCTAGGTGCATAAGAGCATCTGTAGTTCATCCTTTCTCGAGAAAATGTGGAAACTGTTGCATATGTCTTTAAAAATGACACCAGTGTACAATCTGTGCTTCCTATTTATTCATCTTGCTCAGTGTTCCTGTAGAAATGCATAGCGAATGTAAATGCAATTCTGCATAAATTCTTATCAAACGGTAAATAGTTTGCTAGAAGTTACACAGGATGAGATAACGAAAAATTTATTTGCACATAAAAGCATTTATTGAAATTAGTAGCCTCACAGACTTTCTGCCACGGGTTTTTGCCGTGTCGCCTATCTTTTGGCCCTGAGCCCACCATGTACGGCTCTGGATTTACTGTAGAACTAGAGGTTGGGATGTCGTCTTCTCCTGACATGTGACAGCCAGCACAGGGGGATGTGTGTGATTCCAGGCGTGGGAAATGAAGGTAGCTGTGCAACACCTTTCCCAGGTTGGGCTGCATCTGCTCCTGGTGAAGTCATTCATCTATAAAGTAATCTGGCAGGAAACTTCTCATAGAAATGTTTCCTTCACTGATGGGAATATACGTTCTTCATTGTCCTTCAGAATGACGGATACTTTAAACACTATGTGTATGCACTCTACTGAGCAGGTTTCATGGATGCACAAAAAATAGAAATTGTTTTAAATTCTGAATGAAGACATTGGTACTTGAAAATGGTTTCTGTTTAGTTTAACTCAATCTGACTTTAAATTCCTTTTATGACTAGAAAACGGGTCTTTTTTATAGCACGTGGACTTGGTTTTATCACTCTGAATTCTCGTCATTTTGGACTTAAAACCTCTTGTCTAAAAACCAGTGATGGCTGCCCTGCTGCCTGGACCACCTGGTTTGATATAGAGGATTCCACAAGTGTGGGGGGGGGGGGGGGGGAGCGTTCTTGGTATTTTACTTGATGTTGTGGTTTTCTGAAGCTGCTTAGAGTGTTTTCCTGGCAAGTATATATTAATGACCAGAAGGCAAATGAGGTGATCGCTGGTGCGTGAAGGAAGTCATACGTGTCAGCATCGCTGTTTGGTTGTGGTCTAACTGCATTTGTAGAAAGCTACACTACACGTTACACACAGGAATATTAACCAGCTAGTCAAAAGAAAAAAAGATAGTATGTTTTTTTTTTGCAGCAGGTAGTAGGTCCATGGAAGTCCTTGCCAGCAGTGATTTACAGCTAGAAGCCTACATGGACTCAGTGAAAGCTGACTTGGACAAGTACATGGAGAAGTGATCTGTTGAGGGTTACTAAACAGATGCATCACATCCTGCTTGGGAAATCTGGGTAAGGAGTAGCTGGAGGCTTGTGGAGTGCTTGGGGGAAGTATCTTACTGTGGATGCCCACTTGGGCCGGGGGGAAGTTGGTGCGGGGGGCCCGTGGCTTGGTAGAGCAGGTGGGGGGCTGTTGGCCTAGACGGAACACCTGGCCTGAAACAGTGCCTCCTTTCTGACGATCCGTTTCACCTCATCTTTTCGGCTGCTGTCTGGAAACACTGTAGAAGCACAGCTCAGGCACGCCGAACTATCGCTGCCATGCTTGCTGCTCATCTCTTCATTCCTTTTCCTTTGTACTCCTCGTTATTACATTCTTGCTGTTCCTTCTCCGTGCCTGGCCTAGAGAGAAGGGCTGTATCCCAGATTTGGGAACCCAGGTTCGATTTCCTGCTCTATCGAGTTTCCGTAGCCCTTCCATGCCTCAGTTACTGCGTGCGGAGAATGGGGCTGCGGCAGCCGAAGGGAGTTCTCCAGATACATCTCTTTGCAGCAGTCCTTCTGGTAAGGAAGGCAAAAGGGGGCTGCAGTGCGTTTTGATGCCAGTGATAGTTGGTAATAGCAGCACGGGAAACGTGTGTGGGCGTAGGACTTAATAACGGTGGAGGTGTGCCAAATTTTTGCTGGTTTCCTCTATTCTAACTGATGCTGCCTACGGTGCTGTCTATCAAACGTTGTTTTGATGGGGAACTCCGTCACAGGCTGAACGATTAACACCGATAGCTGGCTGAAAGCTGCCCTAAGGCAGACTTTATGCTCATCATTTCTCAAGTTGTGCCACTTGCGCGTATAATGTTCTCAGTTTAGCGCTGGATCCGGCGGGGGCGGGCGCCCGCCGCCCTCGGAAGCTGCTGGAAGGCAGGCGGGATGCGGCGAGGCGCCCGGCCACCTCTGTCCCCGCTGCCAGTGGCCCAGCCCAAAGCTGGGTCTCGGCAGCCGGCGGCTTCGGGCTGGGCGCTGCCCCTCGCTTTTCATCTGCTCTGGGCAGCCCGAAGGCAGCAGAAGCCACCTCCCGCCTCTCACCCGGCGCCGGGCAGGGCTCGCTCCCCTCAGCCCTGACGCCCGCCTGAGGGGCCCGGGGCCGAGGCCTTCCCCTCAGGCGGCTGCCTTCCCCTCGGGCCCCGTCCCGCGCGCTCGCCGGGGCGGGCCGGGCCGGCTGTGCCGGCGCAGCTGGCAGGAAGGCCCGGCTCGGCCCGGCCCGGCGCGGCGCGGGCAGGGAGAGAAGGGAAGGGAAGGGGAAGAGGCGGGGCCTGCAGCCCGGCAGTGTCAATAATACAATAGGGCTCTTGTGCGGCCGCCGCTGCCGCCGGAGGAGGAGGAGGAGGAGCGGGGCGGGCGCGGGGCCGGGGCCTGGCTGCGGGCGCGCCGAGCAGCCGGCACGCAGGGCGGGAGCCGCCGCCGGCCACGGGCCCGGGCGGGGGCGATGCGCGCCGGCGCGGGACGGCACCAGCAGCAGCCGCCGCAGCAGCAGCAGCCGGAGCAGCAGCCGCCGCCGCGGCGAGAGCGCCAGCGCCAGCCCTGACGGCCGCGGCCGCCCACGCCGGCGAGCGGGGGAGGAGGAGGAGGAGGAGGCGGCGGCGCGCCGGGCCGGGCCGGGCCGTGCCGCGCCGGCGGCGGGAGGTGAGCGCGGCCCGGGCTGCCCGCATGGAGGCGGGGCGGGGGGCGGGCGCCGGGCCGCCGGGGCCGCCGCGCCGGGCCTGTGCGCGGGGGAGGCGCCGGGCCTGCGGCGGGCGGGAGGCGGCGGCGGCGTTTGGCGCCAAGGCCGGGCAGGAGGAGGAGGAGGAGGAGGAAGCAGCGGCGAGCGGGGGGAGGCGGCGGGTCCTGCGGGTACGTGGGGCGCCGGGGGGCGCGGAGCCGGGCAGGGGGTGGCAGCCGGGCCGAGCGGGCAGCGTCCCCCGGGCGCCCGTCGGGGCCGCCCGTCCGGCGTGGGCGCTGCGGCCCCGGCCGCGTCCAGAGGGAAAAGTTGCGGCGGTTCCCCCGCCCCGCCGGAGTCGGGCCGCCGCTCCGCCCCCGCGCGGGCCGGGCTGTGCCCGCGGGGGGCGGCGGGGCCTGGGCAGGGGCTGGGCGGCGGCGGCGGCCCCCGGCGAAGCGCCCTTTTGTTCGCCGCAGCCCGGAGAGGCGGCGACCCGCCGGTCCCCGAGCCGGCGGGGCCCTGCGGAGCGCGGCTGGGCGTGGCGGCGGGGCGGGCGGACAGACAGCCGGGCAGACAGACAGACAGCCAGGCAGCCAGCCGGGCGCTCGTCCGCTGCCGAGCACCGCTCAGCCAGTATGTCGGGGAACTTGCTAGAACTGAGTTTGGCAGCGGAGCGCTAGCGCGGCCCTCCCGCCCGGGCAAGGTGAGTTCCCTCCCGGGCAGCGGGCGCGGGAGGCGCCGCCGTGACCCCGCGCTTGCGGGGGGGGGGGGTGGCGGCGGGAAGGGCCCGGCCCCGCTTCTCCCGGCCCCGCTTCTCCCGGTCGAACCGTCCTCCCTCGCACGCTGTCCGCCGTGGTGGTGCTCGCCTGTGGGCACAGGCATGCCCTCGTCTTAGGGACGTGCGGCGGCCGGGGCGATGAGCGGCCGGGGATGGAGGAAAAGTAGCACTCGCCAATAATTCTGTGATGCCGAACGGGAGAATTGGGTACAGGGTGTCTTAAAACACGTCTTAATGGGAAGGGTAAATGCTGCTTTTTTTCTGGTTTTTAACTGCAGTACTTTTATGCGAAGCGTTCATAGTTATTTGAAGAGTTCAGCTATTGTTCACAAATTGTTTTAATGAGTGGCTACGTACTTTAATTAAAATATCGCTAAATTAGCGCTGTACTTTAAAGCCGTATTTTTTTCTCATGTTCAGGAGAAGGGGATGCTGGAGGCGGCATCCAGTTGTGGTTAGAAATCCCGTGATTAAAATACGCTAGAAACTTGAAAGCTATTGTGCCTCTCTGTTAACGTAAAAGAGCCTTTGCGCTAAAACTGAAAGGTTAAGAGAACTGTATTTTGTCTTGGTGCATGCGAAATGTTTTATCTGCAGCCAACTTTTTACGTCACGTTGGTGCTTGTTGCGGGCTGTTCTGCAGAGCATCTCAAGCACACCTGCTAATCTCTACAGAGCGAGACCATATCTTAGAGCTAACCTGAAAATGCAAGAGCCGGGTGGGTTTAGAGAGGGAAAGGGTGACCTGGATGAAGGCGCGTTAGCATAACTATCAAGCCTGCCACAGAGTTCCTTAGCAGGACGTCAGAGAAGCCTTCACCTGCGAGTCCTGAAGGGAGAAAATGCAATTTGAAGTCCCTTTAGTTAAGAAAGTGCCTTTTCAAATTAAAAGCAAGTTAGTGCTTTTAGGATCCAAAGTTTTGTGGTGTGTGTTGTTTTGGTTTTTTTTAACTGAACTTCTGACCTCTTTCCAGACTAGACGTGACATGCCCTGTTTTTAATGCCAAAGAAGAGCAGAAGAAAGCTCTCTTCTGTAAAAGCTGGGCTTTGTGTGCAGTAAAAGTAATCAAAATAATGAGAGCTGTTTCTATTACCTGTCCTTCACTTGATGTTTCCTCTTTCTAGGTTCCTTTCACAGAACAGGCCTCCCTCCCTCCCCCAGCAGGAAAAATTCCCCTGAGTTGTGTCAGTCAGTGCAACTGTGGGTTTTTTGTTTTGTTTTATTTATCTATGTGTAGTAGGTACCTGCAAAGATTTGCTAGAGAGCTGATGCAGGAACATAGGCAGTGGCATTTATTGGCAAGGATGCACGTCCATTTGGGATCTCGTTAAAATCATGAAAATCCGCTGTGAATGTAAAAGCCTGGGCTGGGGGATCTCAGCGTAGTGTTAGAATAAACCCAGCTATTTCCTTTTCTGCGGTTCTGTGGACTTCCTCTCCATGGCAGAAAATCAGGAAGTTTGCATCTGGGATTTATTGGGATACCTGAGATTGTTGTGGGCTTTTTGTTTTGTTTTTTAAAATACACACACTTTTCATAGAGCTGGGTGGTTCCCTTACGGAGGAGAATTTACAAAGGCTGCTTGGCTGCAGTTGAGGTTTTTTTTTTTTTTTTTACCTGTACAGCTTTACGTACGTACGCATAGGCAGGCACGCATACGTAGGGTCACTGAAGTAGCTACCACATGCTGAGTGCTGTAGAGCATTTACCCCAAAGAGCTTGCTGCTGCAGCTGGCCTGTGGGGAGTCTTGACTGGTGACCTGAACTCTTGGCTGGCGTGACGGCAGGTGTCCGACGCCGTGGTGAAAATGGCTGGATTTGTAAGACCTGCTGGTGAGAAGTGAAGTTAAACCCTGTACGGCCTGCTTTGAGTTTGAGTTTGAAATCGATACCCCTACAATGTTCCCTGTGGTCTGTTTAGGTAGCTTATTTCAATCTTTGAAACTAATTTCTGACCGTCACACACCGGAGGGTAAGGAACATGGCATGGTGTCTGTACATTTTCGGTTAGCTCGGCGAGACCTAGGATATATGCAGAGTAGGAACGTGTACCCATTTTTGTAGTGTGCCTTTTATGATCCGTGGATGAAAATGTTATATAAACCTCTGTTTCTGTGGTGTGTCTTTCTCCTTTGGTCCCTAGAAGTCTGCTTTAGAAGTTGGTATGTGGTTTTGGGGGCTCTTACCTGAATTGGTTTGATAGTATAGCGTTACGCCCGCTCTTTCAGAAAATACAGGGCAATTTAATAACAAAGAATGTTGTATTCAACTGAAATTTAAAAGTTAGTATTTTGTTAAGTGTGGATATCATTCTCTCCATGCATTTTTATAACCGAAAACCTTCTGTTTTGTCTAGATCAGCGGTGGTGTTGATTTTGGTTCCTGACTTCTTGCATTACAGACAGAAATGGACTTAGCCAAAACTTGCCGTTTGATTGTGCCAGCTTAATCTCTTCCCGACTCCCACAATTTTTGCAGGAGCTCCAGCTAAGGGGACTCAGGGGCTTTTGAATTTCTGGAGCGGGGAACCCTTCCTCTGAAATCGTGTGCCATTTCTCTTTTCTGAAGATTTGAAGCGCTTATAACACTTGAGGCTTCATGTAATTGGAGACATAAATGCAATTTTGACATACTTTACTTAAAATGGAAACCAACAAGTTAATAATAGCTCTTATCGGGGATATTTATGTAATGGAAGCCAACAGATGCTATTTGCATCTTGAAGAGCTGATGTATAAAATGTTATGTCAGGGCCCTGGCAGGTTTTGTGCTGGCGGAGGCTGGGTCAGGTGGGAGTGGGAGATGCCGGAGATCTGCAGGGCTTGATGGCACCTCTGAAAAGTGAGATAACTAGATGAAATTTTGCATTTTAGCACACAGCTGATTTTAACTTAATGCTGCTAATTAAAATAAAAAGAGGGGGAGAGGTGATTTCTTTTATATTTATCCACGTTAAATGATCAGTTACACTGACGCTGTAAAATGACTTTTCCTTATACTATCTTCTAGCTACAACTGCACATCTGATGTTCAGAACCCCTAAAAAGCGTGTTTATAGATACTATTTGTATTGATACTTCAACTTATTTCATTTATAAGGCGGTATCCAGCAACGAAGTTTTAGAAGCGTAACGTGACAGCCAGGGTGTTGACTTTTGTGGAGAGATGTCAGACCCACACGTTGCTGGCTCTGCCTTTCCACATCTGGCAAGTGGAAGTCACCTTCTCTAGGTGGCATCCGAACTTTTCCAGCATTTAAGATCTTATTTCGGTGTGTAGGATACCCAGAATTTGGGGATTAGAGCAGTCTGGGATGTGTCATCTTGGGCCTAATGAAAGCTCCTGCATTTGTAGAGCGGTAATACAAGCTTTACTTGAATTTAAAGAACTGGAAGAGACCCTGAGCTGGGAGCACAGCTGCGGGGGCTCCACTGGCAGTTGTTAAGTCGCCCTGTTCAGAGGAGCAGGAGAAGGTGGGAGGATAAGCTCATGACTGCTGATGCTGTTTGTTAGAACTTTCTCCTGGATTAAATACTGGGATGCTTGCCTTAGCTTGTTAAACTTTGTTGGAAAACTTTGGAGTGCCTTCCTTCTTTAAAGTACACCTGTTACAGCATTAGATTACAGAGCTGTGTTTCTTGCTTGTTGAATTGAACGCGGAACATAACGTATCGTGTCGTTAATGCCTCCTTGTGTTTTAATTAGGGCTGTGGGGAGATGTTAAAAAACAGGTTTATACACATGCCTGACTGGTTGCTAAAATGAATACGCTTGTCACACGGTCTTAAGGGAATTGTGTATTATTTGGCAAGTCTACTGTCCAGGGCTTTTTTTTCCCCCGCTTTCTTTTCTTTCTCCTTCCCCCCCACCTCTGAAAAAAATCTTGCTTGAATGTTTTCTGAGGGTCTGTCATATCTGCTAAAAGCTCCTGACTGCATGGTAGCCTTTGCTGGGGAAAGGCTCGGGCTCTCGTTCATGTCCTCGAGAGCAGTTTCATGCCTGTGCAAGTGGTTTGGTGCGCAGCAAGTCCAACAGCTTCCAAGGGTTAGCGCTGTGCGGCGGGTGAGGAGAGGCGGGGATGCCTGGGGTCCTCCAAAGGGGAGGGTGGTACCCCGCTTACCAGCCCGTGCAACGCGAAACAACTGACCCGCAGCATTTATTGCAAATAGTTAATTCTGCGCAACTGTGTTAGAAAGTGTTTTCCAGGCTGTGTTTTAAATTTACAGGTAGTTCTTCTTTTGGAATATGCTGTTGGGTAGACGATCAAGTAGTGGGAGGAAGACTTCTGTACAGGACGTGTCTGCGTGCCAGGTAGCTTTTAATTGTGGTGTATAGTTTAGCATGTAAGACGGGATGACTGAAATTCTTTAAATGTGCAAATAAATGAGATATCTGCTACAAATGTTAGGCAAAATTTTTTTTGCTGAAGGTATTTTGGTTGTTAGATTGATGCAGTTTGGTTGCGAGGTTGATACACTGCTAGGTTGATACAGTAATGTGGGTGTTCACCAGCACTTGAAAATCATAACTAAACTCTGAGCTTTCATTTGTACCGCTTTAAAAATGTGAGTATTGGTTTAACAGACCAGACAATTTTTAGCTAATACTTCCTTTAAAGAGCATGAAGGTATTGAGAAAATTATTATTTTTACTGCACAAATATTTAAATCTTCCCTATGTATCAAGTGTAACAGAATAAAATGGCAGTATTTTGTTTCTGCTGCCGCATAGAAAATCTTACGCCTTGTACCACTGGATACAAAAATGTATAGGAGAAATGTGTATCCTGACAAGGGAGGGAAAAAATGTCCCCAGTGGGATTACTTGTGGTTTTCAATTCTCTTTATCGTTCTACTTTTAACTGCTTGTACTTCTTTAATATTCTTCCAGTGTTGATTTGCAGGCTTTGATATTGAAGTGTCTGTAGAGGACTCATTGTTTGAAATAGTGCCGTGTCCCACCCAGGTTTTGGCTTTAATGGAAACAAACAAAAAAGCCCCCAAAACCTCATGGAGCTAAAATACGCAGTATGCGAGCGAGTTAGAGAGACGCACAAGAAAATGGTAGGCTCAGCAATTATCTGGTGAGGAGGAGCCTGAGCAGAAGGAGGGGTGGGAGGAGTAATACCTCTCCCACTTTTATTAGTTCTTGCAAGGGAAGAGGAGTAACAAACTCGTACTCCTGTTCCTGCTTTCGTGCAAATAGGCTCTTTTCCCAGCAGGTGACTGACTGAAATAGTGATAACAGGTGATCACTCCGCAGTGCAACGTAAACCTTGTTAAATGTTGTTTGATAGGAAGGAGAAGAAACGCTCATACCAAGCACAGAACATAGTTTTCTGCATTTCTTCAAGAACGTAGACCGCTGACTGCTGGTCTGACAAGGGAAAGGTAAAGGTTATCCGTTGTTGTCGGTGTTCTACACTTTGAGAAGCGTTAACCTTGTTTGGGGGAGTTCTAGCAACGCTTCAACTTCAGCCTAATTTGAGAGCAGTTGTGTTCTTTTACAAAAATCAAATTGACTGTCATTTAAGCAACTGAAAGGCAGATACTTAAACCTGATAATGAAGTTGCAGTCTTCCTTATGTTAACAACATAATCATTTCCAGCGTAGCATGAAATGAGCAATCTTAAGAAGTAAGTGAAGCATTTTGCCTGACAAATTTGAACTTGCAGCTCTGCAACAGAATGTTCTAAGAGTGAGGGAGGAACTAAAAGGTTGATCTTAATACAGGGTGCTTGTTTATGAGCAACAATATTGTAACGGCTGTTGGCACACATAGGAAGTAAAATTCACTCCTGCTTAATGGTATTGGTTCTTCTATGGAAATAATTTTTGCAAAATATTTTGTCCATGTTACAGAAATAAATTTTCTGCACGTTTTGGCTAGTGCTTCTTCATTTTTGGGGGGCCAGAAAAGAAAAGAAAAAGGTGAAAAAACCCATGGGATGAAATAATTCCAAATTTTTATGTAAATAGAAATCATGCAAGATGGTTTTGTGTGCTCTTTGCAACTGGTATCCATCAATTTAGGTGGTTTTGGGTTTTGTTGGTTTTGTATTTTTTAAGATCTCATACTGTAGTTTCCCAGGGACATTTTGTGAAAATTTTAAGTTTTTCTTTATTCAGGTATTTTTTCAGATGTTTAAGTATGTTGAAGTTGGTAGTAAGCATATTGTTGATCGAAATACATTTTTATACAGCTAGCGTACAAAGAGTTTACTTGCAGTGGCAATTGAACGAGATTTTGCCAGTGATGAGCAGGTTACATCCACATACGCTTCTGCCGTTTTGATGGAGATCTGACTTGCTCTGATCAAATCTATACGCCTATACAGAGGTGAAATAGCTGTGGTAGAACTGTTGTCAAATACAAAGACTGTGGCCTGAGCTCAGTGAAGGAGGAGGAGGTTAAAAATTACTTTATGAATCAGTACTTGGTGTATTCTGTCTTTCCTCTAATGCTTAAAACTGAATATATGTGGTTCTTTGCTAGATCTGATGTGTGGTGGTTTTGTTTTTCTTCCTCTGTAAGTGCCATAAAACTTCAGAGGGTGGGATGTAAGTTATTAGAAAGCTTGCACTTCTGACTTAGTATCAGTCAGAGCCCCGTGACTCCCAGTACGTGGATTAATCTGGCTTAAGTGCTGTCTTAGATCCTTTGGCGTCTTCTGTGTACTTGTTCTAGATTTTCAGAAGCCTCTATATGTAACAGCAAACAGGGATATGCATGAATTTAGGTTGCTGAAGTCTAATAGATTTTGCAGGTGTCATTTCATTATCTTTTTACAGTTATTGAAATAAATTTGTTTTCTGCACGTTCGCTTCTGCATGCTTGACTTCCACATTTCAAACAGTCCACTTTTGAGGAATGAATGGGTTAAGACTTGGAAAAAACGTCTAAAGTAAATTAAAAAGGAAAAAAAAAAAGCCTCAAGTGCACACGACAACTTGAATGTGATTTATAGTTCCTACTTATCTCTCCCAGCCATGTCTTTGATGCCTTCGTAGTCTCCCGCTGGCTGTCGCCTTTTCTCTTTGCCTTGACTTCCTAACTTTTTCCTTGTTATTGGAGACAACAGTGTTTCTAGTGAGTGTCTCACAGTCTTCTCAGGACCCTATAAATCAGCTAGGTCAAATTAAATTTGTCTTCTGTCCCAGACTCCAGACTGTATGGACTTCCAGATTATTTGCAATCAGCCTGAATGTATTTTGGCAGGCCATTTGGGATTTTTTTCAATACGATTTGTGTAGGTTTGCCAAGTCTGATAAAGAGGGGCTTTTCCCTCATCAGTGTGTTTATGTGAGGTGTTATTTTTTTGTGGCTAGTACATTTGTGTGGGTTTACATATGTATATATATAAAAGCATCGTCCACTGAAAAAATCAAGCTGTATTTTTTAATATTAATAGAAAATAAAGCATTCATAATATAATACTTTTTTCAGTGAACGCTTGTGTTGACATGATGAGTATTTTGCTTGTGTATTTAACAAAAACTTCTGTGCTCTTATGCCTGTACATATGTCAGTTGTGCTTGGTTAAGCAAGTTGAATCTATGTGTTTGACTTAAAGTAAATACAATTGCTGATGTGTGTTTTGTACAGATCATAAGTATTTTTCAAAAGCAATCTTCCTTTTATGTAACAGGAGGAACCGCTGGAAAAACAAGACAGGAGCAAAGCATTGGTTTGATGGAGTAACTTTCAAAACACTTACAAGTAATCAGGATGCACTTGTTCTCAAATCCTTTTCTAACCATTTTCTACCCTATGATATTTTTTTTTTCAAAATGTTTTTTCGTTTCCTCCTTGAAATCATTTTAGGGAATCTATATTAAGCTAATTCTATCAAGGAAAGCTGCTTTTCTAACCATTTTAAGGTGTTGCACTAGCGTAACTACGTTGTAGAGATCAGACTGGTGATATTAATTCAATTCTGAAGAAATGGTGTCATTGCCAGCCCTCGCACGAGGACTGGGGAAGTTGAGCCTGCTTTGCTCCTGTGCCAGACGACTTTAGCCGTAATAAAGCATCTTTAGATCTATCTTTTAAAGGTTTTAATGCCATATTAGGGTACTCTGTAGCACCTCTGCCTCTTCATGAGAGCTTTAATCAGTCCGAATTGTGAGTTTAACTGTGTGAGCACAGTTCTCAAAGGAGAAAAAGCTCAGCTCTTGTGTCTACTTCCTCTGTTGAGCTTTCCAGGACTGACTATAGCAGTTTTTATGCTTCAGGTAAGCAGAAGTAATGTAAAACTCTTGGGCAGAAAACCTATTAAAGCAAGTTGTTGTCTTTTTCTTTTCTTTTTTTTTTTTTTTTTTCCTTTGGGTCATTGATGGGGTTTGGCGAGTGTAGCCCAGGGGACCTTGGTGCTGGTTTTGTGCCCGAAGTGCAGAAACACCAGCGTGTTGCGAGGGGCAGCGTTACCTGCTGTCCTCCGCAGAACTGGTGGAAGCCCATCCATACCGATGTGAGTGGCAGTCTCTGAACGTCTAGTTTAACCCCTTGCTAAACAATGTTAAAAGCTTTGCCTCTGTAAAGACGACAGCTTTATGTAGCAGAAGTCTTATTTTAATAAACTACAAGAAATCATAAAGGTCTGTGTATTTATAGACAATTTTATTAAAGGTCAGATTTTTCCTTTTGACAGTAAGCTCTTCCGTCAGCGGGTGCTTTAAAGGAATAGTTCTCTTGCATTACAACTTGATCTTGCAACCCCACCCCCCCCCCAACATATCTGCATCAGGAAATTTTGAGAAGAAATAAACTTGGTTTTGTCGCTTAGCAGTTCTGCTCACAAATCCATCAGATAAATGCTTTGCTAATTTCTGGCTTTGTTTTGGCACTGGCTTTTAATTTCTATTGACTCCACTGAGGCCAAAATTTCCCTGCTTGTTTCTCGGAGCTTGTCATGTGTTTTGCCTGACTGAGAGGGAATGGCTTTGAAAAAGGATTAGTTAGTTGACACAGGTTTCTCTTTCATAGCTAAAAAAAAAACCCCCAAAACAAAAAAACCCAACAAACAACCAACCCTTTCCGATCATTTAAGATCATCTTCAAGGAAGAATTCATTTTTGGTTGCTGCTATGGAATTTGCAGCCACAAAAGATGAAGTTGATGAAGTCTCGTTTACTGTGTTTTTGTGTCTGCTGCTCCATTAATTGTCTTCTGATTGTGCTCCAAGCCTTGTGTTTTGCAGTCTAAGTGCAAAGCTTGGGTGCTTTATTTATTTATGGGGTTTCTTTGCAGGGGGAGGTAACAGTTTGAGTGCTGGTGTAATGATCAGATGTCTGACCAAGAAAGAACAGGGGGCCTTTCCGTATGAAATCTCACAAATACCAATGTCCCGAGTTTGATGAAGGATGTTGAATGTACTTTAAATCACTGTGATGAGCAAGTGAAGTTAACACTGTTACTTTTCTCTTGCCCTTCTTTTTTTTTCTCTTGGAACTGACTATCACTCAGTTAAATACTGACTAAATGTTTAGATACGAGGTGAGCTATTCATGAGGGTGATTTTTCTGTGGGCACTGAGACCACCTTCGAGGCCAGGAATATTCAGTGTTATCCACACTACTTCTAAGTACTCAAATTCCTCGTACCCAGAGCAGTTGAAGAAACTCGAAAGCGCGTGTTCTGCAGCCTGTATGAACCCCTGTGCTGTAAACTGGTGAGCATTACAACTTCATGTATCCAGAAAGGGAGACGTGGTCTTTTCTTGACTACTGTCATCCAACTGCGAGATAGCTTTCCTCCTGCAATTCAGACATAAATTATTCTTAATCTTTTCTGTAAACTAACTGATGTCAATCAGTTGTGCATGGGTTTTTTGGTTTTTGTTTTTGGTTTTGGTTTTTTTTAATACTTGCATTGACCATGATAGGAACAGAGGCTTAGCAGGCTCATTAGTTTTGTAAAAGCTGGTGGTGTTTTGAGGCACGAGCTCTTCCTGATGCTACCCAGCAATTGGTGGCCATCCTGCGAGTAAGTGGTTGAAGCCAAACGGCACGACGTAGATAGGAAAAGCTTGCACAGACTGGTCTTGCAGCAGAGCGGTGGGGATGGCCGCGGGTGCCTGCGTGCTCCAGCAGAGTCCTGCGAGGGAAAGGGCTTGAGGGAAAGGGCCTGGGGCTCAGTAGCTGGGGTTGGGAGGGAGGAGGCGTTTGGGGCTGAGTCTCGGTGGACAGGGAGGAGGGCTGGAAAGGTGAGGTGCAGAATGAGGGACAGTGTTTGCAGGTGTGGCAGCCGCTGAGGCCTACATGACGCTGAATGGGATGCCTGAGGAGTGTGGGTGAGGTGAGGAGAGGAGGAAGAAAGGTCCAAGCGGGATCTGATTCCCAGAGGTGTCTGTTTACAGGGCTGCAAATCAGCAGTTGAATCTGCGAGAGAGGGGAGATTTCTGGCGTCGTTCCCTCTTCGGTGTGTGAACTGGCTGTCCTGAACGTGCTGGGTACTTCGAGTCTCATTGTAAAGGCATTTCCATTTGCTGCATGGGGAGTTAAAGCCTTATGGGGTTTGTCTCTTCTTGTTGTTTCGAAGCCAGAGATCTAACTTGAAGGCATTGAAGTGCACAGTTTGGTATTACTTCAGTCCAAAGTCTAAATCTGGCCCTTCGTCTTTTATATTGTCAGTGTGTGGAGGATTCAGCAAGAAACAGTGATGCTGCTTTTAGCATTTGTGACTCTCTTGTGTGTGTGGTGGGGTCATGGGACTTGCTGCAGAGTGTATGAGAATGGCATGGCTATGCCATCAGAAACATAACATCTGTTACCATACTTTCAAAGTTCTCACACTTGGTGAACCGCTTTACTTTTTATTTTAAGATCTCCACTAAAGATATCCATAACTGTGCACAAATATAGTTGCATTAAATAATGGAAATTAGCTATGGGAAAAGATGCTTCTAGGTCATCTAGATTATTGCTTCTGAAACGTTCACTTGAGCCTCCCTTCAGAACATAGGATGAAATAGTACTGCCATCGCTCGGCTTTGGGCAGTGCACACAAGCGCATCTGTTTAAGGCAGGATGTACAAGTTGAATGAGGTGGGTTGACAGTTAAAATCCGACTGGCCAACATGAGGCTGTGGCTAACGGCAAGACGTGTAGTGTTCCCTTTCCTCAAGAACTGGATTCTTTTTTTTTTTTTTTCTCCATATCCTCATAAATAGCCTGGTTTTGCTGGTCTGTGGCTCACAGCCCCATTCTCTAGCTCCTGATAGTAGGTAGCACCAAAGTACGTTTGTTGCTATCTGCCTGTACCCCGTTCCAGGCTTTGTGGATTCAGGAAGCATCCTGCCAGTTCCCAATACTTTTATCCCAATTTAGCTCTTCTACTGCAGGCTTCTGCCACGTGCACTTGTGGTCTCTTTCTGCTACACCTCTGCATTGCAACGCGACTTGCCACAGGGAATACCCAGTCTTCGGAGAGAGGAGCATCCTGCACAAGGCTGAAGAAATACATCTCCTTAACATTTCATCCTGAAAAAGGGGAGGTTGTACCTGAGCTGGTGTGTGGTAACTGTCCTTGCATGCAGCTGTACGCTGTAGCATCCCTCGGTGCGTATACATCCCTCGGTCCCTGATGTAGGGAAGAAAGAGGTAAGGGTAGAATAGCTGCTTGGGATTGTTTTGCTCTCACCAACACGCAGCAATATGCGTGTGTACTATGGAGTAGCGGATGCACGGTATTTGCTGCTCCACAGCAACTTGTCTGTGTGGCTATGTGCAGTCCTCAGCGCAGACAGGCCGAACAAACCGCTTTGTGCAGTCCTCCTCTTTATACTCGGGTCCCATGTGTTGCTGCCTTGCCCTCGGGCCGGTTTGAGAAACGCTGAACTGGAGCATGTTGTCTTGGCAGCGCAGCTACCAGGACTCTTGTCCAATCTTTGTTTAAACGTCAAGAGCTGCAGCCTCCAATCCTTCCCCTGGGGACATGGACCAGCAGTTCTGACTGTCAGGATGTTTCCTTAATGCTAAGCCTAAATTTTTTTTTTTTTTTCTTAAATTTACCCCATTACATCTGATCTCTTACAGACCCGTGCCTTTGTTTCACTAATGTTAAGATCCTCCTGGTATATGAAGAATATAAACGACTTTGTGTGCACCTTGGGTTAGGTGTTTAAGTTAAATCCCGCGTGTGTGTCGGTCTTGGTAGCTTTTCCCTGTAAAGGCAGTTGTTTCAGCCCCTGCCTCGCTTTTTTGCATGTATATCTTAATTACATTGTGTAACAAGTAATTTCAAGCAACAAATAAGAAGTTTTGAGTGTTTTGCAGAATGGCTGGCGCTACACATGCGCTAAATAACTGCTGCGTTGGGTCACCATCCGAGTGCCTGGGGGCCCAGGACTTCAGAGCGTTTCATAAAACGGCTTGATGTTACTTGTTAGTTGCCTTATGAAACCTATCCTTCTAGACATCCTGCTGCATTGTTTGTCTGAAAATGGGGTAAGCCGCTGTGGGAAATTGTTTTCCCAGCAAATTTTAATTGGTTGCTGGGAATTACTAAGTCACTGGTTATTATTAAGAATAGGCTTGTTGCTGCGTAAAGGTGTAATGAAATATTTTTGTGACAGTGGAAGGAAGTGAAGGTGCTAGAGGGTTGCAGGCTTTGCCTAAATGCTTTCCGCATCTCTGACCTACCTTAAGGTGAGACGGACTATCTTTAGGTTTTTACAATGAGATTGTGAATTTATTCTGAATTACTTTTTTGACTAAGCCAATGTGGAAGAGAGGTAAAAATCGAGAAGCTGCTAGATACTCACTGTGGTTAGCATTGTTAGAAACTTGTGAAGAAGCAGCATCAGATCACATTTGTATTACAAGCAAAAATCCAACCCTGTTTGTTATGAATACTTAGCAAGGATTTTAGACGACTTTTCTTAAAGCTTAGTGGCTTTTTCTTTTCTACTTCTAGTCCCTGTAGGATAAGTATTGCCTGGAAGTATCTCTTCAGTTAAATACAATGGATACTGTTTTGGTGTTTGGATACTTGTTCCTATTATGATTTTTCCAGAACTGTAGGGGGAAAAGTACCATCACCTTCCTGCTTCATACTATAATTTATTTATAATCTTGAAAACTACTGGCTTTATTTCCTATGCTGTCTTGGTAGTATTAAAATCTTGATCTGCCTTTTGTAAGAGATCCGTGTAATGTCGCTGGTAGTCCATGGGGAGCTGGCTACATGTGTTAGATAACTGAAACAGTCTGTAAAAATTGGAAATTTGAAAATGATTTTCTAATACCTTTCCCACATAAGTAGTTGTTATATCCGTGGGATTATTTATTGTGAAGGAGATGTGAAACATCACACGACCAGCTTTCTAATTCACTCTTGAAAGACGTTTGTGAGGTGGGAATTGCGCAGTAGATGATGCAAGTTGTCAGACAACACAAGTTATCAGAAGCAAGCTAAGGAAATGTGGATTAGGTGAAATACAGGAATGTTTGCAGCTGCTGAGAAAACTGAGAGGACAGTTACTAATTAGCTTCAAACAAGACAGGTGAATTTGGTGAGATTTAAGTGGTCTCTCCTAGGTCCGGTATTAATTAATATTTGCCATTAGTGATGTGGGTGAAGGAATGAGGTCTCTGCTCATTAAATACCCGGATGAAACTGGGTGGAGTTACGTGTCTCTTTGAGAAGATTGTTTGAACTTACAGTTATTTTGCCAGATTGGAGGAGGAGTCTGGAAGGAGGGGTCGGATGGGGATGAGCAGGGGGCTGGGGGGCAGCTCTGCGGCGGGAGGGTTCGGCTGCCCACCTGCGGGCTGGGAGCGATGGGCCCAGCAGCAGTAACTGCTCGCGGCCAGGACATGAGGCAACAGTGTCGTGCTGTGGCAAAAGCCAAGTGCACTGGAGTTTGTACATAGAATTATTATCTGCGACTCGGATGACAGTAAAGGACATTTTTCTGTAACAAGAAAATAGTATTTTCCGTGTAGGGAAGGGTTCAGCCGGAAGACTTTGCCCAGGTTTGGGCATCACAACCTCATAGTGGTTTTGTGAACCAGCCCTAGAAAGGGTGGTGGAGAGCAGCAACTAGAAGGATCAGAAATGTAGAAAATGTGGCCTGTGAGCAGAGGGTGAAATTTAGGGTTTTATTTAGTCTGGAGAAAAGGCTAGGACATACTAACAAGAGAGTTAAGTGTAGTCTTCAGATGTGAAGTGAATTGTGTAAAGAAGAAAGGGGTGGTCTCTTCAGGGTCCAGTGCAGAGAGAGACCTGGCAAAGGGCTTGAGCCGCGTCAAGGCAGATATGTGCTTTAAGTGCCGGGGCAAGCTTTCTGGCAGTAAGGGTTGCGCAGAGTGGAAGGGGCTCGCCTGGAGAGGCTGCGGAGACTCTGTCATGCACAGCCTGAGCTCTTGGTCCTATCTCAGTGCCCTTTTCTGGGACCCTGGCAGATCTTTTTCTCTGTGACCGTCTTTTTTTGAAAATGGCAGTGCAGCATGTGGGACAGTTAAGGAGAGAATCACGAAGCGCTGTTTTCAGCCAGTGCAATTCTTGTTTTGGAGGCTTGGCTGTTGGTAAGTACTATGGTAAATTACAGAGGGAATGATAGTATAACAGTAGTGATAACTGCAAAAATAGGTCTTTGTTCCAAATGGCTTTCTGTTGTTAAAAGTTGTACTTTAAGAAATAAATCTTCCTGATGCTTTTTCCCCTGGTGACACTTAGTTTCCAGGCAGTATTTATGAAAAGCTACTGTGCATTTCTAAGTCTTGTTGTCTGTGTCTACATTTTCCTTTAGTTCCTATAATTTTTCTTTTGTTTTTTGCTTTTCTCATTCTCTGTGCCACAGTTGCTGTTGCTGCCCCGTTGCTTTTTCAAATGCACCCAGGGAGTAGAAATGCAGGGTCTGTTGGCATAGGGAGTGCGGAGAGGAGGGCGAGTGTCTCCTGTGCATTCGTTACCCGGCTCCTGAAGAACTTGCTGCTGATGGGGAGGTTGGGGGGTTGGCACCCTCCCAGGCTGGGGAACACTCTGCTGGTTTTTTACCTACTAGTGAAGAGCCCCCCGATCATTAATTTGAGGTGAATTAGTTCAATGTTTCTGAATCGATGTGTTAAGACTGGCTTTCCAGAAAGGGGAGGTGGGGGTGGTATTTTGTGGGGGTCAGCTGTACCTTTCATGCTATTTTGTATATTTGTACATTGTTGTGAAATAGGTAAAGTTGGTACTGAAGATTATGATTGTGTAGTGTAAGGATTAGAGAAAGAAGAGATTTTTAGTTGAACCTTTTGGTATTTCAGAGTTCATCTTGGCATTTAACTGAGCAAACAAATGTGTTTTTAATGAAGAGTTCAAAAATATATTAGTTTTGTGGTTCAGCTGGGAGGCAAAAGCTGTGGTTTTGTTCACACTTAAAAGTTGTAGGCTGTGTTGCATTTTAATGATGCCATTTGAGCTGCCACAACCAAGGCTTTGCTTGTGTTTCTACGGAAAACTTACATTAAACGAGTTCAGTCGGGACACTAAAGAATTATCCCATAGTGAATCATCTCATAAGAAAAATTTGTTCGAAGTCATGTTCGGAAAATTGATCCAGGCATTTATTCTTTTTTTTTTTTTACTCCATCTCTTCCCTTCCCCTCCCGCGCCCAGTGCATTTTGTGGGTGAGGCTCTTAGCATTTCTTAGCCGGAGGGTAGAGGCAGTGTTAATACCGGGGTTTTGCGGCAGAGCAGCAGGGAGTGGGCTTTTAAAGCGAGTCCCTCCGATCACCCCCGCGCGCCTCTCTCGGCTCGGCACACCGTGTTTCTGCTGTGCGGGAGCTGGGTCCCTCTGGATGGAGTCTGGAGGCTCCCGTCGATGCTCGTGCCCAGTGCGCTTCGTCTCCTGCTCGTGGACCCTGTGGATCGCTTCAGGCCGTGTGTGTGGTGGTGGCGGCGGTGGCGGCAGCAGAGCGTATCTGCTTATCTCAAGTTAAAAACCCAACCCACGGAGCGTGATGCGTGTTTCAGCAACCTTGGCTCCGGTACTGCTTTGATCTACAGGTTGTCTTGTGTTGCTCAAAATTAGTTGCTTAATGTGGGGTATAGCCAGAGACTGTCAAGGAGATGGGAAGAGGAAACTGGGACAATAAAAAAAAACCAAACCAAAAAAAACCAAACTGCACAAACACAAAAAAACCCCAAAGACAAAACCTTAAATCAAAGAAAATTAGCATAGCCAAAACTTTTAAATTTTGTAAGGTCAACATAGAGGAGCTATAATGTATTGTGTGTTCCCCTTCTCCCCCCAGCCCCGCCCGGCCCCGATTTTAAGGAAGTGTTTTCCTTTGATGCCACAGCCTAAGTTGAGCAACAATAGTTCTTAAGTAATAGGATCTGTGCCACTCCTGAGTGGATGGGTGGTGGTATCCTTTTCTTGTACTGCAGATGGGTGGAGAAGCAGAAATGTTACAGCATGGTGCTGACACTTTGGCCAGAAACCGCCTTATTTCAGTTAGAAAGACATTACCATCCCCCCTCCCCCTTTTTATTCTTTTTCTTCTGGCAGCGTATGCGGTTATCAGTTCCTTGGTTTTTACTTGAATTTCTGCTCTCTAATACTTTGTTCCCCAGCTTGTCGCGGTCCTGGTTTTGTTAGCTTTTTACTCTAAGGCATGGGGTGGACTGCCTGCCAGGACAGCCCCCGGTCTAACTGCTGGCGTCTCCGAGGAGGAGCGCTGCAACTAATCTTGGGTGTAACAACTTTAATGCTTTTGCCATGTCCATTACAATAGGACACAAGACGTACATGTGCGTGATCCTGCAGGAGGGGAATGCGGGCGGTTGGTGGAGGGAAAAATTCCTTCTATTCCCATACTTAATATTGCTCAAGGCTCCGGACTAGATTAAAAAGGGTGAGTAAGCAGAATCCCTGCCAGGGAAGTTGAGCTATCTGGGATTGTCAAGGAGAGGTCTGAAGGAATGTCTTGAGGAATTAAGACAGGAGCCACACGGAGCTTCCCCTCTATACTTATTTTTTATTTGCCCTCGTATGAATTTATAAGCATGCTCAGTTCATAGAAGACCCTTTAGAAGGAAGAAAGCATCGGTGTATTTGGAGAAATCGGCTCCTTAAGTCAGCTGAATAACCATGCAGCTACTTGAACATTTTGTTTTGTATTCCCAGAACAGGCTAGAGAATATACTGATTAAAGTTCTGTTTTGTTGATATTGGTAAAGTTAGTTCCCATTCATGTTAAGAGGATGACAGAGTCAACTTTGAGATTATTCTTACGAATTTTCTTTTAATTGTAGTACTTTGTGTGTTTATATTGTAGTATTGCAGTACCTGCAGCTGATGCATTTAATTTTTCCATATATTAAGTGAGAATTTTTCCATGTATTAAGTGAGAATTATGGAATTTAAGGGTTTATATTACAGAGGTATCATTTTCTTGGGAAAATTGCAATAAAAATATAATATACCCTTCACTTACTTGCCAAAAATTAAATTGTAGCTCAAACATGAAATGCCTGATGTCATTCCTACTACCTAAATAGCACTCCTTTCATTTTTTTAGGAGCTTGTGATGTCATCAGCTGAAGCGAAAACATCTACCTCATGACCTGGCATGTAAGTGAAGGAGGAACTGATATTTAAAAAAAAAGTGTGTGTTGGTGTTTACAATGTGTAAATTGAACCTATATACCTTCAGCATTCAGATATCACCTTTTAAATGAAAGCTTGGTGGATTTTAAAGGAATATAAAGTCTTTTAAAGGAGAGGAAGTCATAAAAGAAGTTGTTAACAATGAGGTTCCAGCCTGCAGAACTCCCTGTAATAATTTCAGTTAAAATCTATCTTGATGTACGCCGTAATGCTTGGAAGGCTGGTAGGCATAGACGGAATAATTTTATCTTACCACAATATTTACATGTGCTGCTTCTACTCCGTTTTTATTCTGTGCTTCTTTTCTGGATATAAATTTTGATAGTTGCGATGAATACATACTGTACACGGTGATACCCTTCCTAAAATTAAAAACGCTGGTTGTGCACAAGGTTTAGCTTCTTTTATGTACTCGGATACTTCGCAGTAAACTTCCTGCAGTTTTGTGACACTTCTATTTTTTTCCCTTAAGTAAGCAAAAATATTTCAATCCTCTGCAGAGGCGTTTTCAGAGATATTTTTTTTTTTTTTTTGTCCGCCCGCTCTCTGCCTTTCTTTTATGTGGCTTAAAGGATTAAAGTGCAGTCGTTGCTTTGAGGGGCTGATGTCAGCAGTGAGCTGGGTATTCCTAATTAGTGCCAACACCTGTACCTCATTATGAAGCCTCGTTGAAGCTGTCCAGTGAACCGAGGTAGCCGGTCTCTGTTGCATGTCTCTAATGTGATTATAAAGCCCTCTCCTGATGCAAGTTTTATTACTTATTCAACTTTTGGACTGATGTGGAAAGTGACGCTAAGCTGAGCCATTTGGCTGGCTACCAAAGATCATAGGGAGTGGCAAAGAGAAGGGATGCAGTCATCTCAATTTCAAGACTCCTGGTTCAAAGCTTGCTTCTGCTTTGACTGTTAAAAAAAAAAAAGGGGGGGGGGGGGAGGCAGGGGAAGTGTTCTTTTTTTTCTAGCTTTCAGTATCAGATACTCTGAATTTAGAGACCAGATCTACAGACTCCAGCTGGGCTCTGAACATCTGAGTGCAGTTGCTATTGTGCATAACCCATTGATTTTCTGCAAATAGAGCTTTGGCCTTGACTACTCTTGCACCATCCCTTTGTCTTCAAGGGGTCAGGGCTTAGCAATTCTTCTCTACACAAAACCGGCATTGGTCTCTCCTCCCACCTGATTCTGTACTGTTAGCAGGGCTACAATGTAATGTGCTTTCCCGTTGCAGCTGGAAAACACGACCTCAGAGAGATTTGACTAATAAAATGAATGGCTCAGATGAGGTAGATCGCAATCATGTTCGGGCTTTACAGACAAAAGTTTAAGCACAGTTACTTTTTTTCTAAGTAGTTTAAATAGGTTTTTAAGAGTTCATCTTACAGAATTCAAGCACGCGGTAACACAATGCTGGCTGCAGGTTTTGGGTTATTTCCCTGTGAGTGAGGAGAGAGACAGAATAACTTCAGATGTGTATCTTGGAAAGATTTGAGATAATAAACCTGTAAGAATTCGCATGAAAATACTGTGCTAGTTATCCAGATCTGGAGAAATGGAAGGAAATGGAAGTGTAGTGAATTCTTAAGCTTCAGACATGGAATTAAAAGTCTAAAGGATTGAATCTCTGCAGAGCAGAAGTCTTGGAGGGAGGAAAAAAAAAATAATTAAATAGGCATAAACTTTTGTGTGTTTTTCTGTATTAAATATCTGTTGGCTTACTCACATGTCACTTACCAGAATGTCTTACTGGTCAGCTTTGGGAAAGCTATAATTCAAGTTATTCCTGCTTTGTAAAAGTGCTAACCATCAAGCTATTATATATTCTGATTTTGGATACTTAGAAGGTTTTGGGTCTTGAGAAATTCTCACAGCCTGTTTGGTTTTGTGGTGGGGTTTTGGGTTTTCTGTTTTGTTTTTTTTTAAATTTATTTTTTTAATTTCCTTAGCTTAAAGTTGATCTAGCCATTTTTAAGTCCTTGCAGCACATGCTGTTTTAGGGTTCTCTTAGCTTTGCAAGCTTGACTGCAATATCTAGAAATGCAATAAAGCATTTGTTTGCAACTATGTATGTTGGTAGATATTCATGTTAGATTTAGACATGACTTACAGGAGTTGGGAATAGATATAAATAGGTGAGTCTCTGCTACTTTGTAGCAGATATTAAAAATGACAAGGAAAAAAAGGCAGAGTAACAGGTTTCAAAGCAGGCTTTTTTTTTGTAAAATAGTTCCTTAATAGCTGTATGAAACTCCAGGAGGTTTCACCAGTGAATTTAATAATGCTTAATGGTGATTTTAAGACTAAAGTGTTCAATGTATAGAAGGCGTACCTGTGCTTCCAGAGGCAATAAGGTAAGGCAGAGGCTGCTCTTTCCTTTGCGCAGGTTTGTGAGGTGCAGCAGTAGTTTGTGTGTGTGTGTGCGCACATGTGGATGTGCACATGCATGCATACGTTTCAGGTTGTTCCAGGATGCTTTTTGTTTCTCCTTTCATTCTTTTGGGCTCTCCAAAAGAAAATCCTGAATGGATAGTGCCCTAAGGTGCATGTAGGCTATATTTGCACACCATGTTTATTTGCTTTTTATTTAAAAATAAATAAATAAATATCGACTTTAACACACTGGGAATTATCTAATTTTTTATTTAATCATTTTGACCAAAATAGCCCTCTACAGTGAACAGCGATTAACAAACTCTTCAGGGCAACAGTATGTCAACTGTCAGAATCTCTGGTGGTTGTGCTCATCATAATCAGAATCTTGTCTGATAAACATGCTCATTTCAGTATTTACCATGGCCCTATAGGCCACCTATCTGATCTCTAGTCCACAGAGGTCAGGTTGGGAACTGGTATATTAAAAAAGTAAAATAAAACCCATCGCACAGAGGTGAATTGTTATGAGTAAGTCTGGTTTCAGATGAGCTCCCTTACTGAATTAAGCCAATTACTGTCTCTGATAATGGTCAACAGTGGACACCTAGGGAAAGAAAGCATTATAAAGCTCATATAGACTCTGTTTCTTGTAAAATTTTTACTTGGGGATTTCTGGCAGATTGACATGACATATTGTGTTTAATAGCCCTTGTCCTCCATTTGCCTAACTCTCTTCAGTCTGTTTACTTTTCAACCCCTGCACCATCCCGTAGCATTGAGTTTCTCTAAGTAATTTTGTACAAAATTATTTCTCCTCCCCAATGACTTTCCTTTGAAGCTTGTTCCATAACTTTGTGTGTCCCTGGTCTTCTGGGCCATGAGAAGCAGTGAGTAGTCTCTTCATCCTGTTCACTTCTTTTTGCCACTTGTGGCAGATCTCTTCTCTTCTGCATCCTCCTTTCTCAGCTGGGTAGTCTCAGTCTGTTTAATCTCTTACCCGAAAGCCATGGCACGCTTCCCTTAGAGCTGTAGTTGGAGGTTCAGGTTCTGCAAATACTTTTTCTCCAGTGGTGCCGGAGGAAGGGAGAAGATACTCCCTTGTTCTTAGCCCAAACGAGTGATCTACTAGTGTTGCTCATCCATAAAGCTTTCTCCAGGTGGCTCAGCGGGTGTAGCAAATGAAACCAGACAGGCTTGTATTGGTGCTTGTTGCTGTGGCTCTTGGGCCTTGCCAGAAGGATGCCTCTCTTGTATCAACGTGCAGCTCTCCGTGCTGTTCTCCTCCGACAATAGTTTCTGCTACAGCTGATTTGGGAATGCCCAAGGACCCCATTTTTAAAGGCATTCGATTAACGTGTGCGTGTTCATCTTCTTAAGACCTTTCAGAAGTGTCCCACAGGTACTGTGGCACGGCTGTGCGTGTATTAACTGGGAGCCATAGCTGGCGCTGCGGGAGGCAGCAGTGCTCAGGCTCCCCTGTGGGGACATCCCCGGGAGCGGGTGGACCGTGCCCGAGCTGCTCCCGCGTCACAGCTTCAGTGTGAGCAACCGGTCACTTCTGCTGTTGCAGAGCTGGGGGGGTGGATGGTGGAAGAAGAGTCTCAGGTGGCTTTATTCTGCTGCGGCCTGAGCACAGGTTCAGTTGTGCCTTCTCTCAGTTGCAGAGCCCCTGGTAACTGATACAGCTGCAGCCTGCCCCGTGCCCTGCAGCTGTGCAGGGTAAGAGCCTGCAGAGAAGGAGGCTTCTTTACAGGTTTATAAAAACCTCACTGACCAAATGGAGTTGCATGTACAAAACACGTCGGCTGTGCAGGTTTTGCATTGCGTCATGGAGTCGTAGGAGTGACTCTGCTGTAAAGGTGTTTTTGTTTGTTTTGTTCAGTTTTATAGTTACATTTTTAATCGTAATCTCTCCTTTTCTCTCCCTGTTTCTCAGCAGAGATTTTATTACTGCTCTTGACAGCATGGGATTAAGGTGCAGCAGCTGCAGCATGTTGTGGGCTCTTACCTAGGAATAAAGATGTGGTGAGACACCTCCCTACTTCCACGGCTTGTAGGCATTTCCCTTCTTCCCAGTACAGGAGCGGAGAGTGGACAGAGGGACTTTGGAGTCATATTCATTATATCGCACCCCCACAGCTTGGGAACGTCAGCTGTGATAGTTCCTTATCCTCATAGGATGGAAAGGATAGTATTTTCCTGTACTTTCTGATTCCACCTATTCAAGTACCAGTGCTGTTTGTGATCCACCCTGTGGGGCGGCACCTTTTATCCTGTGCCAAAAAAAGCCACCTCCATTTACTCACTCGGCTTCAGCACAGCTCAAGTAGGACGTGCTTTCCACTAGGAACAGTAGAAGGGTGGTGGTCTAGTCTTACTCATTTTAATCTTGTTTATTTAGTCAATGGGGAGGAAGAAGAAGCAAGAATTTAGAGGAGTGTTAATGGTCAGTCCTGATCAGTGTGTTGCCTCATTCAAAAAATATGTAAATACTTCGGCTTTGCCTTGGCTGTTTGATGAGAAATTGAACCTTACATGGTCTTTAGGATGCATCTCTTGACTGCTTTCTCAAACAAGATGTGGCATTTTGGAAACCTTGGGAAAGTACAATCGTCCTTTGGTTCCCCTTTCCAGGGCGGTGTCAGCCCTCGTGGACAAGTTCACGATTTATTTTGTCATCGCTACACCTTGCGTTACGACAGGAAAAAAATAGTAATTTTTCTTTTTGCCTCTGCTCTGTATTTAAAAATGGACAAACTTCGGTTGGTCACAGTATCTCTTTCACAATGTCTTCTCCCACCTCAATTTGGTGATAAACCCGGAATGCTATTTATGTTTTTATAAATCTCTCTTAAATCTGTCTGACTAAAAGAACCTTCAGTGTCTTTGGTTGTAGCACATAACATTAATTGTCTGGCCATTAAAATTTAAATTAATTAGTTATTAAGACAAATTTTGTTGTCTTTTTTTAAAGTTTTTTAAACTAAAAAGAAGTGCTTTAACAAATCTTCTAGTAAATTTTTGCTCATGTTTTGATATTTTGACATGGAGAACTAAAATAATAGTGCAACCACATATAAGTGTCTCGTGTGAAATGCTACAAAATACAGTAGGATGTCAGTATTCAATCAATGATTTGGGATATTCCAAATATTATTTTGAGTTCTGGCTGTGACAGTGCATTCCCTTTAATTGTTCCTATCCAATGATCACCTCAGTGCCCTTTTTTTTACTTGAGGAAAACTTCATCATCCAGAATGTTTATTTTCAACTTGTAAATGAAAACCATTTCTTGTCAGATGAGGAAAGAAATTATTAACTTATTGTTTTCTATAGGAAAATACTTGTGTTCTTGCTTTCCCTTATCCTTTAAGTAGAATATAAAGACACAACTTGATTTTTCTGTCTTTTGCAATCCTTTAGGTTTTGTTAGTGATGCAAAACTTTGCAGCAAAGCGGTTAGCCTCTTCAGAGCTTTATAAGCAAGAAATAAATGAGTCGAAACAGATAAAACATTTAATGCAGGCTGCTGTTGTTGATTCTTTTATTATTTGAGATGTAGAAAAAACCAAACCAAGAACAATGAAACGTACTTTATTAGCAAGTACCAAAAAATTAACTGATTATTTTAAGCGAGTATCTTGTAGGATATGAGAGCTGTTGCCTGTGCTATTAATAGAAGAGTTGTTTTTCTTAATCCCAAATAGTGCATGCGTTTCTAGATCCTTCCTTCCTTTGATAATGTTTCCTGCCTGTGTTCCTACCTGTGATACTAGTTCCTTACCTGTGTTTTGTCATGAAAGCAGGCATTAGTACAGCTGGAGAGCAGTGAAACAGATACGAGTGGGCAACTGCTGTGAGCATCAGACAGATAGGGCAAAGTGGCAGCTTCACTTGGACTAGTGTAATACTACTTATTGCCTGATTTTCAATTAAGTAGTGATGCGTCTGGGTTTTGGTTCTCTTTTTTTTTTTTTTTAACCACCGCCACCTCCCCTTTCTGTGGTGCAATTTCATTGCTGTACAAGAGCACAACAATACTTAATGACTTAGTGCATCACAGGGATTTTTCTTCTGTTCGACTCCGCGTGTGCATCAGCAGGAGGGGCAGCGAGTGGCGAGGCTGCTGGATATGCGCTTGGAAGACCTGGATGCAGCTGCCTGCTTTGCCGGGGGCTCCCCGCGTGATGTATGGCTGCTCCGCGCCGCAGCTCTGAAATGTCAGGGCTTTCAGTGCTTGCTTAACATGAGCTTATCGTGAGAGTAGGTACGGTAAAGACTGCAAAACACTTAGAGCCAAGGTAATGTGAATCATACCAGTTCTTAAAATAGAAAGCCCAGCTAAACCCTCTCTGAGGTTTTTCTGCTCAGTCATATTGGTGAAGCGTGTGCGTGCTGCTCCTGTTTCTCACCGGCACTTGGCACGCCCGTGACTGCAGTCTCCTTGCAGATGCAGTGCATGTGGCCATCTTTGGGTGTCGAACCCCCTGGGGGAGCTCCCAGGCAGCCGGCTCCTTGTTTACCCGGCTGAGCACTGGGTGTAATGAGCTGGTACTGGTCCATTTTGAGTAGCACTATGTCCACACCAGTCTCTCATCAAAGCAGACGTTGTGCTTAGCTGCGTCTTTGTTGAGTAAGTACACGTGGGCTTGTGGGTTGGTTTTCTTTATTTTTCTTTTGCCCCTTGGTTATTAGATGCCTCAGAGTTAATGTCAGGTACGAGTTTTCTTCTGGGGGAGCCCTGTAAAAACAGACAACACGCAACCAGTAACTGTGTCTCCCCTGCTGAGCGCTCTTTGGAGCGAACTCCCTGAGCGCGCAGCCGGGGTAGGTGCTTTTCCATGGTGCTTGGTGCACGCGCGTAGTTAGAGGGCTGTACGCAAGCTATCCCTTCCCTCCTGGGGGTTTCCTTCAGGCATCAGTTAGCTGCTGCGGAGTTTCCAACAGCCTGACAAGAGATGGTTTGTTTGTGTGACACTGGCTTGAAACAAGAGCTGTGATGGCTTCCCTCCGGCGACATGGCGCTCCTCCCTGCCCTGTGGGCCTGCCTGCCCTGACAGCCACCTTGGCCTCGGGCATCCACCCGCTGCGTGGCAGCCGAGATGGTGGCGCTCCGCGGCCTGCCTGTGTGTTTAACACCACCGTGACTTTCCTGCTGGGAACTCATTCCTCATTTCATGGCACTGGGGGCTCTGTCGCTCCTCCAGAGAGGCCTGCCGGTGGTGAGGTGGGCCCAGCCGGGGCGGGCAGAGAGGGAGCGCCGGTGGGGCATCGCGCCCCCTCAGCCCTGCGCAGGCAGCGACACCGGTGCCCTGCTGAGGGCAGTGGCTCCCGTTCCTGAGGGCCATGCCCTCCTTTTAGTATCTCCCCGGGGTGGGAGCGATGCTGGGAGGTGGGTGAGGAGCCGGGCGGTGGGTGAGGAGTGCTCACTGGCCCGTGGCCGGGCATACGCAGCTCAGGCGTGCGAGCGTGGTGATGCCAGGCAGCGCCGGCCTGGTGGTTTCAGGGGAGGAAGGGCTTTTTTTCTTCTTTTCTATTTTATTTTGAAAGCAGGCTTTCGCTCAAACTCAATATGGTATTTTGAGGGAAGTAATTTTTTTTTGTGTCCAAATCTTTACTGCTGTTTTAGGAAAACAATAGTTCTGTTAATAAACAGCTGGTGTGAAAACAGGGTTGTGTTCAGGAGCAGAAAGTAATTATGAGGACTGAAATAGAGAGGAGCAGAACCACGTACGTATTGGTGTATTTGCTTGAATTAATGACAGTCTCATGCTTTTTATTTTTTTAAATTGATTCTGCCCAGATCGGTATCGTCTTCAGGATCCTAATGCTAAAGCTGCAAGTGTTTAGTGGGGAGAAGTATTTCCATGTCAGCCTGGCCCACCTGGCTGCTCTGTGTACAGGCCAACACATGCAGCTTGCTTCAAAGACAAAAATAAGGCTGCTCGGTCACCGCTGGGTGTCGAGGAAGCACAAGGAAGATTTAATTTCTTTCTAGCCTCTTGGAGAGTTTCTGTTGAGGTAATGGTGGTGCTGCATGTTGCTGGTGACTTGCTCTTCTGAGAAGGATTTCTGATTTTTAACAAGCTGCTTGGCATGAGGCGATTTAGCTGAAGGCCTCTGGTGGAAATCTGTCCCCCCCGCCCTTGCGGTGGGTCAATGCATGGGCACGGCACTGGAAATTAAAAGATGCGCTTCTGCTTTCAAGGTAGGAAAGGCAGTTGTACTTGGGGTGTGCTGTATTTTATTGTATCATCAAAGTATGTTATAAATGTGAAGTAGCATCGCTTACCCTCTTTTTATACTCACAAAGCAAAATGATGGGCATTAAGTGCTTTGCACTAGACTGAATGATGAATCGTCATCGTAGAAGGGCACACAAAATGATGTCAGGGTTCCCTTTTGGCCCATAATCCACAAATGAATGCAGGAAGGGATTATATTTGGGGTTTCTTCGTCCTAGTTTTATAATCTATCAGCTGACTTCAGTCTAGAATTTAACTATTTCAGGGGATAAGTCATGCTGGAAGATGATATTTTGGACTTCTTTTTTTTTCTCATTTTCAAGCCCATGGTGACCTTGTGGTAGCTGCCAAATGGCCTTATATAAAAAGGTAACATATAAGGAAAACAGAGCTCGAGACTACATCTAATTACTATTGCACTTCATACAGACCCATGTTACTAGACAGATTTCTGTAATATGCAGTTCCTTGCCTACTAAAATTATTTATTTACCTAATGACAAAGGAAGTGGCTGTTGTTGGTAGTGCTGCTTCTAAAAACCAGTGCGTTCCTCCTTTGTTGAATTACAGATTATTATGTTGACTAAGACTTAGTATGACATAGTAGCAAGAAAAGTTTTATTTTGTGGTAGGCCCAGTACAGTCTTCAGAGAATAATTCAAGAAGATTTTATTTTGGGGGTGAGGGGAGGGTAGGATAGATGTGGTCACTCTGTTACAGAGTTCTTAAGTGGAGTAGGGTTATAGTACTAATTTTTAAAAATTTTCTGGTTAGAATGAAATAAAGAAACAGTGTTACATTTTTTTGCCGAACTTCCTTTTCTGTGAATTGCTAACCTTTCAAACCTTTTCACTGCAGCAAATATTGCTAACCCAAGTTCCAAGTGGGTGTTTTTTCCAGTTTATATAGCTTTTTTGTGAGATTGGATAGGATATTAAAAAATAATAATAAAAAACCCAAACGTGAGTGATCTCTCTTCCTCTAGTTATTTGAAAGGTTGTATTAACTCTACTCATATTTCGTAATTTCCCTGGCAGTTGACTATGAAATTTGACCTATTTAAATGGGTTTACTGTACTACATTTCCTGGAGACCTTTCAAGATAATTTGCTTCCTAATCTAAATTTAACAGTTACATAAACCACATTTTGGAGACTTGGAAATTTCTACCTACTGGCTCTGCCTTTTTTTTTTTCTGTAGACAAGCCATATTATAAAAATGTAAGTACCGAATTTTAATCCGAGATTTGCATGTAGCTTGTAATTTGGTTTTCATTCATAGATGCTGTTTTTCTTTTTAATAAGATAAAGTAGGTTATTTTTTGTCCCACTTGAAAGTTTCCTTAGTGCTGTGGCCAATTCCATTTTTGTCAGTCTATTTTGAAATGTGAAGAAATAAAATCTCACAGGTCTAGGATGTATTTGCATTACAGTTCCTTGAATTTCTTGGTTGCCTTTTCCTTCTGTATAGGTCTTAACAGGTATCGAGTAGTGTGTGGATATGTTTAACCTTTCTCTGCAACAAACTGAAGGCAGGAAGGAAGGACTGCTACTCCTTGGAGATACTGTTCTGTTCAGAAATCTTGGCTGGATTTAAAGATTCATTTTGTACGCTTGTCACTGATGTCTTGCCTAATATGCTGTGCAAATTCAGACTCTGAGATACCTCATCCTTCTTTCCGCTAACTCTGTTACTGATGAACTGTGCTGAGGAATGTGTCAGAACAAGAGGATAAACTTAATAGTTTATTCGGTAAATTGAGTTGTTTACTCCGACGCAAACTGAAAAGGGAAAAATGTTTGTTGCTGTTGTTTCTGCGGGTGTTTGAAATGGGTTTTTGCTTTGAATAAGGCTCTGAAATTTTGTTTAACTGTCTGCTGTTTACATATGCTGCTTGACTGATTTCCCCCCCCCCTCCTTTGAGTAATGCATGGTAACTAGCTTTTCAGAAATGGGAAGTGCCTTAAGTCAGTGTAACATTGATTTTCCTCAGGGAGAGGTGAGAATGGTGGTAGAGGGAAGTGGCTGTTTCTGTGCGAATATTTGTGAATAAGCAAAAGGGAGCAAACATAATTTAGAAATCATTAATTACAAAACATCTCCCCTAGATTTTTAGAAATATCAGTGTTATACTTTTAGTCAGTTTCCTGCACATGCTGGCTGATATATTGATTACTCTTAGCTTGGGAGCCATGTTTAATTTCAGCCCGGTGAGTGCAGGATGGCTTTTTTCCTGGTTTTCCTTGAAAGTGCAGTGATGTGCTGGATCCAGCATCAGTTTTGGCTCCTGGGCAAAATTCCCAATATGGGCAGCAGTGTTCTAGAAGCCAGGGAAATGCTGGCAGCCTGATGTTGCTGCCTGTGGCTGAGAAGAGTGTGTTTCCTGGGGTTATTTTTGGTTGAACACCCAAAGGGTTCAGGGCATCTTGACCTGCGTTTGGGTGTTTAGGTGACAGCAAGGAATGAGGCCGATTTCTCTTTTTTAAGTTGTGGTTCTTGTCTTAAGCTGTTGTGAGCAGATCAGGGATATGCCTGCAGCCGTGGCTTGACAAGTCAGAAATGTGACAGGTGTGGAATATGGTTGAAGTTTAGGAACTGTTGTGGTAATTGATATTAAAAATGATGCCAGAAAATGTTCCATTGCAATAATTGCCTGGAGAGTTGAGTATGTTTTTGCTTGTGACATGGTGATTTCTTCATGTCACTCCTGTATTTTTTAATTTTCGTTTAAAAGATCCCGGAGGGTGAGCATCTTTGGAATTTGTGTATGTTGTCATACAAGCGATCAATCAATCAATCGGCTGTTAGTCCTTCTGTGGATTTAAAAGGGGGGGGGGGCAAAAAAAGCTTTAGATCAAGGCGTGTTATGTTCTTACTTTTAATGATCATTTTTAAGGTAATCTGTGCTTGACCATAAGACTCGAGCATATTTTGAATCCACAGCCAAAGCACTCCTACCTTTTAAGGTAAGTGACTCTGTGACTGGGAAATAAGGGTTTTCTTGGGGCTTTTTGGGGGGGGGTGGAGCCATTTGCATTTTTAGCTCCGCAACAACATTTCGGTGTTGAGTTGCTTTACACTCCTTGTTTTTCTTAGCTTGTACATTGGAACTGCTAGAAAGTTTAAACTTCCTAAACTAAGTTCTCAAAATTCGGACAAAAAGTTTGACGTGCACATTCGCAGAATGCCTAGATGAAGATAAAGGAAGTGGAAGGAGGCTGATGGTTTTAGCTGCTTGCTGTACAGTGTTTCCATCATGCCAGCTCATCTTTTCTTATCTCTTTTTTTCTTTGTAAGTAGCATCTATTTGAAGATGTTTTCTAAATCTCTTTTTGAACTATTCTGTGGAAAAAAGTATTTCTTGTCTGTTACAAAAATTTACTAACTTCTTCATTTCATGTGTAAAAATAATACTATTTACTTGATTCTCTTTTGGTGTCGCCACGTGCCATTCATTATAACTGGTACTCTGAGGCAGGAAAAGGGCACTGGCAATCTCATGAATTTACTTCTCACCTTTTCATTAAGTCTTGATGCACATGTTAAAAAAAAAATTGTGTTCCTTTATTCTAGGCTTTATTGTCATGATAATTTTCAGCAGTGAAGTTAGAAAAGGGGCAAAGCTAGGATATATGAGAGATTGTACCCATTTCTGTGGGATTTTTCATTCTGTTTGTTTGGTTTGGGTTTTTTATATGCGTGGGTTGCCCTTTCTTTCTACATTTAGCCCTTTTAGGGATATATGTGTGTGTGTGTGTGTGTATTTTTATTTTAACTTCTTCACAGTGCTTTGCAAGTGAAAAAACATAAATGTGATGGAAGAAGCAGGAATTGAGGCACAGGGTTGCTTGCAGCCTTGCTCTGGACCGTATCACTTCGCTAATAGTATCGTTGTCTGAAGCTGAGGGACAAACTGGAGGGTGCCGGACTGCTTTGGGGGGAATGGGTCTGAAGCTGGGAAAGGTTGACATTGGTTTCCATGTTGTCAGGTCTGGCTTTGCATCTCCTGTCTTTCTGAACTGAGCGGCTGCCGATTCTTCCGCATTCTGCAAAGGCAGGTGAAGGAGTGAGATGGGAGCTTTACCACAAAGTGGGTGTTACTTTGGGATCCCTCTGGAATGGCTAGGGAGCGGAAACACTGTTAGCGAGCCTTTCTGCTGAGCCCTCAGGCTTTGGGGTGGAAGCGAGCTGGAAGCTCTGTGGCAGTCCCAGTGTATGCAGAGGTACAGCAAAGGAGTCTCCTATTGGAAACAGAAGTGAAGCCCCCGGCAGAGGTGGTCCTGTTGAATGATGCTGAGGCTGTTACTCCTGCGTCATGTGGGGGCACGTGGTGAACTTGTAGCATGTTGGTCACTTTAATGACCTGTCTTACTGAATGCAGCACACCTGTGATTTGTTGTAGCTCTGTGGGCTCTTATTCACTGTTGTTGTGGTTAATATTACTGCAAGAAATCAGGCAAGAGTCCAGTACTATTACTATTGAGGGCTTTTACCCTGAGTATTTCTTTTTCTGTTTCTGTCTGCTATGATGGAGGTGTAAATCTCTTGCCTGAGCTGCTACAAATCCACTTCTCAAATAGAACTTTTAATTTTATTTTATTTTTTTTAGTTTTGGTTTGGTTTTTTTTTCTTCTGTGGAGTTGTTGGCAGAGGTGTGCTTTCTGTTCTGAAGTTTTTGTTACACTTGCCATTTCTGTGTAAGCTGCCTTTGAAGTAGCCATCTCCTCTCTGCTTTCCCTGTTGCCCAGGCAGAAGTCCAGGCTTTCTGGGTGTTCCCTCCTGCAGTTGGCTCTCTCAACCTCATGTTTGACCCTGCTTTAATTGAATGTTCATGTTGTGCTCTGCAGATAGCCGTCTTTAGTACAGAGTGAAAAGGTTTTATTGCTACATGTTTATATAGACTGTAAGAGATGAGAATCGCCTGCCATAAGCTTTCAGCACCTTTTAACAACTGCTCAAAAATTCATCTGAACATAAAAACAAAGCAAGCAGCAAGCACTTGCATTTCTTGTTAAAACATGGAAGTGAGGAATACTGCTCAGCACACCTAGATGCATCTTTTCATTGTCTCCCAAGGTCTTGTAACATGCCCGATAGTCTGTAAGACAAGGCTGCTTGGAACTGAAGACTGCCAGCAGAGAAGGTGTTGCCATGGCCAGAACCTGCTCCTTTTTAGGGAGGGTTATATGGAGGCTGAGTTTGGCTGCTGGAGTACAAGCTCTCAAATAGGCAATACCATTTCATTTGCTCTTGATTCAAGTCCATGCTTTTAAACTTCATGAGTTGGCAAAATGAAAGCAGTCTCCTAGCTCTCCCCTCACTATCCACCAGTTAACTTAAAGTCTGGTGCCCCCAAAACACGTACAAAGACAAGCCCTTCTGGCCCAAGTGCCTTCTACCTGTTAAACAACTTTTGCCTAAGAGATTCATGGCAGTTTATTCATCTGACCAGTGCCTGCAGAAGCCACCTTACGTTGCTAGCTGGAAGTGAAGTCCTATGGTGGTTTCGGTATTTTGTTTTTGATGTCGCTCTTCTGTTGGACACTGGTCCTTGTATGTAGCGTGGCTGCCTTGCCTCCCCAAGGTTGCTTGAGTTGTGAAAAGGTGAATTAATGTGAAATTGTTATGTAATGGGAATTTATAGCTTGCTTAAGTGATAAAAATGACACCTTCTGATGTCCTGTCCTGTTGACCACTGTGTCTGTCTGTCCTACCACCAGGTTAAATACCTGACTCAGAAATTCTGTATCTACGTGCTTGAAAACTGCACGCATCCCTTCCTTTTTCAACTTCCAGGAGTGTGGGCCATGTCCTTTTATAACAGATAGGTCAAAAGGATTGTTTTAAACTTTGAGTGATCATTGCATTTAGATTCAGTAAACTCACTCTCTTAAATATAAAGGCTGCTGAAAATTTCCACTAAATTTAACACTTGTGCTGCAAAGAATTCAATTACATTCAAAGCCTTTGGACAGGCTTCTCTTATTTGGAAATCTTGTTTATCCCATGGTCTTTGGATAATCTCAAGACCTGTTGTACAGTAACTAATGCGGAGGGTTTATCAAATGGGATATTTAGCTGTGTTGCTTTTTTTAATGGCATGTGGTTTTGTTTAAGAAATGAAGCTGCTTAGGTTTCAGGTGTGGCCAGGCTGGCACTTCTAATACTGCAGGGATTTCAGGCTCAGCTGTCTGTAACCTACTTGTGCCTACCTTCTGCTTTAAAAAAAAAAAAAAAAAAAAAAAAGTTGTCTATTCTTGCAGAGTCATTTTTTACTTCTTTTCTCTAATGATCTGCTCATTCAATCCATTAAAAAGATAGGGGTGATTTTCATTTACTGTTATTAATTGTAAACTGTTACTGGTTCTTATTTAACAAATGTAACATTGAATATTATAGAATGGTAGGACTTATAAGAATGTGTATGGATTTCTGTTGGCACTTGTTTAGAGTATATAGCTGATCACTATTTTGATCTTTTATTAAGTTGCGGTGCAGAATTTTCTTCTTCCCTGTTCTCTGTATGCATTACCTGTTCAAAAATCAATTTCAAAAAGCTCAGTACCTTTTTTTAGTGGAACTGGTACAGAGCCACGGAAGTATTTCTCAGTGATACCCTTGATCACTTCTCAAACTTCTGAAAACCACATTTCTTGTGAACTAAGGGGTGATCAGGTGATTTAAATTAAGTGACATCAGTCACCATTTTCTGTGATTGTCCCTATTTAAAAATCTGCCTTTTGTTTTGCATGGATACCTTTGAGTTTTTTTGCCTTCCCCCCCCCCCCCCCCCCTTCTTTTTAAGGTGAGTTATATTTCTAAATCCTTGCCTTGCTGTGCATCCACCTTATTTCCTGGCCTCCACCCTTCTCTCAGCTAGCGACTGCCACCATGGCAACTCTTCCTCTGGCTGAACAGATGGGACATTGAGTCTCCTCCGAGAGCAGAGCGCCGCTCACGCCCTGCCGGGAATCAGCTGGCAGGTTGTAATCCTTTCTGCAAAAATTAAAGCAAGGTCTGCCCAGCAGAGGCATGCTGGTTTTGAGGGTGCTCAGTTTCACAAATAATACTGTGGTCTAACAGTTGCTTGCAGAAATAAAGCGTAGTGGCTGAACTGGGATTACTCCTATGCCTGAAAGCTCTTCAGAGGAGCTTTGTCTTTAGTGCAAAGAGCTTGGCGTCAGTCAGCAGCCGGTGATTTTCTGGTAGAATGGTTGCCATCAACTTTTTTTTTCTCTTTAGGATGCGTCAGGATGAAACGCCACAGGCATCTAAGCACCAGTGACAGTTCAGACAATGAGAGTAAGTAATACCTACTAGTTTTTCTTTGGTCTATCACCCCCTTGTGGTTTCCTTCTGTGGTTTGAGGGCAAACTGTTTCACCTCTTATAATTAAAAAAAAATGTTTCTTGTTTGATTTCTCTTTGTGTTCTGTGGTCTTTGGTGTTCTGAATCCCGTTACAGGAGGAAAATGAGGTGGAGGATCCTGCAGACCTGGGGGGAGTTGAGTTTTGAGTCTACTTAGAATTTGAAGAGAAACTTGTATGTCTTTCACTTCCAGATTTGAGAAAAAGAAATCTGTAATTCCAGAGAAATTTTACTGTCCAGGGTCCTATTTTGTAATTATTTTTTTTTTAAAAGGAGTCCTGTTGTCTCTTGTTGTGCGCAGCCTCAACTTTAAAATTACTGGGGGTGGCAAGCTATTTGAGCATTGATATATTAGAGTTATATACAAGGTAGAGTTATAACCAGTGTATTGATTGTTGTGTTATCTTGTACTGGTTCTTGATCTATTCCACTTTGGTCTGTTACACAATTTAATAAAGTTATATTTTAAATGTTCCTTGGCACATAGCTGCCTGAGGTTGCATCTTCCCATTTTATCTGCCAAAAAAAACCCTCTATGGCAGGGTCTTGTTTGTTTCTTATAAACCTGTGCCTATCTAATAACTCTATACATAATGATGATTCATCGTCATATTCATTGCGAGTCATCAATGTGTCCTGTACTGAAATAACATTTTTCCCCAGAAATGTCTAGACGTCACACTACGATTTTTTGCATCTCTCATCAGCACGCTTTAGTATTGTTGTGGTTTTGTTTGTTTTTAGCACTTGCAAACTCTGCCCTTGGTTTTGCTCCTCCTTCCACTTTGTTAGAAAGGAAATGAAGGAAAGTGGTCTGCCTGCTCGTTTCTGTTTGCTCATGCTTGTATTGGGCAGAGCAGAATGTACCCATAAACTCAATGTGCTGTGGTTTTACAAAGAACGAGTGGAACAGGAGGAGCTGTAATCAAGCCTACAGACTGCCTAAGAGTGTTTTGCCCACGTCTTGTCAAAAAATTATGATAATTGAAGAGATTGGTGTGCCTTGTGTTTTACTGAAAATTTAAATGAATTGAAACGAGCTATAATGGTCCTTTTTTTTTTTTTTTTTTTTTTTAAACAGGTCCTTCCACTTCCTTTTCTTCTTGTTCTAAATACAGGAGCAAGTCAAAAACACCAGCAAATGAACAGAAGAAACCTGCTGAGGTAAGAACCAGGGTTAAAGATTGGTCGCTGGTAGTTTTTTGTCATGTAGTTTTAATGTTTCTAAGCCTTGAAATAGTGAGCTTTGAACTAGTGCCAGTGAGTCCTTTTGTCACCTGTCAAATTCTTCGTGAAACTGTATTTTCCCCACTGTGCGAGTATTTTATAGGAGCTCTGGTATTTGATGTCCCAAAATGACTTAATGGCATTTGCAGACAGTAACATGTAGTTCTTTCTTCCCCTGAAATTTAGTCTCATTTTGAAATTGAAAAAGCTGGGATAGTCTTATGATTTGATGCCACAGAAAGAAGTGGTTTGTGTGTATGTGTATGGGAAGGATACTTTATTTCTGCATTAGGATAAACCAGTGGGACACTTAAGTAGGCAGAATATGTATCAACAGTGCTTACTCATCTTCTGCCACTTTCTCACTCTTGGCTTTTTACCTTCAATAAAGCTTTTTTACTGTGCCATCCCCACCTGTTAGGACCTCTACACGTATCACCACTGTCACTGGATCTGTACTCACCAATTGAATAAATTGGCATTTATGCACAATCCAGTGCTTAAATCTGTCCTGTCAGCCATTCCACTCATAGCCCTTTTGGGGGAGGATTTGTTGGCTGCCTTCTCCAGATTTGATGCTTGCTTTCTTAAGGGCTGAAGTCAGATAATAACTGCAAATGGGAGAAATGTTTCTTGTAGCTAATTCCCCTTACATACTATCACATTCCCTCCGAAGGAGTCCTTCAACATGCTAGTATGACTGTTGATGCCTCAGGGTACTGAAAAAAAGGTTGACAAAACCCACTTTGCTTCTCTAGATTTTGAAGCTGAGCATTATGTCCCAGAAATAATTTTGTGTACTATACCAGCAGCTTTCTACCTGCTTAGATACTACTGTGAGAGGTTGTATAAACTGTATAGATTGTGCTCATACAGCAAAAGCTATTCAGCAAACATTCTTCATGCTATTTTTCTAAATGCTGCTAACTAGATGAGTTTGGTAAGAACAAGGTAAATGTTACAGAACATGTCCTTTCTTTGGAAGCTTAATTTTTATCACAAGTTAATTGAAGAAGACTCATTGATTCATTTTTCAAAAGAGAATCTTGCATGAATGTTTCAATGAAAGCAAAACTGACCAGAACTAGCTACATAGTGTTTTATTCACAGCTACCAAGGTTAAGAAAAGCTTAGTATGCTTTTTACCTTTAAAAAGTTGGTCTGAGGATTATGGTTCTATAAGAATTTTAATCTTGAAACAGCTTGTGGCTACTGAGGTCTTGTAATTGTTCCTCATGTTTGCCTAGGCAGTAGCTTTGTTACTAGCTGAGCTGGGCAAATGGGAACTGAAACACATGCACTGCCAGACTTGTTGCTGTTTCAAGTACACCTCAGTGCTACTCCCTAACCAATCCCTTCTTTCTGCCCAGCCACCCAGCTTTCTTCTTGTATCTCTTCCTCTTAGGGATTGTCCTATAACTGTTTTCTGTGCCTTTGCTCCATTCTATCTTTATGTGCGTATGTACATTATAAACAATAATTATGAAGATGTGGTCCATGTATCTAGCATAAAAGTGTTCTGTTTACGTAACTTCTAGGAATCAAAACGAGCCGTGTTTTCAGTTCCTCCTCTTGAGATAATCTTTGCTGCTTTCTACCTGTTCTAAGACAAAATTTTGAGCCCTTTAATGCTTGAAAATGTGAAACTTTGAAGAACAAAATCTGGAATATACACTTGCAATTAAAAAAGTGTGTTTCATAACATCATCCTTCCAGTAATACTGGCATCTTTTTGTCATCTTTCATTTAAGATCAACCTCCGGGGGGGGAGAAGGAAAGAAATCTCAAACCTTAGAATACGTCCTCTTCTGGAGCAGTGTCCCAAGTACAATATTTAAAAGAACCCTGGGGAAAAAAAAAAGTAAAGTCCTCTGGCTCTGGGAAAGGGAATGAAAGGGAAGTTGACAGTAATAATCTTTACCGCTTGTACGTAAGACTCTTGGCCATCCTTCCAGTTTTTCCTTTCGTTCTGCTAGAAGCAAGCACTCCTTCCAACCCCTTGAAAAGCATATGCTGGAGAGTGTATTACATGAAATGCTGTTGTCAGCAGAGCATTGAAATTGATTATTTATGCACCAAGTGGTGACAAGGGTGTAAAGCAAAGACTGAAAAGAGACCCCACCACACACCCTTCCAAAAATCATGTTGTAATTCCACAAGTTTTTTGTAGTAATAGTTGTCCAGTATCTATTAGGTAGAAATGTAAAATTTCAGGCTGACAGCATCCCTTTAGCAAGGACTCTCTTTAACAAGTTGGCATTGCTCTCCTTTCATTCACCTCTGCTTGCCAGGCAGCAGGCTGTTTCTTGAGTTAGTGATGCAGAAAATCTAAAAGGTCAAAGCTATAAATAGATGTTTGGGAATATTTTTGCTCGTGGTCTTCATACGTTAATTTTTCTTTCATGCCAGTAAGCCTGGCTTTCTCAATTAAATTGTATGTGAATAAATAGGCTTTTTCCCACTTCCTCGACCATCTCCAGCCCAACCCAAGTACCTGGGTTCTCTCTCAAAATAAAAGCTCAGGTTTGGTACTGTGACCAAGAAGCAAGTTAGTGTATCTGTCCGTTGCTTCACAGGACTTGTCTGTATGTGCCATGGTCCTCTGTGGTTGCCTATAAAAAATGACGAGTGGCTGCAGTTGAGGACTGCTCTGCGTTGAATTGCCTCCCCGGTGCTTCAGAATCGAGATGGGTGTGGGGATGGCCTCAGTGGAGAGAGGTCATCTGGTGTTACCGTGGGGCAAAGGGGTGCAGTGTTAAGAGTGCAAATGTCAAAGCCCGTTCCCAGAGTCTGACTTACCCCAGGGCTTTACATCAGTGCAGAAGGGACGTTACTGGGTTGGACCTGGGGTCTGCTTACCCCATTCTACTCCTTGGAGAAGAAGGTGAGAACAAGGCAAGCCTATGACGACGCTTCTTCAGACCATGGTGTTTCTCTGCGTAATTTCAAAAGCAAGACTGTGGTTCTTTCTTGGTGCTGCCCTTCTGGATTACAATCTATCACAAACTACTGAAATGGTGACTTAAAGCTAATCGGATAGCAGACTTTTTATCATTTACTTTGAATAAACAAATTATGTTAAGTTTACAGGCACACCAGTCATACCAATTTTTCAGACCTTTATGATGATGTTGGCCACATGCCATTCGTGGTGTTGCCCCTCATGGATTTAAACGTAGACAGGAGGGGTTTGCAGGCCTAAGCAATAGGTTGTGTGGGAGTAGCAGGGTAGGAGGCATTTGGATGTCTGGCTCAGTGTGAAGCCTGTACTTTGCAGTTTCCTGTCTCTGTGGAAGCTGCAGCAGAAAATGATGGCAGGGTAGTTGGAATAATTTTTTCAGGGAAAACCTATTAGCTGGACCATCCTGAATGACTGACCGTTTCTTTTCCCTTAGGCTGGTGGGGTCACAAAAGAGCCTAAGAGATCTTTGTGACACTCAAGCTTGTACACGTTTTTTTTCAGTTCTCTCTGCCTCTTGAAACTGTAAAGGAGTTAAGTTAGCATTGTGCTTTTTTTTTTTTTTTTAACCCTTCCCATGTAAGATTGCAGTGTTTTACCTCTCTTTGCAAACAGGGATTTGAATCTCACAGCAATAGTAGTTTTTAATCCCTGTTTGCTGCTAGCGACAGCTGTGTTTTCATGTGAAATGTAGTTTGTCTTCCACAAGTAAATGGCCTGCTTTCATTACTTGGGTATGTGAAACTTTTTTTAGTGGCATTTAACTGCCACATAAATTGTAGGTCTTGATCTTAGAGGAGCACCCTCTAAGACTAGACTCTTGGCAGAAAATGTCTTTTTGCAGGTTGAAAGTGGTTGGGTTTGTTCTGTGAATGAATGGGCAACGTGGTTAAATAGTATTGCTTTGCATGTACCGTGCATAGTACAATAGGAGACTGTTACCTTTATGCACATGCTTACCTTAGAAAATTCTGAATTAACTTGGACATCTGTACAGGCTTCTCAAGACCTCTGGCGAATGTGCCTTATGCATTTCAGTGAGCTGCTTTTTAGCCTGCTTGGGTTAGTTGATTAAAAAAAAAAAATTTGCAATACTTTTATGTAAGTCAGAGGTGCAACCTCATTGGTTATTTTTATGATCTTTTTTTGCTTTGAGATACTGTCTCAGACTATTTGAACTCTTTAGCAAGAGGTGATCCAAATGCATAAGGGCGTGGAGAAGCTTGCTTGTGAAAAGGCTGAGCTATTTTACCTTTGGAAGTGAATGAGCAGGCATAACAGTAAAGTATGAATGGTCTGGAAACAACAAAGCTAGAGCTTCAGTCCTGCCTGTCCTTGTGATGGAAGAATTGGGGAGGAAAGGCGGGGCGGGGGGATGAATGAGGCCAAAAGTTAGGAAATCTGTAGCGATTAAAAGGATATCCTTTCCATGCATCATGTAATTAGACTGTGAAGCTCATCTGCTGCAGGAAGTTGTTGAGACTGAGAATTAAACAAGATTAAAAAAGGAATTGGACAGATGATAACGAGTACAGATTTTTCTAAATATCTGTATAAATTAATACCATTTTAAAAATTGATTGTTAGGATTAATCCCCAAATCCGAAGCTTATGCCTGATTAGCAACTAGAAGGAAACTTGATGTGTTCTTGCACATTCTTCTGGCTCATGAGATACTGTCAGAGACATGATGTTAGGTAGGGTTGATTTAGTGTCTGATTTCCTGGCTTTTCCTATACATGCTTGTAAAGGAGACTAGGCAAGTACAATATTTCATTTGCCTGAGTCCTGGATAATCCATAAAAATAGTTTTAGGGAGTAGGGTTTTGAACATTAGGATTTACTGCAGTGTATGTCCAAATTGTGTGGATGTTTGAGAACTACAAATGTAATGTTACACTTATTCCTTTCTGTCCCAGCTTTTTTAACATCTTAAGCTTTTCATTCCAGTCAGCATACATGCCTGGAACTGTAGCTTCATTTCCATTTTAAAATTATGTTGCCTTTTATTTAGTTCGCTACCAAAAAACCCCAACAAAAAAAAACAAAACCCAAACACCCTGTCTTGAGTTTCCAGACTCCTCTAGAATAAGGTGCCTTAATTCAGAAACTTTGTGCCCAGATGGCAACGTATTAGCGAGAAAAATTCTACCTCTCCAGGATGAGCCCCCCAAATTTTGTCCTTAGAGCTTCATCCTCTGTAAAAGGGCAGTCTTTTTCACATACTGTGAAACATCTATACAAAGGTTAAACTATCTATGCTCAGATACTATGTCTCTATATTACACTTGTAATAGGCCATACTACAATTTGGCTTTTGTTTTATTATTTACGAGGTGATTTTAGATGTAAACTGCTGCTTTGTAAGTGTGTTTAAATTTTGCTGAGGGTGTTCTTGAGAGCTACAATAGTGGTGAAAGCTTTAATGCTTATGGGTGCTTACAGGAATAAAAAAATTACTAGATCCTTTCAAAGGTGAATAAAAAAAGATGATTTGATCCCAAATATGATGAAAAAACTCTTGTGTAATTTACTTTACAGAAAGTGTCGACTGTAGTTTGAGTGTTTGGCACCTGGAATTTCAAAGTTGGCCTTCGAGATGCGTTGTGAAGGAGACCAAAAATCCAAGAAAATACTAGCTGTTTCAGCTTTCCTCTAGTTAGAGAGGATATTGGCCCTCGTTCTGCGCTGTTTTCTGTAAAAGATTTTTGCAAGTATACTCTTGGAGGGGACAGGATGGGACATAGTAGTTCCCTCCTGCCTTTTAAAAGTCATGGCTCTGTGTTTCTGGGGCAGTGGGTCTTCTGACGCCCTAAGCGGTGGGCTCGAGGAATGGAAATACGTGTTGACTCTCTCCGGTCTCTGCTGGCGCAGGGGAAGCCTTAGGACTGAAGCAATTTGGTGCAACCCACCAGAAATCCCTCTTTGATTGTAACAACAGAGCAGTTAACCCATAATTTAAACCTTTGAGGTGTGGTTCCCAGTCGTGGCTTAGATGCCTGTGACAAGTGGCTTATACTTGTTGGGGATTTGTAAGCAGGTAGTCAAAGTACCTGAAAGCTCAAGAGAGCGTCGCAAGAAGAAATATTGGGTTTCTTTCCATTTTTAAGAGATGACACAGTCCATTTGTTTTCCCTCGCACATGCATTTGGGCAAGACAAGGTGAATGAGCAATGGTATCAGTCGGCTTCAGTACTAGCTTGCAGGAGGGGTGTTGGAAAACGTATTTGACTTTTTTTTTTCTTTGCTTTTTTTTTTTTTAAATGTGGTTTTAGGTTTGCAATGGTCATGAACAAAAGATGCCTGACAGTCTGTGCAGATCTGATGTTTGAATTGTTCAGTGAAGATGGGGTTTGTAGAAGGCTGTTGTATTGTCAAGACCCACTCTCTGTCTTTGATGCTAATATTTTACTGTAGTTCTCTATAGCGTTACTTGTATCTTCCCTCATATCTTTAGTGGGTAAGGACACTTCGCACAAAATAGTGTTCTTTGTTTCACAGGCTTGATTTATCCGCAGAGTAAGCACAGGAGGGTCCTGTGAGGAAGATTATATATTGAATTTTCATAGAGTGCTTCCAGAAGGAGTTCGGGTTAAAGTCACAGACAGCTTTTGGTGAAGCATTTATAAAGGGTTTCTAAGAAGTTAATTTTCCTTGGATGTACTCTTCTAACATAATTTCCAAATAGGACTCAGAAGTCTGAAAAACAAATAAAACATACGAACCATATCTTTCCTTCCGCAGCTTCATGATATCATTATTGCTTGGTGTGCTAGTGCCGTGGGGGAGCAGAGCATCCTTATTTCTGGAGAATTTTTGTAGAATTTAGCTTTTAAAGGCTTTAGAGACAGCAGCGCGCCTCTGCAGAGGTGACTAGGAAGTTCTTATTGTCTCAGGAAATCCAGGTGGACTTTTACTGCAGAGCAAAAAGCTAATCTTGACTAAAGAGCAAGGTCTCCTCTTCTAGATTTAAGCCCCAGCTCTAAAGCATGAAATAATTACTAGAGTTTCTCAACAAAATGCTTAAGATTATTATTATGACATAAGCAAACAAATTTTTCATTGACGTCATTCACTCAAAGTGCTGCACCATTTTCAGCTGAAACTAAAAATTCCTGGCAGCAAAATGAAATGGCAAATTCAGACCAATCAGTCTTGCATGGTAAGCAGGGCTAAAACTCATCTCTTCTTTCATGCTTTCAGTTGCTAAAAACATTTTTTTTAAAAATCCCACTGTCACACAGTAACTTCAGCAAACGCTTACAGCGCTGGGGAGTTTCCCATTTCTGTGTGTAGGGACCTGGCTTTGCTAGCTGCAGTCGGTTGGTTGTAGCTCAGCTCTGCAAGGCCCTTCTCTGTCATGGTAGACATGCAGTGCTAGCTGAGTCTAGTCTTGAGCAGTGATGTGTCCAAATGGGAATGCCTTGTTAGCCTAGACCTGGCACGCTTATTTTTCGGGTCTTCTCAATATTTATGATATTACAGATGATATTAAAATAAAGTTGAAGCGTTGTGTTTTAAGTATGGTAAGAAATAGAACTGCTTTTGGATGACTGAAAGATGACCACTGCACTTCATGGGCTAACTGTGGAAGTGAACGTGGTCCTTGCCAAGAGGAGAGTATATGCTGTGGAGTGGACTCGCTGTTGCTTTATGGATACAGTTAGAAAAGGAGCTGCATTGTTTTTCAAGCAAGTGTCCAAAAAGAAACAACCACGAAGAAAAGCTGGCTATCTAAATCCTGAAGGCGTGTGTCTGCTCGTGGCCGAGTTGGCTTAGCTCATAGCCTTGAGGCTGCCTGCTGAAGTAAATTTTACTTCATTTGTCAGAAAACTCTCTTTGGGTCCCCTGGGTGTTCTGGTTTATTTCCACAACAAAGGAAATAGAGTGAGTGACCAAGGCGTGTGTTCTCCTACGTTGACCTCTGAGAGTAGTATTTTACTGTTGGAAGACCCTGCTTGGCCACACGTGAAGAAATGAAGAATGATGAGAGCTAGAGATCGTAATGATTCCAAATGTCTGCAGGAAATACTCAATTGCACTTCTATCACAAATATGAATAGGTAATTCCTAGGAAGTCTTGGTCGACTTCTGGGGTTCCTTAAGGTTTCAGCAGTTAATGTTTATATTGGTTAAATCTTTGACCTTCAGTGGTACCTCCACTGTAAATTTTAGAAATCTGAAGTAGGGAATTTAATATTGCAGCATGGTGATGGTGTGGTCAGTACTGTACAACAGTCAAAAAAACAACAAAGTCCATGCTCCAGGGGATTTGTGCTCTAAAAATACAAATTATACAGTTCACGTACGTAATGGATGATCAGAAGATGAATTTGCTGCTAAGCAGCGTAGTTAAAATACTGATGCCTTTAATAGCATTTTTCATCTAGTGTTTAAAAAATAGTGGGCTGGATATGAAGCACTCTACTTCTGTATTCTGTCAGTGGCTTAAAAGGTAGTTTGTAAAGCACTTACCTCAGATAAGGTTTGAGGAATATCTTTTCTGATAATTAAACCAGTCATTGCACTTCTTATTCATTGGATTATTTTTTCTTTCTGGAGTTCTTTGGAATCATGCTGTGTTAGTGTTTCTTATAATCCTGGTTCTGTACCTGTAACACGGAAAATGAAAATGCCTTTTACGTGGCATAAATAATTTTACATTTTATTTTTGGTGTGTACGCATACTGCTTGAAAAAAATGGATGCTTGCAGTCTTAATGCTTTCACTCTTGTCATTCACATTTTAATACAGGCCTGTTAGGTACCTGAGGAGTTTTACACAGAAGACAGCAGTGAACAGTCTGGTCTAAACCAAAGCAGATAACACACCAGTAGCAAATAAGGGAGCCTTGAGTCTGTGATTTTTGAGTTCCCTCGGTCAGCTTGCTCTCCTGGCAGCCCATGTGAGACGCGGTTGTAGGATATAATGAAGTTAATACTGATGTTCCAGGTCACCAGCAGCCTATTTCAATAGCTGTTTTTAGTATAGAGCCTTTTTTAATAATGTTTACTTGATGATTTTCCAGAACAGCTGAGAATTTTTGCAGTAGGCATAACCGGTCTGGTGCTGTCAAATTGAAAAGGGTACATGAAGATATTTGGCTCCGAGACATTTTATTACTCTTCTGGCTATAAAACTGAATTAGTAAGAAGACAGTTCAACCGCCACAGCTTATTGCAGGGATATTTTCTGTTTCATTTTATTGCCCTTTGAGGATTTGATTTCTTGTTATGATAATACAGTTAATTAGTTGTGATGTCTCTCTAACACCAAGCCACAGTCACTGTTTTGCTTTTATGAGTGTTAAACTGGTGCAGCGTAGCAGTGGAGGAAAAAAAACCAGAAAGGATGCATATGCCCTTTATTTAAGTTGTATGCACCTGTATTTGACAGACATTGACATTAAGTAAGCTTTGAGATGACTGATAATCATGTTTGCATGCTTGTAAAAACTTAATCCTCTTGAGCCAAGAGTTGAATGTTATGCCTGGAGGTTTGTCACTGATGGGTTTGCTTTGTTTCACCATGGCACATTTCATCGTATAGGTTTGCTAAAGGATGTTGAGGCTGGATTGTGTCCCTGTGCCTGCATCAGGGTTTGGGCACAGAGCAACACAGATCTCATGTTTCAGCAAAGGCAGCTGTTCATCTTTGATCCCAGAGATCCCGACCAGGAAAACTTAAAGTGGTTTTAATAAATGAACAAGTGCCTATACATCAATTTTGCCATGGCAACTGTTCGTAGCCCATGATGAATATGACAGTTTAAAGCAGCTAAACTGAGTGAAAGAAAAGGATATGCTACCTTGTATTAAGTTGGGGTAAAGCCTACAGACTGGCAAGTAAAATAAGCTGTTTGAAAGTGATATGGTGAGGAGTCTTAAATCAGATGCAGACCTCCTCTCCCCTCTCCCTGGTTGCCTGTAACAGCCTTCTTCCTTCTGATTAGCCTTTGAGCAGCAGTGTGGGTTTGAGTTAGCATAAACTTCTTGTCATGCTGCACCTGATGCACTGAGATTTAATAATCTAGGTAATTTCAAATTGACTTCTTTGTGTGCTGGTACTTTTAAAAAAATTATCAAGGTATATGCAATTGTTTCAGTGTAGATTAAGAAAAATACCTACTGCTTCCTTTAGTGCAACACTCCTTCTCAAGCCACTCTTCTCCCTGGTGTTTCTTGCAGGTGTTCCGCAAGGATCTCATTAGTGCCATGAAACTACCAGATTCTCACCATGTCAACCCTGATGAATATTATATCTTTGCGGACACATGGAAACAAGAATGGGAGAAAGGGGTTCAAGTTCCAGCCAGTCCAGAAACTATTCCACAGCCTTCTCTCAGGTAATGGCGATCAGATGCAGATGACATGCACGGAATGTCAACTTAGAGAGAAGATGGTCTCTGAAAAATAGGTTGTCTAAATGCAGTGAGCTTTTCTGTGTTATTATATGTAAATCTCCAATGCAGCAGCCTTCAGGCATGTTCTTAAACCAAACAAGTACCAATTTGGAAAACATTTCTGTGGCACTTCAGTCCAGATTTTGTTCTGTCTGTACACTGTTACACTATCGACATTGTGAGTTTAAAAAGGGGGTCTTTTTTTCCTGAGTCACACGGTGCTATGGATTAAAAACTGTTTTTTCATTTGAGTATGGTGAGTTTAATAAATTAAAACTAAACTCAAATCTCATACATGTTACTTGAAGGGCTTCCCTATAAAGCATGGTGATACAGAGCAGTAGGCACACAGTAGTTACTGATACCTGATAAAGTTACTCACTTGTTCATATAATTTAATTTTGGTTATTGTTGCCAAAGCTTTAACCCTTTCTGCCTTCTCTTGCCACCAAGAGCTGCTTAACATTATAGAAGTTCAGTGATCTCAGTTTCAGGAGATATATAAATAGCCTTTTGTTCTCTCACACTGTGCTTAGACTAGGAGAACATAACACTGTAGTCTTGCAACCCTTCCTGGTGGAAACGGAGTGTGTTTCAACATAGAAATGTTATTGCCAGCATGGTCTTCGAGACGAAGATAAATGAATTGTCCAGTGAAAGCGCTGATGCCAGCATAATTTAATTTCCACTGGGGATATTGTCAGTACCAAGTTATTAAAAATAAATATATTGCATCTCATACCAGCAGTATTATATTAGAGGAAAAAATTGCTATAGATTTGGCTGGACCAGAGAAAAGAAAAGCTCACAAGGGAGCGAGAGGAAAAAATGAGCAAGGTGAACAGGGAGGAAGAATGGCAGAAGAACATTGTTTGTGCTAACGTTGACAACCCACATTGTCCAGTAAGAATCATGTGGGATACTGCTTGACTGCTGCCTGCTCCTTCTTTATTCCTCTTGCCTTATTTCCCACAGCTTTTCTTTTCTCCTTATCCTGTGGAGGGTTAGCTCCAGAAAACATGCAGAGCTGCTCACACATGGCACTGTTCCATTCAGTCTCTCCCTGGCTTCCTTTCACATGCAGGGCCTCTTGCATTGAATTCAGAGAAAGATTGACTTTATCTAGCTAAGGTCAGTCTTTCCATTCCCATAGGCTAGTTGACTAATGAAACGCTGAGTTTTATCTCTTAAAATAATTGAAAGATTGAAAACACTAATATTTTTCTCCCTTGCGTCCTGAATGATTTTTAGCTGTTTTTTCCCGTTTACATTTTTGCTTGGCATCTAAATGGTTCTTACATAACAAAAATAATACATTTGTAACATGGATGAAGTGTCATTTACAAAATAAGGATAGACTGTTTATCCCAAATGAAGAGCAAGCATTTCTCCCACCCCACCGCCCCAGTAGAACAAATTAAGCTTTTGTGAAAAAGCTGGTATTTTCAAGAAGTCAGTTGGAAAGATGCCCTTTTATTATTTAAGAAGAATATAGTACAAAGATTGTTGGGGGGTTTGTGCATAATACTTTCTGTGGGTTTCAAAAACACTTGCATCATCGCACTAGTAGCATTCGTTAAATTGAAAATCGTATGCACAGTCTTACATTTTAAAAAGGATTCTGTGTACGTAGCAAAGCTTAGCACATTTTGTGTGAAGAAATGACATTTACAGAATCCTGTCTCCCTAGCCTGGCTACGCTTACCGGCTAGTTTGAAATCTGTGAAACACTAGGTTTCTTTGCACTTATAGCAAATATTTCATGTCTTTCAAGGATGGATCTTAAAAAAACTGTAACTCTCCATTTCTTTTTTTACTTTCGCTCTAGGGTTGTAGCAGAAAAGGTGAAAGAAGTACTGTATACACGACCCAGGAAATACATCCATTGTTCCAGCCAAGAGCCCACAGAACCAGGTTACATCAACATTTTGGAACTGGCAGAATCTGTGTGTCGCTATGACTTGGATGACATGGACATCTTTTGGCTTCAGGAGCTAAATGAAGAGCTTACAGAAATGGGTAATTTTACAAGTTCTAATTTTAAAAACAGCAGCTGATTTCTGCTGTTTGAGTTGTAGTCTGCTGTGTGAGATCTCTTAAAGATAGCTGGATGAGAATTGAATGGAAATGCTAAGAAAAACAGGAGGTAAAAATGCTTAAAATAATGGCTTGCTTGATCTGTTCACGTTTTATGTTTTGCCCATTGTGCCTAAAAACTTCGTCACATCCAAAATCATGTGCAACTTCTGCAGGAGAGGCAGGAGAGAAAAAGCCCACACCAGGTGGAATCAATTTTGGAACTTCAAAAGTTAAAAAATTGTGTGTAGGAAAAGCAGATGTTTCCATTTCTTAAACTTGAACATATTATTGCTACAAATTCAGAGTTCTGAGGAGCTTGCGTGCTGGGTTCTTAACAGACTAATTAAGTTTCACACATGTTAGGCCATTTAACATCAGCTAAGTAAACTTTCTTTTTTCCATGCAAGTTGTGGGTATAGAGAGCTATGAGGGGGGTGTGAGCTATGGAAAATAATCTTGGAATTATCACTGGCGTGACTGAGTTGTGGTGGAATAGCCTGTGTGGCTGGCATTCTTCCATGGATGATTGCAGGTCCTTTAGGAAGGACAGATGGGCAAAAAAGGGAGATATTTGGCATGCCTTGGATTTGCTGTTCACAAACAAGGAAGAACCTGTAGGTATGTGATAATTGATGGCGGCATTGGCTGTAGTAGCTATAAAATAGTGGTGACCGAGATCCTGAGGGGAGTGAGGAAAGGAAGTAGCCTTCTGGTCCTGGACTTCAGGAGAGCAGGTTTCTACTTAGTTGGGTAACTGGTAGGTGGGATCTGGGAGGCAGCTCTGAAGAGTGGAACTGCTGAAGAGCGCTAGCAGGACTTTAAGGACTGCCTCCTCCAAGCACAAGAAAGATCCATGCGTATATTCACGAAAACAAGTAGATGCGTCAGGAGACCGGCTCGGTGAAGGAGGGAACTCATGACTGAGTTCCAGTGCCAGAGGGTGCATGTAAGAGGTAGAAGCAAGGACAAGCTTCCCAGGCATGCAGGGATGCTGTTAGCAAAACCAAAGCTTTTCTGGGGGGCAGATCTCCATCTATGGACATTTTCAAGATCTGACTAGACATATCTCTTGAGCAACAACCTTGTCTGGATTCACTGTTGACTCTGCTTGGAGCCAGGGATTAGGCTGGAGCCCTCTGAAGGTACCTTCCCACCTTGAATGATTCTGTAATTCTTTTAATTCAGGGAGTGAGAAGATACCCAGGTATTGGAGAGAGTAGTTTAATGGCAGAAGACACCTTGTATCGGGAGTCATTTATCTTTTCCATCTCCCTGTTTATCAGTTGCAACAAGGAATCCAAATTAGTAGCCACATTCTTGTGCATAGTCCAGCAGTTAAAATGTTAGCCTCTGATATTGTTACATGAATATCCCAACCTTTGAAGGTCTGAGTAAATAGTGAACTATGGGCAACAGCATCATTTTTGACTGAGGATTTTGAGAGGATGCAGTTCGGAGATTTCTGGTAGCTGTGAACATCGTAGGGTTTCTTAATGCAGTGTATGTCCTGAAGCTGCAAGCTGAGGACCAGTCTCGTAGCAAATCCTTTTTAAGTGGTTCTGCTTATACTAAGTTTGTCTAGTGGTAAGTGTATATAGCATGTGTAGTTTTCAAGTGAACAGACAGTATGGATTGCCAACAGTATATTTATCTACTATTTTATTTAAAAACAAAAACAAACAAACAAACAAAAAAACAACAAACAAACAAAAGCACTTTCCATATCCATCGTGCTGATCACTCAAGTAGTGTACTGGATGGTACTGGGTGGTGGCAACTTCTGTACCTTTATAAGATCTAAAGTGTTCTTGATAAGTTTTATTTCCTAGGGAGTTAGTCTTCAGAAGAACATTGTGTGTAATTTTGAAAGAATATTCTGTGTGATTTTGGATGTCATTAGTGTTTCTTAAAGTGATGGAGGTGGAGGGAGGATTGTATGGGAGCAGCTAGCAGTTACAGAAACTGCTGTCTGTCTTCTATGCTGTAGTGTTTTCTTCAATGTGCGGTCTTGTGTTTTATGTACAACTTTAAACTTTTACTCCAGTAGTAGTTCTGCTTGTATTTATAATTAGCCAGTGAGTGAAAAAGGTTTTCTATTTTTCTTTTCCTTTTTATTTTTAGTACGCGTGATGGGAGAGAAGATGCTGTGTCTAACTGCTTTAGTTGCTAGAAGTTGTCCTTCTCTCTTCCTGCATCTCAGACTCGGTGAGAGGCACCTGACTGTCCTCTAATTCCCCTTCCCTGTTCTTCGTTGCAGGATGTGGGCCCCTGGATGAAAACACAATGGAAAAGACAATTGAAGTGCTGGAACGACACTGTCATGAGAACATGAATCACGCTATTGAGACTGAAGAAGGACTGGGTATTGAATATGATGAAGACGTCATCTGTGATGTGTGCCGGTCCCCTGACAGTGAAGATGGGAATGACATGGTGTTTTGTGACAAGTGTAATATCTGTGTCCATCAGGTTAGTACCTGCAGAAATGTTGACGCTGTCCTGTGGTCTTAGTTTACCTTGGCAAGTGTGGAATTTGAACTAGTATTAAATGTTAATTGGAGGGCTTTGTGATTTTCTAGGTATGAAGGGCAGTACAATACGAAGTTGAATTTTTGTACCCTGACAGTTACAGTAGATTAAGTGGCCTAGCATGGTAAATATGTGGACATCTACAGTCTAATAGGAACATAAGTGTGTTCTTGGGACTTGCAAGTACTTCCTCTGTGACTGTAAACAATTTTTCTCCTATTATTAAACCTGCTTTTGAAGATAAACAGGGCTGGAAATGCTGACTTGCTTTATATGTGAAGAATCTAAAGATCATTTGTTTCAGAACTGGGGTTTTTCCTCCTTGACTGACTAGTTAATTGACCAGACATGGGCTGTCCAAATATAGCCATCTGAAACCACATGTAGGCACTTTAACAGACTGATCTTTTTTAGAAGGCATAAGCACCTGCAATAACCGTGCTCTCAGTCTGAATGTCGCTCACGTTGATAGTGTTTCAGATATAGCCAAGACTTTACACTGACTGAGCTCAGCATAGTCAGGCAGAGGTATCCTTATAATCAAGAAAGGGATATGAATCCTGTGGTTTCTGTGTGTCCTGTTCTGGAAGGGGTTGCAAGTAATACTCGGAAAACGTATCTGGCTGAAAAAAGGACCTGTCATCTCCCGGCTCGCAGTGGGCTGGCTTCCAGCCCGGCCGCTTTCCTGATCTGATTCATTGTGTGAAGCAGCCACGTGAGCCTGAGTGCCAGTAACGCGGCCAGTGACAGGAATACGGCCAGCAGCTGGGCCGCCTGCTTCAGCCCCTGCCTGTGCCTGTTCTAAAGTAATGATGAATTTGCAGTCAGAGCCTTGTGGTTGCTGAGCTTGAGCTGATGGCCTGCTGCCTCCTTCCTCCTGACCCTTCCCCATGCCGGAGCTGCCTGAAACAAACTGGGGAGCGTGTCTGGGCTAGAGCTAATCCTAACAAAAACAAGTCATTCTGTTTTTAATCTGGATCGGCCCTGGTTCACCACATAGCTTCAGGTCTGTTTGTCATCACACAGTGTGGAGGTGGTGGGTAGGAGGAGTGTGAGAGATTTCCTCCTTCATGGTGCCCTCTCGTGCCAGCTCAAACACATTGTGAAATTACTGGTTTAGTAGTCTAGGCCTCCTCCATTCATTAGTTGGATTAAATTAGAAAATAGTTTCAGTCCCTTTCCAATCACGTAAATGTGATCTTAGGTGTAATGCATCTTCTACATTAGTAATAGAAAGAATGCTGGTGGGCATGTGCCACATAAGAGGAAAAAAAAAACACTTGTAAAATTTAGATTACAGCTCCCCCTTTTGGGTTTTTACAACAGTCAGCACATCAAAATAGCATTTAGGTCAGTCAGTCTCAGCATTTCTATAATGCAGGATTTAATTCAGAAAAGTCCCCATCTCTACAGGCCTGACATAAATGTGCAATATTTTATAGTATCACTTCATATTAAATACTGAGATGTTATAATCAGAACGCTGGGAAGGCCAGTGTGGGAATTTTATATTAGATCTGAATCTGAAAGACTGGTCACAGCTAATGATCCTGTTCTGTTGAGGCTTTCAATGTTACTGTGCCTAGAGATGGTGTTAGGAATGGTGGGATTTCCTCTGAAAGCTACCCTTTTGATACAGCTTTTATTTGGAGCAGCTGAGTGGAATTAGACCTTGGTGGCAGCCAATGGTTTCAGATACACTCAGCTTTAATGTGCGTGTATGTATGTACAGCGGGATATATCTAGATCCACATGTAGTTAGCCATTAAGAACTGCTAGGAATTTGAATCAGAAAGCAGACTAATTTTTTTCTTTTTCCTTTTTGTTTTTAATTCTCAAATCTAGCAAAACTTAAGAAATTTCTCATTTTCTGAGGGGTTAAGTGCGATACACAGGAAATAGGCCTAAAACCCAGCACCTCATAATTTCAGTATAAGCCGTAATTTTTGTTGCAATATCATATAAATATTCAAAGTAACAAACAATGCACAGAACTGTAACCACAAAGGTAGTTTAATGTTGCAGGAAACGGTCTTCAGTCAAACAGCTCATATCCCTTCACGTCTAAACAGAATTATGTTAGAGTGTAAAGTTATTAGTGGTAGGAAGTTGTGATTTTAAAAAGGATTAGATGCAGAAGCTAATTTAAAGAAACGTCTACGTTTCAAAAAATGCTTCAGAAATTTAAAAGTCACTAGAAACAGACGAATGTTCACAACACCAGTGGTGCTGTGCAGTCACAATGGGTATGTTTTACACTATAAACAAACTGGCATAAAAAGACTTTGCTTTAGAGGCTGTTTATCTCTTTGATCACTTGACTCGTTTTAAGGTAAAGAAATTAGAGAAGGATTAAATAAAGGCCAAACTGTGCCTTTAGTATTTGAAACCTTTGGTCCATATGAATATTAATGCTTGTGTGTGAAATCATATCGGCACAATGATCTCAATACCTGTTTTCCTCCAAGGCATGCTATGGTATCTTGAAAGTACCTGAAGGGAGTTGGCTGTGTCGCACCTGCGTACTGGGAATACATCCTCAGTGCCTCCTGTGTCCCAAAAGAGGAGGTGCCATGAAAGCTACCAGGACAGGGACCAAGTGGGCACATGTGAGCTGTGCTCTCTGGATTCCAGAGGTAAAACTTAATTTCTGCCTCTTTCTTTGGTATCACAGACTCCTCCTTGTCATCCTCCTTCTAGTTCCCTCCTCTGCCTCTTTATGTTCTCATGATTTAAGGTATCTGTCTGGCTTAATAGCAGACTTTATTCTGATGAGTCTGCACAGCCTGTGAGGACTGGGAGAGAGTCCAGCTTATGTTCCATTAATTAATCACTTTGTCCCCTCCATTTACTGAGCAGTCACTTCTTGATGTCATTATGGTATCTGAGTGACCTGCTAGAAAGGGTTACTGATGTAAGCTAGTGTTCACTGTACAACTGCAGCTTCATTGTCTCTCTTATTTTCTGATGAATTTGTCTGCTTGCTTAAGTGTATAATTCGCATGCATACATCCACTTTGCATTACTCCATTGCATTATTTGCGTAGGATGGACTCTAAGATTTGTAGTTAAGGGGTTTTTTTGAACTAAAATTTTTCTGAATGGTGGGGAGATGAGGCTTTTTATCTTTTATGTTCTACGTTTTTTATGTTATATTTTTATAAGCTTTTTTGATATATCTGTGCATACATATATGGACAGAGTTTAGTAATGAAGCTTTACACTTCTTCCTCTATTTTGAATCAAGTTTAGCATCACATTATGATTCTGTAAATCGGAATGTTCACTTGTGTATAGGTGAGGTTTGTGTTTAATTTTGTACTTAGAATATTTCTGTTCTCTTTCTGGTGAGATCTACAGATCCATTACGGTGGGTGGTTTAATGCGAGGCAGTAGCTAGATCTGTCGGCACCACAACATCAGGGGGATGGATGCCTTATTTTCTGAATCTTCTGCTTCCAAGTGTAGCCAGGCCTCAAGTTCGCAAAACTCTGAGGAAGACGTTAAGATTCTGGGTATTTTTTTAACATAGCAGCCAGATGTAATGTGTAATTCCTAGCTCTGTCTCAGGCATATATCTACTTTTCAAGGAGGTTATCTTTGCAGTTGCACTTTCCTTTCAGGTCTGCTTGTAGTTCCTGGCATCTCTTCTACCTTTAAGGAGAGAGGAGTTGAGAAAAAAAACCAAAACATTTATTTTAAAATAAATTTAAAAAAAAAAAAAATCTTCTGACTTTTCGTCCTGTACTTATGAAGTGTCTCGGCTGGAAGCTCTCCTGGCTCTGAGCAGACTGGTTTTCCTAAGAGATCCTTTCTGCATGTGGTTGCCTTGATGCTCTCGCCAGCAGAAGAGGAACAAGCAGGTTTGGGAAGCAGGTGACGGCAGGGCAGGGAGCACATGCTGCCTTCCTGCCTGCCCACCTCCCTCCAGCTGCAGGAGAGAAGCTGCCGGGGAAGCACCCAGGTGGAGAGCTCCAACCCGGCTGCTCCCGCAGCCCATTCGGTGGCTCCAGGCCTCTCCAGGCGTCAGGCACCTCCTCCCCTCCACACCAATGCCAAGCGAGTCAGACACAGCGAGGAGGTGACACCTGCCAGTAGGGGCGGCAAATGCCTCTTGGAACCATTCTGTCTCAGTCTCCTGCACTGTCACTTGTGAAACAATTCAGTCACCAGGGAAGCCAGAGAAACCTTTGGGAATCTCTGCTAAAATGGCAGGTCAGTTCCTGTCTGGAGAGTCACTGCGGCCTTATGTGCTGTGGGGGACAAGAAAGACCCAGAGTTTGAAGACCTGGGGATGGATACTTTAGGGGAGAATGTGTATTCTCATATACTATTTTTCTTCTCCCCAAGATAGTAGCACACTGGAACTCCCCAAAAAGAAACAGATGAATTATAAAGTCACTGCCGTTTCCTCTTGTGGCCCTAATAAAATGGAGCAAGGCAGAATGCAGAGAGGAATGGGCCATAAACATGTCTGTGCCTTGTGGTAAAAGGCTCAAAGAGGGACTTCATGGGTCACCAAGTATAGGGTAGCATGGTTGCAGGCAATTACATCAGGTATTTTCCTTCATTAACTCATTCAGCACTGTCTTAAAATGTTTTTTCTTCCCTCCCTTCCTTGTGAGCTAATGCTGTCAAAAGGCTTTCATGACCCTCACTTGACTGATTGGGACGTTTGAAGGCTTTTACTTTCCAAAGTGTACTCATTGTTGGTTTATATCCTTTTATTCTTCTGCCTTTATTGTCTTTTAGTGTAAATGTGTAGCCTATTTCATGTTTCCTTAAAAGACATTCTTTTAAAATAATAATAAAAAAAAAAGAAACACTGAGACCAGAAAGCTTATGCTGTTTTGAAATTCAAGGTCCTTCTCTGCCTTAGATGACCCATTACAGTTACGTAATGTAACTCAATCAATGTGGTGTTAGCTGAAGCAGAAAGTTATTTTTCCTTGCCACAACTGGAAGGGTATCAAATTGACTCTCCTTAGCTGCTGTTGTGAGTGGCCGTGCTCCAGCCACTGGGCTGCCCTTCTCAGCCAGCGATGCAGGTCATTGTGCACTTGTGCAGCTGCTGGTGGCAGGGGAGCAGAGGACAGCAGGGTGAAGATGAGATGGCAGCTCATATGCATAACAGTTGCAGAGAAGAGGCTTCAGCAGCCCATTGTCTTCACTCTCTCCCACTCCTAAAACTTCTTCAGAGTACAGCAGTCAAAATGTAAGCTGGTACAAGGTGAAGAAATAACAGAGAAAACAGCTACGTGTTATGGCAGATGGATCATTTCTGCCTTGGGATGGGAGGTTTTGGGGAATGAAAAGGTTGGCTTCTCTGCTCTCTGGATCCCTCGTGAGCAGCGAAGTTAAAACAGACTTTGCCTTGACTCCTCTTTTTGAATATCAGAAACATGCAGGCGGCATGAGGCCAGTATAAATAAATTGCACCTGACTCTGTGAGTGCCTCTTTGTGCTTTTACAAAGTGGGGTAATATAAACAGGCAGCGTTACAAGCTGAACGGACAATATTTCCAACATAAATGTTTCCTGACCTTATGAGTCCCCTCTGGGGAAGGAGCAGGGAGAGCATTAAAAGGGGGAGAGAGGGACAGAGAGAAGGTGTGTGTCACTTCCCAGCTCCTGCTGGGAAGCATGATGGAAAGCTGGTATTACTCAGTTTCCAGAAAAATTCACTGAAGATTCTGGTTTCTTTTTGAAAGGAATATAAACAACCTGACATGGCGATATAATCCCTTAATTCCCAAAGAAAGTCTTGCCTCTTAGTGTAGTGGTAACTGGGATGAGAATTACAGTCGATCTTTGTACAGTATTGTTTAAGAAATACCTGTGCAACTTGTAACCATCTCTGCTTTGAGCAAGGTCAAGTTGGGCTGATGAAAGGCTCTTTCATTTTGGAAGCAAAAAATCTAATATTTGATGATGTGTAGGAGTGCTGGACATGATTTTCTGGAACCATTCAAGCAGTTCAGGGACAGCTTTGTCACTTCCCCACCAATTTATAGGAAGGCCACAACAGATGAAATTGGTTGTCAACTCTACCTGATGAGGGCATCACATATTGCCTGCCTATTCTCCTTCTCATCTGGTAAAACCTGGACCCTCTCTGAAGCATCTCGCTATCTTTCTAATGAAGACTTCTGGAAATGCCATGCAGCAGGTTGACCTCAATATATTCCAGAAGATGTGGCTTGCAGTTGGGGGACCAGAGGGTGAAGTACTATAACAAATATAAATCTTACTAGAATCAATTTATGTTATTAATTCATTAAATGCAATAAACTTTTTTAAATGTGGAAATGATGAACCAAGTAATCTCTTGAGAAAGTGTCTTTTCCACCTATTTAAGTGATTCTTAGAGCAATGCAACGATAAGGAGAGAGTAGCAAAAATACTCAGTTTGAGCATAGCAACTATGACTCTTGGACTTGATCAACTTAGCGGTGCTCTCTTTGGATAAGTCTTCCTCACAGAGGAGTTCTGCTGAAGCACAGCCTTTCCGCCTCAGGGATTAATCAGGTTTTAAAATGAATACGTCTATCAAGTGATTGTTGATGTTGTTGATGTACCCTAAAAGGGAAGCTAGGAAATTCAGCTTAGGCTACTGGCTCTTGTAAAATCAATGGCTTAATTATCACATGTTAAACTAATTAAGCAACAGGCTGGCTAACTTGGTGAGGTGGGCTTTAAACTGAAGGACTCAAGGGGTGGGGTCCAAAACAGAAAATCTCCACCTGGCTAGAGAGCAGCTCCGTGGAAAGGGACCTGGGGGTCCTGGTGGACGGGAAACTCAACATGAGTGAGCAGTGTGCTGCTGCGGCCAAGAAGGTCGATAGGATGCTGGATTGCATCAAAAAGGGCATCGCCAGCAGAGATAAAGAAGTCATTATCCCTCTCTACTTGGCACTTGTGAGGCCACACCTGGAACACAGTGTACATTTCTGGTCCCCGCTGTACAAAAAAGATGTGGACAGGCTGGAGGGGGTCCAGAGAAGGGCCACCAAGATGATCAAGGGTCTGGGAAGCCTGCCGTATGAGGACAGGCTGAGAGAGCTGGGCTTGTTTAGCCTTGAGAAAGGAGGCTTAGAGGTGATCTCATCACCATGTACCAGTACTTAAAGGGGAGCTACAAAGAAGACGGAGACTCCCTTTTTACAAGGAGTCACATGGTGAGGACAAGGGGTAACGGGTACAAGTTACTCCCAGGGAGATTCCGATTGGACACGAGAGGAAAATTTTTCACAATGAGAACAGTCAATCATTGGAATAATCTCCCCAGGGAAGTGGCTGACTCCACTACGCTGTACACGTTTTAAGACTCAGCTGGACATGGTGCTGTGCCATCTCGTCTAGATTGTGCTAGAAAGGTTGGACCAGATGATCCTTGAGGTCCCTTCCAACCTGGTATTCTATGATAATTCGTATAACCTGGATTTCCCTAGGAGAGTCCTACTATGGAGGTAATCTATGAAAACTACTATAGCGTAATACTCCTAAAAGTTTTCTAGAAAAAAAAAAATGGCTGTCAAATTTCAGCCTTAACTGATTTATTAAGGAATCAGCTTTATTCTGGCCTCACAGTGCCACAGAGCGTGACCTAGGAACCTCCTTTCTTTGAGTTCTTAGATCTGACCCCTTTGAGAAGAGGCCCCTATCCCACCACTGGAAATACAGCTCTGTTCTGTTCAGGTGAATTGTTCGTAGAAAGCGTGGAGATGTTCCTAGCTAGAATCAGCGTTGTATTTCTGCTTCAGGCAGGTAGCCCTCCAAAGCACACAACTGCTAAATTCAAAAAGTGTTGTGTAAGCATCAAAATCCAAGCTTTTGGAGACTGGCATTCTTGGGACAGAACAGTTATCCCACTGAAATCTTCTGCCATGTGCCATTCTCCTACTGGCCCAGTTCTGCATGTTGGTCATTCAGAGCTGGCCAACTTTTTGTTTCTGCCCTTGGATAAATCCTGCCTGTCAGGAGTGGCTCAGGGCTGCCTACCTGTATGTCTGTTTTGATTTCCAAATTATGGAGGATAGTTCTTATTTCCCAGTATGGACAACAAGCAGCTGAGAAATTTCTATCGTAATGGATATGTGGACATTAGTATAACAAAGAATAGGAAAAAGTATCCTGTGCTTATCTGAATTTTTTCTTTCTTTTAGTATTAATATCCGTAATCTGGTTTACCAGAGACAAATGGATCATCCAGACTAAGTATGTGAAAACGGGCATAAGAGAATATACTGTGCTTTGTAAAGAGAAGTTTGTTGTATTCTTTCTCAAATTATACTCGATACAATCTGTAGTTAGGAAAGCGTACTAGAATCACCTCTTGCATTGGGAGCGCTCAGAGAGGCAGAGCTGGGAAGCGAGGCTTTCCCTGGCTGGTGACTGATAGATCTGGTTCCGTCCCAGATTGTGAGCTAGCAGAAGTAGCTATTGTAGCAGATCTGTGGATCTTAAAGAAGGAACTTCTCAGGTAAGTATGAGTAAGTCTTCCTATTTTGTTCTGAGTAGCTTGTGTTTTGGTCCTTTTTAAGTTAGACCTGTTAAAGCAGCACAGAAAAAAAAAAAAAAAGGCAGAATGGAATAAACTTAAGCATCGCTTACTGCAGTCTTTCAACTGGTTTATAACAAGGCATGCTGTAGATGCCTCAAATGTTTTGAAGAATTGTAACTTCTAGCCACCAGGTCAAACTAGTAGTATTCCACAATATTGTTTTCACGTGGGATCTTTTAGGGTCCCTTGCTAAGAAGTATGACCACATGGAGATCTCACAGCGAGATAAATGTGTGGTCATATTTCTTCTTGTATTAATGGAGAGCTTGTTTTTATTACCTTGATAACTACTTTCCATGCTGTTTTTTTGTTTACAGGTTAGTATTGCTTGCCCAGAAAGGATGGAGCCAATCACAAAGGTGTCTCACATTCCACCAAGTCGATGGGCTCTAGTGTGTAGTTTATGCAAACTGAAAACTGGTGCTTGCATTCAGGTATGTACTTGTCCTGTGGTAACTCTTCAGTCTATGTGAGAAGGGCAATTTTGGTTTTGCATTTTTTCTTTCTGTGTTCAGAGATGCTTCACAATGCAGATGACTGTTAGATAGATGCCTACTTCTTCATAACTGTTTGCTATCAAATTAGTTCGCTAGCACAGAGATTTAGGAGTTAGTCTGAGTTGCCTTCTTTTGAATAAGGCTGAGATGTGTAAGCACTGCTACGATGTGGGTCAGAGATGGATAGAAAGGTCCTTCTGTTGAACACTGGTCACAAACAAGAAAATACTAAATCGGGTGATACCAACTTGAAAGAGATCAACAGGTATTTTTAAGAGTGCTTAGGAAATATGTTTTTGTAGGGATGGGCTTTCATGTAATTAAGATAATTCTGTCCTTTTTTTCTGGTTTGTTGCTACTGTTAGTGATTGAAGTTTTTTGTTTTCTTTTGTCTGTAGTGCTCTGTGAAAAGCTGTATCACTGCCTTTCATGTCACCTGTGCCTTTGAGCATAGCTTAGAGATGAAGACTATCCTGGATGATGGGGATGAAGTCAAGTTCAAGTCGTATTGTCTAAAGCACAGCAAGAACAAACAGAATTCGCTGCCTGATGTTGATGAGCACCCCAAGAGCGTGTCAGACCAGAAGCAAACAGAGAGCGAGAAAACCAGTTTGCGAGCCCAGAAACTCCGAGAGCTGGAAGAAGAGTTTTACTCACTAGTTAAAGTGGAGGATGTTGCAGCAGAACTGGGCCTTCCTAAACTTGCTGTAGACTTCATCTACAATTACTGGAAATTAAAGCGAAAAAGTAACTTTAACAAACCATTGTTTCCTCCCAAGGAGGATGAAGAAAATGGCTTGGTGCAGCCAAAAGAAGATAGCATTCATACTCGCATGAGGATGTTCATGCATTTGAGGCAGGACCTAGAGAGGGTAAGAGTTTAACTGGTAAAAGTGGGAATGGGGGGAAAAAAGTAAGGCCTTTTAACTCCAGTCTCCTGGTATGCTGCATTGCCTGCTGTAGAGACTTTCAGGAACTGTCCCTTCTCAGTCCAGTGAGAGACCCAATGTGAAAGGAGTGCTTCCTGACCTGCTTAGAGGTTATTCCTTTATGTATTTTAAAATGCATGTTTCTATGCACAATGGGCATATTTGCTAACTGACTCCTTGATTTCAACTGCAATTGTGTAAATGTTTTAAAAAATTGAGTAAATTTATTTGACCCAGCTGTAGTAGTTGCTAGTGATACAGATTCAATAACAAAAAATGTTACTTTTATTAAACGAAAGTAAGTGCAAACAGCAAAGGAACGGGGCAGGCTTAACAAATTCTTATCTTCCACCTTCTGTCTTGGGATGGAGGGACTCTTGATTTGTACTTAAAAAGGTGTTTTGTAAAGGTTATAGGAGAATGGTAAATATTAGCCAGTTTTGGGTTTGGAAAAATGAATTTGCATAGGTAAAGCAGTAACTATTCTTTGGTGAGTGTGCATCAAGCTTTTGGAGAATCCTAACAACGTATTAAAGCAGAGCTTCTCACCCTCATGGTTTGAAGGCAAGTAGGTGAAGTCCTAGATGGTTAACTTCCACGGTGACTTTTTGGCTCTGCACGCACAGAAGAAGAATGCTGGCCTGTACTTGCACCGCTTCCTGTGACAGCTGATTCAGGAGTCTTACTCACCTCTCTTCCTCGCCAGCATGCTGGTGTCAGCTAGTCCCAGGTAGCGGGCAGGCTGAACCGCTCGTCGCTCTCTTGACCTAGATGCTTTCACTGCACGTAGCTGCCTTAGGTGCTATAGTTGGTTAGCGGTCTGAAAATAAGCCACTGAGTCTACCACTGCTTGTGGCTTTACTGAGAAGGAGGAAAAGGAAATTAATCTTTTTATCAGTAGCTAGCTGGGCTCTTATCAGATTGCCAGGTAGCTGGTAGTTTGAAAAGATGGAGTCCTTCAGCAAAATTCAGAGTGGGAATTTATTAGGAAGGTGTATGTAGTGCCTTTTTCCAGCAGCTGGTGTGGGAGGAAGCCAGGCCTGTTACGGCTCAGAGGCTGCCCTTAGGTTGTCCTGTTAGCTAGCGATCACCTGCAGTTTTCAAGTGCTTAGAGATAGGTAGCGAATGTAAAAAAAAGGTAACAAAATATAAAGTAGGTGTGCTAAATGTGATATGGAGACAAGACATTGGAGAAGAGGGGAAGGAAAAACAAAAGAGAGAAAATAGTATTGTAAGAAAAGGGAAAACAATATTGGGGAGAGAAAAGCATGAAAATACGGGAAGATGAGTGTTGGAGCTGAGATTTGCGCTTGTCAGTCTAACTGTTGTCTTGCATGTAGTTAGAATCAAGCTCAGATCTCCTTTTCCAGGAGCACTTTGGATATGGATCCTCATTTAGAAAAAAAAATCCATAACGTGGTGCAAATGGGAGGTTGGGATTTTGGTTGGTTTTTTTCTTTTTTCTTTCAAGAAACCATTTCAAGCTTTTTCTTTTTGCTTGACAAGTGGTTGATTTGCATCAAATTTTATTAAAACTGATGTACTTATTTTGAATGGAGGTGCATAACAACCCCATGCAACGCTACAGGCTTGGAGAAGAGTGGCTGGAGAGCTGCCTGGCGGAAAGGGGCCTGGGGAGTGTTGGTTGACAGCCACCTGAACATGAGCCAGCAGTGTGCTCAGGTGGCCAAGGCGGCCAGTAGCACCCTGGCTTGTATCAGGAATAGTGTGGTCAGCAGGATAGGGAAGCGATCTCCTCCCTCTACAGCACCTCGAATACTGTGTTGAGTTTTGGGCCCCTCACTACAAGAAGGACATTGAAGTGCTGGAGCGTGTCCAGAGAAGGTTAGTGAAGCTGGTGAAGGGTCTAGAGCACAAGTCTTATGAGGAGCGGCTGAGGGAGCTGGGGTTGTTTAGCCTGGAGAAGAGGGGGCAGCGGGGAGACCTTATTGCTCTCTACAACTACCTGAAAGGAGGTTGTAGTGAGGTGGGGGTTGGTCTCTTCTCCTAAGTAACAAGCAATAGGACAAGAGGAAACGGCCTCAAGCTGAGCCAGGGGAGGTTTAGATTGGATATTAGGAAAAATTTCTTCAGCAAAAGGGTTATGAAGCATTGGAACAGGCTGCCCAGGGAAGTGGTTGAATCACCATCCCTGAAGGTATTTAAAAGACGGGTAGATGTGGTGCTTAGGGACATGGTTTAGTGGTGGACTTGACAGTGCTAGGTTCATGGTTGGACTTGATGATCTTAAAGGTCTTTTCCAACCTAAATGATTCTTTGATTCTATACTTCGTACTATGAAACGGCTGTCTCAAAGTTTCTGAACTTCCTGAGATTTTTCTGCTCAGTTATGTCTTGGGATGAAAATAAATTTGGGAATCTTGGAATTTCCTTTCTGGGGAAGGAGGTTCCAGTTCTGAGCAGATGAAGTTGAGTGCTGGGGGAAGTATGTTTGGCAAATATCTTTCAACCAGGCCCTACGCTGTTTCTGTGTTCTGAAAGCTCTTTTAAGGGTTTATCAAGAACTTTCAGTGCCTCTTCCTGTTCTTGTTACATTAGGTGGAAATATTGCTGTTAGCTCAAACAAACAGTGAAAGTAGAATTATGTGGAACTAAATCATAGAACCATAGAATCACAGAATGGTTTGGGTTGGAAGGGACCTTCAAAGATCATCTAGTCCATCTCCCCTGCCATGAGCAGGGACATCTTTCACTAGATCAGGTTGCTCAAAGCTCCGTCCAGCCTGGCCTTGAACACTTCCAGGCATGGGACATCTGCAGACTTCTCTGGGCAACCTGTTCCAGTGTCTCACCACCCTTATCATAAGAAAAAAGTCTTCCTTAGGCCTAATCTAAACCTACCCGCTTCCAGTTTAAAACCATTGCCCCTCGTTCTGTCACTATGGGCCCTGGTCTCTCTCTGTCTTTCTTAAAATCCCATTTCATAAAATGAGAGGCTGCAATAAGGTCTCCCAGGAGCTTTCTCTTCTGTAGGTTGAACAACCCCAGCTCTCTCAGCCTGTCCTCATAGGAGAGGTGTTCCATCCCTCTGATCATTTTTGTGGCGAACAGGTCCATGTCCTTCCTGTGCTGGGGACCCCAGAGCTGGACGCAGCACTCCAGGTGGGGTCTCACCAGAGCAGAGGGGCAGAATCACCTCCCTCCACCTGCTGGCCACGCTGCTTTTGATGCAGCCCAGGATATGGTTGGCCTTCTGGGCTGTGAGCTCATGTTGCCCGCTCATGTCCAGCTTTTCATCCACCAGTACCCCCAAGTCCTTCTCCGCAGGGCTGCTCTTGATCCCTTCATCCCCCAGCCTGTATTGATACTGGGGGTTGCCCTGACCCAGGTGCAGGACCCTGAACTGGGCCTTGTTGAACTTCATGAGTTAATGCAATGGAGTGGGAAAATAAACTGCTAAATGGGTCAGCCAAAATGTGTAGATTGCACAAGAAGCCAGAGTGTTCTTTTAGAGGGGATCTACGTGTTAACTTTGGTCCAAACAGGCTGGCTTTCTTGGGTAGCTTTGTAAAAAGTATTACTTTATAATGTTGCAATAATTTTAGGGGGAAACAAACATGGTTCAGCTGTGAAAAACCATTCTGTGAAACGCTTTGCAGGGAACTTCTGGGAGAATCCAGAACTACCTGCAAGTAACAGGTAACATCCTTGGCATCATACCTAGTGGAAGCAGGCTTACAGACAAGCAAGTCTTAGAAATTACTTACTTCTCCTTTGACTGGAACTCTGTGTTCACTCACTGTTCCTATAGATTAATATATATTTTGCCGTATTACAGAATATATTCAAGGCATTCAATACATTGGCAATTAAAAAAATTCCAGGTTATTTTTTTTAATTCATAGTTACATATGTTCAGTAATATTCACAAGAACTTTGCCAAGGAATTTTGCACATAATGTTGTTGATGCACTTTTTTTGACTATGTCAGGATTTATTTTCTTATTGCCTATTAAGTTTCCTGTTATTCCTCCACAGGTAAGAAATCTCTGCTACATGGTAAGCAGGAGAGAGAAACTGAAGTTGTCTCACAGCAAAGTACATGAACAGGTCTTCAATTTGCAAGTCCAGCTCATTAATCAGGAAATTGCTGCAGGTAATCATATAAATGTAAAATACTTAAAAATTCTGTCTGTATTTAAACTAAAAAACGTGTTCTCTTTATGTTCCTGCTTAGTGTTTTTAACATTGTAAATCTGCCTTTAAAAACTTTCTTCAAGTACACAGTCAGTGAAGGTAGCAACATACACAAAATGCTTTAATCTCTTAAAATATTTACTTGGATATTTCTTTATTTTATGGCCATTTCTGGTATATGCCTATTACTTATCAATCACTATAGCATCCAGATAGCAGAAACGGGCTGGTGGTGATCTCTAGGTTTTCGCCTCCTTGGCTGCTGTTTCAGGGTACTGTTTCCCCGCAGCAAGCTCTGCGCTGCTGCCTGGTTCTCCAGCTGAGGTTTTTTGCTTGCTGTCAGTAGTTGGTTCCTTCAGGCAAAAGAGGAGAGTGACTGATAGGAATCGCTGCTGTTCTCATGTTGCCTTGCATGCTTGATGAACAGCGCAGAGAGGCATTTCTTAGCCGGCCATCTGCAGTTACTCTCCTTCCTTCAAAAAAAGTTTAAGTGCTCTGGGTTTTAATAGTGAGTAGTAACTGCGTAGGAATGCTGATGTACCAAAACCCACTCTGCCCTTCATTTTTATAGCAACCATCTTGAAGTAAGGAACACAACATTTGGCAAGAGGAAGAGTATATATTACAGTGCAATTGCTACTTTTTTTTTTTTTTTAAATAGGGAAGGCAGCTATTTCTTCAATGTGAAATTAAGATCTCTCTGTTCTTTCAAGATATATATTATGGTTTTTTGACCAATTTAGAGTGAAGTTTGTGTGCTCTTTTTCTCTACCTTTGAAACATGGATAGGTTTCATTAGTACTGACACGGTGTTGGTTTTTTGTTGGGTTTTTTTTTTCCCCCCCCCAATGTTGTAGATCAGACTAGTACTTTGTGGAAGCAGCAGTACTCTAAAGCACTTTGGTTTTGTGTAAATGCATTTTATTAGAAATGTCTACTACATTTGTTTTATGTCTTTACAAATACAAGTGCTTTTTTAATGCTTATTAGAATAGCTTGATAGCTGCTTTGCAGTGGTGCTGTATGCGTATAATATCATAAAGACTTGTATATTGGGGTGAAAAGACTTCTAAAGCGTAGAGAATTTTATAATACAAAGCAGAGAGTTGAACTAAGTCCAAATTGAAACTCAGTTTGAAGCATTGTTTTTTCTCCATCCAAAACTGAATATGAACCTTTTTTATTGCTTTGCTGGAACTACTTCAGTCGTATCTCAAAACTGGTTCAATTCACTGGCTTAAAGCCCTGTAAAAAGGGCACATTGTGGGTTTTAATGGAAATGCTAAAACGCTTACCTAAATTCTGAAACGGTGGATAATTTGGATCACTTTTCTTTATCCCAACTTCTCTTTAATGTCCTAAAATTAATTTCACACTAATTGTTTGCAAATGCTTCTTACTGTTGAATGACCTTCTAATGGACTGTAAAACTTGTTACAGATAACAAAACGATTACCCTCTTTTTTTAAAAAGCCTTTTTTTTCTTCTGCCCCCTTGTCTCTTTCTCTTGCAGGCCATACCCTGACAAGTGCACTAGAGAACACACTGTTCTACCCACCTCCCAGAATCACCCTGAAGTTAAAAATGCCCAAATCAGCACTAGGAGATTGCAAAAATAACTCGCTGAAGCCTGGCAACAGACCGCTTTCTCCTGACAACAGCACTGTTTACAGCAAACGGAGCGTGCCGATGTCAAAGGAATCGTTTGAAATTAAAGCAAAATCTTACTCCAGGTATCAGCATGACAGCAGAAGTAACGGGTTGCTGGCAGGGATTGGCAAGCCTCGGAGCGAGGCGAAGGATTCTGGTCCCACGCAGATGCCGGAGTTTCACCGGGGCCAGCCGTCTGGGAAGCCCTTAGCACTTCAGGCTGCTTTGCACGGACAGTCTTCCATTGGGAACGGGCGGGTGCAGCAGGAGAACTCAAGGCTGGCGGCCAAGTCCAACGGTCTGATGGGCAGGGCGGGAGATGTGAGCCAGAGAGACAGCTCCAGCCAGACACCCTACGAACAAGAGTCCATGCTCACGGCTCACTTGGCCAGCCAGAGCGGTTTCAGAAAATCCACCATAGAACATTTTAGCCGGTCCTTTAAAGAGGCTACCAACAGTCTGGTGAGGACCACGGAAGATCTCCGGTGCTGTGAAAAGCCAACGAGAAGACTTGCAACAAAAGATCGCTTGTGGAGCAAGCAGACTCTTGAAGGTGCTCCGTACCAGGACAATGACGGGTACTGTCCTGACTTAGAGCTGAGTGACTCTGAAGCAGAAAGCGATGAAAACAAAGAGCAAGTGAGGTTAAGACGAAGTAGCTCAGAGACAGAAAGCCCAAGTAAGGACTTTGGAAGAGATTGTCACAATAGAAACAAAAAGAATATGATTTCTCACAGTTCGGTACAAAGGTGATTAGAAGCCCCCACGGGGTAATTCAGCCTTTACGTATTCCAGTGTACCAGTGCAAAGCTCAGCATCAAAAGGTTCCAGAAAATAGTCCAGGACCTACGTTAGGAAGAGTTGAAGTAGGGGATGGGGAGAGGGGAGAGAAATCAGAGTAGTTTTGTTCAACTGTGAATTGGCTTGCAGTCTTCGCAAGGTTAACTGCAGTGTTGCAAAGTCATGTGGAAGTTGATGTGTTTTATCAGAGGGTAACATCTGGGAGAGCACGAAGTGGTTAATCTTTGCATAAATTCAGGAAACTGCTTCCCCCTTGCCAGCTTATGTGCAAGGCAACGTGTTCATGTTATGTCAATCTTGTGGTGGTGGGCAGGTATTAAAGAAGTCCTTGCATTGGTCTAACGTGTTGCAAGAGACTGCAAACGGAGACACTGAAACTGCATTCTTATGGCACCTGCAGTATGGCTTTGATCCAGCAACGCACTTGCGGGTGCGTCAGGAAGTTAAGCATGTGAAAAGTCCTGCTGGTTTCCCCTGGGAACGTTTGTGCTCAGATCTCCGAGCGCATGCCGGTGTGCTCTGCTGGATCAGGCCCAAAGTGACTACTAAGTGACGATCCTCTTCTGCAGGAGGCTTTGAACTGCAGTGGCGTTTGCAGGCTTCTTGCAGAGGGTGGAAGCAGGCGTCGCTGGCGCTGCCAAACTCGCTGACCTCTAGATGTGCCCCCGTTCCCTGCTCTTGCTGAAGGTTGTGTTTCTCTTCACAATAATTTGCTTATTTTGTAAATATACAACTTCTAGTACTTCAGTTTTTTTAATCTCTGTACATAGTTGCTTGTTGTGGGATGCACTTGTAAATATTTTACCCAGCTAACAAGTACAGATGGCTAATTTTGTGGATAGTGTTTACAAAAGTAGATGTACTACTTCAAAGAAAAATGCTATTTGACACTTAAATTTAGGCAATCACCGGTGATGCCAGGTTCCTCTTGAAACTGAGATTTCATGTCCAGAGGTGTTTGTACCTGGTATTTTTAAAGTAAGCTGAATTACAAATAATTTTGTCTGAACTTCTCATGCAGGCACAAATTTTCAACCCTAGTTGCCTGAATACAGGCGTAGGAGCCTTGTTTCTGGCATCCAGGTCTGTAAAATTTTAGCCCGTTGTGATTTGGAGTATGTTTTTTTTTAATTGATGAAAATGTATTATTTTATTAAGCTGCTTTTCAACCTCTGGATCAGTTGCTCTTTCCCAAACTAACACTTTTTTTGTATGTCCTTTAAAATTAGCAGTTATTAAGTAGTGAGTAAATTTCAGCCAGTACTGAGGAAGCGAGAAGGGAGGGAGGGGAATCCTTTTCTGTTCATTTCAATGACAGGGGATTTTTGTTTGAATGCAAACAAACTTCTTGTTTTCCAGATGGCATTGAGTTGATCAACAAGGTAACCGCACTGTTTTTCTCTGAAATGCTGTACATTTCATAAATCCACAACACCCTCTGTCCCCGTATCACTGGCTGAAACGGGCAGTAGGTTGTATAGGGCACGTCATGCAGCTCCTTTCTGTTGAGGGTTCATTTTGTCTAGAAACAAAAGGTGTTCCCCACTCAGCGTGAAGATGACTATGCAGAATCCAAACGACCACCTGTTTTTCTTCATAATCTTAATTTATTGCTTTTAGCTTGGGAAATGGCAACGACATTTTTAGATTTGTTTTAAACTCTGAAATCTCCCTAGTTTGCAATAGGACTAGCAGGTCAGGGGCTGGAGGACTTTTCAGTAGTGAAATAAAAAAAGAGTATACGTGGCAATTCTGCTCTGTTTGCTTCATGCATCTTAATTTTTTTTTTTTTTACTTCTTGATTTTATGTATATTTGTGTAATTGATCTTTCTAGAGCTGTATCTTCAAATTTATTTCTTTTGGTGTAAATATGCAGTAGCATTTTAGGTTTCCACATATTTTATTTTAACGGGAGATGCTTCGTGTTCTAAGCCATGGGTCATTCAGAATAAGTAAACAAATGTCTGTTCATTTGTATTCCAGTTCTGATTCTCTTAGTTCTCCTTCGATATTTATTAGTAATCCTCTCTTGCTGGTCATGAAATTTTATGAAGCTTGTATTGGGAACACTTATCTGGGAGGTCAGCAAAGCGTTCATGCTATTTTGTGGCCGGAAGCCTATGACAGAAGGGAGGGAAAACGGTGCTTTAGCAAAACTCAGCATTTCTGCTCTTCTGGGGTTATTAATTCAGTTGTTTCCAGTCTGGGCAATGGTTTTGCTAATTTTTACATGATTTTAATAGATACATGAAGGAGCCCTTGGTTATGTAGTTCTCAAGTATTGTCCCCAAAGTGCATTTGCTAGTTTTTATTGTGTGTTCGGTGGCTAACTGTTTGAAGTATTACCTCTTAACCTTATTTGTCAATTTTTTTTTGTGTTTTTGCATTTTGGTTTATATATATAAATATATATATATTCAATTTTCCAAGATGGACTCGGTCTTTTTCAGATGTCCCCTTTTTACAAGTACTTTTTCATTAAATTATGAAACTGCTAACAGTATTTTCATTTGTTGTGATTTATTCAGGGCTTTACCCTCTGTGTCTAGCAGGTTGTTAAACTCGTCAGTCTAACAGCAGTACTGTGTCCATCAGGAGTAAGTTATTTCTGCAGAGTTGGCAATACTTTAACAAGTTGAAGTGTCAAGGAAAACCTTTCCCCTTCAGCCTCCCCAAAAAGAGTCACTGAACACTGATTTGCTGTGTGTAGCAAATAGCCCCAGCCTGGCTTTTGTTTCTGCCTAGGTGAGCAAATGTAACAGACCATTTGCTGCCCTGGCCTCACTTTTTAATATATGTGCTTATACCTTAGTATGACTGTTTTTTCCCTGGTTGGACAAATTAAGTTACAGACGAAGAGACATAGCCAGGCCTTCTGTCTCGTCCCTCTTCTTGTACGCTCGCACACGCGCACAAATGAATACTTAACAGTCAGCTGTCGCCGTGTGTGCGCGAAGGACAAATCGGTGCAAGCAAGTTCCTGGGTTGATGTTTTATGTTGGTTTTGCGTGAGCCGTTGCTGTAGTTCCCCCTGCTCCCACAGGCCGGTGCTGTGATATACCTTGCTGGCAGAGAGGAGCTGCTCCCGGTGCCAGAGCAGGGGAGAAGGCAAAAAAAGAGGAGGAAGACGGAGAGAAAGGAGCAGGTGTAGCTGCACAACCGATCCCACAGCATCCCTCCTGCTCTGATCCGATAGCATCCCTCCTGCTCCCATCGGCTCGGTAGCTGGCAGCGTTCGAGAGGGGCTGGGGGTTCGTAATCCGTGTGTGGGAGGCAGCAGTGACCCTCCTGCCTGTGGCGGGTCAGGCAGTGGCAGAGCGAGCAGCGAGCTGAGCGGAGCTGAGCGGCCAGCATGCTTGTGGCCTGGCGTACGGGCAGGAGTGGCTGAGCAGGTGGCCCCAGGCAGGCCACAGGAGGTGGGCTGGGTGAAAGGGAGCAACGAGTCCCTCGGCTGGAAAGAAAACAGGAGAAAAAAAAGGAAGAAGGCAATAAAGGTGCATACAGAAGAGAGGAAAAATCAGTACTGGGAAGAAGCAGTAAGTGTTGGCTTGTCAGCCATTTTTCAGGACCAGGATTTCTCCTTCCCTAAAGGCGGTCTTGCAACAGATTCCAGCAACTGTCTTCCTTTTTGCGACTTTCTGGCTGGCGGCCTCCCATTCCCTTTGCAAGTACAGTCTGCTTGTGGCTGGGATGTGGGAAAGACAGGGCTGCGGAAGGAAACTGGAATCCCTGTTATTTTGGCAACAGTTGCTGTTGGTTTGTAGAGTCTTTACAAGTAAGTGTGGTTACTTGTTGATGGTAACCGGGCAGCTCTCACAAGCACTAACAGGGGCTGAGCGGTGATTCCCAGCACCATCATTCCTGCATTTATGCCTTTGTCCAAAGAGAAATGTTTCTCAGCTATAACTTGCCTATGTCATTTGTAGAATGTTTTCCTTGCGCCATGAATCCCAAACCATGGAAGGAGGAATTACAAATGTTTAACCATTAAAAAGCCTGAAACGTTCACTTGATTTTGATGTGGTACCTCACTGATGACTAGGCCTAGGCATGTAGGCTGTACTGCAGACACATGATGTGTATCTGATATCTGGGAGGGACTGAGCGTTACCAAGTGTTCAAAGCCTGCCTCTGTGAGCTGCAAAGATAATCCAGTGAAACCAGTCATTTTGATCGTTGTGAATTTTGATGATCCCAGTACTTGTGAAGGTTTAGCACTGCAGGGAATTGACACATCTATTGGGAAAACATGCTTTTGATGTGAATTAATGAGCAAAAGAAAGCTGCTTGCACAACCTGGGAGCTTGGCATGCAAGGGAAAAGTACGGGGGAAGGGCAGAGATGGAAAACAATGGAGTGCCTCAATGCAGCTTCTTCGGGAAGAAGTAAAGACTCACAGACTTCGGGGTTCTGGTTTCATGAGAGAGGCCCTGCTACTGCTGCTTCTGAATCTTCCTTTACGCCACCTTCGTGGCTGAACAGGCTTTTTCCCCTCCCGCGGTGCAATTCTGTAACGTACCCCTCTTGCAGAGACCATCCTGGGGTAACCGCTCCCGGACCAAGTCAGCACATCCGTCAGCCGCTGGCCTCTTCTGGAGCAATGTGACAGAAGTGGATTAAAGTGACTGCAAGCACAGCTTCCTGAAACAAAATCTTACGTGGCAGTTGGATAGGTTGTTTGAAAATAGCAGATGTGCGTGCCTATTTCTGTTCCTCAAGTTAACCCCTCTGGAGATAGCTTGGATAAGTTTGTGTGACTACCTTGTGTAAGGAGAAGCAGCCTCGGCTATTTGCTCATTAGTTTCCCTGCCTCTGTGAGTACAGCTTCCAGATAATCTTTCTCTTTCTTCAGTAGGCTCCTCTTGGCTGGGACAACCTCCTGGATCCACCTTGCCCTGCCCTTTCTCTGGGATTCTTCTTTTGTTTCAGGCTGGGCAGACCCTCCCTGCCTTCCCATTGCTTTCTCAGCAGCCCTGAAGCTGGGTATCTGCCTCACCTAGGCTGCCTTATCTGAGACATTGTTTTAAATCTCTGGGTAGGCTCTGTAATGACACCTTTATGGTTTCTTTTGACTTAACCCTCCGCGACGTTTTTTCTGGTTTCTGTTGTTTTTCCCCAGGTGCTGCCCCACCCGCCCTCATCCTGGGGAAGAGCACTGGGCAAGGCAGGGACACCAGCCATATTTTGACAGAGTTCTGTAACAGCTCGGGAGGCGTTCTCGTGGCCAAATTGGTGGGCCAGTGTCCTGAGGAAGAACTTAAAACCTAGCACAACAGCAACGTATACAGGAAGATGACTTCAAGAAATCTCCTGGTCATCCGAAAGCCCTTGAACTTGTGACCAACATCAAGATATGCCACTCTTCTTATTTTCTGTTGTCTCAGCAACCACAAGGAGTCCACTGGAGTAGTACCTATAAAAAGAAAATATGTTACGTGCCATTTGGAAAAATGGCTCTGGTTATACCTTTGGAAGTGCAGGCCCTAGTGAGGGAATGAGATATCTGAGGGGGGAAAAAAAAAATCACTAAACTAGCCCACCCACTTCACCTGAAACCACGGTGTCTCGTTGCATTCCTTTGTCATTCCATGTCTCTTATCTCAGAAGGGTGGTGCTGAGTAGTTTGGGAACCCCTGCCCTGGCATCACTGGCCTTTTAGGCTCCATTTGCATCTGGCTGAACGGAGCCAAAGTACTCCATTGGAATGTACTCCAATGGACCAAAGTACTTCCCCTCCTTAAAACTGGTGGCTCAGCCATTGTTCTGTTATCTCCTCTAAAATGTAGTAGGAGCATTGCCTAACCCTCTCCCTTCTGATCATTCCTTCTACAACAAGCCAGCCCTCTCTCCTGGCTTCAGGAAGTACAGAGGCCAAAAGCTGGATAAGCCAGGTGATGCGGATATCCACAAGCAAGTTGTAGTTTACACTCGTTAGGAATGGCTAATCCAGAAAACAGACTTCTCTCTAATTGTCTTGTTGAACATGCTAAATGTTCAGTCACCCCAATCCTGCAGTTGATTTGAAGTTAGCTTCGGATTTGGGCCTGAAGAAGGGCTTGAGTGCCTGAAAGCTGCAAACACTGAAAGCACTGTTGCTAAGTCAGCTGCTTGAATGAAAGATGCTGCCTTTCCCTGAAGTCCTGGCTCCCTTGCACGGCCTCTGTTGTGGCTATAATTTTGCAGCTGCCGTAGCACATATCAATGCTGTTTTTTTTTTATCCCGAGGCAAGCAAAATGCAAATCTGGGTCACGTGGGGTACAAAGAGCAGAAAAGTAAGGCATTAATGAAAAATGTCTTGGCCGTGCTCCACTGAAGAACGCTTTCTGAAGCGCCCTGTTCCCCAGCTGCTCTGAGCGCAGAGCAGAGGGCTGGCAAGGCAGCCGCTGGGCACGCGAGCTTTGCGAGGCAGCTGAAGGTGGCAGAGAAGGACCCCTTGCAGGTGCTCCCGTGAGAAGGACGTTGGCGGTGTGCGTGTGACGGTGTGAGGGGTGTTCGTGAAACACTTGAGAAGCTGGCTGCACTGGGAAGGGTCACACGTTTGCTTAGAGCACTACGTTCTTAGGTGCGAGATGCTTTTTCATGAGACCGTGGCCAGTATAAAAGAAATGATGGCAAAAGAAGTCTGCGTAATAAACTGTAATAAATAGAGGCTACTGTTGCTGGTTCTGTGAGAGAAACTGCACTTTTAAGGCTAAATGCTTCAATATGACTTCACGGTAATTTGGTGCAATCCTTTTTAGAAAAGATTCCCTGTTTGAGATTCTTAATCCGTTCTGCATTAACTTCTGTGACAGTGTGACAGCAATGGGTGTTAGACTTGATGAAACATATAAATTAATCGATGGGCACGAGTCTGCTGTTTAACACCCTTGTGCCACCTTCTCCCAAGGAGACATTTGCAAAGCAGGAAGATGGTGTACTTTGGCAAATGTTCCAACTGTATGAGTATTTAAATACATGACTGTGACAATCCAGACTAGTAAACAGTTGAGACTTCTCAGCAGTTTGATCTCTCCTGGACCTACTTGTCACTTACTAACAAATAAAAGCTTGATCCGGACACACAAGTCAATTCCAAGAACTATACTTGGCTGAAAACCAGTGCGCGGCAGCGCCAACTCTTGCTTTCCAGCCAACTGATGGCAGTGACTGATCTTACATTTCTACCCCTGCTCTTGCTTGGTGTTGGGATTTTTGTTTTGGTTTGTTTTGGATTCCCCTCCCCCCCCCCAAAAAAATGTATTATCTGTATTACCTGCTAGTGGTAAATTGTAAATTCCCATGTGTTCACTATGGTTGCCCTAATGGATGTAACAGCAGGGCAGGCTTACACTGAGGTAGTGGCTCTTTAGGCTCCAGCGCCCTTGGCGCAGTCCCCGCTCTCGGCTGCACCTTGCCCCGCTGCAGAGGAGGCCTGACAGACTCCCTTTGTGCGGCGCGGTGCTCGGGGCAGCTGTAAGGTGTCTGATACACGGCACTTGCACTTTGTACCAGGCATGGATAAGGCCTACAGCCCTCCCACCTTCAAGCAGGGAGGAGGACTAACATAGAAGTAAAACGAGAAGACTAAAGGTGAAAGAAGAAAGATGAAGATGGCTCTAAAGATGAAGAAATGACAGGATCAGGCTCATAAAAGGAAAGAACAACAACTGCAACCTTCCAGGAACCAGCATAAGCAAAAATTGGTTTCTTTTTATAACCCCTGAAATCGTCCAGCATCCCTTCTTGCCTGCAGTCCTTACGGGTGGGGGGATTTTTCCAGCTCTGTGGCATATGGGCTGTTCTCCACAACTGCTCAGCATTTCCTGACTGGCGAGAAGGGTAATGGGTGATGGCAGGCTCAGGGAACCTGCAGCCTGGGTGAGGGCTGTGGCTTCACCTTACAGGACCTCCTGTGTCACAGATCTACTCCTTATGCTCTTCGTGGTTGTGATAATAAGATTCCCCTTCCCCTGCTCCCTGCAAAGCAGGAGGAGTGAGCGTGGAACGTGCCCTACCGCGTGGAATAAACGCTGAGCCACCAGCCACCTCCTTTGGAAGCCGCGGACGTGCTGTGTGTGCTCCCTGTCGCGCAGCTTTGGAGGCCACGGAGCAGACATTGTGGCTGCGATGCAGCAGTGGGAGGTTCCCGGCGGGCAAGCCACGTGGCAGCACCCCCTTTGGCAGCCATCTCTTCTGCGCTCTCCTCTCCCATGGTGAACTTGTACTGGCAGAAAAACTCAGGTGATACTCTCTGCGAAGGGACCGCCCCCATGAATTTCTCCTGCTCTACCTTTCGGCAAGCCTGGATTAGCCATTACAGAAAAGACGAAGCAGGAGTACTGTCCCGTGTAACTAGAGATCGAAGTTCAAAATCTTTGGCACTTCGGAAGAAGACCAGAGTCTGTGCTGTAACCCAGCGCTCGCAGAAGCTGTTAATTTTCTCCCAAGGTGTGTGCCAACACACAGCTTGTTTTGATGCCTCCAAACCATGCTGGCAAATGCCTAAGTCAGCAAGGAGCAGAGAGACTGGCCAGGTGGGTTGAGCATGCGAGTTATCTCCCGCTGCTGAATTCAGTACGCTGTTGCGTTGGCCACGTATCCCAAGCGGCCTCGTAGTGTGCAAGGACAACGGGAGTGCAGGAAATGTGGTTGAGCTTTGTAAAAAGCGATAATTGTACTTCACTGTACTTCATGAGTTCTTTGCATACATTCATTTTTTTAAACCTCTGGATCTTCCTTCCTTGTTGTAAAATGTATGAAAGAAAGAGAGTTGTGGCACTTTTTTTCTGGATGTTTGTTTTCTGTGTTGGCAGTCGCTAATAATTTGCTTGCCTCAGGTCTGAGACGAAATCCTGCTGTTTGTTGTACGACACCGCTGTAGGGGCAGAAAGAGAAAATTCAATGCTAAGCACTGAAGTAATGCTATGCAAGCCTGTAAAATAAAAGCCTAACTGCCCAGGTAAGGTGACAGTAAGTTAATAAATATCACGTCAGTAGTCCACGCCTGCATGAAACACGTGTTGGTAAGGACATGTAGCCCATGAACTTTCCAAATATACCACTACGAGAAAAAAAAGTGACCAAATGAAGTCTGGGGTGTGAGCACCCGCTGTATGAATAAAGGTGACCCATTAAAAATGCTTGACAGGCGATAATTGCCAATAGGAAGGTGTATGATAAAGAACAGAGGAAATCTGTGCCGGGAGCTGTGAGGGGGCTGCCTGGTAAAGGAGCCCGGTGGGTGCTGTGCAATCGCTGGTGCGCAGCGCTGGGCCGTGCCCCTCGAATAAAGGGGCTGCTCCAAGTGCCAGCTGGAAACAAGAGCCTGGCGGGGGGAGAGGCGGGTTTTGGAGCAGCCAAGTTAATGCTGGTTCGTGGGGACATGGTGGCGGGTCAGCCTGCGCCCACCTGCTGCACCCCGAGTTGCCAGGAGGACACATGAGACACCGAGCAGTGAGACCGAAGTGATTTTTATATCGCGGCTCCCTCCAGGGATGACTGAATCCAAGCCCAAGGGTAGTTTGTCATGGGGTGCTGGAGGGGGGAGCTGGCACTTAGGAAGCGCCTTCTGCTTTACGGCTGGAGGCTCGGCAGCATGGAGACAGGCAGGCGCGGCAGAGAACTGCGCGGGGAGATGCTGCTGCTAGCCGCTCGCCTCACGCCTTCGGAAGTTTTTGAAGCAAAGGGAGCGAAGGAGGGCACGGCGCGCTGAAGGCCCTGCGTTTCTGGATAAGCAGGGAAACGCTGCAGGAGCTGTGGAGAACGGTCCCTGGCGCTGGGAGTCAGGGTGAGGCCCCGCGGGTGCCGAAACCAGGCCTGTCGGAATCCGGCCTCTCCAGGGAGCCGAGAAACTGGGCCCCCGCGGGGAGAAATCTCTTCTCCCTCTTCTCCCCCCCGCCGCTGCCGGAGGGGGAGCCGAGCCCCCCAGCCCCAGCAGCCGCTCCTGCCCGCTACCTGCGCCGGCCTCGCAGCGCCGCACGGAGAGGGGCCGGGGCCGGGGCCGGGGCCGGGGCGGCAGGGCGAGATGGCCGCCGCTCCCCCGCGGCGCAGGACGGGCCCGGGCGGGGCGGGGGGCCCGTCCCAGCCGCGCCCGCCCGCCCCCGGCGAGGGCACCCGAGGCCCGGCCGGCGCCGGCCCCTGAGGCCGGCGGAGCGTGGCCGCCTCCCGTCTCCCCTCCCCGCTATAAGAGTGGCGGCGGGCCGGGAGCTCGGGCTGCGCTGCTGGAAGCAGGTAGGGCGGGCGGGCTGCGGGCGTTGCATTGTTATTACTCTTTTCTCTTCATGCGCATTTAAATCACAACGTCCCACGCACGGCAGCGATGCCGCCGCGGGCCCTGCGCCTGAGCAGGCGGGCGGGCCTCTCCCTCCCGGGCCCGGCGCCAACCCGCACCCCACCGATTTATCTTTTTCCTCTCTTATATTATTTCCCCCCCCCCGCCCCTTTTTTCCCCCCAAACGTGCCGGCAGGCCGGGCTGCGGGCCGACCCGCGGGGTGCCCGGCGCGGCGCCCCGCCGGCCCCAGGCGCCCTCCCGCCTCCGCGCCGGGCCGGGCCGGGCCGCGCTGCCCGCGGGCTGCGGCAGGGAGGAGCTGGGGAGGGAAACACGCGCTGGGGACGTGTGAGAGCCCTTAACGAGGACGAAGCGGGCGATCGGTGCAAGCAGGACAAATAAACGCTGTTGTTCCGTGCTCTGTACAGGTAAAACCCCTCTGGGTTGAAAATGCGGCTCTGAAGGGGCCGCCGGCACCGGTACAGGCTCGCAGCCTCCAGGTCCGGGTGTTGGTTTCATACGCGCTTGCTCTTGGGAGACGTAGGTAAAACCGGAATGCTTCTCCTCGCAGGCATGTCATCCGTTCAGATCGAGTGCGTCGCCAGGGAGGGCTGCAGGATTGGGGAGTCGCCCGTCTGGGACGAGAAGGAGAGCGCGCTCCTCTGCGTGGACATCACGGGCAGAAAGGTGTGCCGGTGGAGCTGGGTCACCAAGCAAGTGCAGGCCATCTCTGTGGGTAAGGAGCGGCTCGGAAGGCGCTCTGCTGAACGCAAGAGTCGGGCGTTCTGACTTCGTACGGCGTCCCGACTTCGTACGGCGTCCCTGCCTGCCCAGCACGGGCAGGACTCCTGCGGTGATGAGGCTGCGTCCCTCAGCAGCTGCATGGTGCTCATCTTCTGGAGGCTTTTCCCTAAAACCTGACTTTCCTAGGCCGAGGAGGATACTGGAGCTTGTCCTGTGCACTGACACTAGATACGGGCCAGCCTTAGTCCTGAGGACTTTTCTTATGATTTTGTGCCATTGGGTTATATTTTATTGACTTCTCCTTCCTCTAAGTTGTTCACAACTTGCTCTCTTTTGCTCCCTCTTTGTCCCAGAGGTAGAGTTCTGCTGTTGACAGCTGTGGGAGTTTTGTTACTGATTTGAATGAGTAATGCCCATAACATTTTCTTTATTGGAAGTATATTTCCCATAATGATTTAAAAAGATATATTTTTTTTAAGGTAACAGTGTCACTAAGTAGAGTCTCAATAGTTTGAGTATTCATTCCAGGAAGGAAGAGATGTGCTGACTCTCATAAAGAAAGAGTTGCAGATTTACTTCTGGATGTGATAACGTAAATATTTGTCTGTTTGAAGGCAGCTGCTTAAGTGGTTTAAGTACTTGGATTTATTACTTCCTCGTGTTCAGTAACATTTGGTGAAAATCACTTGCTTTTGCCCACCCATAAGCTGTTCATGTTATTCACAGTAAATTGATCTGGGCTTGTCTGCTCTTCAGATTACTGTAGTTACTAGTTTTATGATGACAGAAGGCCTGATATTAATTTTGGAAACTTATTTCCTCTTACCTTAGCTGAGGGAGTGTGCTTCTGCCTACCCCACAGCTGGGCCCTACTCTTAAAGGTGTGATCTTCTACATGTGGTCTCTCTGGAGATGTTGAAGGAATAGTAGCTGAAGTAGCTACTCCTTTTCTTTTTCTTTTTTTTTTTTTTTACTTCCTTCTGTTTCCTCTGTTTGGTAATAAAATAGTTGTAATTCATAGCTGTGCCTTTGGGAATACCGTGATTAAAAGACCAAAAAAAGACCCAAACACTGCCACGTGATTAAAATAGCAGGTTGATGTCCAAAGTGGAAACTGAGAGAGAAATTACTCATTACTGAAGCTTGTAGAGAATTACAACTCCACACTTAGCAACAACTTCAAATGCCCTTTTCAACTCACACAGGGAAAGCGCCACTACGTACATAACTGTGCCCGGGGGGAGACCTTACGGTCAGTTTTCTGTTCGGCGTAAAATGGTGTTGCAAATAAATCAGTTCCTGTGGATGCTGCTTAACGAAGCCCTCTGGGGTGGCTGCGGGCTGAGCTGGGTGCAAGGGCTAATACAGCCTGTGCTGTATCTGTGCGGTGAACAGTAGGGTGGCTGCGTCCGTCTGGCTAGTCTGATACCGCTTTCCCCTAGTCTGATACCCCTTTCCCCTGAGGCGCTTTGTCGGGAAGCCATGGGGCCGTTCTTGTGGCTGTAGGGGCACTGGGGGGGGGGGGGGGGACCGCCACCTCCAGGGGCAGGCAGGCAGGGGTATACAGGCTGCTGTCCTTGGGGGCTGCTCCCCCATGGTGGGAGGGAGGCCCGGGGGGCTGCCTGGGTGGAAGGGCTCCTGTGGGCCATGGCCCCAGGTGTTTTGCTGGGAAAACAAATGGCAAGTCGTGTTCCCACACTGCTGGCAAAGCCCTTGCTGCTGCTGCAGGCAGAGAAACACTTTTATTGGCGTGGCTACTGGCAGTCGGGAGAGCAGCAAAAGGACTTCTTTTGGCGGGTGCCGTGCATGGCTGGGAGGACTCTGCCAGCCTCTCTGTGCTGGCAGGGGAAGGAGAAGTGGCATCCACTCGCCCAGCGTGGATGGGCCCAGACCACCAGCAGCCTCGGTCACACGCCTCCAGGTGAAGCCGTTGCTCGAGTTGAACTTGCAATCAGCGGTGCATCTCGGGTGTTGGGGGCAAATAGCATGGGGATTTCTGGCATGGTGGTACCACTGCTGGGGCTGCAAAGGGAAGGGGCACCCTGGGCCAAGCGCAAGCAGCCAGAAAGGAGCAGCTCCTCTTGGCAGCTGTTCTTTTTTACTAATTCCTTTATAATAACCTGCAATTGAGGTTTTACTGCATAATAGCTCAAATGAGTGTAAACTAACCATGAAGCATTTACTAATTCTCTGTTTTGCTTTAACTCTTGGAAAGCTCTGCCACTCCTTGGTGTGTTTTTGGTGCTGCTGAAGGCATGTCTGAACTGCACGGCAGAGTGTGGTGCAGGGCTGTGGCTCTCCTGCCCAGCGTGACCTGTCCCCGTGCAGAGATACTCTCTGTCTCCATCAGTTACGACTGAACGGTCATGCAGGACTGATTTACCCGGGAGCTGTGCTAAACAAACACAGTTGCTCCAGAGCTCTTGTGGCAATTGATTTTTCCCTTGGGGAGGGGGGAACCCACACAGTAACCTGTTGTAAAAAGCATACATGCCTGTATCTGTCCCCCTTTTTATGTTTTCGTTTTTTTTTTTTTTTAAAGCACCTAGCAGAACTAGGTGCTGGTAACAATTATCACTCCTGGGAGTGGTGGTAATACTCAAGTTCCCTGAGCTTATATGTCCCAAACTGGTGATTCTCTTCATAGCAACTTTCTGTATGCATTAAGTATGCCCTCTTCATGTGAAAGAATCTATGTCTATATATTTAAACATCAGTTTTATTGGTAGAAAAGTAGGTTGTTTCTTTTGCCTGTGGTCTCACTGAGTTCAGTGTGACTGCTGTGTGTCTAAAGTGAAAAGAAATGTCTCTCCATAGCACATCCTTTTCCATTTCACCTTGTTTCTAGACGCTCCTGTGAGCTCCGTGGCTCTCCGAAAATCTGGGGATTACGTCATCACCCTGGGAACCAGGTTTGCTGCTTTGAAATGGAAGGAGCAGCTGGTAACCACCATTGCTCAGGTGGACAAGGATAAACCAAACAACCGATTCAACGATGGGAAGGTGGATCCTGCAGGGAGGTATTTTGCAGGTACGCTGCAGGCGGTTCCTTCTTTCTGCTGCGCTGTTAGGTTTTGGTGACAGTATGCAGTGATCAGTTGTAGATGCAGCAAGTGTTTGTTCATAGTTAAATGGTGGGGATTTTTTTTTTGTTGTCTTTGGAAAGAGTTTAATCCCATATACAAATCTATTTGTATCACCTGGACACCATCTAATCAGGACTATTTTTTTTTTAAAAAGGCCCACCATTCAGAGCCTGTCTAGTTTAAGACACTGGCCTTGCCTCCCCTCTGTTGGCATGCTTGTTTTGAATACTGGCAGAGTGCCAATAGAAGATACTTTTCCAGTGAGAAATTTATGGTATTGTGGGGTTTGTTATTCATAAATCAGAATTTATAGATGATATTTCTAAAAACTATGTGACTATTCAGCCTGGAGAAAAGAAAGCTCAGGGGGATCTTATCCATATGTAGAAGTACCTGATGAGGGGGGAGTAAAGAAGAGAGAGCCAGGCTTTGCTCGGTGTTGCGCAGTGATAGGACCAGAGACAATGGGCACAAACAGAAATTCTGTTTAAATGTAAGAAAACTCTTTACTGAGGATGACCAAACAGTGGAACAGGTTGTCCAGGGAGGCTGTGGAGTCTCCATCCATGGAGATGCTCAAGACACAACGCTGCCCTGAGCAACCTGTGGTGGTTGACCCTGCTCTGAGCAGGGGGTGGGCCGAGATGATCTCCAGAAGTGCCCTCCAGCCTCAGCCATCCCGTGATCCTGTCCTCCTGGTTTTTAAGACACCATTCTGTGCATCTGCCCTGTAGCTGAGTCCCCCGGCTTACCTTAACTTGCTTTTACCCAGCCTTTCAAGAGCCAGTCTCAGCTGCCAACTTGGAAGCACAATGATGAGATTTGTTTTTGAAAAGGCTTTAGTAAGACTCGTTCTGAGGGAGGAGAAATTTTTTTTTCCAGTCTCTCTGCTATACAAGACATTAAGATTTGTGGGAAGTTAAATGCTGACCACACCTTTCATAATATTTGAATGACTGAATAAATCATTTAGCAGAAACCACGCTGCATGCCATTTCTGCCACAGTTCAACAAAAAACTCAAAGGCTGTGTTTTGTCATCTTCTGCTAAAAGCAAGGACTTTTGAAATCTACCTTTCTCTTTTGCTTTTGACTCGGTTTCTGCCCCAAATTTCTGAAGCCCCTGCACTGCTCCCCTCTACATGGGCAGTGTGGTCATCATCATAGCAAGGGGCTGCCACCAAACCTGGAGGAGAGCCCATTCACTCTGAACCTGCTTTCTCCCCTTTGGCTCTGCACAGGTACGATGGCTGAGGAGATTCGACCGGCCGTGCTGGAAAGACACCAGGGCTCTCTGTATACGCTCTTCTCCGACCTCTCAGTAGTGAAGCACTTTGATCAGGTGGACATTTCTAATGGGCTGGACTGGTCGCTGGATCACAAAACTTTCTTTTACATTGACAGCTTGTCCTACTCGGTGGATGCCTTTGATTATGATCTCCAAACTGGAAAAATTGGTATGAATCATTCTATTCTAAAATAATCGTTTGTGCCTAAAGATTGTGACGTTTGTTTCCGCTCTGGTTATTATGCAGAGATGATCAGAGCTTTGGGAGCGCTTCTTCAGAAACCTCTTTAGAACAAAACAACAGAAGCCATATTAACATTCATCTGCGCCTGCGTAGGCTCCTAGCTCAAACTACTCAGAGCCTGTTGGTAATATTATAAAGTACTTAAATTGCGTGACGGAGTTTGAGTACTAATCTGGACTGCTGTTACTAAACACAACACATATCTGATCTTGCTGTGTAAAAAGGGCAAAGCGTTTCTTGTATGGCTAGATTTCTGTGGTTGCGTGTTTCTTATTCCTGACAGCACAGGCAAAGTAACAGAAAAGCTTGTAGTCTTGTGCAAAGCCTCTGCTAGCTTCTCTAGATTTTTTTTCACCTTGTTTTGTTTTTTAAAATGTAAGCTCTCAGATGAAGATTCTGCAGACAGAGCTAAGCAACAACTGGAAAGCAGTAACTCAAAACTCTTCTTCCTTCATTTATTCAAAACAAAACAACCCCTTCAGGGCTTCTACAAGCTTGGGCAAAAGAAAAATTCCAGTGAGTCGGACTAATAATTTGCTTTTGAGTACACGGACTGCAGTATTTTGCTTTAAAAGAACCCAGTCAATTTGATATTTAGTTTTAAAACTGTGAGTTTAAAGTCTTTTCAGGTGTAGCATCTTGTCCCAATATCTCTCTGCTATGGTTTACAATTTAATTTTTCTTAAGGAAGTAGGGTGGTTCTCCTCTCTCTCACCCGTGCTCACTCGCTCTCTTTCTGAGGGCAATCTGGCATTCCCCAGGAGCAGAAAGGAAACTCATTAAAAATATTGCTACATATGAGAAACATTGAAGTTGTCAGAGCATAAAATAAACAATGTTGGAAAGTTGGTTTTAATTTTCTTCAATAACAGTGGATAAAAGTTCAGATAGAGTTGTTTGTTTTTAGGTTGACAGTATGCCTTTGAAGTTGATGCGTTTCCTAACTCTGTGTTTATATAAACTCTCAGTTTATATATCTGAAGGTCAGTTTTGTGTTGGAACAGTGATTATTGGCACGTTCCAGCAATCTGTTTGAAAAGTCTCCAGTTCTCTGACTGGAAGCAACCCATACTTGAAGTGATCCAAACTGCTTTTAGAACAAGTAATTAATTTTCTGAATATATATAACATTAATGTATTCAGTTATTCGTTTAATATTGTAAGTAGGGAGCATGAGTGTTGCCCTAGAAAAGAACACCAGAAAAAAGGATTATACTTTCAATGGGTAGAGACTGATCTACAGGCTTTCACGCTGAGAAACAGCTGTCTCGGGAAACAAACAGGGCAGCAGACACGATCTATTTCTTTTGTACCAAAGAACTCAGGACTTAAGCACAGCTTTTGAAAATAATAGTACGAATAACTCCGCTGGGCTGTGACTGATAAAAATTTTAACAACTATCTCAGTTAGTTTTGTTGTGGTTTTTCTACCCTGCAGGCAACCGTAGGAGTGTATACAGACTGGAAAAAGAGGAAAGCATTCCTGATGGGATGTGCATTGATACAGAAGGCAAACTCTGGGTAGCTTGTTACGATGGTGGGAGAGTGATTCGTCTTGACCCTGAGACAGGTAAGTCCTTGCAAAGGGTGGACTGGAATTCTGTGGGTTTTTTTAAAAAAAAAAAAGAAGAAATAAAAGCAAAGAATGAGAGGTGTTTTTTTCCCTTCACAGAAATGGTATATCTGCTCTTTTTAAAACCTTGCCTTTTTTTTTTTTAAAGTAATTATACATCCCTGCTCTCAAAAGTTAGCTTTGTAAATAAGTCTCCTTTGTTCCCAGTCTCTGTTGTGTTGGAAAAGGTAAAGTTGCTGAGGGGATTACCATTGTACTTGCAAGTTGTTTGAATTAGCATCGTTTTGCATCCTCCGAACTTAAGATCAGCATTTATCTTACTGATAAATGATGTGGAAGAAAATGAATAAGGCACGAAATGGCAAAGATGACATAAGCGATTTTTTTGTCTTGTTTCTTCAGCATAGTGCATTATTTTGAGCAGCCTACTGAGGTTAATACAAGTCCCATGACACTGATGCCAGCAGCATTTTTTTATTGCTGAAAATTCCTTATGATAAATTTTGCAATTGAAATAATAAAAAATATTTAATGAATTCCACAGCATTTTATTATTCCCATGGTAACATCTTGGGTGTGCCCATTGTCTGAGCCTGTTGTTCATTGCTACTCTCATTTGGACTTTGGTGGTCTGCCAAGCCTGGTTTAGTCTGGGTAGAAAACACTTGTGAAGCACTTCAGAGAGACTGAACCACACTGTCTGCAAGGGGCCAGTGGATGAGAATGGGAGCGTGATTTTGACAAATCCCAGACAGCACAGATTTGCATAATGCAGCATAGGAGCGACAGCACTGTGTTGCATCTGGGGTCTCTTGAACCCAGATCCAGCCCTAACAGAAGTCTTGGGGTTTTGTGGGGCTGCAGATTTGGGGATGCCAGCGTCCCTTGACGCGTGCCTCCCCTGCAGCACACAGCAGACCCTAGCACACACGTGTACCAGGCGGGTCAGGCTGCAGCCTCTCTTCTGACTCCGATGGAACCTCTTAGCTGAGGCTCAGGCTGTGCTCTTCCCCTCACCTTTTGATTTGTACCCATCCAAGGTCTTGCCAACCTGCAGGACTTCCTCCTGTCCTGCAGAGTCTGCACCCCAACCCTAGGAGGAGGAAGCTCCAGCTAGGAGATCCCAGCAGCTCTGGGACCTGTTTCTGGTCCCACGTCCTCCCCCTTTGGTGGGCAGAGCACTCCCTGGTGACCTCTGCCAGCCCTTTGAATACCCTGCTGGAGCAGTGGACTCTACCATTTTTCCTCTCTGGTTTGCTGTTTCTACCTTTTTCCTCCCTGGCCTTCACCTTCTTCCTTTTTTCACTTGTTTTCCCATTTCTCCTCCCTTTTGGAGGTGTTTTCTTAAGGGAAAGCTAATGGGAATAGTGTCCGTAAGCAGGTGCATAGGGAGACTGTAGGAATAGGGAAAGCAGAGTACATATCCCTAATGGATTCCCAGCTTTCAACTATGCTCAGCTCAGGGTCTTTCAGAGCTGGATGTGATTTTGATATATCAGCAACTGCCAATGGATTTTCAGGTTTCGGTGAACTTGTTCTGTCTCCCCTCCCCCAAGTAGAACTCCCAGCACCCGCAGCAAACAGCAGCAGGAATTTTCACAGGTTAAGTGTCCATGTCAAAAAGAGCCACCTTCTTTGGGAATTTCTTATGCTTATCTGCCCTCTCTGCACTATCATTTTAAAGTAATATCTAAAATCTGCAATTTTCTGAATTCTCAGTGAATTGTAATTATTTAGGGAGATAACCCAGAGAGGTTTGAGGAGAGCTCCATGAAAGCCTCTCTTTTAATTCACAACAGCTATTAAGTGTGCCTTGAATGACTGTCAGCCAGTTGCAGATACATCCACTGATAAAGAGCTCACCAAAAGCATGGGAGGGATTTTCAGGTTTCACCGATACCAAAGCTTGGACTGCGTTTTTAGGGGAATGGATGAGGAAACTTGTCTGTTTGGCATCTTTTCTAAGTGAAGGTTTTGAGGTTCAGGGTGAAGTGGCTTTTCAGGTCTAGGCTTCTGTAGCCTAGGTAGCTGCTGCCTGTAGGTTCAGGATGTGCTGCAAGGAGAGGCTGTGATGACTGATCCCATGGGCTTTGCAAAGGCCTTGCAAGGGATGTCTAACTTGTACGTTACCAAGTCTTATCTTGCCTTCCAGTCACTTAATGACCTGCTAGTTTTCTGCAATTGCGTCTTTTAATTAGGAATTAAATATTTTCCAGTTCTTCCTAATGAATGTATTTTATATCCTTTGATTGTACAGGGTCTAAAAGTTTTGCTAAGTTTCTCTCTTCTACGGATACCAAGCATAGATGAATACTTCAGAGGGATTTCAGAGCATTCAGGTGCAGATTTTTTTTTCATCTTCGGGAAGACATTGCTCATCTTAGAGCTTTGTAAACAATATCTTCTGGGCCATTATCTGCTGAATCCACTCTGCAAGTACAGTCAGGGTCTCTTCCCTTGTCTCTGGGGCTCATGCTTTTCCTACAGTGCATGTTTTCTCCCTTTGAATGCCCTCCCCACTCTTTTCTCTGAGACTTGGTGTCAGCTAGTTTCTAGGGTGGCCTCTCGAGCATTTTATAAGCCACCATGTAGCCATGTAATCCTTCCACTGCCAGCTGACTGGATAACCACAAAGTGCTGCTAAAGCCAGGTGGCAGGAGCATTGTCTTGGGACTCATGTTGGTCCTTGTCACTCCCAGGCAACAGACAGGACTTCTTCTCTCCCAATTTTCTAAGTATTTTGAAAAATCTGCTCTTCTTAGGGAATTAACAGGTAACCAGACATGCAAATAATCTCTGACAATCTAAATGCCATTACACTGATTTTTTTTTTTTAAACTTTAATTTTTACTTTGGTCATTGTGGGTCAAAGTGTGTGCCAAATAAGCTTATTATACAGCCCCAGGAATCCCAGAGTGCTGAAACTTCCCTGGCTATTGCATACAAGAGGCTCTTTCACCACTGCTCACTTGCTGTTTTCTTTTATTTATTTTGGGATTAAAAGATGGTTTAAAAGTATCCAGCCCTCGTGTCAGGGTTTTTGGTGAAACAAAGGCAATTCCCTCTCAGTCTCGTGTTCTGGATGTACTGGTTACATCCATACGAGCAAGTCAAATGGATCAGCAAATGTCCTTTAGTCCTGCACTGTACGACATACTGTAGCTTATTTTCCACAGCAAGGCTGTCTTCCCACACCAACACAGAGCCCAGACTGTCTCTGGGGAGCAGCATACCCAACTAGGTGGGCCAAAATTGTGTCAGGACTACACCAACGGCTTAATAATGTGTCTCTGCTTTTGCCTGTTCCTGTGTCTTGCTTGGTGTTGTGGTACAGGTGGAGCCATTTGGTCTGTGCTTTTGTCAGTTCATTGCAGAGTTTCAAGGGACCAAGGCACAGCTTGTTGGGTGAGGGGAAAGGTTTTCGAGCACATAAAAAGGAATATAGGTGCTTGCTTTGATAAACACCTCCTGCGAAATGGTGCCCCACTCTGAAGTTGACCAAAAACTTCTCATAGGTGTTAAGTGGGCCAAACTTTCCACTTTTTCTTTCCCCTTGTAGGGTTCCCAACATCAAAGTTACTCTACTGCTATTTCAACATATCGCTAAGCAGTTAGTTACTGTAAGGGGACCAAGCCCTTTACACAGGCAGATGAGGGGCCAGGGAAACTACGTATTTTGTAAGGAGATGCTTGTGCTCTTTCTGGAAAGAGAAATTCGACTGTAGCTAAATAAAACAGGCTTGATGGGTATAAGCACTTATTGCCCAGAATTAGGAGGAATTTTAGAAAAATCTGCTGTAAGGTGTCTCACCAACCTTCTGGTTAAGGCTGGAAGCGATCTGTTTACTACTGTCATTAGGATGGTAGCTAGTTGTTGGTATAATAAATGCTTAATATTATTTATGGTAGTGCTAGTTTCTTGTAAACTTCAGACATGTCCCATGAACCCTATTTTATGCAAGCTTGATTTGAAAGACTATTGAAATTTCAGGAAAAACTTCTAGGAATTGATCTTCCTTAACTGCAGGCAGTAGAGGTGTAGCACGAGTTACGCCTTGGTAGAGCTGCACGAAGTCTGCTCGCTCCAGGCTTCCTTTGTAGTTACAAGCAGAAAAGTCAGCAGGTCTAGGGCATGATTCATGTGACCCATTTTAGGGAGGAATTGTAGCCCATTTCCATTGACTGCACGGGCGGCCTAGATGAAGAGCTCAGATACAGATGTCTGTGCTGTGGATATTAGCATTTAATTAGAGGACAGGCTGGGATTGGGGGTGGGTGGGATTTGTTTGTGACAACCGAGACTGAAACTTGTCAAACAATGCACCGTCAACAACGCGGTTTACAGAAGCCTGGTTTCTCCCTGTTACGGTGCTCATCGGTATGCTGAAACTCGGCATGAGACCTTCCTTTGCCCTGGTACCTGCTTTTGTGGAACACCTGTCTCCACGCTGGTTGTTCACAATAATCTGTTTAAATATCCAGTGGTAAGTAGACGAACAGGAAAGGGGATACATGTTTTTCTCCAGGAAAAAGACTCCAGACTGTGAAACTTCCTGTTGACAAGACAACTTCCTGCTGCTTCGGAGGAAAGGATTATTCAGAAATGTATGTGACTTCTGCCAGTGACGGGATGGATAAAGAGTGGCTTTCACGGCAACCGCAGGCTGGCGGGATTTTCAAGGTGAATGATATTTTTTCCTGTCGTTTTAGAAGGCCGTTTTTTCCCTCCTGCGTTTTTCAGGTAGCAAACCAGTTGGAGTGGTGGGAAGCAGGAAAAGGGTGGTTGGTAGAACATCAGTCATATATGTTAAGCTATTGTTGGTATTTTTGGATCCTGTTGCAGGACGAGAAAGTTAAATGTATTCAGAGATTTGAAAATACTTTTGGGTTTAAAATTTGTAGCAATGCTGATACTGCAGATTTTCTATGCCATCACCTCTTTCTACTTCTCTCTCTCTCAACACAGTTTGAGTTTTCTATTTATTATGGAAAGAATGTGTAAATACGTCTGTGTCTTAATCAATGTCAGATAAAAGCATTTGCTTTTATTTTCCTTCTAGTTAGATATGACTAAATTATCTTTAAAAATTTGTCACTTTGGCATTTGTTTTAAAGCCCTGCTCTTCCATATGTGTGCATACTGAAGGTTACATTGCGAACTCCATAATTAAGGCTTAGTAGTATCTGAGAAGAGGCTTTTGGGGAACGGACTCTGGCCTGCGATTACTGAGCTTTAGGGAAAGAGCACGGGTTGAAGCTCCTGGCTGTGATGAGCTGCTGTGTGCAAAATATAGGAGGATGTCAAGTTGGAGGACACAGTCCTTTTCTAAATTAAAGCATGTCTAGTTGTGAAAGAAAAGCAAGTGTCTGATAGTGGTGAATTATTGCACTAATCTTTTTTTTTTTTTTCTCTCTGTCTTAATAGATAACAGGGCTAGGGGTGAAAGGAGTCCCACCGTATCCATTTGCAGGTTAAAGATACGCTCTTCAGAACGGATTAGAGAGGACTGATGTAAGCAAGACAAATCGGAAGGTCTTATTCTGGTGTTCAGCATCTTTTGCTTTGAAACCATAACACAATTATAGTATCTCATCAGGAAAGGATGAAAAACTACAGAAATAAATGGAATATTTTAAAACTGATCTTTTTTTTTTCCCCTTTAAACTCTATTATTTTAAATATCTGATGGTGCTTTTTCTGTTGTGCTGAAAAGATGCTCACCCTAATAAACTACTGAATACTGTAACTTTCTTTTATGATTAAATAATGTTTTAATATCTTTTCTTTTTAGTGTTTATTCTCCCATCTCATTTGCAACTTATGCTATATTCATTTATTGATTAAACTACTTGTACTGTCTCTTTTACATATTTTCAGAGTTCCTCATAAAATATCTATTTGTGGCCTCACCGCTGCTTTAACTGGAACGTCATTTGTCCCGTGATGTTCTCAACAACCGAAGCATTAATGCTGATTACTGTGTGTCTGCAGCTTCCTTTTTACATCATATTTTTAAGGCCTCAGCTGTGTTTGTGCTTAAATTAACTTTGATCAGCTGTAGCCAATCATCGTCTCTCCCCAGTGCATGTCATTGTGTTGCTCATTTTGTTAAATATAAAACCAAACTTTTGGGATCAAGAACTTTTGGGATGTCTTTGTCCATCCTCCGAAGATCTCGGCCTGTTTTGGGGAGATCTGTGATGACAGGAAGGCAGCAGGCATTCTTGGTTGTTGGTGTTTAAAAGAAACCACCACCTGCATGGACTCCTGCTGGACCAAACCCCCCCAGGGCAGCCGGAGAGGCAAGAGGGGCCTGCGTCCCCAGGTGGCCACTGCATCTATAAACGTGCAGGGAAGGGTAATTTCTTCATAGCACCTGTTGAAATGGCAAGCTTATGCACTGGATTGCTTGTTTGCTGGTAACTTTGGGCCTGTGTGTGCTGAAACAACTGTGATGTAGCTCAGTGGGTTTTTAAACTGCAGATTTGCTCTTCACGTGTTAGGTGTTCGCATGCTTGTTGAAATGGCTGTCCGTCCCCGTCCTGCTGCGTGAGCATAACCCACTGACTGCCAGGCAGAGAGCCTGTGGCTGTGCGTTTTCTCTGCAGGTAGCTCCAAGATGTGGCACATCGTGGTTTTCCGCAGTGCATCTCCGCAAGCCTGTTGGAGCTCGTTTCTCTCCGCTGGATCTGCTTGTGTCTGCTATGCCCCCCCAGTGCGCAGTGGGCAACTGTGTAGCCACCTGGCCCCTGGACCACACCGAGGCCTCGGTGCTGCTTTGAACCAAGGGGCGTGCAAGTCACCATTTTCCTTCTTTAAAGCACGTGGGGATGTGTCTTGACAGCTGGAAAAACAGGAGGTTTAAGCAGCCCCACGTCAGGGCAGAAGATGAGCATGAGGCGCTGAAGGAAGCTGGGGCTTGTTCTTTGAGTGTCCATCATCCTTCATTTGCTTTATGTGCTGCAAAGTAATCTTAAAGCACGGTAGAGGGAAAGTTTATGAGTTGAGGGAGATGTGAATGTGGTAGATTTAGGGCTCTGATCTCGCTGAAGTCACGAACCTGGTGACAGCTGCAGCTCACGAACTGTGTTGTAGGGTGGCTGTGGTTGATTGCCAATGGTCATGCAGAGATGCATCAGAAAATAAGTAGGCATAAACACAAATAAGCTCCCTCTACCATCGCTATCATGCTGCAGAGGTCCCTGCACTGTGAGGTTTTGTGCCGGTGCTCACCCTCACCCCATTGCGATGGCAGTAGGGTGATGGCCAGCACACCCGCCGATCCTTTTTTGTTGTTGTTGCTGCGCTAGAAAGGTAACGGCAACATCTTGTACAGGCACGAAAGATCTGGTCAAAGATTAGTTTGTCACCACTGGCCAAGAGACACCCAGGAGACACGGGGAGGACGTGGCCAGTGGAGTCCCTCATCCTCCATGCTGTGCGTGGGTGGCCCTGGGCAGACGTATGGGGCACGGGTGTCTCTGTGAGTGTGGGAGCAGGAGCAGGTAAAATAAGCTGCTGTAGATATTATAGAATAAATGCCACCTCCCCCTCCTGTAAGATCACCCACTGGGCTTCGTCACGCTGGTTTCATGGGCATCACATGAGCAGGAAGAGCCAACTCTGCCAGGAGAGTTGTATTTTTAACGTCGCCGAAATGCCCCGGGAGCACGCCTTGCCGCAGCCTCCGGTGCAGCGGCCGTAGCCGCTCCCCACGCCCCAGCCCCGAGGAGCCCCAACAGGCACTGCTGGCATAGTTAGACTCGAGTCCCATGACGGAGCGCTGGATCCAGCAAACCAGAGCTGAGCGGTTGCCGGTTCCCTCGACTAGGAAGGCTTCCTGACTTTTGCTTAATCCCTCGTTTATTAATGGCACTCACCTCTTTGATCAAAGTCTTGCACTGATTTCAATTAGGGTTGAGCAAGAACCCAGTGACAGGAAAGGCTGTATCAGGAGGAGCAGCTGCTGTGCCCTGCAGGGCTTCTTCGCCCTCGTGACCAAAATCTATAGTCATAGGTGAAGCGTATTTATTCCCAACCAAGCTGGAGAAAACTCAAGTAATCCTTTGCTGGCAAAATAGCTCTGCTGAAATAAAAGCAGGCGGCACTGACGGCCCAGGGAGCTCCCGTTCTTCCCATCTCAAGCACCGGGGAGGGACCAGGCCCTTCCTACGAAAGGGCGAAGCCACAAGAGGATAAGCCTTGGCTTCACGTTTGGACAACGCTGTCGAGTGGGATATCGCTGGGGTGAGTAGCTACACCTGTGCCTGCCTGGGGTTTTTAATAACTGTGTCTTCATTAACTCTGACCATGTCTGTTGTCCCCTCCAAGAGGGAGGCAGCCACAGAAGATGACTCTCCCTAGGTGAAGAATGACTTTAAGAGATCGGGACAATCAAATTATGAGCAAAGTCGAATTTCTAGAGTAATGAAGGCTGGGATGGACCCTCAAGGGGAATAAGCAACACAAATGTAATTTGGGGAGTTGTGAAAAAAAGAGGGGAGCAATGGGTTTACTAAGTATTTGTAAAGCCGCAGGAACAAATTCAGAGCTGTTGTCTGAGTGCATGCCCGTAGGTAACAGAAGACAAATACAACTATTTAAATACCACATTAATAGATGTGGTGTGCTAATGCCTTGATACACTCTCCCAACTACACTATGTTGATAAAAAACAGGGACTATAAAAAGACGTGGTAGGAGTTGCATCAGAGGAGACCAAAGCAGCAGGAAAGGAGAGAGGAAGCCACCTCTTGGTGGAGAAGGAGACGCTGTGGTGGGGCATCAGCCAGAGGTACAGGGGCACGCGGCCGCCTTTGGCCAACTTTACTACAAACTTCTGCTTTGCAACCCAGCAACATTAGAAACAAACAAAGTGCATGGCAGGGGCAGGCTCTTTACGTTGTGGAAATAGTTAGAAGAATAGCTGGCTGGCTAGGAACAAATACGTGCACCTGCTTCTGCAGGGTTGCACCACTCCTCGAAAGCATCCACAAAGCCTGTGAGATGTGGCTCCTCCTAAAGTGACCGACCTCTGGAAAGGTGGACGTGGGGGACGTTGAAATGGTGTGCTGAGGGTGGGAAATACGATACCTGTGGGAAATACAATACTTATTCCTGTAGGAATAAGAGAGGGTGCAAAACGCGGTGGGGGCATCCCCAGAGCATTTGCGGCCACCCGAGTAAATGAGAGAGACGTGCTCTGGTGCTGTTTTCACAGCTGCTGTCCTGCCTAGCGCCGCTGATGATCCGGCATCCGAGCTGCTCACCAGGAAAGCAGCGTATGCTTTTTTTTTTCAGTTGCGGCGAGGCGAATGCTTCATCCCTCTGCGTGACTTGATTTTACTTTGCCACAGCCTGTGGTGGGGAAGTCAGTTAAGTCACCAGAAGAAAAGAGCTGAATGGGAAATGTGGTTTTCTCCATCAAAATTCCTTCAGAAAAAATGCTTTGGAAAATATTTTGCAGAAAAAAATGACTTTTTTTTTTCTGCAGCTGAGAACCACTTGCTTTTCTTTTTAAATGAAAACACTTACAATGATCGTAAACCAGAATTTTCCTTTTGAATATGTCTTCCAGCTGAAAATGCTGTGAAAAAATATATACTGTTCTACATGAACCTCCCTTCAAAGTTATCATTTAGGTTAAAAGAAGGAAAGTGGAGAGTAATGTGAAAGACGTTGTGAGAGCAAGCAGAGACAGAGGGTTTGTGCTGAAATGAGATGGAGCCGATGGCTCAGGCTGGGAGGCCAAGGAAGGCTGAGAAGGGTCCTCAAGGCACCCACAACCACTTTGCTTGTAACACAGCGACCTTGGCGGGAGTTTGACTTGGAAATATTACTGGCTTTTTCGCTAGAAATATTTGAATTTGTCTCTGGCTTAGGGCTGTAATTTTTTAATCTCTGAATTTGGATTGATGGTGACTATGACAGGATAATACGAGGTCTATCTCGGCTAGCTGCTTATCAGGAAAAAATGTTCATCCCGTGAATCATTTGAACATCAAATTAAAATGCTCGTTAAAGTCTTGCATGAGTAAAGAAATGCATTGCCCTTGCATGCTGCTTTGGGGCTGATTCCTCCCATGTGGCTTCTGCCCTGTGGTGGGGGCAGTGGCCGCCAACAGCACCTTGCCTCCCGCCTCCCCCCTTGCTGCAGCAGGCAGGACCCGGAGAGGTGCCCTGTCACCAAAACACCGGTGGTGGCTCTGGCTCGCTGCCCGGCTTGGACTCTGTCCCCGCAGCAGGCCTGCCCTTGTCCCCACCCTGCTGGGCCAGCTGCTGGGGGGGGACCCACCATCACCTACCTCTGCCGAGTGGGGCTGGGTGGGAGAAGGCACTTGGCATCTTCCGCTCTCGCCTCCCACAGACAAAAAAATGGTAGATACCAAAGAAGGAAAAAAATAAAAGTCAAAAGCCAAGCAAGGTATCGCCGTCCTGCAGCACCCATGGCAGTCGCTGAGGCTCCCCGGCCAAAGCCCTTCCCCGGGCGCGCTGCAGGGAGCAGCTGGCAGCTCTCCGCCAAGGCGGGGATCGGGCTTTGCATATTCCCGGTGAGGAGCCCAGCAGCAGAGCAGGTGACTTTGTGCACAGGAAGGTTGTGGCGCAGCTGGGAATAGGAGCCAAGTCTTAACGACGTTAATAGGCCTTAATCACAAGAATACTTTTTTCCTTATTATTCAAAGTGACTTGTACTACAAAACCCTCCCCTGCATCTTTTATTAACCTCCCCTTTTTGTCACCCGAGATGTTCATTTGCCGCTCAATTTGGGAAGACTGGGCTAGCCCTTGGGGCAACCGAATGGTGCAACGTCTCAGTTTCCCTCTTCCACTCTCACGGCATGAGAAAAATACTGAGCAAGGATTTTTCCCTATCATCACATGTTCTGCTGCTGGCACCGCGAACCAGACCATTCAGAAGGGCTTTGGTCCGTGCCTCATCATTCATGTGACTGCTGACTGAATACAAAATGTAAAAGGTTACCTGCTCGGTGCAGATTACATCAACTATTGCACATTTTTAATCGTCGCCGAAAACAGCAGCCGGTTTCATTGGACCAGCGCTGGAAAAGAGACACCAACCCAGGTCTTGCAATACTTTCCTTCAGCAGGTGTGGTGTTGTGATGAACTGCAGAGTTTCGTGTAGGTGTCCTCCAGCTTGGTATAAATATTCAGCTGTTTGGCCAAGGGAAAAGGGTTCTTAAAATTCCTCGGTTTACACAGACGGTTGTTTCGCTGTATGCACGTTAAAAGCTCTAACTGTCTGCCTGCTTATTCAAAGCTTCAGCTTGAAATTAAAAATTAAATGATCTGTGCTTGCAGGGGGGAGAGAGAAAAACAGCAAAGAAACCTTTTAAGGCCAGTCATTAGTTTGTATTTCACCCGTATCTTAGGGGTACTGAAATGACCAATTTTTGTCGAGATCATTTGAAAAGGGATGGGGACTGAGGATTAGAAAGGCTATTTTCAAGTAGCTACCAGAAAGAGGTTTTAGGTGTTAGAGCAGACTGGATGTTTTTACATTACCAGGAAATTTTTCTTATGGTATCCAAATTCTGATAACTTTAAACAGTTAGTTAAACTTGGAAAACGTTTTGGTGACACCTGTCAGCCCCTTGCTCTCTGTGAGGGGTTTAGGCACGAGTCCAGGAGGCTAAAACACCAACAAAATGTTGCAGAGAGGATATGGGCAGGATGAACATGATGTTTTTCTCCTCAGGGATTTTGTTTGGGGAGAATACGGCAGGGTTTGGTGCTTTCTGCTTGGAATTGCTTTTTTTTTTTTCCCTACACGCTCATCTCTGATGGGTCAGTGCTGTGGCAAGCAGGGTGCGAGGTGCTGAACCAAAAGGTGCCAGGCGGCAGAATGCCTGGGGACTGAGGAAGCCAGGATGTTTTGAAGAGGGCTTTTTGGGGTCATTCCCTCATTTTTCCCTCTGATATGCTGTATTCTGTGAAATGCTGCTGCTACATGGGGTGCTGGTAGGAAGGGTGTGGCGGGAGGTGGATCACCGGGCACGGCGGGGGGGGACCGGGCGCTGCATCCCTGCCAGCTTGGGGGGACTCTTTTGGAGGGCAGCGCTGCCTCTTAGGACGACCCTTCCTGTTAAAAGCCTCCACTTTCAACTGCTTGTAAAAATTAGTGAAACCTCAGCCAGCAAGGCACAAATCTTCCCTTCCAGTTGCCCTCCTCTTAAAACCAGGGGGGAAATCTGAGCCAAAAATATTCAGCTGTTTGGAGAAACCCCCCAGCTGGAGGGACACTATTTCTTCGGTGGAGGGGAGAAATGCTGAGGCTGGACATGGAGCCGGGGAAGGCGGACGTGCGCTGCGGCTCCATGGGACAGGGCAGGTCTCCACAGCATCGCGGGGAGGGCTTGAGAGGAGTAAGCAGGCAGCAGGTGCAGGCAGGTTGGTTTCTCCCCTGCCTGTGCCTTGTGAAACAGCTGGCAGTGGCGTGATTGCGCACGCCTCGTGCGGTGTGCGGGAGGGGTCTGTGAACCGGGATTTCACCATGGCTTACCTGCCAGCCCCTGTTTTGTTGCTGCTGAAGCTGGAGAAGGGGCAGCAAATGAAAAGGGAGCTGGTGGGAAGAGAAAGGTTTAATAAGGCTCAGTTGGGTCAATGAAACGATCAACAAGACAAATACACACTGGCTGTTGCCGATCTGGCGACTTTCTGCCTCCGTGGGAGCCACGTGGATGCTGGGCTGCTGCCGAACCCTGTCTTCCTACTGGGGTGAGAGCAGGTCTGTGTTTTCCGGACCATGATACCATAAAGTCAGAGTTGTGTCCCTAAGCGTCAGGTCCCAGATATGGCAGCCACATGACACAAAACTTTAACCCAAGAGAAACTCTCCTCCAGCTCAAGCATGGCTTAACAGGTTTATGGAGGTTTTACTGGCGTCTTGCGGCCTATCCTCATTTGCACTTTAGACTGATGCTGTTTGCCTGTGCCTTTCTGTGCCGGAGCAGGTCACTGCCCGGCCTCTCGTGGCCATTTTTCTTGGAAAGGAGAAGGATATATTTGATAAATGGGTTGTTTAGACCTCACCTTGGCTGCGTGACTCCTTGCCCTGCATGCCTGGGGCGGCGGAGCAGGGAAGATCCCAGGTCCGCAGCCCTGGCGTTTCCACTCATGGTGATTACTGGCTCTTCCCACGTACTTTGAAGCGCATTAGCGCTAATTAATTATCTGTAAACCTTATCACCAGCTCACCTACTAGGAAACAATGCCCGCTTGAAGACAGTAATCCATAGGAATAGCGTTATGCCAGGGACTGGCTTCCTCCCAGGAAATATCTCTTCGATCTGTGGAAAAAATGTGCTGAGGCCGGAGGGTGTAGCAGCCTCATCGCCTCCATTAGCGGTGACTGAGGCAGGGAGCAGGCCTCTTGCTTTTGTAAGAGCTGAATGGTGGAGGCTATTGCTCACATCCCACACGGCAGCAGCGGTAGGGCAGGCCCAGGGGCCGAGCTACCTCTTTTGGAGGGCATCAAATGGGTTCTGAACACAGAGGTGAGGCATCGGGCACCCTCTGCCAGGGTGGTGGCTGAGTGGCTGGTGGCCCTGCGGGCACCCCGCTGCAACGGGGACAGGGGGACGGAGCAGCTGGGGCATGAACACCCCCCGGCAGGAGCCGGTTTAAAGTCTCTTGCCTAGGAAAGGTTTGCTAAGGAGAAGCCTTGGCTCCTCAAGCTCAGTTCCACCCATGAGGCCATGGAAATGTCACAGGAACCTCCTAAATTACTCTGTCATGTGGGATTTGGAGGGCTTTGCCATTTACAAACTCTGGTTTTAAGCATCGTAAGTGTGAAAAATTGATGCAACGAGAGCTTATGATTAAATCTTTTATTGACCCTCTTCCTCTCAGACCATGTCCTCCTCCATCAAAATCGAGTCCGTCGTGAAGGAGAAGAACAGGATGGGAGAGTGCCCGGTCTGGGAAGAAAGGGAGAACGCACTCGTCTATGTAGACATTAACTCACAGAAAGTTTGCCGCTGGAGCCCACTCACCAATGAGGTGCAGAGTGTATCTGTGGGTAAGAGTCCTTACTTACCACTTCATCCTGGGAGTCTCCTCTGTCTGCCCCTGTCCATCCCTCCTGGTAGGAGTCCTGCAGCATTGTGGTCTCCCTTATTTTCCATGGGGCCACAGACCCTGTCCCTCCACAACGTGTTGCTGAGCATGGTGTGGCCCGAGCCAGCCGAGCAGAAGGGACCGTGCTCAGGTGTGGAGGGCCATGCACATGTTGCCCTTACTAAGCCCAAATGGGAAAGCATGTTTCATTTGGGACCTGCAGAGGAAAAGGTACAGTCCTAATAGCTGTGTCTGCCCGGAAGGTGGAAAGATCTGGAGAACATAGAGCACATGAGATGTGCTAGTGATCCCAGGGGAGAAAGAACTTAGCATCAGCACAGCCTTTCCTGGGTCAGCGATGTCCCAGTCAAGCCCAGATGCCCTCAGTGAGCTGGGGAGGGGTAGGGCTGACTGATGGCTCCGGAGCCGCCTGCCATCTCCCACTCCGTCTTGCCTGCAGATGCCCGTGTTGGCTCGGTGGCGTTGCGTCAGTGCGGGGGCTACGTCATCGCCCTGGGGACCAGGTTTGCCTTTCTGGACTGGGACACTCAGGTGGTCACCACCATCCTCGAGCTCGAGCAGGATAAACCCCACAACAGGTTCAATGATGGGAAAGTGGATCCAAAGGGGAGGTTTTTTGCTGGTAAGTTCCTGGCAGAAATTCCCCCCGGAGCAGAGAGGAACTAATTACTGTGTATTTTATATAGTGCATTTTATTCCGTGTTCTCAATTCCTCTGTTGAGTTCCCCACAAAAACCACTGTCGCAAGCATGAGCTGTCTTGTGAATGCTCTGCTCAGTTACTGCCCGATGGAGGAGGACAAGGGGCCCCGCGTCCTGTGACCTAAAGAAGGACAGAGGCTGTTGACAAGGGCTGTCCAGCAGGAAGGCTCACCTTCTACTTGGCGGATGGTGTTTTTCAAACATCTGCCTACACAGGAGGTGAAAAGCCGGTGAAGGGCTCACGCAGGTGGCAAGGTTTCTGGAGGTGTAGAGAAGGATGCAGCTCCTAGAGCAGAAGATGCACTTTGGCTTGCACCCTTCGTGTACAGCCTCCCAGGTCAGCCCGTGGGAAACAGGGATGTGCGGAGAGATACTCAGCCTCCTGAAGGCAAGAGGGACTTTTGCCACTGGTTGCAATGCACCCAGGATCCTCCCGTGCTTTTTTTCCCTCACATATAAATGATAAGCCCAGCACAGCAATCTGCGCTGGAAGTGGAGCATGACTAATGGGAATGAAAATGGCTCTGTATTTGTTTTGACAGCTACCCATGTCTTCTGATTTCAAATTTGCCAAAAAGTCAGGAAATTTGGTTCACTCACAGTTATGCTCAAGGGCTAATGTGTCGCTAGAGTTAAAGGCAAGAATAAGAGAGAGAAACCTGCTTTGCACACCCATTCCGAGCTGTGCACGGTGGATCAATGCTTTCAACAGGGGTTTTGGCCAAGTGTTGTAAAAGAAGCTCGTGAGGTCTTCTAAAAGGAGAATCCAACAGAGACGGTCTGTCACAGTTAAAAGAAGGCATAAATGCCCCCCTTGAGTGCTTCCCATCCCGTTGCTGCAGAGCTCTCTCCTTTCTGGAGAAGTGACAATCAGAAACTAAATAACTAGTGTAACACAGAAGCATAAATTCATTAAGAAAAAAATCTCACTTCTGTGGTATTCTCCACTTGCTTCTGAGATAACTGTGATTTACAGCGCCTGTATTTTAAGTCACAGCCCATTTAAATGATAAAAGTAGCCTACAAAGAACAACAACAAAAAGCGCACATGATGCTTGCCTGCATCTCGGCTTTTGCTGTGAGCAAAGCCTCAGCCCCCGGCACATTGTGGTGCTCCTTTGGGTCTTTGGGGCCTATGACTTAAACCTCATGGCTACACAGAAACTTGTCCTTTCGTTGGCCAGGATCACCTCTGTGGGAGGCAGCTGCTCCTGACCTCCTTTTCCTCCTTCTCATCCACCTGACAGGACCTGGTTAGTCCCTTTCTCCCTAGGACCTCCTAGTAACACTTCGAGGAGGTTTTTGATCAGGCATGTGGAGCAAGCTTCCACTTTCTAACCGGCACTCCCACTGCCATTTCAGGTACGATGGCTGAAGAGACGGCACCGGGGGTCCGAGTGAGGCAGCAAGGCGCTCTCTATACCCTTTTCCCCGACCATTCGGTAATAAAACAGTTAGACCACTTGGACATCTCCAACGGTCTGGATTGGTCCCTGGACCACAGGACCTTCTTTCACATCGACAGCCTGGCATACGCTGTGCATGCCTTCAGCTATGATGTGCGCACTGGAAACATCGGTACACGTGCTTTTCTAAACTCGGTGACAAGTAGTGCTATTACTCTTTCTGCAGCAAGACCTGGGTGTGTAGTATGCAGTGATTTATTTGACAGATCTCATATCTTCTGGTCACAGCTTGTCAGCAGACTGTGATTTTTCTGAAGTTTACTTACAAACCAGGTGTATTTGGTGAACAAACTTTTGACAGTCCTTCAACTTACTTTCATCTCGATAGATGGCTTATATCTAGGCTCGTTCAAGGAGTTGCAGGGAAGAAGCCATTTATACTGCAGAGTGAGAATTAGCTTATAGGAAGCTATTTATTCTTGAGTGCCATCTACTGGAATGCTTCAATTGTACTAGCTCCATAAATACAAATACAGACTGTGCATGCATGTATATCACAGAAATGTTTTTAAAGAATCAAGTTATCATTGTGACTGAAGATTCCCAATTTTGAAATTAAAATTGCCTTCAGATGTTTGGCAAATTTCACTTAAATTCATTTTCTAGACAAACATTTTTTATTATAATATCTTCAAAAAGGAAATTTAAGTGCAAGCAAAATGGATGTAACCTCATTTCAAAACTCTGTGAAATATTTTTGTGCTGTATCAATCCATTATACTCCATGGGAATTTAAGTGGCTGAACTGCCTTTGTACTCTAATCAGTGTGGACTCTGTGTAATCATGAGTGAAAATTGTGCGACTAATTACAGTTACTCAGATTTCATTATGCCAAGAAAATCTGTTTCTACAGATTTTAGGAGATAAGATTTCTAAAGAAGATTCAATGCTACTTTTTCTCCCCCAAATACAAAAACATAATAAGTTTGAGTTTCCTGGCCTTGGCTTTATGCTGGTGACCATCTATTTTTGAGTGGCGTAATGGCCATAAGGTGCTGGGTCAGAGCAGGCAGACCGCTGCCTGTGGGCACCGCTCCATGGTCTGTGCATGTGCTCACCGACCTGTCCGTGCTGCAGCCTAGACCGCTAGCACTTGGTGTCCAGGCTTAATCAAAACTGGTGGCTTGATTGGCCATTAAAATAAGTAAAGTTCTTCATCTTTACCCATGAAAGATTGTTTATTACCACCATTTAAATTCAAGTCATTACTGATGTGATTGCTCATAAAAAGACGTCCAGGCTGCCATGAGCAATGAAAGTTCAGGAAAAGTTACTGTGCTTGCAGCAGTCGTGGTATGGCGGTCAGCTAGTAGGTTAACAAGAGGGACAGAGGCATTTTGTTCCCTTCCTTGGTAAAATAATAGGAGCCCTAATTCAGTACAATCCCCAATCGCAATGGCTCTACTGGGGGCTTGTTTCTGCCAGGCTAAGTTAGGCTTTTAACACATCTGCTAAATGCGGATGTGATATAAATTTTGCAGCATGTCTTTGTCACAGAAAATGAACTTATCTGTTTCCAAGAGCGTGGAAGATGTTAGACTGGGGTCTGATACAGAACTGGTACCAGCCCATGTAACACCGGATTCGTAACTCTCCCTGCAGCCTGCCCCAAACTTTTGTACCATCTAGAAAAGGAGGAGAAAATGCCCGACGGAATGTGCATTGATGCAGAAGGGAAGCTCTGGGTGGCCTGTATTGATGGCGGGAGAGTCATTCGTATAGACCCAGAGACAGGTAAGGCCTCCACCAGCACGTGCATTCTGAGTGTCACCTATGTGCCACAAACGCGAGAGGAAAGGCAGCCAGGAAGAATGGTTTGAAGGTGAGCTAAGAAAGTGTCGTTTACTGCCCATCTCTGCCCCGTGGGCTGCCATGAGCATCGCTGGTCCGGGCCCCCATCACGTGGAGAGCGCTGCTCCCCGTGCTGCCCCCCAGCCTTGAGTGCTCCTGCTCCCACAGTCTGCTGATGCAGCACACCACTTCTTAATAATGCCACTTTAAAAAAAAAACCAAACAACACTGCATATCTATTGTGAGAAACATTGTAAACCTGCAATTAAAAAAGAAAAAATTCTCAGTGTTGAAACATTTAACTGGGAAACGCTGTTAGGGAATGACAGCCATCCCAGGCCCAGGTGTCTCTGCCCTTCCTGGCTTCAAATACTTTATTGTTTTGTTTTGAGAAAAGGAAATGAAGCCTCGCAGATATAGCGGAGAGGCTGAAAAATAGTTAGAGATGAGGCAGATGAAAGAATTTTGTTTCCCCACAAACTGTTCTTTTGGATATGGCCTGTCTGAAGGGGAGATGCCTTCTGAGTAAATGCCACAGCTGTACCAAGTGCACTAATAGTACATTCCTATTTACACACTTCCTAGAAAACGGACATTAGGAAACAATCACATATTTTTTCCCAGGAAAAAGAATCCAAACTGTGAGGCTTCCTACTCCGAGGATCACCTCTTGCTGCTTTGGTGGAAAAGACTACTCAGAAATGTACGTGACTTCTGCATACGATGGACTGGATGAGGCCACCTTAGCCAAGGAACCTCAGGCAGGAGAGATATTCAAGGTGAGCAGATTTTATTTCTTTCTATATGTCAGACCAGCCAAGCCTTGCACTCGGAGGGTGAGGTGCCCCCCAGCTGCCCTCGCTCATCCCACTCACCTGATGTGCTGTGTCCAGATGTGTTGCTCATCCCCTGGCTGGGCACAGCTGCTTTTGCACAGCTGCTCATGCATTTGGAAGGAAGATGTGGAGAAATTTCTAGTAATAATGTTGATAGGCTGGTTAGCCAAAGTCGATATCCAGCTGGGATCTGAAGGCAGCCGGTAGATCTGGGTCTGTCTTGCATAGCGTATTCTGTAATACGCTGCAAGGAATTGTGTCTTGCTCCTATATCTTATTGTACTTTCATCAGTTTTGGAAGTTTCACTCCCTTAATTCTCATCTTTTAATTGTACCAGGCTATCTAAATATTTGCAACAGATTGCTCCTTTAACAATTAAATGCTGAAATTCACCAGGGCAAAGCTTTGCATCCCAATCACAAAACCCTCAGGATTTTTTTTAGTCTGTTAAAAGTGGGTGCTATGTTTTGAGTAACTAATAATCCACATTTTTGTCCTGGGCTCTTGAATCCAAAACTTGTTTCTCGCTTCATTTTCCAGTCCATTATTAAAAGCTACATCAGGAAAATAAAATGCAGTTCTGAAACAACAGTTGCCATCATTCTCTAAAAATTGACCATAGCACAAAATGGAAGGGTTGTAAATGAGGGGAAATGGAATAAAGCAAACTGTATTATCAGTTTGGCAATAGGATGAAGACATGTTCCAGGAGGGATGGGGATCTAATCTGGGATCTGGGACTTTCTAATTGAAAGCAGTGCTTGGAACAGATTTCCCATGGCTGAGAACTGATCTATTTCTCAAGCAGCGGAGCTTAGGAGCCCAGAGGAGAGTTAAATACCAAAAGATAATTTTGAGCCTTGTCTTTTTTATCTCTCTTCTCAGTTCTCCAGTTCTAGAAGGAAATTGGTATTTTGCAAACTCACATTTGTCTTGCATGGGCAAAACGCATTAAAAGTTGCTATGACTTGTTTGGTTAATACAGAGATAAGGACCACATGTAAGGGCCACAGATAATGTGTAAATTAGCAAAATTATTGAGTGGTGCTTGATAATCTTAAAAATCTTAGTCTTAAAGAGTTCTAAAGAAGTCCATATAATGACTCTTTTTGGGCTCCTCTTGAAGTAGGGGTAGGTTGCTATGATATTTGTTGTACAACATTTGAATGTTGTACTCAGTTGGAGATTTATCTTTTTCCTTTTTTTTATTTTTTATTTTTTTAAACAGATAACAGGCCTAGGTGTGAAAGGGATCCCACAGAATTTCTACGCTGCTTGAACACTGATGTTAAATAACGAAGAAGAAATGTTTGCATCTTGTAGTAATTCTGACAAGAAGTAGTCCCATGAACTGGAGAATTTATCTCTGTGAGGACTTCTAAATCCACATTTAAGAGTGTGCTTGTTTGGAATTGAAGATATTCCTTGTTCGGTGAGCCCGTGGCATGATGCAATAGGTTAGAGAGGTAAAATTAATCTGTTTTACACCTTGGTAGCTTTTGTGACTTTCCATAAACCTCTTCAAGCTCAAGCTTAGTTTTGTTGAACTTTCTGATGCCCAGTTCTGGGTTTTCAAGCCTGTGGTTCTCGAAGTAGAATCTGACTCCTGGTTTGTTTTTTTCATGTTACAGTGAGGTACCAGCAATGATACAGCAGATTTTAATAAACATTTTAAGAGTGATGACTTGAACCGGACTGTTCCTCTGCTGTGGGACTCCCCCCAAGGTGTTTTCTTGGTGATCAGACTTATTCGTAGTATCCAGACTCCATTTTTACATCCTTGCTAGCCTGTTTCCATTTGGCTTGTCATGAATTCTTCTGTCTTATCTTTAGGACACCATTTATGCTGTTGAAAATATACTATGCAACCATATTTAAAATATGCTTACGTTTGGGTTTTTTTCTGCATTCAGATATTACCATGAAATTGCTGAGTGACCACACACGGTCAGGGTACAAACAGGCTGCGAGCTTCCAGGATGGCCTGTGATACCGAAAACTGATGCTCCATAGAGTCGTCCTGTCAGGGGTCATATTTGCACATAGACACATGGTCTTCCCTTTGCTTTCCATATCTTCTTATTGCATGCATGGCTTCACTTCTTCTTGCATGACTTCTCTCTTCCTTTCCTCTTGCAAGTCTTTTTCTCCTTTTTCCCTTTTCCCTTTAGATTGCCTTTTTCTTCTCTTGCCCCTGAGTTTACTCTCTGAATTTAGAGCAATCATCTCACTTCTTGTCAGCTTTCTTCCCTCTCTTTGTGGTCCCTATTGCTCAGTATTGAGTTTGAAGACCTTGTCCCTGCCTTCAATGCTGTATATATCTGCTCGGGTTTCTTGCTTCATTACCCTCACCTCCTCTTTCTTCTCTGGGAGGGCAAATCTGGCCTATTGACATTTCTCCCTTTGCCCACACCAAAGCTGACTCTTGAATTTAGGGGTTCCCCAAAGGCCTCAGCACACCTGCAGTGAGCCAAGTCCTGTCCAAAACCTGGCCAGACTGAGTGGGTGAGCAATGGAAGTGAGGTTGCTCACCCCTTCCCGCTGCTTCTCCTGCGTGGTCTGCAGACAGGGCAGAAACAGCATCTTGCAAGTGAATAAGTCTAATGTACTTTGGACAATGCTGACAAATGAGCCCATGTAAAAACAGAGAGTGCTGTGGAGGGGGTTTCTCAATGTTTCCTGGCTTTGTGCAAACCTGGACCCCAACAAGACCGTCCCTGATGCCTACAACTCCATGACTTTCATTCATTTCCCAGTGAGCAGGAGCTGATTATACCACAGTGGTACAGAAAGCACTATGTCAAGGTGTGTTTTTAGAGGCTATTTAAATAATGACCCAACACTGTGCTGTATTCACTGAAATATTGTGATCCTTTTGGTCCAAGCTGGGGCAGCAGCTTCTGCCCCATTGGAGGATACAGGTCTGTGGGGATCTGTTGTCCCAAAAACTTGGGTCCGTTACCCAGTGTGCATCGCCCAATTCACACACAGAGTTGAGGTATTTTCCTTTATTACGTAAATGCGCAAATATGGGTGCATGGTACAAACCATCACACCATTGATGTAAACCAACAATTACTTATACAATCATCTAATACATATTTATTGTCACTTTGTTAAATGATTGGTTAAAATTCTTCGTCTGCCATGTAAATTACTACGCATGCTCAGTATGATTCTCGAGACTTTTACTTCCTTAATCTTTTGGGTCGGTGGGTTTCTTGAGTGGGTGGTCCTTGAGGCGGTGGTCGTGATCTCGCCCTGCTGGAATTACCTTTCCCCTAAGTTCACTTAACTTTGGGAACACTAAGCAGTCCTTTACAGACCATTAGCGAAGCAAACTATCATTCACTTTAGAGTTCTTTCTTATGAGACACATATCCTGTTTCATGATGCCATAGTATTGTTAGGGTAAAATGAGTAAGGTTAATCTTTACAAGCATCAGATCTACTGGATCTCAGGAGGAGCTCCAGAAGCTGTTTTTAAGAAAAGCCCAGTGCACATGCAACAACTCTTCATTGAATCAACTCTTTTTAATCTGTCTTTTGCTTGTATTTCTCTCGTTATATTCTAGGGAAAGGCTTACTTTAATTATTTGAGAATGCTTAAGACCTGTAGGTATCCAGTGAAATCTAGCCTTGGCATTGAATTTGCTATCTTTTTACTGCCTGGAAAAATACACAGCACATAATACATCTCCAGATCCTTAATGCTGACACTTTGTCATGTTACAAGCAGGTCAATAATACTCATCATTTACCAGACAATATGTTTCAGTGTCTTTCTTTGAGGTATTTGGACTTTCCACCACTGCTATTCAAAGCCTTGAGTTAGCCCTCAGACACTATAAGCAGGGAGTAAGTACTCAGTGCCTCATGAGGATAATCTCCCACAATAACACATGCATAGAGGAGCAGAGAAACTGCGGTTAGCCATTCAGAAATATTAAGCACAGTTGCTATGGGGCTGTATCCAGATTGCCCCTAGAATTAGCTGTTTTCTTCAGAGCCAGCATCCCTCTCCTGGCAAGGGGTTCCTCCTAGCACTTTTGAAAGAAACAACTATTGTTACCTGAAGTCTACTGTAAAAATGGCATTAGGTACTTTTCGGACACTTATTCTAGATGATTAATTTAGGTCATTAGCAAGGACTTTGTTCCTGCTCTACTTGATCAGATAATTGGTAAAACAGGATAAAGGCTCTTGGCCCATCGCTCTGCTTCACTCCTACCTTGCCCTGGAAGGGGGGTGAGTCCATACAGCTGCACAAAAACATCTTGATTGAGAAATAAAATGTTCAGCTCATTCTAATGTTTGCTCAACAATCAGGCTGTTGTTTTTTTCCCTAGTCATAATTCCAATGGTAATTAAGTTGCTGGGGGTTCTCAAGAGCAAAGGTGTTAATGCCCTCTGGCACCTTGTCAATGCCAAACTGGTATAAGGATCATTGACAATTATACAAGGTTTCCTGTTTACCCAGTCTGGAGAGGAATGTGAAGGCAGGATGTCTGGAGGCAAGTCAAGTGTCCTAACCTTTAATTAAAAAAAAAAAAAAAGTAGGAAGTGTGTGCAGATACTTTATTGAGTAAAAATACCCAATTATTTGCAAAATTGGCTATCCACTAGGCCATTTGCTCCGCCAGAAAAGGAAAATAGATCATTTTGAAACAATTTGCCCTTGAGAAATCCTTAATATCCTCATAATTTTTTTTCTAGAGTTTCCCCAGGCATGCAAGCCAGGCTTGTTGGTTTGTAATTCTCCAGCCACTTCTTCCCCCATCTCTAAAGGGAGATAGATAGTGCTGCTCTCAGACTACAAGGTCTGAGCGCTTTGGGATCTCTCCTGTTGTAGCATGGCTTCCCAACTGAAGAAAGGTTTGAAGATTAATTTCTTTCTGTTGCCCAAAGGCCCACTACTTCACTTCTCTTCTGATTTCAAAATTTATTGTTTTGTGATTTTTGCTTCCTAAAAGAAAGTGTTGACTGAAAACCATGGTGGGGCTGTCCTCCAGCCTCGTTAACCAAAGTAAGGCAAAAGCCCTTTGCCTTGAGCAGGATGAAGGCATGAAGGAAGGGGGTATGGGACTGGGTTCATTCTCTTTGTGTGTGTAGGGAACAATACAGTACCTATAGCCTTCATGAGGATGCACTCTGGGTGACTGAGCATGTGGTTGGTGTGGGTAAACCCCACACGGTGAGATCCACAGCAGAGAGGATGCTGCCTGCCCAGGGGTAACCTGCTGATGGGGTATCATCTCCCCAACATAGGTCATAGGCCATCCCCATGTGCCAAAAGACAAGCCAGCGGGGGAGAAGACCAGCCTGGCTGAAGAGAGAGCTTTGGCTGAAAGTCAGGAAAAAAAGGAGAGTTTATGACTTTTGGAAGAACGGGCAGGCAACTCAGGAGGACTACAAGGATATCATGAAGTTATGCAGGGAGAAGATTAGAAGGGCCGAAGCCCAGCTGGAACTTAATCTGGCTACTGCTGTAAAAGACAACACAAAATGTTTCGACAAATACATTAGCAGCAAAAGGAGGACTAGGGAGAATCTCCATCCTTTATTGGATGCGAGAGGAAACATAGTGACAGAGGATGAGGAAAAGGCTGAGGTACTTAATGCCTTCTTGGCCTCAGTCTTTAATAGTCAGACCAGTTGTTCTTGGGGTACCCAGCCCCCTGAGCTGGAAGACAAGGATTGCGAGAAGAATGAAGCCCCCATAATCCAAGGGGAAATGGTTAGCGACCTGCTACACCACATAGACACACATAGGTCTATGGGGCTGGATGAGATCCACCCAAAGGTATGAGAGAGCTGGTGGAGGTGCTCACCAAGCCACTTTCCATCATCTATCAGCAGTCCTGGCTAACGGGGGAGGTCCCAGTGGACTGGAGGTTAGCAAATGTGATGCCCATCTACAAGAAGGGCTGGAAGGAGGATCCGGGGGACTACAGGCCTGTCAGCCTGACCTCAGTGCTGGGGAAGGTTATGGAGCAGATCATCCTGGGTACCGTTGCACAGCATGTATGGGACAACAAGGGGATCAGGCCCAGCCAGCATGGGTTTGTGAAAGGCAGGTCCAGCTTGACTAACCTGATCTTCTATGACAAGGTGACCCACTTAGTGGATGAGGGAAAGACTGTGGATGTTGTCTACCTGGATTTTAGTAAGGCCTTTGACATGGTTTCCCACAGCATTCTCCTGGAGGAGCTGGCTGCTCATGGCTTGGACAGACATAGCTTTGCTGGGTAAAAAACTGGCTGGATGGCCAGGCCCAACGAGTTGTGGTGAATGGAGTTAAACCCAGTTGGCAGCTGGTGACAAGTGGTGTTCCCCAGGGCTCAGTACTGGGGCCAGTTCTGTTTAGTATCTTTATCATTGATCTGGACGAGGGGATCGAGTGTACCCTCAGTAAGTTTGCAGACGACACCAAGTTGGGTGGGAGTGTTGATCTGCTGGAGGGTAGGAAAGCTCTAGAGAGGGATCTGGACAAGCTGGATCGATGGGTCGAGGCCAATTGTATGAGGTTCAACAAGGCTCAGTGCCGGGTCCTGCACTTGGGTCGCAACAACCCCACGCAACACTACAGGCTGGGGGAAGAGTGACTGGAGAGCTGCCTGGCTGAAAAGGACTGGAGGGGTGTTGGTCAATCGCAGGCTGAATATGAGATAGCAGTGTGCTCAGGTGGCCAAGAGGGCCAATGGCATCTTGGCTCGTATCGGAAATAGCATGGCCAGCAGGACCAGAGAAGCGACCATTCCCCTGTACTCGGCACTGGTGAGGCTGCACCTCGAATACTGCGTTCAGTTTTGGGCCCCTCACTACAAGAAGGACATGGAGGTGCTGGAGCGTGTCCAAAGAAGCTCAACGAAGCTGGTGAAGGGTCTGGAGAACATGTCTTATGAGGAGTGGCTGAGGGAACTGGGGTTGTTTAGCCTGGAGAAAAGGAGGCTGAGGGGAGACCTTATCGTGCTCTACAACTACCTGGAAGGAGGTTGTAGCGAGGTGGGGGGTTGGTCTCTTCTGCCAAGTAGCAAGCGATAGGACAAGAGGAAACGGCCTCAAGCTGCGCCAGGGGAGGTTTAGGTTGGGTATTAGGAAAAATTTCTTCACCGAAAGGGTAGTCAGGCACTGGAACAGGCTGCCCAGGGAAGTGGTTGAGTCTCCATCCCTGGAGGTATTTAAAAGACGGGCAGATGTGGTGCTTAGGGACATGGTTTAGTGTTGGACTTGGCAGTGCTAGGTTAAGGGTTAGACTCGATGATCTTAAGGGTCTTTTCCAGCCTTAACGATTCTATGATTCTATGACAGGCAGAACATAAAGGAGCTTGTCAACAGGATAGCAGTGACTGCTGGGATCTGGTTTCCCTTGTGAGGGGTTGTTGTGTACATCCTGCCTTTTATAAACTTTCCTAAGTATTTACTATGTTTAATGCACACTACTATATTTAACGTGTACTGAGCTGGATAAATCTTAGATTTCTTCCATGCTTTTGTTTGTGTTGGGAATAGGCTTTCAACTGGAAGATTTTGGTCTTTGTGTTTTCTAGCTCTTGTGTGAGAACCTGATTGCCTTTTCTTGCCTTCCTGAAAAGACATGACTTTGAGAAAACCTATTCAATCTAAACTGAGTGTTTCCAAATATTCGTAAGTGCAGCTAGGATGTGAATGAAGCTGGTTAAACATCACAGTTGTGCTGGCATTGCTGCTGCACCCACGTGCTGTCACAGGCCTGGAATTGGCAAATACAAGGATGTACAGTTTGCTCAACTGGCTTTTACTGTTGTGCCTAGGACTCCGGGCAGGAAAGAAGATGTAAATATAATTCTTAATCCTGGATAAGAAGACATAATAATTTTTCTAGCAATCTTTGTTTATCTATTTATTGTTCTGATTATCTGCTTCATCTTAAGGAGAAGCTGTAAAGATATTCTTTTTGCTGCTGAGAGAGGGGACAGACACAAAGTAGCTGACTTTAAATAAAAAGTTCACCAGTGCTATCTACTGTGGGTAAATAGGTCCCTGGCAGAACAAAGAGGTAACTGCCCTGCTGAGATGACCTGGCTTTGCATAGTTTGTTTATTTTACCTTGACCCTATCATGCTCCATACTTACATCAGTGTCAAACTCACAAACATAACTTTGAATCCAGATCTTCGCTACCTTCTTGCTGTTATCATTGTGCCAATGTGGATTGAGATTTCAGAGGGTAATAACGCATAGCCTACAAAGGACAGACATTGAAGTTTGACCCTCTATTCACACGAAAAAACTCTTGGAAAATGAGAATCCACTTGCTCTATGAACTATTAACAAGACTACTGGATGACCCGTGGGGTGACTTCGGTCAGCAGATGGGCCTGACTGGGAAAACGGCTGCAGAAGCAAGAGGCCTCTTCTTGGGAGGTGTATGAGCAGGAACTGGGTGTCATATAAAGAATGGCTGAAGGGCAGAATAGCTGCAGATTAATTTATTTTGTCTAGGATTGTAGATTGCTTGAGCTGCTTAAAGCACTGATTTATTGAGTTTGTGGTGCGTGTTGCAGTATTGACAACCCCAAAGTTGAAGAAACAGTTGGTGTTGATGTCAGGTTCTCCTCCTGAACCAAAATAAGACTCATACAAGCTGTAAATGCAAGCAGTGATAACCTCTGAGGAGGTGCAAGACCCTCATCCTCATTCAGCTCCTGTCTTCTTAAAGAAATAAGTGTTCAACTCTGTGTTTAGCAGTACCCAAGTCATGTTAGGGAAGAGAGGATATGGGTGAATACCCTGTCAAGACTGTGGTATCTTCTGCAAAGAGCTGATATCACAACATTGATATACTGGAAGGATTTTAAGATGAAGAGAAAGAGAAAGAGCTATCAGTGGTGAGACTTAACATGGAAGCTTAGGTGATGATGAAGAGGAATGTGAAGGCACAGAGAGGGGAAGGACATGTTGCTGGCAGGTGTAGGAAAAGGCAAGTGAGAGAAGGTGGGCTCCATAATTTGGAAGTAAAGCTTGAACTGGAAAAATTGTACCTGGAGGGACATATAGGACTTAGAGGAAACCGAAGATGCTTGTTCCATCCTCTGCAGGGCTTTCCTTGCCTGCTGATAAGTTCTTGTACCTGAAGGGAGAGGGCGATGGGGGAAAAGCTGAGCTGCTCTCCCATATTTTTCGCAAGGACCTTCCCTCTTTTCTGAATCACCTGAGACCCAAACAGCTGGGCTGGTCCACAGTGGACCCATTTATATCTAGTGTGGTGAGGAGTGTTGGTGCTGGATGTGGGACTACAGGGGATGATGGAGTTATCCCCATGTCAATGCAATTGGGGTGACGTGGTCACATTAAGCGTTTGGAGGAGTGACAAGCAGGCTACAAGAAAGCCAAGGAGTGTGAGGCTGGTCTGGAGCAGATAAGGGGAGCCTCGCCTCTATTACAAGGGGCTGGGCTGGTTTCTGTTTTGGGATGCTGAGCATGCTCTGGTTTGAGAGTACTTAACTTTGCTCTAGGAAAATGAGGGTGTATATGGACCCAGAAGCTTTCCATGTTACAGGCACTATCAGCTCCTGCTAGAAAGCCTGATTAGTGGCCTTCCTCCTCCTGCTCTTCCCCATCTGTAAAGGCCTATGGGTGGATTTTGAGCTATCATCTCCTGAATGCCTTGCCAGATGCTGTGTGGCAAGGAAAGGGCAGACTAATTTTGGCCAGTCCTGCCTTATGCTGAACTTCATGCCTGTACTTGAATCCTCCTTCAGCCTTTCTACTCTCTCCTGCCCCAGCTCTTGCATATGCTTCTTTGGAGCAGCTTGGGCTTCCTCATGTGATGGGAACTCAGAAAAGCCAGTACAGCCACAATCACTGGAAATATAAAATTATCTTTTCAATGCATGTACAGAAAAGCTCAAGCAGTTGTTTGCTTTCTCTTAGGAGTTACAAACCAACGATGGAAGCTTCAGATGACCTGGGATATTGCTGTGGAGAAAAGGAGGGAAAAACATGAAGATTAGCTTGAGATTATGCTGTAGCATGAAGGTTTTCAGGGACAGTGGGGTTTTCTGAGTGATTCAGCATAAATTACTTCTTCTGCCCCCAAAAAATAGAGTACTATGGACAAACTTGACTGTGCTATCTTGACTTGGGGAAGGTTGTACTTTTGCTGACCTGGAACAATTTGGGATGTGGAATTGTGTCTTCCAGTGTGGGATCACTTAATACTCTGCAGGCCATGCTCCTGGAATGACTGGCCACAGCTGTGTGCACTTATCCCCTCTGTCAGACTCCTGCATGGGCCAGGGCTCCCTCCCCTTCTCCAGAGAGCTTGTTTGTGCTCTTTGATAAAAGGTTATTGCTTTGAAACCAACAAATTCTTCACTGTGTGGAAGAGAGAAACAGGCAGTTCTAGGGTGTAACTCAGCAAACTGCTTTCAGATGTCTACTCAAGGCTGGTTGCACCTTTTAATTATTTACTCTCTTTGATTGCAAAAGAAGTCTTAGCTGGGTAGTGCAGACATCAGTAGACATCTACACTGCAGGCACCTGTGGAGGTAGATGAGCTGAATCCCACCTTAAGGTTCTGGTGACCTGGACTCCTCTCTCAAATGTAGGTGGCATTGCTCAAAAAACTGAAGTTATCTGGGAGATCACTGAGTGATGGCATAGGCTTGTGTCTTTAGGCAGTGCGACTGAGTAGTGACAGTGGCCACTCCTACCTTCCTGGTGCTTGGAGGTCTTCTCTAAGCTCTGTTCTCAAGGGGAGGTTTATGCAAGTTGGCACAGGAGTCCTCTCAGTTAAGGGATGCTGAAGCCTGGCATTGCTCAATTTGTTTCCCCTCATTTGATAGGAGCTTCCTTTTTCATGATTAATAACCCTCTCTACAGCATGTGATATTCATTATACTGCTGGTATGAGAGCGGGGTGTAAAGGACACCAAGGACAGTTGATACCCTGCTAGAGAAAACTTGGTACAGATACACAAAGATCATCTGCCTGGAAGAGCTGGAGAGACATCTGTGCTATGATCTCCCCTCTTGGGTAACTGAGGCATGAACAGGATTGCTTAAGAAACCTTTAGCAGATTTGGAGAGCCCCAGCAGAGCCCCATCTGCTGCCTCCTACTCCAGCTAACACCTGGTGGGTTTTGGTGACGTGGGGACTGAAGTAGGGGTTGGTAATAGGAACTAGTGGGAGTAACTGCTGAGAGAAGGGAAGGCAAAAATTAATGCCCAGGAAAGCTGATAGCAAGCCCTGCAGACTCTATCTTTCCTCCTCTGGCTGCTGCTGCTGTTGCTCCACCCTCCTCCTACTCACCGCCAATGCGGTCTGTTTGCACCCACTTTCACAAGAATGAGTGGGAGTAACTTGAGTCAGCTCTGAGTGTGTCCTTACCACTTCTTCAGTGTAGGTGATCCCTGCTCAGCATGCAGGCATCAAAGCGGCCGGGGGCGGTTTTGAGGTGGCTATCCTAGGTATTTGCTCTTGATTTTCCTTAAGAGGCAGGTCACTGAGAAAGAGTTGCTATTTTCTACAATCTGTCACCAGGGATTTCTCAATAGGGCAGAAAGTAAACCTCCTGTTTACTTTAACAAATGGCTTTATCCATTTCAACTCCACGTTTCCATGTACAGTTCCTTGTTGATGCAAAGACAATGTCCTAAGGTGAGCCATAGTTCATAAGGTACATTTCCTGTCGCATTAGTGACCTTTCTAATAATTAAAACCACGTAGGGTGATTTTATAAACTTCTCATTTATTTTCAGCATCTGCTTTAAAGGTTTGTGTGTGGTTGAGGGGTGGAGGAGGAATTAATGTCAAAAAATGCTAGTTTCACTAAAGTTCTTTCTCTTCCTTTAAAAATAAGGAGTTTTGTTGTTCATTCTTCTATTATTATTCTTAGGATGAGCTAGTGACTAGGATGATTCCTCTTAAAATATGTTACCTACAAATGTCTTTTAAATCACTTCCCCCATTTAAAAAAACATGATCTACACGGTGACCTATTTTTACCAGAGAAGATGAGGAGAGACTGAGTTATGGTGATGCACTGACCTCTGTTGGCATCATCCTTTCTTACTGAAACCCCTTTTAAATGCTGAATTTGATACTCTTAAAAATAGATGATACATCTGAGACAAGACCTGAGGCAGAATCGGTTCATGATGAAGCCATATTCCGACGCCACAGTAAATCTAACACTGGGACTCTTCAACGAAATCACAGTGCTCAGGCACAATGACACACAGTGCTGGTTTCCTAAAAAAAAAACAAAACACCTCAATCAGATGTTTTAAATGTGCCAAAAAAGCTGGGCGGTTTCTCCTGTACCAGCAGGCTCTGTGATGGACTAGGTATTGGCCATCTGTCCTTCTGCGGCTGGCATAAAGCCAGGCTGTAAATAAAAAGCATGTACAACATCTTCATCAGATGCTCTGGCTAATGGTGAACTGCATGCCCATGCCTGACTCCAGCCTGTTTTGGACTGCCACATCATCTCATGGGATGTTGATCCAACATGAACTGTCAGTCATGCCTGTTCATGCAGTGCTGGCCTGCTGTCAGCAAACTTCTCTGCAACACCCTAAAGCAACCTGGACCAATTAGCTCCAATTAGAGCTGCTTCTCTCCTGGAGATGGCTTGTCAGGGGAGCTAGTTGCCATAAGCATTAAAGGAGCATGGTGGAGAGAAATGGGCCTTTCTAGGCTGCAGTTTGTCTGGCTTTAGTTTGGGGTGGGATAACTTGCTCTCTAGAGGTTGCTCTCTACAACAGCCTCTGCTGTGTGGCTCCGATCCTCCAGCGGGAATGACTTCCAGGTGTGTGCTAGGTTTGCCTCAGATGAAACTCCAGGTGATGCCAAGATCTGATGGGTGAAGCAATCAAAATGCTGCTAAAGAGCATAAAGGAAAATGAAGATGTATGTGTGTGTGCACGCGGGTGCTGTCTGCCCATACAAGGACTAAATACTTGGGAATTTTCTGTTTAGGAGGTATCTGTACTCCTCTTCATTCCCCTGGGGGCACCTGCGGGCACAGCTGGGGCGGGGCATTGTGTGTATTTAAGAAACTCCCTAGAGACTTCTAGGCTTACTGAGTAACTGTGGGAAAATATATAAATCCTTATTTTGTTTGTACTTCGGTCAGTCTGCACGCGTTTCAAGGAGAAGCTGTGCCTGTTGCCCGTAGGCTAGCCCTTGGAGATAAGTTTTAAAGAAGAGTGGAGAAAGAAACGGGCTCTCTAGCCCTCATTTCTCATGTAGTGAGCAAAACTGTTAGCTTTTGTTTTGGAAGGAAACCTGCCTAATCAAGATGAGAGGGACAAGCCTGCTGAAGCACTGCTAGAAGTGGAGGCTGAGACTCAGCTGCCCTGTCAGAATATGTGAGTCATGTTTTTATTTGTGTTTTTCCGAGCCTGAATTAAGAAAGATCATGTAAGAAATTTTATGGCCTTTGACATGTCTCTGCATTTTTGCAAGATAATAGCCTGACATTTTGCCCTAGGTGTTGGGTTAAATAGTAACTGGAGATTGTGCAAATAACTTCTGCTTAGCCATGATTATCGTGCCAAGGCCTTGCACAAGCTGGGGACTTATGTTGTTGGGGCGGTTCCGCCAATGTGTGCCATTAAGATAGCAGCTCTGTCTGTCTGTTTGCACCACTGTTGGTTGGCTCTTCTTTGAAAGCATGGGTAGAAAACCCAGACTGGAGGAACTGAGGGAAGAACCACATCCTGACCACCAATGCTTGCTATCAGGGTGAATCATGGTGGTATATAGAGCCCATAACTAACACTTGAGCAAAGGTAAGCTGCAAGTTCACAGTTCTCCTGTTGTACACAAGCATTTTGACACAAGCATGTCACTGGTCTTGGTTCTTTAGGGAGTCACGCACACTCTGGTCAGCAAAGCAACGAAAGGGAACATAGACCGTTGCATAAATGCGCTTGTCCAGCTGTATCCTACATTTCCTGTAGAATTACCCTCTCCCAAACTCTGTCCGTGAGAGCAAAGGGAGTTGAGACTGTAAGAAAAAAGGGACTTGCATTTCTCAGTCTCATGCTAACAGCTGCAAGCCTGAAATCATTTAGGGGAGTTTATGCTCACTTTCATTTTAAAAACAAGGAAGCTCAGGACTGCTAGATGAAGAGTGGGCAAGCCTCACATATTTTGATGCCTTACAGACATGTTCTCAGAAAAATTTTTATCCTTTTAGGACCATTGTTTTCCCCCTTGCCCAGCCTTACAGTGATGTCATAGCTTTAACTAATGATCTCACAATCTGCTTTCAAGCTGCAGTAGTAGGAAGATGGCAGCAGCACTTTCCCTTCCCAGTAGTCCACTTGGTGGGTAAAATGGGAATGCAGAGTCAGCAGAACTGCGTTTCATTTTTAGCTGTCCGCTTGCTCTCCAACTGCCAGCTTTCGTCTGTGCTCCACTCTAGCAGGTGGTATCTTGCTGACTTGTTTCCTTACCTGCCCTACAGTGCCACTGTGAGCCATCATTGGTGACTGTTTTAAATTTATCATACCTCCCATCATGGCCAAAAAACTTTCAATGTCTTTGGCTGTCTCTGTCCTGAAGTACAGGCTCTTCTCTCCTGGTTGTTCGAGTTAGGGGACCTGCTCAAGCTCCTTGTACAGAAATGGGAAGCACAGAGATTCATGTGTATGGCTGGATCTCACCTTGACGTGGGTCTGGAACACAACCCTATTGTGCTCAACCCCAGAGCTGAGAAATAATTTTGTGTCCCAAGCTGTAGGCATAGTCCTTGCAGATCACAGGATCCAGGGGGAGAAAGCAGGTTTGGAAAGGAGCAAGCTTACGTGTATGAGGCAGACCTTTTTGCATCCCTTGGTCAATTGCACTAAGGAAAACGGATATTTTGAAAGATGACTGAGTTTGCTTTGCTGAGATGATCAGCAATGTAAAGGAAAGGGACAAGCAGCAGGAAGAAAAGTGAGGTTGGAGAACACGGTTATTCCACTGAAAAAGTAAGGGCACCTGTAACGTGAGTCTTTACTAAAGTGGTGCCCTTAGGAAGGGCTTCCAGGGGGTGGAAACCAGTTGGAAAACTTTGCTAACAGTATGTCTCCATTTGAGCCGATCTGAAATAGGTTAGATAAACGGCATGCTGGACATGCTCTTTTCTCTCTGTTGACTTGAGAGGGCAGTTAGCTGGTATTCAGAAATTGCTGGGAGGAAAGAGGATATGAAAGGGAGGAGACAAGCATATGACAGTGTGGCTGCATATACCACACCTGCGAAAAAGACAACCAATCTAAAAACCAAGTTAGTCTGGCAAGGTCTATGTTCCATGCGGCTAGGACTGTTTGGCTTTAACTGTGCTAGCTTCCTTCTAATTCTCTGTTTGTCCGGTCCCGTCTCCTGGCCTGGGATGTGGCCGCAGGCTTACAGCGCAGCTTGGGCTGGAACGGCCCTTGGCAAGGTCTCCAGTCCAACCTCCTGCCAAAGCCAGGCAGCTCTGGGGTGGGACAGGGTGCTCAGGGCTTGGTCCACTTGGTGCTGCAGCACAACTACATCAGGCAGCGACTGCAGGATCTCAGATGTAAAGGCCTGTAAGGCAGACGTTTAAAGTTGAATCACTAGCACCTCTTTCTAGAGAGGGTCCCAGCAGCAAGCACACCCTATGGTGTACAGCTGTCTGCAAGGTGATCAGCCCCCTCCAGCTACGGCAGAGGGAAGAAGCACAAAAAAAACTTCTTGAACTTTCTGTCCTCTTGGTCCTACCGTGTGACCTCCATGGGAGACCAGCAGTGTCCACTCCTCTGCATTTGGCCTGAAACCCAAGGGCCTGTTAATCAAGTTATCAAAACATTAAAGAAAGGCTTTTTCTCAAGAACGCCATGCTATGGCTGATATAATTTTGGTTGAACTCAGCTCATGGCTTAAAAAGTGCTGCGGGTAAGAAAATGGGAAGAAAGACAGTACAAGATAAGCCAACTGCATAAATCTCATTTTCTTAAAAAAAAAACCAACCTAAAATAATAATAACTGTGCTCATATGGTCCTGTAAGTGAGATTTGTTACTGTGCTTTATTACTATGAATTGATTAGTTGCCATTGCCGTGATCCCTGCAGGTAAAATAGATATGGAGGTATATAAACGTAAGAAAAAACAACTTAGTTTTTACAGCAAAACCTGACAATCAGGAACATCTTAACCCATGGAAAAGCCAATTGTCAAACAAGATAGTCTTCAGCCTTAAGTCTTGTGTAGGATTTGATTTGTTTGTAAGAGGCAGTGCTGTTTTTTTTTTTTTCCTGATAGGGCAGGGGGTGGTTAGAAAAGCCTTAGTGCATCTGGAGTACTACCGAAAGAAAATTGCTGTGGAAAATTAACTCATGGGAAGAAACAAATGACAGTCAGGTAGGGTTTGGTCACTGCTCGAGCAGCTCCTCTCTATCTGCTTGTGTCTCTTTCCTCAAACACAAACAGCGACATTTCATTCAGACAGCTGCTGAGCTTCCAGTGCATTGGAGTGGCTTTTTACCATTGCTTTTAACAGAAGGTGGTTTATTAACATTGCATTTTGAGGCTTGGCAAACCTGCTTTTGTGGCCAGACATCATTGCAGTCTGTATGTTGTGTATAGCAGTGCTAGCACCATCCCCTAACTAGGAATGCTGTATAACAACTTGAAGGGTACTTATTATCTGTATAAAGTTTGGGGAAGATGGGCCATGTTGAGTGTATATACTGATGAATTAGCTCTGGCAAAATAAAACATAACACAGACTTGGTCTGTAGGTGGGAAATGTTAACTGGAATGTTTTTACATACACTTCCAGCAGAGCTGCTGTCCTGAGTGTGCAAGAGCAGAATTCCCCCAGTAGCTGCAGCCCTTGTGGATCTTGTGCAACTTTTCAGCTCCACATTCCTGATACAAGCTTTCCGCAAGTACCAATGGAAAATAATCCACCAATAAATGGTGGGTTTTAGGTCACACTGATAGAAAGAAGGCCCAGTAATATAGAGAGTTTATAAATGACTATGCTATAAATTACTGCCCTGTGGTAGTGTGGGAGGTCACCCCGGTGCTTTGTTACTCTGTAATAAAATAAATAAATGTAATAAAAGATGAAGTACTTTCTTAGGTTATCTGGCCCCTTTGGAAACTGCTTAATATGTCATTTTTCTGTTGTAGATCTTAGTGTTTAATAGTAGCAATATTTGACCCAAACTGACATCCTGAGCTCAGCTGCTACCAGGCCTGCACCTAAATTCTCTGCCACGGATGACATTTGCAGTGCATAGTCTTGTTGGAGGATGAACATCTGTGCAGGTCACTGCAGATCACAGCTGCACTGCCCAAGACATCCATCCTTGCATGCTTTTGCTCATGCACACAGATACATATGGAATGCACACAGAAACCAAACAGAAGCACCAAGTCTGCAACAGGCACAGCTTTGCAGGGCATGGCATAGGGCTGGTTCTGCACTGAGGACCCAGTTTATCTGACCTGTATCAGCTTGTGAGTCATATCTGTGCTGAAGTGTGGCCCTTAAAAGGTCTTGCTCCATGGCAGGCTATGGTTATGGCTGACAATACAAATCAGTAATGCATGGGGGGAAAAAAACCCCACCAACTTTGGAAGAATATTCGCAGTTATTCCTCAATGATCCATTATGAGACCAGAGCCATCAAGGCTTACCCTACATGAGATCCACAGGAGTTAACGTGTGGATGGCTTAAAGACCCAGATGCTCTCAGTTTCAACCTTTGCCTAGTGTCAAAGGCACTGGAAATTTGTCCCTGAGGACGCAGACGCCTAGTTTTCATAACTGATCACAGGAAGAAGGTGGGATGTTGTTCATGGCTTCTGAAGGACACAAGACCTCCTCCCTCCGCTTCACCCTAGTGATGAATTTAAGCACAAAAAGAGTCATTCTTCCTCCTCCCCAAGGTCTGCCACCAAGTTAGGAGCTGCACACAAGAAAGACATGGGCAGGGTACAGTGTCCTGATGGCCCTGCCTTTCCCAGGGTAATGCTGCAGCCCCTCTCCTGCCTAGGCTGCTGCCTCTCATGCCACTCTGAGAGCTGTCGTCTTGGACAAAAGGTGTTGGTCTACATTGTCGTTTCAGGTTCTCCAGGGATGAGGACATCAGAGTAGAGGGCTTTGTTTCTGACTCATCCCAGCTACCAAAAAAAAAAGAAAAAAAAGATTCATGGAGAATGGGGAGTTTGGTGAGAAAACAGCTCTGGAATTTACCTCATTTGCACAATTTTGAAGGACTAGATAACAAATTAACAGAACAAAGGCAGGAATGAGAGGAGGACAGGAATGCATTATTTTTTTTTTTTTTGTCTCCCCAGTTTTTCTTTCTGTTGGAATGGGTTCTAGAAACACAGCCTGGTTCTCCTCTTGCTTTTATCTTCTCAGATGCTGGGTCTGAGAAGAGAGGTTTGTTTATCTCCCCCTTAAGCTTCTCTTTTTAGCAGGACATTATGAGCAGCTCTCCTGAGCCTCCATATGCCAGCTGTCCCTTTGTGATCTGCTGATGCAGTGGCCCAGTGGATGAAGTTGATTATCTATTTGCAAGATAACAAGAAGAGCCAATACCTCCTCATAGTTCCTATCTCTCCCTGACTAGCAGAGCTGACTTCAGCTGTGGGACTCTGGCAGACTGACTATCACAGTGATGGGATGACAAGACCATCAGATAATCAGCCCTAAATGCTAGCCCTCCAGACCTAATGTGGCCATCTCAATCCCTTTCTCCCTGATTCTCTATGATTTACCTCCATCGCTGAATTTCTTGACCCTGAACAGGCAGTCTGTTGTGGGAGTTTCTTGCCCTTTTTCCCTGAAGTGCAAAATCTTTTTTTCCCTGCCAGAGATATGTTACTACTTCAAATCCCAGTCTCAAGGGCAGCAGCTTCGCTCAGCTGGTGTGTCTGTGGGCAGCACAGCATCAGCCCTCTCCTTCTGCTCATTTCTCCCTTCCGCCTCTCCTGTGTTCCCCCAGCTCTAAAGACATAGATGCTGCCTCTGCTCATCAGTGGGGTATCAAGAAGAGGCATCAGTGTTTGTGAAGGACCCCCGAGCTCCTAAGAGGATGTGCCACAAGGAAGCACCATTGTAACAAGAAGGTTGCAAGAGTCTGTCCCGTGGAGTGAGGAAACCTGTGTCATTTCTCCAGCCCTTCCCCTCCTCGCACCACACACCTCCAGTGCTCAACCTATATTGTAGCTGACCTCTTGGAAGGACTTTTAGTGTCTTGTTTTAAACACTTCTAGAGCCAGACAAGAAGTAAACTAGCTTTACCAAATTTTTTTTACAGCATTTTAACCCTTCTTGTCAACACTCGTGTAGTTAAGTTGAAATTAAAATCTCAGTTGCTTCTGTTTGAGAGGAAAATTGTTTTGCCTGGACCTTGCCCTGAGCCCACTGAAGCCTCAGTTGACATTGGTGGGACTGTATCAAATAGCAGAAATTTGAGGATTTTTTTTTCATTTTTTTCTTTTTCAAAAATTTCAATTAAAATTTAGCTAATAAAATTCAACTCTAATTTTTCTTCTCCTTTCTGTTATTTTAAAGTAACTCAAAACATTTCCCTCATCATGCAAGACTCTCTGATGAGAAAAAACACATCTCATGTAGCCCTGGCTCTTGAGAATCCATCATGTGAAGGGAGCAGTATTGTACCCCACGTCTAACCATCACAGTAGCGTTTTTACCAGCCATTAAATTTTATCACTGAATTTGCCTGTTGCAAATAAACCAGGGCTGTTTCTTCATGATGGCATTGGCACTCTGCGATGTGTTTAGGTAGCCTAAATCCCACCCAAATCTTTCTGCCTGAGATTTCCTGCCGGCTGGTGCCAGGTCGTCAGAGGCACCTGGCTGACAGGCGGCCCTGAGCATGGGGATCGGGTGCAAAGGAGGACTCCAGACTGTGCCCCCCCAACCTCACCGTGGTCCTGCTCACAGCACTGCAGGCTTAGAGTAGCCATCATGGTCCAGTAACCCCAGAAGCAAACACAGGGAACCAGAAACCAGCTCCCAGCAGGTCTGGGCTGCGTTTTTCTTCCCAGGTATTTTTATTGCCCAGCGTGACCTCCCTGGTGCTGCAGGCTGCCTCCCTGCTGATGATCCCTCTCTCAGGAGCCGTCGCGGCTGCTGCCGCTAGATATACAACCTCCTCTCAGGAATATTTGTTTGTTTGTTCCCAAAGACAGAAATGAGGTGAGGGTTGAGAGGGCTTATCAGTAAGTCAGGCAGGAGCAAACACACACGTTGCCAGGGTGTTGCAAACATCCCCAGAACACCCCCAATCCAGGGAATTCAGTTAAGATTGTTTAAATGCTTAGTGGCATTTCTGTATGTTACAGCGTAGAGAAAGCACGTGCCGTGTCTGAAAATAAAAAACTGGGATGGAAGAAAGAAGTCTCACACAACATCCCAAATATTTTAGCCATTAAAAAAAAATTCTCATAAACCTCTGACAAAATCAACCGATTTCCCTCAGACTGAGTGCAGCGTATTTTAGGAAGCCAAAGATGTTTAAATGTATAAAGTCCTGTTTAAGTCTCTACGACGAGTATCACTGTGACTAACAAACCAGAAATATTTCATTCTGATCCACAGCTATAAATCAGTCCTGTATTTCCATCAATGCCCTAAAGCTTCTGTATCTGCCTGTTTTGACCCTCTCAGATGCTACCAGCTTCAACCCTTTTCACTACCGAATGCTTCAAAATATGATAAGCTATTTCTGGGTAAGTTCTTCTTTGTCCAATACTTTTGAACTGCCCTGTCAGTCTTTTTAATGGAGGCATTTATTTTGTGAGGGGGGTTGAGAAATCTTGGGCTTTTTCATCCCCCTGCTTCCTCATCCTGAAATCTGCTTATTTCTGCAAATATTGCTGAAAGTTAGCCTTGCCTCGACCCCTCCTCAGGAGACACGCTTATTCAGGGCTTAATCGCTTGCTGATTAATTTCCTGTCATTCCTCATTTTATGGGCTTCTTAAATCCCTCTAGAGAGATTGTGATCTCAGGACTGAACCAGGAGCAACTCTCTTGATATCTCTGGTAATTCCAGTGCAAACGAAGAAGAACTGAGACCCAGACTCAGACTTGAAAGGGTGGGAATTACGAGGGCTTGGAGAGGGCTTGAGCTTTTCTGATAGAGAATTTCCATTGAGGTGAGACCTGCAAGACTGTTTCCACATCAGTCAGCAGATACTTCACATTACTACGGTGTAAAGTCCTGTTGTAATGCCTCCAGAATAAAATGTTTTGCGATTTCAGTTTCATGGTTCTTTTTGAGTTTTCTGTTATTCGTGTCAAATCAATGCAAAACTAGCTTTTAAATTTTCCTGTCCACAGTCATGTTTTCCCTGCTAGTCCCAACAACTTCACGCGGGTTTTCTTTACAAGACCAGAATCATGTCTGGCTGTCCTGTATTCATCATGGTAGCATCCAGAGGCCGCCTGACTGCTGTTTTGTCACACCTCCATAGTCTTAACTTTCTAAGTAAATGAAGAATTAAAATTGACTTTGTCCAATTTTTCCTCCTAACTTTTCCTGTTTGAAAACTTTCCCATTTATTTCATTCCACCAAGAGCACAGTAATAATGCTCTGTAACTCTTCTCAGATACTTTCTGTCATGGCGGTGCAAAACCACACAGCCTTTAAATAGCATCTTTTCTTTCTTACCTTTTCCTTTGCTCTACTTTATCCCTTTTGGCGTTTTGTCCTTTTTCTGCCTAGCTTTACAACCCGCTGTACAGCTATTCTGCATCTACCTCCAGCCAGTTTTGTGATACTCTGTAAGAGTTGCTATATAAACAGCAGCCTGAACCGTGGCATAACCCTGAGGCCCAGGCAGCCCTGCCCTCCTGGGGCTCGCCAACGGGACTGACTCGGTTAGCTGAACGTTAAGCTGGTCCGGCCACTGCTGTTGCCACAGCAACTTTTCATAGAATCATAGAATCATAGAATCATAGAATCATTAAGGTTGGAAAAGACCGTTAAGATCATTGAGTCCAACCGTTAACCTAGCACTGCCAAGTCCACCACTAAACCATGTCCTTGAGGACCACGTTTTGCTCTGGACAAGAACACTGCTCTGCCTTTTGCTCTGCCTCATGCAAAAATGAGATAGTGAAAAAGGAGTATCTGGAAAATACATTCCTGCATTAAGAAGCACAACACTGCAGCAGCCTGAGTTTTCCCTAGTCCTGGCCGCGGTATGATCCCGGAGCAGTCAGATCCCAGTTCTGCTGTAGGTGCTCCTCTAGGACCGCTCCTCTGCGGAGGAGAAAGGGAGGTGAGTCTTCTTTACCCATTCTTTCCATTTCAGTTTCAGCTCACCATTCTTTATTTAGGGAACTGTGTATTTTAATGTGCTTTCGCAACAGGGTGATGAAGTAAGGGAGCTTCCTCCACCACACCAGAGAGCCTCTGGGGAGGCTGAGAAGGCCCCCTGCTTCCAAAACTGCACCGGGGATGTGCATGGTTGCCCCTGCGTGCCATTCACTCGCTTACTTACCTCCTGCCTCCTTGCACAGTAAAGCTTTTTGAGGAGCTTGCCTAGATTTCTGCAAGGTGTCGTAATAATTATGGGTGAATTTCATGTCGGATGAGGGGCTGTAAAAGCTAACCAGGAGGGAAAGAATTAGCAAATTGTGTATTAGCTCCGCAAACCGAAGAAACAAACTCTGTTGGACAAAGCAGGCAATTAAGGTACTAATAAATACATATATGTATATATATATATATAAAGCTTTTTTTTTTTTTAATTAATAGATTTTAAGTGCAGTTGAAGGATGGCTACGTGCTATCGCTTGGTGTCCCCGGGCATTTCTTCGCCTGTCCCCTGCCGGCAGGCTCCTGCCGAGGCAGTACATCCCCAGCCCGCTACGCGTCTCACCTGCGCGCCGCGGGCAGCTCCGCTTAAGCAGAACCGCCTCCCCCCTCCTTCCTCCTCAGCTCTCCCGCCCCTCCTTCACCTTCCTCAAACCTGCGGTCACTCCGCCCCGGCCGGGCAGGGCAGCTGGGGTGCGCAAGTCCTCCTCAAGAGCTGAGATGGACACGTAAATCGTTCCTCGGAGTAAGTAAATGAATTAAAAACGAAAAAAGGCGGGGGAGGGAGGAATCCGCCTCCCTGGAGGTTGGGGGCGTGGGTCCGGGCCCCGCAGCCGCTGGGTGCAGGGGGGCTGAGCTGAGCCGAGCCCTTCTCCCCTGGTATCGGGCCTGTGCCCGGCGGGGCTGGCAGCTTGCTCCTCGCTGCGGCGGGTCGGGTAGCTCTCGTCATAGGGTTTCCTGTAATTCCCGTGACGTTTGTCAGCTTCTGGGCCGGCTGCAGGGGATGTTTTAATTCTGCCATCATCAAGCATTCATTAATTATATCTCACTCCCGCAACTGCGCGGTGGTTGGCCGTTGCCCGGCGCTCCGGGCTGGCGGGGCTGTGCAAGCAAGGCACGCTTTGGGCACGACCAGGGTGAGATCCCACCCGCCGCTCTCCGTGCCCCGAGGTTAGAGGACGGTGATCTCTAGTGGCTTTGCACGTTTGCGTGTTTTATGGCTTGTTTATTGTTTGTGTCCCGGTAGAGTCCTCAAAATGTAATTGCTGCCTGCACTCAGACCGCCCAAGGGCAGGTCAGAAAGCTGGTGTGAACAAGGGGAGCGAGGGGAGTTAATCACGGCGACAACGTGCGTAGGGTGGGTGGACTTGCCTGTCTGCAATGGAGGAATAGAGACACAGTTCTCCTTTGCGAAGTTTGGGATTTAGTCAGCAGAGGCGGTAGCTAACAGTTGTACTTTTGTTCCTCCAGGCAAGCCTCGGCTTCTCCCTAAAGGATACCCTGCATCTCAAACACAAGGTAGCAGCTGAGTTTGGGGGTGGCAGTGCGAGCACCTAGGGCTTGCATTGCCCAGGGGATCAGGCCAAAATCTGGTCCGGTCACCTCTGTACGGGACTTGATCAGCAGACAGCCGCGGTGCGGCTGCTCCTGCTGTGCACCACCACTGGCTGCTGTCCCCAGCCTCAGGATGCTGTGGAGGGAGGCGGGAAGAAGAAGGGGAGGATGAGATGTGAATCTCTCGCATGTCTGTGTTTGCAGGACAGCAGCATGGCTTGGACTTGCTGTTTCTGCTCTCTGCTGGCTTGCCCCAGGCTCAGGAGGGTGTCCTGGTCCCACAGCGATGGGGGCGTTGATGGCAGCTTGTGCCGGGCGGAGAACCTGCTGCCCATGGGTTTTGGCTGGGCAACACCGAGGCGTCTGTTGTACAGCCTGGCAAAGCCGATTGTGGGTCTTGCTGCCTCTGCAGGGGCTTCCGCAGCGTGGGCCAGCGCTGCACTGTCCTGACCCAGTGATGAACTGGGGTAAGGGACTAGCGTGGCAGAAAAGCAGCTTTTTTCTGTTAGCTGTGAGACTGTGCCTGCGTTAGCCCAAGCGAGGCGGTGAGAGCAAATGGTGGGAGGAGAGGGTGGCAGCAGGTAAACCTGCACCCTCGGACGCGTCCTGGGAGTGCTGTCGGTGCAAAGCAGCTTGTGCCGGGCTGAGGTGCGGCTGGCCAGCAGGGCTTACGGGTCCCTGCTGCTCACAGGGGGGCTGTGTCCTGTGTCCCTGCTCTGGGGGGGCATGGGTGGCTTTGGGGAACAGAGGAATTAGGCAGCCCCAAAGGCTCTGGATAGGGAGCTGTAGATCCCAAGGAAAAGAGGAAAAGCAGTGCTTACAGTTAGGTTTCTAGCCTAGGACCCACCTAAGTGCTACCATATGCTGGAGCATTGCATCCTCACAGCTCCTGTCAGCTTCAGAGCTGGGGAAGGAGAAAGACTATTCAGGCTTTTGCAACTACCAAATAGCAATGTTAAGTATCTGCAGCCCCTGTCCGCACTGATGCTACATGGTACACAGACTAGAGCAGAGCAGCCCTGGGTGGGCAGTGGTGTGCAGTCTGAGGAAGCACAAAACACAGCAAAAGGGGACAAGATTAACTGCAGACATCTGTCGTCTGAGCAAGGGGTCTGCAGGAGGCAGAAGCTCAGCGGGTTAAGTTGCAGAGCCAGAGGATGGATGAGTTGATCTGCCTGAGATCTGAACTTCTTTCCAATAAGAATACCAGATGTGGCATGTAGAGACCATTTGCTTATGCAGGACAAAAAGTTCTGCACCTTTTTTTTTTTTTCCTAAATAAATCAATCCATGGGAGTTTTTCCACTCGACTTTGCACTAGGCCCATCAAATATCTGTTTTTTTAAAATAAGGAGACACAGGGAACAAGAGAGGGTTTAAACCACTTCTTTCCTGCTTATGCAATGGCTTTGTGTATGGATAACCTCAGAGGCAGCTGCTCTTCACCGGGAGGAAAGCCCCAGGTTACACATCAGCCACGTGCAGCCCGTGTCACTGCGCCAGGGGTGCTGGGCATTCTCCTCAGCCGACGTGCTCTCATTCTTTTCTTAACTGGGGTGGCTGTACTCAGAGACAACGATTCAAAGTCACACCGAAGGCACAGCAAGGCAGGCTGGACGAGTGATGCTATGTGCATTGGCAGATATAACAGCAGATTGTATCTGTTACGTGCGGTATGGACGTAAAACTTAGGAATGCAATTCCTAAAGTTGCCTTTCAGATGACCCTATCTGACTGCCAAAAAAAGAAATCTATTGCATCATGTTTAAGGAAATGTTCTTCATGTAAACAGCATGGCTCACTCATAAATCCAGGAAAACCAACCACCTCCTGAAAGCAACCTGAAGAATACTTTGGGGAGAAGCAATCTCAGGAATGAATGTGCCGAGATGCAGCAAAAGGGACCAGGGTCCAGCGAGGATGTTTGGCAGAGCACAAAACCTGCAAAAATACATATTTGATTGCCATTGCTGTAGCAAACAAGGAGGAATCATTCACAGTGACAGCTTTTTTAAAAAGGATTAAAAAAGAAGGTGTGATATTAATATAGGTAATCACTGTGCCGTCATCTAAAAGAAAGCGTCCCACTACGTAGCTGTGAAAAAAATAGCTAAAGCCTTGAAAACAGTGAGAAGGAAGGCTTTCATCCCTAAAACACCACCTGAACTTCAGGAACATAATAGAAAAAAAAATAGCGTGGAGACCTCATCTTCATGTTCTGTATCATCCAGGAGAACATAAAATGAACAGGATAATTCTAGTAGGCCCTGGCGATGAACATGATTTCTTAGCTGGGTTTCATTCACTGGCACTGCTGCATGACCATTGCAAATTTTACAGAAGATCCTGGAGAGGTTCCTATCCAAGAAGAACAGTTCCAGAGTAGTTTTCAGGAAGGTCTGACCGAACTGAAGTACTTGTAATCATGGGCTCAGTTTTCAGTGATAAGAACAGACATCAAGAGATGTTCTCAAAACGGGGAATAAGAAGATGGAAGTTTTCCTCTTTGACCCCAAAGCCAGCACGACCTGAAAATCCAATGTCCTGGCATCTTTGTCAAGGCTCCTCACAGAGGTATCATTGTGGCAGCTGAACGGATGCTTCAAGGTAAGTGTTCTCCAGGAACCTGAGGGTCACAGACCCAGCCCCTGTCCTGGCCCCGCCATCGGTCCCGCTGCCATGCTCCCGGGGCTGCAAAGGGTCAGGGAACAGACCTTGTTTCACACTGGAGGTGGGTTACTCCTCATGATGTCGCAATAGCCAATGTAGGTAGTAATTTCTCCATAACAGCAAAGCTGCATATATTTGTCTTGGCTCTATTTTTTCTTTCAGTTCGTCAATTTACAAGCCTGAAGCTGGAACCCTCCCTTGGCATTGTTCTGGGAGACAATGTTATCAAAAACAGTGTATGTTGTGGCCGAGAAGCTCTTGACATTTTGCTGCAATTACTTGAGAGAAGAGTTGACATTTTATAGCATGTATAAATCCATTCTGCACAGGTGCAATGGCATTAATTCAACCTCAATATATGGAATGGTTTATTCTTTTTCTTTTCTTTTTCCCTCCCAGAACACCCTATGAAGTCCTAGAGCAGGCACTAATGGAAGGCCCTTTGCAAACCTCCATTCACGTGTGCCATGAAAATGGTCAATGGATGTCACGATTACCAGAGAAGCTATGGGATATTCCCCTCTATAACTTAGCTCTTCCAGGTAAAGATTAACTTTTGTTCTCTGCTGGTTTGTTAGCCTGTCATTGAAGCACTGGAGCATCCTGTTTGTCCCATTTCAGGATGGCTATGTTGATTATTTGGGTCAGTGTGTGGGAGAAGGGCTTGGGGGAGCGTTTGTGTGACGTGTGAGTGCGTGTGAATACTTTTTGTCTGTAATGGTTGGGGTTTCTTGGAGGGGAGGGGGAAAAAAGGATTTTTTTTTTTTTTTGAGGGAAGGAAAGAAAGAGGGACTCTTTTGCAGTCCCTGTGCATCATCTTGTTAGATCAGTGTTACTAACATGAGCATTTGCTTATCTGGACAACGGTGAGATTTTCCTAATTCATTCTTGCCACTTCGTACATAATAAAATGGTTCCGAAAGGAGAGAAATAACATTTTAACTTATTATTTGTTTCTTTGTACTGTTTAAAAGATGCTATAAAGGTATGAAAAAAGGAGGATGGAGACTTTTAATTAACATAGGTTTTTATTAATGTAGAGTGTGACTTTTCTGCATGACCCTGCTTACGAAAACTGGATTTATCCTATTATGAGTAAATACAGCTGCGCTATAACTGGTGTCCTCATTGGTACTACATTCAGACCTCTGTATCATTAGCCTTTCTTTGGTCACATTATTGCTTCTCTCTGCTGCCTTGAATAGCTGATTTTTTTTTTTTCTTTTCATTCTGTCCAAAGAAGTTATGGGAGCACCTGTTTTCACTGGCACGTGGGGAGGCTGTCAGCTCTTGAGTGATTCCCTTTGCCTCCACAATGAAAATGGTACTAAAGAAAAGCCTAGCCCATGTTTTCTCTCACACCTGTAGATGAGAAAGGTAGTTTGGGTGGAAAGCAGCACAGCGTGTACATGAATGTTTTATTTAGGCTACAGGATCGTAGGTTAACTTTAGCAAAGACATATATTTAGAGACAGTGGGAAAAATCAAATCTTCAGTGGGTGGAGCCCTAGGAGGACCCAAGAACTGTGGCTGGGTTTTTTTTTCCTGCTCTTCATGAACTAGTGGAGCATGGAGTTTCAATTAAAACTGAAACTCAGAAACTTATTTCGTGGTGACTTCTTGGATATGTAATTTAAATAGATGTTAACTTCAAAAAAGCGCACCTCTATTTTGGATAAAGCCTATGTAAGAGGAACCCAGGACAGATGTTATAAAAAAATTCTAGATTTCTTATTTAACCATCAAGAGAAGAAAATAAGTATCTATCTTATGAAAGAAGAAAGAAGGTAATCGTCTCCTTTTTTTTTTTTTTTTTTTTTTTTTTTTTTTCTTTTGACTTCCTGGCTTTTGTACTAAAGGTGACTTTGTTGTTCTTGTGAAAGTTTGTTGTTCTTGTGAATATGCCTGCATGGAGAACAGGCATGAAGAAAAGAATAGTTGAAGACAAGCCCATTTCAGCAAACACTGGAGTACTTTTACAGAGCATTGCAGGCTATTAGCTTGGAAGATTTTGGTGGCTGTCCAGCTGACCTACAAGACTGGTCTAGCCCAGGTCAGAACAAAAGCAGATCAAGACCAACCAGGTCAAGACAGCTCTGGCAGGTTTTCAGAGGGCACAGTGGCTGGGGGAAGCCCAGTTTGGAAGTGGAAGCTTATCTTGGATAGAGAAGACAACAAGGCATGCAAGAAAGGTGAGAGAGTGCATTCTGAAAGCATGACAAGGAGGCAGAGGCAAGTCTCAGTAATCAGTGTTGTGTTTGCACCAGGTTCAGCACAGTGCTGCTGGGGAGATGTTGCTTCAAGCTCTGAAGCTACCTGATTTGGTGCTAGCTCACTATCTTTGCATCATATTTGTTGTGTCATGGATAGACCTGTCTTCCTTCCATTACTGTAACTTGTTGATGTCACAAGAAGACTCCTAAATAAAAGGTTACTATCTGTTTGCTGATTGGCATCAGCAGGTGCAATGCCCATTGATGGAATCCTGTTCGCTTCTCTCAGACTTGGATTTGGTCCATGGGTATTTAATGATTTGACTCTTACATCTTGTAAGACAAGCTGCTTTGATTACATGTCCTCATTTTCTGTCTTCCACCTGCAATGAGCTTGGTTTGGGTGTTTAAAGCAGGAAAATAGACAGAAACCTGATTTTAAAGGGTGAAAAAATTGAGTGAGACATTAAACTATTATTGACAATTTCAAAGAATTTTCTTTATTTCAAATACAGTCTTGTCCTTTTTCTTTGGCTACTAGAAATATTGCCATTGGCACCAGTAAGACTGACCATTCAAGAAGGCACCAGTGAACAATTTGTTTGAGAGAAGACTTAAAAGTCAAAATGATATGCAAATTCCTTGCAGATACTCTGTAAAGATCCCAGCAAGTCACTTTACTGAGTTGTTAGCTTTTCTTACTGATGCTTTATAAAATTAGAAGAAATAATGGAACAGAAAAAGCTAGCAAAATCACTGGTTGCCTGTCCTGAAGAAATTGTGAGTTGCAACAGAGTTTCATCTAAACATGATGCAAGATATGTGTCAGATTTATTAAGACTTCAAAGAAGTCAAATATTTAGGCAGGCTGTACTTAGCTCTGATGCTTAGCCTGCTCCTATGTAATTCCCTGGGCTGGAAAGAGCCAGGTAATTTTTGAAGTCCATAAAAGGTGGATCTTGTTCATCTATCACATGTAAACTTAGACTTGGATTTGCCTCTGAAACCCTCAAGCGCCCACCTGTTATGTTGTTTTTGTAGGGGATGTGGGTGTTTAGTTCAGGATGGCATTTTTACCAGATATTTAAGATATAAATGCTTAAAGTGCCAAGTTAGGAGTTGGTCCAGTCAAAGGTGTAAGAAGATGAATTTCTGCTTTCAGTCACATTTTCCTGTGCAGAGATGATGGGACTGGAGTATGAAATCCTGCATTTGGACAACTCTGAAAACAGGACAAATTCTAGATAAATTCAGCCTTCAGCTATTTATTCCCTGAAAAACGTGGGTTTGCACATCAAGATAATTATTTCAGTGGAAGATGCTAATTGAAACAGGACGCTTTATTGTCATTTGAGGCAAACAACAATGATCTGTAGTTTAGATGGGGACTGCTTTATTGGAAAGCCTCGATGCCTACCCTTCATGAGGATTTCACACTAAGCTGATTAATGTCAGGTGAGCAACCTCCGTAGAAGAGCCCACCTTTTTGCCATACCTGCATAGGCTGTCAGGCAATATAGGTGTGAGATTTGGAAATGGGGTGGCATGTCAGGTGTGCGCGTGCAATATAACCGTGTATTGTGGTCTTGAGTAGTTAAGAAATGACATTTTCTGTACGTGTATTTTTGTATTCTACAGGGAGTCATGACACTATGACCTACTGCTTGGATAAAAACTCCGCTGTTAGTGGCAATGAATCCAAGCTGGTGAAGTTCTTAAACAAATGTATGCCCTGCATCGTGCACCCCATTATCATGAAGTGGTCTACAACACAGGTAACTGTTGTCTAGCGTTCTTGTCATGCCTGGGCAAAGTTGAAGCTTGTGCTGCAGTGCTGTGAGTGGTCACGCTCTCCTGCGCGCAATGAAAGAAGAGCCTGCTGCTCAGAAATCTGTGCTTTTGTGAGATACCGTGCTTGGGTGTCGTGGTTTAACCCCAGCTGGCAACTAACCACCACGCAGCTGCTCACTCACTTCCTCCCCGATGGGATGGGGGAGATAATCAGAAGAGTAAAAATGAGAAAACTTGTGGGTTGAGATAAAGACAGTTTAATAGGTAAAGCAAAAGCTGTGTGCACAAGCAAAGCAGAATAAGGAATTCATTCACTACTTCCCATCGGCAGGCAGGTGTTCAGCCATCTCCAGGAAAGCTGGGCTGCATCATGCATAATGGTTACTTGGGAAGACAAAACACCATCATTCCGAACGTCCCCCCCTTCCTTCTTCTTCCCCCAGCTTTATAGGCTGAGCATGACGTCATATGGTGTGGGATATCCCTTTGGTCAGTTGGGGTCAGCTGTCCCAGCTGTGTCCCCTCCCAGCTTCTTGTGCACCCCCAGCCTCCTCGCTGGTGGGGTGGGGTGAGAAGCAGAAAAGGCCTTGACTCTGTGTAAGCACTGCTCAGCAATACTAAAACATCCCTCTGTTATCAACGCTGTTTTCAGCCAAATCCAAAACATAGCCCCATACTAGCTACTATGAAGAAAATTAACTCTATCCCATCCAAAACCAGCGCATTGTGGTATGAGGTAGGTGCCAGATCTTCTTTCGTGGGGGAAAAAGCATGTAGGTGAGGCTCGGATGATGCATAGACAAAGATGTTGCTTAAAGCTGACCACTTGGTACTAGAAACTCATCTTCTTTTTCACATGTTTATTGTTACAAATAACATTTAATATTACTATAATCAAAAGAGGTTTTTCTCTTGCACTTTGTTCAGAAGGTAATTCTTGTCATTTTTACTATAATTGTTGTGTGAGATGTCGGTTGTTTTCCCCATCTATATTGTGTAAGTATTTCACCCAGCAGCAGAGACAAAAATCTTGTTGGAGGGAATTTTTTTTTCCATAAAGATTAAGAGAATGAAGGTGTGGTTCCTCACATAAGGTTTAGTTAACTTTTTAAAATGTCTCAATATTAAGCTAATAGTTATCTCTTTGTTCCTCACAAATGTATGTTAAAGACAAAATTGGGGATCATGATTTAAGCTAGAGCTTTTGAAGATTTTTCTAAAGAACAGACTTTCCTGGCATCAAAGAGGTACCAAAAGTCTTTTAACTTTTGTTCTTATAGAAGGAGTAGTTCATTATTAGGGAATTAAAACTGAATAATTGATAGATAGCAATAATTATGCCTAGGCTTCTTTTGTTGTATTTGAGCAGCCCTGGCAAACTGGAGTCTTAGACACTACCAGATAACAAATATGTGCAGTGATGAGTTGACATGCAAAGGCTCTTGCTTAGCACAGTGCCTTGTCTTAAGCTGCTTTTTGCTTTGCGACTTAAGCCAATGAAAGATTTAGATGCCTCCTAACTCGCAGGTTGCTGGCCAGTGAAGTGACCCTGTTGGTGACAAACAGGCTCCTTACATCATTGTAGTCATTTTCTGGTCCGAACCCAGTGTGCTGAGTGGGAAGTGGCCTGGCGCTGATGGGAAAGAGGCACAGCTGCAGTCCTGCCCCTCCTTAGCTCTGTGGTGCTCAAGTTATCTTTGCAAGGAGGTGACTCCACTTGTTGGGATCCAGAACAGACATCAAGGAACCCTACCGATGGTAGGACCCACAGGTTCCTGGATGGCCCAGTGCCTGGCTGGAGCCCTGGTTGTTATGGGTGTCAGTCTAGAGGCCCAAATCTTTCCTGCGCAATGGCTGACATCGGGTGTGTAACTTCCCCTCATGCCCTGGGTGTCCGGTGTGAGATTGCAGCGCTGAGCAGCATCGCTCCCCAGGGCTTCCTCTTAAATTTTGCCCTTAGGGGGCAATGTTCACACTGTCTAATTCACTATCCAAACCCAGATGACTAATTAGAGAGTCTAATTAGTCTAGTTTTCCCATGCCGTCAACAAAAAGAAATTAATTCATCCAAAGGGCAGGTCAGAGCAGCTATTTCGTCTGGTGCTTTTTCTGTCCACAAAGGTGATACATAACCTATAGCCATATACAGTCCCATCTCCAGCATGCTCCAAGCAAAGGTGGGACTTGGGCATGGATCACTTCTTCAACTGCTTCAGCCTGGTGGAGACTAAGCAGGCATGGAGGGAGCTGCTGGCCCGAGCCACCGCACCACGTGCACCCTGTGGCATCTGGGGCTGGGCTGCTCCCCAGCCCTGCAGCTCAGGCACAGCCCGGGGAGATTAAATGGCCCTCCAAAGAACAGAAATTTAGGTGGTTGAAGCTAGGCAGGGTGAGCATCCTGCCATGTGTCTTAAGCCCTGTCTCGGCACTAAAGCTATGAATGTGGTTATTCAGGTGCAATGCCTTGTATTGATTTAGCTTTTGCTGAATCCTTTCTGACTTAAATCAGTACAGTGTCTGCTTTCTGAAACCTAAAAGTGTTGTCCATAGCAGGTTGAACTGAGACAAATTAGTGTTTAAACATAGTTAATTAAATTTATTCTATTTTCTTATGCAAAGAGAGCCTTGATATAGATAAGACACATATCATTTGGGGCTTTTTGCCCCAGAAACTCAGCCTGTTCCATTGAACCCTCAAATCCAGTAGAAGGGGTCTGAGGGAAGTGGAAATAAAGGAGGACCTCTGTTTTGTAGGACTTCTACAGGTTAATTAAAACTTTTTAAGAGACTTCATCTTGAAAAAGAACAATAGCTAGTATTTCATTCTGTTTTTGTTTTTCCTTCTGTTGAGGATGAGTGAGTTCCACAGAGACAACCGTGGTAAATTCTTTGGTCTAATAAAATAAATACAGCATTTCTAAGGTGCTGATCCTGCAGTTTTTGTTCATACGAATAGTCTTGTGAGGAGCGATCGTGTATTTACACACAGGTTAATGGATCTTTGACATTCAGAACACAACAAGGGCAGAGGTCTGAAACTAATCTAATCTGTACCTGCAGTATATGCTGCAGGGAAATTGGGATCCCTCTTGTCAGAGAGTAAAAAACTTCAAAGTTGTGACTTGGTGCCATGTAGTGCCGTTTTAAAGATGAAAGACCTGTGAAAAATGTCATAGGGCTAATTAACTTCGTACACCTTCTTCAGCGTACTAAAGAAACAAGTCTCTTCCAAGCTCTCAGGACCTTTGTCTTCTGTTTCACCTCTCAGGTACTGACTGTGACGGAGCAACTTGAGGCTGGAGTTAGATATCTGGATTTCAGGATTGCCCACAAGGCTAACGATCCATCTATGAATTTGTATTTTGTGCATATGGTTTACACAACTGTTACTGTACAGGTATCGTCCTTACCTTTGGGATGGCTATAAAAGCAGTGCTGTTTCTTTTATTTAAGAGCCATCATAATCTGAAAATGCTGGCCTGAGGTTTTCTGAGTAGGTTATTTGTTTTCCTAATGTGAGGACTTCAAACTAGAGAAAATCAGCAGGGCTGGAAGTTGGTTTTAGCAGCTGCAAATGAGACTTGGAGCATCAATCAGTTCCTCATCCTCAAACTGGAGTTGCTGTGCCTTGCTCTCCACTGCCTAGGCCCTGCCAAGTGCCTGATGTTTCTGGGGTGTATCTTGTGTTGTCTCAGGATGCTACCCAGGGCAATCCCATTTCCCTGGTAAGGAGAGAAGTTATTAAAGAGAAGAAGGTATTAAAAGCCTAATAAAATCACAGAAGCACTTTTTTTTGAGGAAAAATTATTTCACTGAAAGACAGAGAGACTCAAGTCTGGATCCCATGATCAAATTACTGTCAGCTGCTGTGAAGAAACTACTGTGAGTTGCTCTTTGCATGTACTCTGTCACTGTAGTTTACATCATCTTTCCGTTTGCTGGGACCTGTACAACCAGGCACAGCTAGCTAATGCAGTTTTTCATTTGTAGACTGGCTAAATTTCAGTTTCATGCTCATGAGTCTGAACCCTTCATGTGTTGAGATTTCACAGTGACTGCCATGCTTGTGTAAACAGTTAGATGTAGTGCCTGACTACCCTGCTAATTATTATGTGATCTTCAGGAAGATGTCATTGCCCATAACAAATGGGGAAAATGCGTCCTGTTATGTTTAAGCAAGCACAGAACTTTTCCCTGTTTTTGAGTTTGCCACTAATACGTTGTTTGTCCTTAAAGAAGCTTGGGGAGATGGGTTTACTGCTAACCTGCCTCTAGGCAGCAGAAGATTTGTGAATATTATCAAAGTACAAAGCTGTTAAGCATAGCGTGCTAGAACCACATCGAGAGCAAACCAGCATAGACCTGCAGAAAGTAGGTTTTCCTGGGGTGCATCTCTCTGGACCACCTTGTGGGCAGTCAGATGGCCATCCTCCAGAAACCTACGCTGATTTTCAGTATTGTGATTGCGAGTCTAGCCCACCATCAATGCTCTGTTGGTTTTATGTCCTTTCCCCTGCATAGCGTAGGTGATTTTCTAAGTTGCCGTGACTCTCTCTTGTAGGATATTCTGTGGGAAGTGTTAAGGTGGTTGGAAACTCATCCTCAGGAAGTTGTTATCTTAGCCTGCAGGAATTTTGATGGATTAACCAAGAAACTTCATTGTCGTCTTACTGCCTGTATAAAAGAGATTTTCCAGTGTAAACTGTGTCCCAGAAATGTAAGTATGAGATCCTTTTTTTCTCCTTTTTTAAGAATATTATGGTGAGATCTTTGATTCCAAATTTTTAGATATATTCTACTTTCACTGCATTTTTAACCTAGGAAAAGTAACATTTGCTGCATCAGAGATAGGTCTTTACCTAATAAAACTGAGGAGATAAAGCAAACTTACATCCCACAGCGTGGAGGAGGGAATTGAATTTGACTGTCATGTCTGTTGAGTTGTGGGACAATAGTAGGGACACAACTGTCATCCACTGTCCTGTCCGAGTTTTGGGTTTGTTTTTTCTTTTTTAAAAAAAGTGTGTTATAAATGTAGTCCATACTATATTTATAGGATTTAAAGAATCCATTTTCTGCCTTTTCACAGCAATAATTACAAATGAATTTTTATGCTATTTATAATAGTTTAGGTTGGAAGTGACCTCTGGAGGTCATCTGGTCCAACCACACCATGTAAGACAGGACCAACTTCAAAGTTACATTGAGCTGTGTCCCGTCCATTCTTGAATATCTCTGAGGATGGAGATTCCACAACCTTTCTGTGCAGCCTGGTCCAACATTCGACCACTCTCACAGTAAACATGTTTTCCTTATCTGTCTGATCAGAATCTCTCTTGCTGTAACTTGTGTCTGCTGACCTTCATCCTTTTGTTACGCGTATCTGAGGAGTCTTCTCTACGTCTGCCCAGTTAGGTACTTGCAGACAGCAGTAAGGCCTGTCCATAGTCTTGTCGTCTTCATGCTGAACAGACTCAGCCTTCTCAGCCTGTCCTTGCGTGTCATGCTCCAGCCTCTGCTTGCACTGGTTGCATGCTGCTGGCCTCACTCCAGCATGTCAATGACTTTTTTTGTACTGGGGAAGCCCCAGCTCAAGACAGTACTTGAGGTGCAGTCCTACAACTGATGAATAGAAGGAAAGAACCCCTTCTCTTGACTTGCTGTCTGTGCCTTTACTAACATAGCCCAGTTTGCAGCTGACCTTTGCCACATGGGCACGCTGCTGGCTCACGTTCAGTTTGGTGTCTACTAGGACCTCCAGGTCCTTTTCTGCAAAGCAGCTTTTTAGCCAGCTGCCCCCAGTCTGTCCTGGTGTGTGGGGTTGGTCCGTTCAGGTGCAGGACTTTGTATTTGCCTTTGCTGAGCTTCGTGAGGTTTCTGTCAGCCCATGTCTCCAGCCTGGCGAGGTCCCTCTTAATAGCACCTCTGCCCTCAGTGCGTTTCTGGTGGCATTGCCTTTCTTTCCTGGACATGAGCTGGAGCTGACCTTCCAACCAGCCTAATATGCTCTCAGTCACCCAAACCTCCAGAAAAGCCTTAATTTAAATAATCAGAAATTATTTGGTTGCTACGTTTTAGGTGTTGAGATTTTTAGCTTCCTTTTTTTTACAAGGTGTGGGAGCTTTTAGCAGTTAAACAATTAACATTTCAAAGATGCACAGGAACAGAGGGTTTTCTCTGGAGATGTGAGGGGTACAGGATAATGATGACCCTGTTTGTGATTCGAATTCAGCCTTTGAAGCTAGTGTATCAGCAACGGGTGAGTATTACCATTTCAAAGCATTTTGTACAGCAGAGTTAAAATAGAACAATTCTCAGCAAAACTAGGGGATTCTGAATATTCAAGCCTCAGCTGAATAACTGGAGACCTGAGTGACATTGTTTTATTGCTTCCTCAAATAACTTGAGTGCGTAAGTCATGGATGAGCAGAGTAATACTGGAGAAGACAGTCAAATATGCTTTCAGACACATGGCCGGCTTTTAAAAAGAAAAAAAGATATGAATTGCAAAAGGGGCAAGCTGCTGCTGATAGTTTGTTGAACAAAAGTGATGAACGAATGGTTTGAGATCACTTGACCGAATAAAGAAGAACGTTTCCGAGTTGTGTCCCGGGGGAGGGAGGAAGGGCACTGGAGAAAAGAGAAGCCAAGTACTTCCCTCCAGCAGGAAGACTTGATTTCTGTGGGGTCTGTGACCAGCACAATGCATCTCACCATTTTTGCAAGTGATACCGTTGCAGGTTAGGTAGCTGTGGGGTTTTTGAGGATCACAGATTCAGATTTAACATCAAATAACCAAGTGCTTGCTTGCTTATTCTAAAATAATCTGGTATCTACTGTCTTTCAAGACTGCAACTCTGTCGTTGTACAAAAGTAAGCGTCAAAGTATTTATGAAGCAACTGCTAAGTAGAGGTCTATATGTAGTACTGGCACAGGCCACAGCGTGACAACATTACATTGCGTTTAAAATTTTAATTGCCTTAACTATTCAAGGTGTCTTGCTTTGATCTGGATTACTAGGGTTTAGAAATCCCTTGTTAGACATCTACAGTTTCACTTCTGCTTTGTTTGCAAAATAAGCACCTGTGCTCTTGTTCACATTTCTGGTAGCTGCTTTTTTTGGCTCTTATCCCACCCCCTTTGTGTTTTTTTTTTTTTTTTTTTTTTTTTAAGAGGTTCCAGCTTTAGAAAGGCAGCTGGAGTAAAGCAAAGGCTTCTGTCAACCACAGATTTTTGTAGTTTGAGTAGCTTGTGTCTTAATTTCGCAGTATTTTCTGACCTAATTGGGGCTTGCGCGCTCTCTCTCTTGGATGAACTAAAAGCGATTCCCATGTTCATTCAACCCTTGGCTCTCCTCAAAGATTTACATAAAACATTTTCAATTGCCTTTGGCTTTTATTTTAATTAATAAGTTAACTGGAACATCAAAAAGCCACCATTTCCTTTTCACAAGCAACAGACAGCTTTTAACCACAACATTCTTAAAAAAACAATACCTGTTAAATATGTTGGTTTTGCAAATAAAACTAGTCAAAGGTCCTCGATTCTGTCCAGTGGTAACGTTTGAGGACTGGAAAATGTCATTTCATATTGAAACACTTACTTAAATTTAACAGACCTGTTTCAGCCCGTCTGTCTGTCGGAGAAGGTTTCTGACTCAAGCCTTCCCCTCTCTCAATTCAAAACCCAATTTCAGAAACTTTCCACTTAGAGAAATCAGAATTAACATCTCTCTTGAAGACTTACATTTAGTCTTACAAAGTCTTAAGCAGTTCAGTTTTCTTTGATGGCTACAGCGACAAATTTGGATCGATGTGGGGCATTTGCCAAAATTATTCCTGCTTCTCTGTGTCTGTATTCCTGCAGCTGGCTGTAGGGCTTTGCCCCCCTCCTACCTCCTTTCACCAAATGGCCCGTGTCTTCCTCTCGCAACAAATTTTCAGCAGCGGTATGTGCATGAGGGCCGACACAGAGATGGTTTCTTCTTACACGGGTGTAAGACCTTGAGTTATGTACTTTACCGTAGTTGAATTGTTTGAGGAAAGGAGGAATCTGCTGACGTTCCCAGGCTGCTGTTGCCCCTGCAGCTTGTAACCCAGCCAACGAGCTACCGGGCTGTGCGCTTAAAAGCTTTAGTTGAACTGACTCCATGCCTCTCTACCAAGGCAATGTCACGTGTCAGTATTTGAACTTTGGGAACGCTGCTGTGCTGTTGACTTCAACCTGGGCACGCTTTCTCTTAGGTGGTGCCGACACTGCGGACCATGTGGCAGCGTGGCCATCAGCTTATAGTCTCGTACGAAGAGGACGTGCAAGTGGAAGAGCACTGTGAGCTGTGGCCCGCGATCCCATACTGGTGGGGAAACAAAACTGCCACTCGCGCTCTTATCCATTACTTAGAGCACATGAAGCGGATGGGCCGTCCAGGTAGGCACAGGGGCTCGGTCGGAGGAAACAAGGGGCGTGTACAGACAGCGATGCAAAACATATAGGACGTCGGGCGATCGTAGCGTTACGGGATACAGCTTTGCGCATGCTGTGTGCACGAGGTGTGCCCGTGTCGCTGAGTGCTCGGCCCACCCCTGGGCGAGTGCAACGTTCACGGTTGGCGCAGTGCAAATACCTGCGTCAGTGTATGTACGTGCATAGACTATATAAATTGTGGCAGCTGCTTCACTTGTGTGATCCTGTGGAAAAGAAGCCCTCAGGAACGACCAGCTTGCTGGCGCTGTCACGCTCATCTCACGGGCAGGAGACTGCTTCCTCAGTCCCGTGCTTGCCGCTTTAGGCAGCGCCGACGGTGAGGGAAATGCATTACGCTAGCCTTGCTGTGAAAAGAAACCCCTACAAGGATGGTGCATGAAGGCTGTAGCTACATCAGGAAATAGCAGCGCTCGAGCACGCTGGTGTAGTCTAAGCTGAAAGAAATTCAGTCCATAACCTCTGACGCAGCTCTGTGACGTGCACGCGTGGGGTGACGACGGGGAGAACTGCTTCGAAAGCACGCTCCCCAGCCAGAGGAGAGCGCTCGGGTAGGTGCACCCTGTGTTCCTGTCCGTCACGGGGCAAGGCTAAGCCTTTGGGAGCAACCCTTACAGAAACAAACATAGTTTACAAAGGAGGACTAGTTAGGGGAGAACCTTTAGTCTGCAGTGAACAATTTACATCAACTTAGCTAAACTGGAATGGTTCAATAACCGAGCTTGGTTCAGTAACTATTTACTACAGCATGCAGTTGCAACAAGAGAAGACCATCTACTGAAACAGGTGTAGGGATATGAAACAATACAGAAAGATTATAAAGTTAGTATTTTAATGATTCCCAGAGGAATGAGATCTGGAGTTAATGCAATGTCGAGTTAATGCAGTTTCTGTTCTCCCCAAAGGAATATTTAATGTGACACCTTCTGATTTTTGTTTCAGAAAAATTCTTTGTAGCGGGGATTAACCTTACTGAAAATTTAAGGTATATTCTTGTACACCCATTTGGATCGTTGAAGAAAATGACGCTTCAGAGTCTACCATGCTTGAAGATCTGGATAAAGCAGCAGTATCCAGGACCAAAAAAAGAATGTATTAACATCATTGCTGGAGACTTCATAGAAAACAATGATTTTGTCAAAGATGTGATAGAACTCAACACAAAAATTAATCCTCCATTACACTGTCAAAGTAAAGGGGCTGGAACAAATAGCATTTCATTCTCAGCTTCTTAATCTGTGAAAAGCTGAAAAGGCTTTGTCTGCATTTTAATACGTCCTGGTTTAAACATCCTGCATCCCATAAAGATCCAGTTAACTTAAACCAGGGATGTTTTAAAGGCTCGGTAAGAAAACTGCTCTCAACCTCACCAGGGTTTCAAGGCCTTGTCACAGAAAAGACAGCAGGCAGACCTGGCTGAAGTCTCTACAGAAGGATGGCATAGGTACAATTTACTTGGACGTGCTTAGAGTCTGTAGCAGCTGGCAATATTGAAAGTCCCAAGAACTTAATCCTATTTTTTTACATGTGAGCAAGGAGAAATATGTCAGTAGCTGCATGAATTATTTTGTGATAAAATCTTTCTTATAATTGTGAAGATACTCTGCAGCACTTGCAACCCCAATTCTCAGTATTTTATATTGGTGTGAAACTGACTTGTCTGTTTTCATAGTTTGTGTTAAATATACAAAAGGAACAGTTTAAAAATATTTTTGATATATCAAAGATACTGTATTGACAATCCTATTTGACATGATTTTTATATGCACACCAATACAGCACTAACATTAGAGAGCCAGAAGTGGCCGTACTGTTCTTGTGTGCTGAGCATCAGTTGTGAGCCACTTTACCAACAGGGTAGTCACAAAGTTTTGATTTGTAAGAGGTATGTGTATTTGAACACTTATTCTTTTTATCATTCATGCCAGTTCTGCAGTGATAAAGATACCAAAACTAGGCCCCTAGACAATTTTGTCTGTGGTAAGGAAATATTTTGGCAACACCAAATAAAACATATGCCTTACATTGAAAATAAACACATATAAAACAAATTCCTTATCTAAACTCAGACTGCTCTAAAAATACAGATTCTTGGCAGGCTCATTTGGGGTTTTACAACTGGTCTTTTATTTACCTATTTTAGTAGCTCTATAGTTATTTTTCCTCTCAATAAGTGTTCTTTGCTTATGTAAAAACTAAGGGTTTTATGTTGTTTGCCACTGCATATTAATCCTATTTTTCTATTTTTAACAGATGATCATTAAGGTAAGAGAAATGGCAAGCATCAGGACTAAAACAAAACCAGGCATTGTATAAAGTTTACTATGCAGCTTTATCAATATACCTCACTTTTTAGATGCACTTTATATGCAAAAGCTGAGTTCAGATGTCTGACAAGATGTTCATGTTTGCAGTAGGTATTTGCAGAAGTTTGAAATCAGCTGCTACTTGACATCAGATCAAACTCCCCCTAGACTTCTCAGGATGAAAGGCTAGGATGCTACCTCCTCATGCAAGCTCTTCCAATTGCAGAATACATAGGAGTAAAAACCCAAACATTCCATTTACAAAGCGAACTTTCTAATTGCTTTTTTACAGTGTTTTTTATCCTTGTTCTTACCTCTATGTACTTCATACTGAGCAGTCATTCAGTTTTGATTTTTTTTTTTGAGCCACTACCTGCATGAAGTGTTACATTATACGTAGTCAGAATGTTTTTCTGCTTATCTTTTGTACCCTCAAGTGGCTTGTCACTCTGTCTAATAAAACTTGATCTCTGTGTAATATGGACTGAAATAGTTTTGCTTCTATGTTCTGTGATACTATTTCATTTGTTCCCAATAGTAATTCATAACTCAGGTAATGGATCAGGCTTTGTTTCTTTTTTTTTCTTTGTGAAATAATTTCACACAAAATACATGATTTGCCATACCTTAAATGTTTTCTGTTTAAGAACTGACACAGTAATAGGTACTGTGGATAAATTACTGTATACAAGAAAACTATGGGTAAAAGATGTTCACAGCTAACTTTATTTATTGCTTTAAATATACAAATCTATGTTTTTTTGCTTCACTGCAATACGACATGGCAGTTATTTTACTTAAACATGTACTAAAGCAGAATGCATGAACCTATCTGTATTCTTTATATACAGCCAACAACATTGTGTTCACTAACTTTCATTTTCCAAGGACCTTAATTATTATTTTATCCTGAGAAATAGGGTAAAAATCTTTATTTGTATGATATAAGAAACTTAGTACTTTTCTGAAGGTTAATTCAGATGCCATCCAGTGATTTCCATGTGTTTGAGGTCCACAGCTTATAGCCAACAACTGTTTCAACATTAAAAATTTAGTGCTCTCATTCTGTCAGCAAGTGCAAGGAAACTCAAAGCTCTTATTGTTTCCAAACAGAAGTTTTCTGAGACTGTCCATTTCTAAAATACGTCAAAAACATCAACTGGGGAAGAAATACACTCTTCAACACTCAGGCTAACAAGTCATTAACTTCATTTCACATCCTCTTAGTGCGATCAGTTTCTTTTCCTAGAAAAGGATGCAGTTTCATGGCATAAAAATCTTACTGTTAGGAAAAAGGTTTTTGTATCTGCCAAAAGCAGAATTGCTGATTATCACCTTCACCCTGGCTGTGCCATCTTCAGGCATGACTTCTACTTCCTGAACTGTTGCTTCTTTATAGAGCCAACTGTAGAAGTAAAAGCATGTTAGCATCTTAGAGGTATGACATACTGCAGAAAACGTGATCTTTGTTTTAGGTCAACACGTTCCAAGCGAGGCAATTTAACACTTTAAAAGATGAAGTGCTTCACTTAACTTTTCATTTGCTACTTCCTGTTTGGAAATAGGGTATAGTGTTTTCATAAATCCCTCAGATTTGTGTTTTTATCAGAAATCTGGCTCCAGGACCAGTGGCCTGGTCTTTCAGGAAGTTATGTTTTACTGCAGTAACACACAGAACTCTGTGAAGGACACTTTCAGAAGCAGACTCCAGGGTATCTAATGAGGATTTTTTTCTCAATAGGTCAGAAAACTTTGATAATTATCCCTGTAATTCTTAACACAGATTAAGATCAGTATGATATGATTTGGAAATTTTAAGACATGCAAGACTAAGAGTTTCATATTTCTCCAGGTCCTTCTTACAATTCAAAGTTATTTACCTTAGCTGAGGTCCCTCTAAGTTGATGTTAACTGTCAGAATCTTCTTCCCTGTTGCTGCCAAAATTTTTTTCTCTATTTCTTCTTTCAGCTCTTCTAAACCATGTCCATGTAGAGCAGAAATGGCTATGGCATTTTCTTCAGTGGGTTTATACCTGAAAGGTAACAATTGCTAGCACATTTGATCATGAAGATTAGGCTGTGAAAATATTCCAAGCACAGACAGTTTAATTGTGTTACTTCATACTGGCACCTTCCTACAGAGGCCACTTCTTGTGTGACTCAAGTGATTTCTTTTGTAATTAAAAGATAATGAATTCTTTTTAAGACCAGAGTTACATATGTAAAAGATTGAGAAACACTATTAAATGTATTCAGAAGTGTGGGAGCTCTTTTCTAGACTAAGAATTAAAAAGCTTCCGGAACATAAGAAATGTTTAAATACCCTTAGCATTTCCTGCTTACCTTTCTATCAAATCCACTTTGTTATGAACTTCTACCATTGAGTCCAATAAATGGCTGGGAAGATTAAGATTCTTCAGAACTGACAGAACGGTTGCTTTCTGGAGGATGGTTTCTGGATGAGTAACATCCCTCACATGAACTATCAGATCCTAGCAAACATCAGCATAGAAGACAGTTACTTAATGAAACTCACCAGTTACCAAGTTGTAGAGATTTTATACTATTTTTGCATTGCTAATTCATATAAGATACTTTCCTATCCATTAGATAATACACTGGCAGGTAAACCAATACTGTTTTTTGTACCAAGATGGAAGAAAAACTGTAGCAGCTTAGTCTTTCACTTCACAGTGAGTATGAATTGCCTCCAACAACCCTGAAACAAACTAGTTACAGAATTCAGTTTTCAAATAATAACTGATCTAGTTTTTCAGTACCAAGGCTTTGTAACAATAAGGCTTCAAAAATACTAGAGAAGAAAAAGAGTGAACTCTAAAAAACTTTTAGAAAAGTAATGGCTGAAAAACTGTTTCAAAAATGGGGAAGATACACCTATGTAACTTGTAATTTTGTTTTTACATTCAAAATGCAGAAGATTCTTCTTATCCTTACTCTTAGCTCCTGAGATACTATTACTGGTGCTTCACTTAGAAAGCTTTATACAAAAGTTATCAGTTTCAAGTACATACACGATCATGTTTGCCATGACAAAAACCAAACAGCCAAATTCAGCATTTGCATTCAAAATGTTTCGTCACCTTTGCTCAAGATACTGCTTCAAACTTCTGAAAACTAGCGAGAAGTGAATTTCTTGCCTTTCATTTAACACTTCAGAATAAGAGACAAACAGGACAGTTGCAGCCAGCTTTTGAACGTCCTATTGTTACATGGTGAGGTGTCCAATCCTCAGAAGCATTCTGGCATCCAGCTACCACTGAATTTCATTACCCTTGATGATACAGGCTTTGTGTTTAAATGTCTGTGTATATGCAGCTTTATGCTTTGCTATAACACAGGAAACTACCTTTAATGAGAAAATGATTGGAAAAGTACATTGATGTTTATTACATGCTGCCTGCATCACATCACAGTCACCCACTTTTAGAGCTATAGGAAACCTTAAGTTAAAAACAGATCATTTCAGAGGCTTTATTTGATTTTTAACTCTCAAGAAAGCTAGCCTCAACTTATTCTGATGCACTGTTTAGGTTTTCATATATTTGATCAGCAAAATCTGATTTATCTGGTTTACATATCATGGAGAAGGACACATATACTCCAAATAAACCCTTTCTGAAATCTCTTAATATCTATATATTCTGCATAATTTCAAGTGTCAGAAAATTGGCTTATGGTAAGATATTTACCTCATTACCTTAGGAGGCTACTATAGTCAGCCAGATACTTCACTAAGAACAGCATGCCAATTAACTTCCCCTTTTCTGAAGGAGTGAGGATTATCTAAAAGGAAATTAATTTGATTTCTCAATTTTTACAGTCAAATACTTACTGAGTAAGCCACTTCTTCTAATGTAGCTGAAAAGGACTCAACCAGATTATGTGGAAGATCAGTTAGAAACCCAATAGTGTCAACATAAATAACTGCCATTTGTGAGGGCAGATAGCCAGCATGGGCTGTAATATCAAGAGTGGCAAATAGCTGATCTCTGGGTTGGAGTCCTGCTTCCCCAGTCAAGGCTTTGATCAGGGTAGTTTTTCCTAATTAAAGAAAAAAAGAATAAGATTTTAATGGCTTGTTTCAAGTAAAAAATTAATTTGCAAGGCTCAGGTGAGTTGTATGATGTAACATACCTTCATATCTATTTCACTAATTTAAATCTAGCCTATGATTAGTTATCTATATGATGTTACAAAATCCAAAGACAGTCTTATCTTTTATAACTTGGAATTGGATTTAAGGCCAGGTCTGGAAGCTATGCTGTGAAATCACAAGATGATCAAAGACTGAACTGATCTGCAAAGTGACCTACCCACATATCTCACCTCTAAGACTACCTGAAGAGCATTGCCATGACAGCATTAGAAGCATACACTTATGCACTCCTCAGTGCTTCTGTTGTCAAATAAAACAATTAAATATTTACTTGTTAAATCCAACAATAAACAGAAGCACTAATAATATGTAGCTTACTAGGTTTATGCTTTCATAGGGCATTTCCTCATGAACATAATACTAAAGACATTTATTTAACTCCATGAATATTTCACAGAATTTAGTCATTAAAGTGCTCAGTATATACCCTAGTTAAAGTATTTCAATTATGTGTATGAAATTATAATATATATATATATTTTGTTGAATCTTCAGTTTTAAAAGTACGGGAAGTATGACATTTAAGAAAAACATACAGTGAAATCCAAATCTTTGAGTATATAACTGATAACAAAATTAGTGCGAGGTAAGTTTGTTTCTATAAAGATTTGAATAAGAAAATGAAATGGTCTTAAGGTAATGTAACCTGAAAAAAGTGTCTAGTCCAAAGTCTATTAATGCCTTGTGTATGATTTCACTTGTGTAAGCTATAAAAAAAACCAAACAAACCACCAGAAAAAAGCCTTTAGCTTTATTTATTTTCTCTTACGAACGCATCTCAGAACACTATTTATTAATCAATGAAAAGCTACAGTGCTTCTTAAGCACATTTCTCAGATCAACTGCCAACTCTCCTGAATTTTCCTCCTATGCCTCAGGCCTTCACAGTGGTCTGAACACTCATGTATTTTTCTCTACCCATTCTGATCAAGTAAGAAAGATTCATATGAAGGGACACTAGCAGTACAGTCTCCAGCACTATATATAAAATCTTTTTGGCACAATAGGTGCCAGGCATTTCTCTAAAACATGTCTTCAAGACTTGGGGGGGGAATCTAACTACAACGAGCATCCTTCGCTTCCCTAACTATATCCTAATTGACATATATTCATTACACAATTTAAAAACTAATTAAAATACGAAGCCTGTTCACACTGAAATGAGATTCTGGCTACAGTTTCTAATTAAAAGTTAGACAATGTAAGCTCTTTTGTGTAACAATTTCACGAGTTTTTGCTTACCACAATTAGTATAGCCCATTACTGAGATAATTGGAAACTCGCGTTTTCTGCGCTGAGTTCTAAGTAAAGACCTTTTTCTTCTTAGTTTCTCCAGGGCATTCCTAATTTTAAGTTCTTTTTCTTTCAAGATGCGATTCTGTGTTTCCATGAATGTTTCACCTGAAAAACACAAATTAATAATTGGCAGAATAGTCTACAAGAGAAACAGCAAACCAAGTGATGTTGTGCGTTTGGAAATCAAGTGAGTTAGCACTAGGGCGTATGAAGTTATAAATAAGCAACTAAAAATAAGACAGAGTCAGAGTGATAAGTAATTATTAAAACATATGCTAAGCACTCTAGAATAACAATGTACATTTATGATAAACTCTTGTGGCAGCAAATGTTCTGTCCATGGTCACTTACTGAGCCAATACAGACCAAAACTTTACTATTTAAGTTACTTTCCAATAAATTTTTGTACATTCACTTAATTAGATGCAGAACACAAACAGTTTCTCCTCCCAGCCTCCTCCAAATAAAATAAGACGCAATTAATTTTGTTTAAAGGCTATGGAGGAAAAAACCCTCTAATTCATGAGAATATTTAGACTTCACCTGAGCCCATGATGTATCTTGATCCACCTCTCTGCTGATCTAGCTGAGACACCTCATTTTTCAGATTTGACCTGGCAATGGAGTAACAGTTAATTAGAAACAATTTTCTTTAATCAAGCTATCCTAAAATGCCTAACAAATGTGATGCAGTAGTGATATTCTCATAGTAGAAACAAAACCACCAAATGACAGAGCTCTAAATAAAACCTGCTCATGGTGAGAAGCCTGGCGAAAAAAAAATCCAGATTTTCCTGGCCCCTCAACTGTGATTTGAAAAATCATGCAACTCTCTTAGCAAATTATAATGGTTATGCTGAAATTTCAGAGAGCCAAAGAGGCCTCTGATACATCCATGCAACTCACACCAACTTCCATGTACAAATATTTCTATGCCATGTAAGGTAGAAATGTGGAAAATTCAGATAGAAATTAATGCCTTTAATCTTCCTTGTTTATAGCTTTCCTTATTAAACCCATCAATATTATATATGGGATACACATATCCAATTCCTACACATTCTTGCAATCCATATTCTGCATTAGAAAGAACTGGGACCTTTTCATGAGAAATATATTTTGTAAGATCATCTATTCAACACTTTCTGGTTTTGCCTGTCAGCACTGCAGCAGCTTAAAACAATGACAGTAAAGCAAATATTTCTATGCTCTAATCAATCACTATGCAAGCACTGAAACAGTGTCATTTTTCTTTACAGTACAGTATTACCATTTTTGTTATTGTAAAGAAATAGTCAGTAAAATACGTAAATATCAGTATGTGATTTGCACAGCTCGAGGTACCTGAGAAGTGGAATTTCAGCCAATGCTATCTGAAGTTTTGCTTCTTTGGTCCGGGCATTACAACGAAAAATGTGAAGTACAACAGCGTATCTGTCAAAGACTTTCACACCCCAGGCATCTTCTAGTTCTTTCTTTAGCCATGTAAGACAAAATAACCTGGATGTTTTCTGTCCCCCACACTATCAGTAGCTCAATTCCTACACAGCACTACAGTTACAGTTAGCTGATGGATGCTTGAACTCAGAGGATCTCAGGATTCCATTGCAATGGATGGGTAACGATTATGAGCACGCAAAGGCAAAATTTGTTTGACTGTGAAGAGTTTAGAAGGCAGAACTTTATGTCTAGGCCCATCAAATTCAGCAAGAACCCTTCCATTGCCTTTAATGGTTTCTGACAACAGCTCTTACAGCATATCTCAGAATCAAGAATCTCAGTGGTTAAGTCCATGCAAAAAATAATTATGGAATGCTGGTATGGGAAAGGATAGGGATAACATAAGAAAAAAGCCTACCGAAATTTAAAAAAAAAATTAGAAAGAGAGGAAGGCAGGAAGATTATTCCATAACCAGCTTTTCATGAAATACTTAAAAAACCCTAACCAACCAACCAAAAAACAAACAACCCCCCCCACCCTTGCTCTAATTCAGCAAAAGACACTTAAAGCATGCAGTAGTTCCCCTCTGCCATCTCTAAAATCCAGAATGCTTGTGTTTTATACATGTTCCCAAACACTTCCTTGAATCAACCCTGTCAAATTGCTCTTAAGATCTAGATTTGTGAAGATTTTTTTAGCAAATCTAGTACTAAAAGTAGGGAATAAAAACTAGGAAATTGAAATTAAACATTTTCAACTTCCATTTCATCAATAAATTGAAATGCTCGAGGTAACTATCTGTTAGAGATATTTACCATCTCTGTTCATTTTATAATCAGTGAAAGCATTCAAAACTACCAGCAAAACATTAATGTTTGCTTGCAGAGTTTGCATGCACTTTACACCCAGCATGATGGTGTACATGCAAAAAAACTAAGAAGTATTTATTTCAGTTTGTCTAAGCATTTCAAAGAGCATCTATAGTTCATGCACCAGTTGTTTTACTGCTGTTAAAAAAAGTGAAGCATGCTCCTCCCCTCAACATAATTTGTCCATTTAAAATACGGTTTCTTTTTAAGGGTTAGGAATGAAAGTTTAAATATTTGAAACATCCAAATATAAGCTGGCTCTGAATTTACACCTGATATTCAAAATACAATACAGCATCCACAGAACTATAGGAAAATAAATACACTATCCATATAGGTATAGAAACTTGTGTGTATAGCTAATCTAAAATGTTGACATTCTTCATAATGCAGCTTTTATTATCACCTCCATTTTGTGAAAAAGACCTTGAGTAACTTTTCCCACATTTTAAGTAGAGCCAGTGGCAAATGCGGGAGCAGAGTCTATACTAAACGCCTATTAGGCTGCTGGAAAATTTCAGGCACGAGAGCTGGAAACACATATCAACTGGACAAATGCAATAAGAATTAAGTTTTCTTTCAACAAAACTCAGTCCAGGTGGCTTCACATATTACCATTTGCAAATTCAGAGTCATAACTGATCCTACTTCTCATAACGTCAATAGCTTCCGAAAAATACCGATGTAAAGAATATGATTTGATATATTTAATTACCTTTGTTAGTGAAGATATTCTTTCCACATTCAAGAAGACAGCTGTCACATGGGGCAATTTTTTAATCTTTTCTAAAAGATGGATAACCATTACAAAATACAGTGTTAAATGTCAATTGTCTTTTTAAAATATACAGAATATAAAACCATTTTGCACTGAGCAGAATGCTCATAAAATATCAAATGGCATCATATTCTTTGTTCACAAACCAGTTGTATTTTGCACTGATTTAGTACTATGTAAAACAGTTGCCAGTTTCACTTATGTCAATCACATAAATGCAGGGATTAAGTTGCCTCACACATTTTCAGTGCACATGGGTTATTTCTATTCTGTGTTGCTTTTGTAGCCTTAAAAAAAAATTCTTCAAAGTTTGTTTGCAAACCTGCATGATGGACAAACAAAATTCTCTCTCTCTTCAGCTTTCATACCTATCCTTAAACAGTTCAAGCTGCAGAAGTCTTCCATTTAGAATGATGCAGTGCTGAAAAATCTCAGTCCTTACCTGTCAAAACCTGAAAGTTTCCTTTGCCAAAAATAAACTTCTTGTCAGGATTTTTTGTAGGAATAATTATTTTATCTAAAACTGTCCAGTTCTGAAGGGTATCTACAAGAGCAACGGCTTCAGCAATCTGTAATTCAGCTTTACGGACACAAAAAAAAAAAAAAAAGATTATAATATACCAACATAACTTTGCTCAGATTTCCAGTAACTACAGTACGTGCATGAACAGGGAAACACTAAGCTACACTGAAATTCTACTAGGGTGTTTATTTTAACGAGTAGCGCAAGGGGCAAAATGTCTTACCTCTAATCAGAATTAAACTTCTAGTTTGATGCAATTTCATCACACAAAGCGAAGTTATTTCGATGGTTGTTGATTTAGAATAATTTTTAATTGTATTGTCAGCAAAGAAATTACCAAGCTTTTTGCCTCAACAAGTGAAATGAATAACTAGTTGGAAAATAAATAGTTATTTTAGATGAGCACAAAACCACGTCATTAATTCCTTGGTGTTTTGCGGCAACATTTAAAGCATTACTAATATGGCATATCTTGCTGCTAACTTCACTGGTACTTATTCATAAAGGACCTACACTGATTTATGACTTGCTAAACCCAGCAGATTCCAATCCTGTATTCTGGTTCATCGGTCACTTTTTTTTTTTTAAACATATACATGACAAAGCACTGATTTTTCAGGACTTTGTGAAATCACAAAGACTACACGTGCAGATCAAATCAGTAGATCCAGTTTTGATTTGCCAAATGGGAATAAGGTCCTCTCTTCATAACAGATTTGTCAAGTTTCTCAGATAGCAAAATGTAATTGACATATTAAATAGGTTACCTCAGTCCAAAATGTAATATATTTTTAAAGATAACCATGATCCTCTTTCTCCTCATTTTGTTAGTGTTCCTTGTAAAATGCACAGATTTCCTGTTGTACCTGTGGTGTTTCAACAATCATTCCAAAACATTTGTTCAGACTTCAGGCTCTTCATCTGGAGGGCCTAAATAAATGGAAAGGGATCACTGCTATTCTTCTGTATGTCTGGACAGAAAGGTGCCTTCGGATTTTTTTTTTTTTCAGTTGCAAAATGGGAACGGTTATGTAAATTCCAAAAAGGTTACAAACTTTATTCTGCAAAGTGACAATTTGTTATAATTAGCAGCACTAATAAAACTAAATAATATTTAGGTTCATTGCATAATAAACTTGAACACAAGACAGACTATCATATATAAATCGTCATCTCTCTCTCTCTCTCAAACTAACTTAGAAAACGCTTAATCCTTTCTATTACAACTGTGTAATTAGAGAAGCGTTTAGGGAAACAACATCAAGCCAAGTTCATCATACACCTTACGAATGCATGATTAATGTGTACGTATTAGCTAGCTACAAGGATTTCTGAGGGAAACCTGAGAACAGCAATGCTAATTAAGGTCCTTCCACAGGCATTACTGGCGACTACATCCCTAAGTAACTACACAAAGGCACTCCTTAAAGGCCGTGAGAGGACTTAATTACACGAGACCTGATCTTCACCACACTCTGTTCTATGGACAGGAGAGCATTCCTGCTCTTCAGCCAACTCCCGGGCAAGCCCAAGGCTGACGGACTCCTGCCTGCCTGGCCGGGCAGCGCGGCTGAGGGCTGATGGCTACCGATGTGCTGCTAAGGGGGAAACCCGGCTGCTGCCTTACGCAGCCTGAGCGCTCTATGCACCAAGTGGCTTTGCTGTCCAAGACCCGAAGTCAGCGTGATTTACACGGCAAAGCACACATCTGCCCACGCTCACCGAGAGCGCGTTGCCTTCTAAAAAGTTATCAAAGAAGAAAACACCGACCTAGACCTTTTATCTACCCCGAGTTTCTATTTCGCAGTTTTACCACTGTAATTACAGTCCTACTTCACAGTTTTACCACTGTAATAACGGCTCTACTTCACGCTACCAGCACCGATTCCCTCAGCGTACTCCTGCCGACCGTGCAGGTCTACGACTGGGGGAAACGGGGAAACGAGGCGGGGACGGGGAGCCGGGAAGCGGCGCGGCGGGCTGGCGGGACCCGCGGGGGGTCACCGGCCCGACCCCCGCCGCAGCCACCCACCCGTGGTGAGCGGCGACTTCCTCGGGCCCCACTTGACGGCCGGCTGCACCACGGCCACACGCTGCGCGCCGGGCTCCACGGCCAGCGGAGAGGGGCCCAGCAGCTCCTCCAGCTCCGCCTCATCCTCCTCTGCCTCATCCTCATCCTCCTCTTCCTCTTCCTCCTCGCCAGCGCCCGCCGTCCCCGTCCACCGTGCTCCGCCGCCCGCCCGCGGTGGCTCGCCCCTGCCTGGCGGCCGCTGGGGAGCCCGCAGGCCAACGGCGGCGCTGAGCGGACGGGCGGACAACGGCCCGCCGCGGCAGCGGGCCGCAGCGAGAGCCGCCGCCGCTTGCCGGCAGCGCAGCAGGAGCGACCGGGAGAGGCTACCGGGCCCCATGGCGTGCCCGCCGCCGGCGCCTCGGTGCCCCCTCCCCCGGGCAGGGGGGCGGGGAGGGGCCGTTACGGGCCGCGCCCTTCCGCCCCCGCCGCTACGGAAGCCCCAAGGCCCCGGCGCACCGCGAGCCTGAGCCGCCCGCCCCGCCCCGCCCCGCCCCGCCCACCTGACGGCGGTCCCCGCCGCTGATAGGCCGGGTGGCGCCCGGGGGCGGCTGTGATTGACGCCGGGCCGGAGGGGGGGCCCGGGCGGCCGCGGCGGGGGGTAGGGGGTACCGGGGGCGGTGTCGGCGCGCGCCCGGGCCCGGGGCGCGCGGCCCCGCGGCAGGTGAGTGGCGGGCCCAGCGCTGCGTCGCGCTCCCTTCATCCCGCCGCCGCCGCCGCCGCCTGGGCCGCGGCCCCTGCCGCGCTCCGCCGCCTCCCCCCGCCTCCCCCGGCCCGGCAGCGGGCGCGTCCGCGTCCAGCCCGCAGCTGCGTGCGGCTGGGTGAGGGGCCCCCCGGTCCCGGGCCGGCTCCCCGCCGCCCGTTATGTCCCGTCAGGGTGCCGCCGGCGTTGCGGGGTCAGCCCGAGGGGGAGGAGGGCACGGTAAGCGGGCCGGCCGGCCCCGGGCGGCTCTGTGAGGGCCGGGGCTCCTGCCAGGGGCAGCGGTCCCAGACCCCGGTTCTCCTCGTTGAATTAACGTCTCTCCCGAAGCTGGTTTTGCGGGGGTTTCTGACTTGGTTTTAAAGGAGCTGCCTAGAATTAACTCTTTCTGTTTTCTTTTCTTGACAGTTTTTGGCTGCTGTGTCGCCTGCAAGAGCCAAAGCTCTCTGAAGTTTTTAACACTACCCATCTCGTTGAAGTTTCCTCGGAAGCGGTGCTGATCGTGTTAGCTTGCTGTCTGTGCTGCTGAAATAATGTAGTGGAAATGATAGCCGAGCCCAACACAGCCAGCAACCTTCCCAGCCAAAAGTAAGACCTGGCGCAGGTTGTCTGTCAAATTTGTTGGTAAATCAGGGCGCTGGCCCTTGAATTTGTGCCTGGTGGATAGTGGAGCAGCCTACAATGTGTCATTTTGGGTGGGAGGGAAGTAAAAAGGGATTTGCTATACACAATGTCTTGTTACTAATGTCTCCGTTTTATTCCCTTTTATGTGTATTGTTTAGCATCTTCTTAACGTAGTGTTTTATGCCCATTGACAGGGACCGTGGCCTTACAGGCCTTATTCAGTACAGTGCAAATGAACCTACTTTGAAAAAAAAAATGGGCAGATTCATAGTCAACGCATGTGTTCACTTCAGTGGTGAATTTGGGGAGGCTTGAAGGGGAAGAGTGCTAAGTAATTTGTAGTCTCCCTGTTGGCATTGAAGGGGGCATGGCTTCTCCATAGGTGTTTTTATCAGGGATACGCCAAGTCTTCTCCCTTTCAGAATGTATTTTTTCAGTCATCAGTTGAGATGATCTGTAAACCAAATGTATTCATATCATTGCTTACAGAATGGTATTTAGAACTTCTACTAGACCAGATATAAATAAATAAAACATAAAGTTAAAGCATTTGGACATATCTTGTCTGATTTCAAAGAGTGAAGCTTCTTATATGTCCGGTGTTGCATGCTTTGAACTCATTGCAGCCCAGTCTTTGTGGATCCTGTCACCTTCTGAGCAAGTCTGCTCCAGGTCTTTTGCTTCATTAAGCTCTGATGAAAGCTGAGACATGTATTCCTCATAGTCCATGATGACAATTAATATAGCTTCCCATATGTGCTTTCCAGTATGTTTCATCTGAATCCAGCCTCTTAGTCTCAGAAGTGTCAGGAAGGCACCTGGCAGTTGTTTATCTGAGCTTCTTATGTTGCTTCTAAAAGATGAAGCAGTTGTATTGAAATTTATAATTTTAAAAATCTACAGGTAGGATTCTTCCAGTAACATAGATTAATTGTTCCTTTTATACAGCCAAAGGAATGTGTTATCTCTTTGTTAAAGAGTGTGAGTCACTAAATTTGCTCTAAATGTTTATTAAGATGAGAAAACGGAATTCAGAAATTCTCACGATAGCATTGTGTTTGAGGACTAGACAAAGAACTTTGCTTCCTTCCTACTTCAAGTGTTTTTATCTCATGAGTAATACTTCAGGTGCTAGTGAAAGGACAATATTGTGGCAGGAATGTGAGGTAAAAATGCATCTATGAGCCATATGTAACGGGGTATAAAGGTGAAAATTAGGATGAGATAGGAATGGAATTCTGCCTATGCTTCCTTACTGATTGCTGATGGAAACAAAGTAAACAGCTGAGAACTGTTTCTTACCAGGGCATGAAGCAGTGAATTTAGGTATACAAAAATGCTCAGTATGGTGTAGACTAACAGAGGAGAGCAAAAAAAAACCACTAGTTAAGAATTTGTCAAACCTACTGTTGCACTCCTATAGTTGAAAAGATGTTAAATGGAGTTGTGTATAGGGATCGCTGCAGAAGTGATCACATCATCCTCAATTAGGTACAGCGATTCCTATTTTGCTCAAGAAGATAAGAGGATGTTTTCATTCTTTTAACAGTTTCTTCAACAGTAACTTAGTCATGCCAATAAAAACTCCATTAAAATTTCTCATTTAATTTCTAAGTGGTTTCATGGGGTTCATTTTCTAGGCTCTGGTCTAGTTCCTGCAAATATTTAAGTACCTGCCTTATGAATAGCCTTACTGGAAATATCAGTATTAAAAGAAAAAAAAAAGAGAAAGGAGAAACATAAGTATTGATAGTATCTGGATTTAAAAAAACCTCTGCTTTTGGGTAGTTTGTGTATTGTAGCACAGTGCTTCCTGTGGCATTGGTATGTGCTGTGGTGTGCTGATAACCAAAACAATTCAGAAACTAAATGGCTTTTTAGTATTAGTGCTTAGTTACATTTTTTGTAAGACTGATGTTTAGTGCATGTGTGAAAGTTACTCTTACTGGTTTCGTCATGGAGATGTTGTTTTACTTGTTGTTGTTAGCCCAACATGAGGAAGCTGTAGATCAACAGTCTTCTCATTCTTGCAGGTTTTGCTGAGCTTTGGTAAGCACACTGTTCCATGTACCAGGCATTCACTTACTTTATTGAGCCCCTTTTGCTACAGGTACATTTTGCCTGGCGTAGGCTGACAAAGTAAGTAGCACAGGGCCAGTAGATACCATGTGTAGTGCCATCCTTCAGGATGTTCTTGGGAAAGAGACGCATGAGTTAAAGCTTCAAAGAAGTATATTCTAGACAGAGGTATTAAAAGCAGTACCTGATCAGACAAGTACCTGACTGAACTGTCCTGCAGCAGTTCTGATTTTTTTGTTATTTAAATGTTTTAATTCAATTTGGGCTCAATTATACTTGCTGTAATCAAATGAAATACATTTATTTTCATTATGGGATGGAATGAGTTGCTAAATAGTACATGCAACAATTCAGGAAAATTGTTTGAGAGTGTATTGAGCGTTATGTTGAGGTGTAATGCAGAAACAGGTAACACATGTTACCATGATGTTGGCTGGCATCTGAGTTGTAGTTTTAGTGAAACAGTGCAAGTAAAAACATGTTAGTCCAGACCCATAATGTTGCATTCTGCTTTGAAATCAAGAGCGAAAGGATTTACTCCTTGACAAACAGGTTTGGATTCTTTTTGTTTATTTGTGGTCTGTAGAAGAGGGAAGAGGTAACTGGCATCAGAAAAGCAATACATCTTGCTATCTCTTACTGCTTGTTCTTTTCAACTATGAAGTCTCTGGTGGTGCTTGAGATACTTAATCTCTGTGGCTCGCAATTACAAATCAAAGAAAACACTTGCAAGTTTCTGCAAACTACTGCTTATAGCGTGCTGACTCAGTTGCGATCTATAGTTCATCCCTCTTTTCTCTAACATGCAGGAGTCCAGACAACTGATGTAAGGATTGGTTCATCCTGAATTATTTTCTCAGCTTTCATCTGTCAAATGCTGTGGCACATTTTGAACTTTTCTATGACAAGACATTAATTGAATTTAACTTTCATGGGACTTTTCTCTGTAGGGATGTTAAGAATTTGCATAATTGTATTTAGAAATTTTATGTATTTTTATAGAATTTCTATAGGAGTCTTTGGAAGCCTAATTCTACATCACTTATGGTGAAATGTCCCAGTAGATTCAAAAAGAAAACATAGATGAATTTAAATAAAAACAACTGTCTGCTCTCACTAATGAAATCAGGACCTTGGTCCTGCAGTTGATGCTATTCAGCCTCAGGATTTGCTTTGCAGAGGCAATGTCTGACTGAAACACTCTTGGGAAGAAGAACAACAGTGCTTATCTGGCATTGATAAACCTAGCTGGAGTCAAGCTGGCTCTGCATCCATAGCACAGTTAATTCTACATCTAGGTTAGCCAACACTGGATATTGGAGAGTTGACTATATCTGACAGTGTAATACACTGTTTTTTTTTCCTTTGTGAAGTGGTCACTTGTGTTAGTACACTCTCTTGTTGCAGCAGTATCATGAAAATTAAAGTTACTGTACACTCTCATATGTACTTTCTTTTTGTGCCTTCTTATAGTACAAGTCAACTGGCTTCACGTCCTGGCCACTGTAGTTTAAAAGGAGGCCATAGCAGCCAGCTACCAGTACTGGACCTGCTGCACAAGTGGGATCCAGCTCGTCTGCTCAAACATGACCTTTGGCAAAGCATATTGTTAGCATTGGGAATGATGAAAAGTGGCATGATTTCATTGCAGATAAATGTATGGCTTCAGATCTCCCAGAAGGTTCATCTTTATTTATAAAATTATTCCTCCATCATATTAGCAACGACCTGCAAATGAAATTTCTTACATGTCTTTTTTTCTTCAGCATGTTTTATAGACAAAGCAAAACAGTTTCTTCTTCTCATTTTAAATTGTCAATTGACTCATCACCCTGTTTTGTGTAGAGCACCCACGAAGCAAATGCATACTTGTGTTATTGATTCATGGTCCAAAGCACTTAAGTCAACAAAGGCTGCCTTAAGTCAACATCAGGTGTTTCATTTAGTTACTTCCTACTTCCTTCATATCTTTGATAGTTTTGCTAGTTTTCTGATTATCTGCATATATTACAGGAAAGCCAATAGTTTGAAAAAGGCCCCAAATTTCTGTTGTACTTTTAAAGTTAGCCGTTTGGGTTTTAGTAACAAAATGACATAACTTCCAAACGATTCATTAAGAATATTAAAATACATATATATGCTTTTATTTTCTTCTGTTGTTTGTACTGAAGTGTGTAGTTCTATGTTCTTACTGCTAACCCCTTCAACGTGTTTGTTACACTTCAGAGAGAATGCTGTCCATGATGAGACTGTGCCTGAGTCTGCTGTGCAGAATGGCAGCTGTGTGAGAAATGGCAACCTGAAAACACCAGTAAGTTGATTTTTAAATTTTTAAAATTTTTTTATTGTGGAATTTATTTTCTGTCTCATTCAATTGTTACAAAATTGAGTATTACATAAAACAATCACAATACATCTAAAATCTAGTCACCGGATACAGCTTGACCCCCAAATTCCATTGGCGTCAGAGCCTCAATGCTGGCTTTTGAACAGTCAGTTCATTTCAGTGTGTGTCCTTAGCTGTGCATTGTGTGCAGCTGATGTTAATTCGCAGATTGTGTGTTTACCCTGTGAGTGAAAAGATGTAGAAGAACTTCGGTGCTTGCTGTCTATTCTTCAGAAATTACAGCTACCACTGAAAAATGCCTTCCAGGTAGCACACAACTGTTCAGAAGCTTCTTTCCTGTTATACCTTCCTATGCTTTTGACTCATTGTTGAGAAAAAATTCAAACTGGTAAATCCTTTCTTTCACCCCCTTCTAGTATGGTCATGCTTGATAAGGCTTTGTCAGTGTCCTTGAAGCATAAAAGTTAGCACCCTGGGTAAATCATTACAATGAGAGTAAAGTAAACTTGTTATTAGGGGATAATTCACGTACCTGTGAATGGCTGTTAACATGTTGCGTTTTCTCCCATACTTTCTTTGCTTGACTTGTTTCAGAGAGAGAAACGGAAGGTCCGAGAACAGTGTGAAAACATAAGGAGAAATTCTTCCAGTAGAAGAGTGAACCAACTGCAGAATGGCGAAGTGGTTGAGGCAGTTACGTTGTTTGAAGTGGTTAGCATGGGGAAGCGGGCCATGCAGGTATTTCTAGCTCTGGATTCTGAGAGGAGTTGGTGGAGGAAAGATGGATAAACAGTGGTCATTTCAGTTATTTATACTTTGGAACATTGAAATTTTGTTCCGTTTTCACATAAGCGGGGAAGAAACATGTTTGATTGGAAAACTGTTATGAGCATGGCTCTTGAAAAGAATGCATCTTCAAGAAATTAGTGAAAAAGTAGCTGTTGGATATTTAAAAAGAGGAAGGAAATATGTACCTAAACCAGTCTTCCTAAAGCAATGTCTGAACATACGAAAAGAGAATTATTTTGAAAAATACAGAAAAGGTTAATCAGTCAAAAATTTTGGTTGTTCAGGATTCTGAAAATCAGGCCTTTTTTTTTTTTTTTTCTGGGAGCTTGCCTTTTGGTATTTTTCTTTTACCTCCATTCCAATGTAGTTTGACAACAGTTTGCATAATAGTCAGGTTCCCTGTGCATCTATATAGTTAGCAACTTTCTTAAGTGTGAGGAAGCCCACCTCCCCATGCTCTGTGAGCTTATGTGTATATTATGTTGGTATATGCGTATGAAGGATTAAAATCTGGAGCCCCAAATATTTTCATACAGGGTTATACATGTCTCCAGTATGTAGCGTCTGTGAGCAAAGTGTGTGCGTGCACGCATGAAAAGTACATTTATATTTTGGATGCGAGACCTTAGTTTTTCCAAGATGTTTGTGTGGATGGACTTTTGCCATGCTACAGCTGCATTAACTTCAGCAGAGCTCCCTGAAGAGCACAGCTTCTCCTGTGCAAAGCATGATGTGAAGGGCTTGGAAAGGCAGCAGCTTGAGTCCAGGCTGCTGCTGCTAGAATTCATTAGACCTGTGTGGTACTACAGGTGGGTTGAAGCCTGGATGGCTTGTCCCAGCAGGCCTGTGTCACATACAGGCTGTACTGCCCTAGAAATGAAATTTGGAGTTGTTCTTTAGCTTAAGTGTAGTATGTGAACTGTTTCAGCCTTCTGCACAAATCAGGTGCTAGAGAAGAGAACTCCCAGGGACAATTGCTAATATTAACTTAATATTAATTGCTGGCAAGAAATCAGGAGGATGTTTTGGTTTTTGTATGTTAAATTTCTTAAAGCTGTGGTTATTTTCCCTGTTAACAGGGAGCAAAGCATCAACATTGCCTAGAGCAGAACTTGTGAATGAGCAGTTCAAGACTTCATTTTGCCCCAGACGGAGTCTTTTGCATGTACTATTAGAAATGGAACAAAATGGTGTGGAATTTATTCTCATTTTTATAATTTAATGGAGATGGAACAATGGTAGCTTGTGTCTTTATTATGGATGTCCTCAGTGGAGTGCAGCATGCTGTGTTCAGCTCCTGATTAATGAGTTTCTTTAATCTGTTCTAGTCTGTAGTAGATGACTGGGTTGAAGCTTATAAACAAGACAGAAATGTGGCACTTCTAGATCTGATCAACTTCTTCATTCAGTGCTCAGGCTGTCAAGGTAATTTACCCTCCTAGTAGCCCTTTCCATTGTCTGTGGGTGAGAGTAGTCTGAAGCATGCTTTCTAAAATGGAACGTTTCTCTCCAGTATATCGTGCACTTTTAATCTGTACTGTTCGTTAAGACAAACTCCAGGTGGGCAGGACTAATAGTAAATAATGTTGCTGGTTAAATTCTTTGCGTTTACAGCATGCCAACTCTGAGTTGTGTTTGAACAGGGTTTGCAAGATCTAGTTTCTGAAGTGGTATGTCACATCGCTTTGCAGAATCCTCACATAGGGAAGATGGTTTTGATGACCATTCTAATTAAAATCCAGTGTTTCAGTTGCCATTTGTTTTGTAATTTTCTAGTATCTTTTGTTTTGCTAGTACCTTTGTTTGAAAATAAACAACCAGCAAGTTAAGCTCCCTGCTTTGGTGGCTAGAAAAGCAATCTCTTGCCTCATTGCATTACTTTCACCAGAGGCTTGTGAAGCTGTCTATTTCATAACAAACATTGAGACACAGTGACTTCTGGGGTCAGTCTGCTAGTGTAATGCTTCAGGATGGCAAGTAAGAGTTTTAAGAAGACTATTCTGTTAGTTTGAAACTTCTGAGTGTATTTAAGCAGCTAGAATGTACCTTTTATGCATCAAATTTTTTCCAGGTCTTTGACTAATATGCCTTCTCTTATGGGAAATGTTTTGGGGTCTTTGACTAGCAGTGGGCAAAATTTTAGTAAATCCTTGAAGTAAATGAATGAACAGAGAAAATAGCCATACCGGACAGCACAGGGCAGATTTCTCTAATGTGAATTTCAGTTTTGGTTCATCAGTATTTTCTACTATAAATTAATTGCTCTGTCTCCCTATATATATGTTGCCTGTACTAGTATAAATAGAGATAAAAGAGTCCCCCTTTCTTGGTGTTTCTAAATTTAAAATAAAGTCCTTACTGTGGTTTGGACTTGATTAATGTAATATAGTTGTCGGTAATTCTTCTTTTTAAAACATTACTTTTCTAGGCATGGTAACAGCAGAGATGTTTCAAAGTTTGCACAAAAAGGATGTCATGCGAAAAATGACAGAGACCTTTGATGAGGTAGGCACAGCTTTGACTTTGCATGCCTTTTTCATATAAACAATAGGCTCTACCTTAATAGCCAACCTGGACAGAGTTCCTGCTGCTCATCAGGAGCTATGTCCTGTTTCCTTAATTTAGGAAAATAATCCTGTTTTTCACAAGAGAAATTTGGTGTTGTAATGACCCATTTTAGCAGCAGCAGGATTTTTTTTTTTGTAAGTCACTTTTATTTTCAGAGTTTTAGTAAGGCTATCTAACTGCAGTCTTCCTGAATCTGGCTTTCTCTTAGGAGTTCTTTTGATAATGACTTTGTAGAGGTAAATATAATGCGGCATTGCAGCAGGTAAATGGTTCCTTTGGTATTTGATTGATAGGTCCTTTTAAAAATACTATTGTGGATTACTGATGAGGTAATTCAAAGATATTTTTTAGCTGATATTTTTATTTGACTCTTTTCCATCTGTTTTACTAACAATATGAATTTTTATAACTGTATTATGTCATATGAAAGAAGAAAAATGCATTTCTGATTTTTAGATGCTTGTCAAAACAATAGTGGATATCTCATTTCTCGAGGATTGTTAAGAAAAATGTATAGCTTTACAATACTATTTCTCTATTTGACTGCTCCTTGGCTAATTACGCCAACATCAAATTTTCTGCAGCGCTCTCACAGGTGCTTCTGTGCTTTTTTTCTGTATTTGCCACCTCTGAATTGATTTGTCAAGCAGCAGCCATCAGCCTTTCTCTAATTGAGCATCTCTCAAAGACCAGCTGCTGTAGAAATTCCCACAGAGGATGAATTTGCCAACATGTTTTTTTTCATTTTAGAAGTATAGTAACACTTGGGCTAATTTTTGACAGAAATGATCCGATATGTGTCTGGCCATATGAATTAGTAATCTGGCACTTCTGTCCCAACTAAATTAGCCCTGAATAGCACTCACAATAGGGTAGGCACTCTGGAAGGTACGAAGATGTGATTATTGTTATTATCAGTCTGGATATGCTACTGCTCTGCAACCTTTTCATCTGTCCTGGTGGGTAAAAAGGAAGGTTCTGCAGTTGCCTTAGAAGCTGTATTCTGCATGCTATAAAAACAAAGAAACTTTGTTTTTGGGGCAGTATTTTGACATGCTACTCTAGTGAAACATTTTACTGATAGAAAAAAAGGGGAGCGAAGAATAACAAGAAGAGCTTCTACAGGTATGTCAGCCAGAAAAGGAAGGTCAAAGAAAGCATACCCTCCCTGATGAACACGACTGGCAAACTGGTAACAACGGGTAAGGAGAAGGCAGAGGTACTCAACAACTTTTTTGCCTCAGTCTTCACTGGCAACCTCTCCCCACATCTCTTGAGTGGATGGACCACAAGACAGAGACTGGGGAAGTAAAGTCCTTCCCACTGTAAGAGAATTCGTGACCACCTGAGGAACCTGAACATATATAAATCTGTGGGACCTGAAGAGATGCATCGCAGAGACCTGAGGGAATTGGCTGATGTAGTTGCCAAGCCACTCTCCATGATATTTGAAAAGTCATGGCAGTCAGGCGAAGTCCCTGGGGTCCCTGAGGACTGGAAAAAAGGGAAACATTGCACCCATTTTCAAAAAGGGTAGAAAGGAGGACCTTGGGAACTACTGACCTGTCAGCCTCCCCTCTGTGTCTGGGAAGATCATGGAACAGATCCTCCTGGAAGCTATGCTAAGGCACATAGAGGACAGGGAGGTGATTCGAGACAACCAGCATGGCTTCACCAAGGGCAAGTCCTGCCTGACCAACCTAGTGGCCTTCTATGATGGAGTAACTACATCAGTGGACGAGGGAAGAGCTACGGATGTCATCTATCTGGACTTCTGTAAGGCCTTTGACACGGTCCCCCACAATATCCTCCTCTGTAAATTGGAAGGATACAGATTTGATGGGTGGACTGTTCGGTGGATAGCTAACTGGCTAGATGGTCGCATCCAGAGGGTAATGGTCAATGGCTCGGTGTCCAGATGGAGAACAGTGACGAGTGGTGTCCCTCAGGGGTCCATATTGGGACCAGTACTGTTTAATATCTTCATCAATGACATTGATGCACCCTCAGCAAGTTTGCAGATGACACCAAGCTGAGTGGTGCAGTTGAAATGCCTGAGGGACGGGATGCCATCCAGAGGGACCTGGACAAGCTCGAGAATTGGGCCCGTGTGAACCTCACGAGGTTCAACAAGGCCAAGGGCAGGGTCCTGCACCCGGGTCGGGGCAACCCCCAGTATCAATACAGGCTGGGGGATGAAGGGATTGAGAGCAGCCCTGCAGAGAAGGACTTGGGGGTACTGATAGACGAAAAGCTGGACATGAGTCGGCAATGTGCGCTCGCAGCCCAGAAGGCCAACCATATCCTGGGCTGCATCAAAAGCAGCGTGGCCAGCAGGTCGAGGGAGGTGATTCTGCCCCTCTGCTCTGGTGAGACCCCACCTGGCGTGCTGCGTCCAGCTCTGGGGTCCCCAGCACAGGAAGGACATGGACCTGCTGGTGCAAGTCCAGAGGAGGGCCACAAAAATGATGAGAGGGCTGGAGCACCTCTCCTATGAGGACAGGCTGAGAGAGCTGGGGTTGTTCAGCCTGGAGAAGGCTCCAGGGAGACCTTATAGCAGCCTTTTAATATATAAAGGGGGCTTATAAGAAAGATGGGGGCAAACTTTTTAGCAGGGCCTGTTGCGATAGGACAAGGCGTAATGGTTTTAAAGTAACAGAGGGTAGATTTATACTAGATATAAGGAAGAAATTTTTTATGATGAGGGTGATGAAACACTGGAACAGGTTGCCCAGAGAGGTGGTAGATGCCCCATTGCTGGAGACATTTAAGGTCATGTTGCATGGGGCTCTGAGCAACCTGATCTAGTAAAAGATGTCCCTGCTCATTGCAGGGGAGGTTGGACTAGGTGACCTCCAAAGGTCCCTTCCAACCCAAACCATCCTATGATTCTATGAAAATACCAAGTGATAATCCCCAGTGTCAGATACTCTGTGTCTCTGTTTTTTTTTTTTCTTTTTTCTTTAATTCTAAATCTGGTGAATTCTGAAATTCTCTTTGTCTGTTTTTAGATAAACTGACTCTAAAAAAACCTCCTAAAATTATTTATACAGAAGTAAATATTTTTAAAGACAATATCTGTCAGCTTGTTTAATTTAATCTTGATATGTTATGACTAGTATTAAGCCAGCATTAATAAAGAAAAAAAAGTCTGAAGCAACCATTTTTATGTTAGCCACAGTTATTACATGATTGAAAAAATACTTAAGAATTAAACCAATTTCTTTTAAAGCAGAATTATTACAAAAGTAAGAGCAAAGTAGTTTTTTATTTTAAAGTGAGTCGTTTCCTCTTTGTATTTGTGTTTCTTTTCGCATGTAGTTGTCACTCATCTTTTTCATAAATAAGATGGAAACAGAACTTAGTGATTAAGTTAGTTGAGAAGTAGTGCCATATAGGACTACTGTGATTTCGAAAATATTTTTTGAAAACAAATGATAATGGTAGTGAAAGTAGTAATGAGAGTGGGGAATATTACCAGGTATCTGTCTGAGTACCTCATCTTGCCTTTTGATTTATAGTGTTTGTTTCTAGCATTCAGAGGATTGGAAAATTAGAGGTTTTTGTGTAGTTCTTCATTCTTGATCACAACTCACTAGTGGAGTTGTGTCTGGCAAGAAGTGTGAAGGGCAACAAGAAAAGATTCTACAAATATATCAACAGCAAAAGGAGGACCAAGGAAAACACGGGCCCACTGCTAAATGAGGCAGGGGCCCTGGTGACAAAGGACACACAAGAGCCCGAGGTACTCAATGCCTTCTTTGCCTCTGTCTTTGACAGACTGGCTTTCAGAAATACCAGGTCCCTGGGACCAGAGGGAAAGTCTGGAGCAAAGACTGCTTTCCCTCTATGAAGGAGGATCAGGGAACACTTAAACAGACTGAACAGACATAAGACCATGTGGTCTGACTGAATGTGCCCAGGAGTGCTGAGGGAGCTGGTTGATGTCATTGCGAGGCCCCTTTTGATTATCTTTGAAAGGCTGTGGTGACTGGGAGAGATTCCTGAAGACTCAAAGAAAGCAAATGTCACTCCTGTTTTCAAGAAGGGCAAGGAGGAGGATGTCAGGATGTGTGCTTAACCAACCTGATAGCCTGCTATAACGAAGTGACTAGCTTGGTGGATGAGGAGGGAGCAGCAGATGTTGTTTATCTTTACTTCAGTAAGACTTAACACTGTCTCCCATAACATCCTCACAGACAAGCTGATGAAGTATGAGTTAGTTAAGTGGACAGTGAGGTGGACTGAAAACTGGCTGAACAACCAGGCCCACAGGGTAGTGAGCAGTGGCACAAAGTCCAGTTGGAGGCTAGTCACTAGTGGTGTACCCCAGGGTTTGATATTTCGGCCAATACTGTTCAACATCTTTAATAACAACAAATAATATGGACAATAGGGCAGAGTGTACTCTTAGCAAGTTTGCAGATGGTACAAAAGTGGGATGAGCAGCTGCTAGACCACGTGGTTGCTCTGCTGTTCTGAGGGACCTCAACAGACTGGAGAGTTGGGCAGAGGGGAACCTCATGAAGTTCTACAACAGGAAACCCCGTGAACCTGGGGAGGAATAACCTCATGCACCAGTACACACTGGGGGCTGACTGGCTGGAAAGCAGCTCTACAGAGTATGATTGCAGTGTCCTTATGGATGACAAGATGAACACGAACCAGCAATGCATCCTCTCAGCAAACAAGACCAACAGCCTCCCGGGCTGCATTAGGCAGAGCATTGCCAGCAGGTCATGGGAGGTGATCCTTCCTCTCTATTCATACTAGTGAGACCACATCTGGAGTGCTGAATCAAGTTCTGGGCTTTACAGTACAAGAGAGAGATGGATTTATTGGAGTGAGTCCAACAAAGGGCCCCCAAGATAATTGATGATCTTTCATATGAGGAGAGGCTGAGAGACTGGAGCCTGTTCAGTCTGGAAAGAAGGTGGCTCAGAGGGATCTCATCCATGTGTAAAAATACCCGATGGGACAGAATGAGGAAGAGGAAGCCAGACTCTACTCGATGGTGCCCAGTGAGACAGTGAGCACGAAGGCAAGCCAAGATAGGCAGTGGGCACAAACTGGAATGTATGAAATTTCATCTGAACACAAGAAAACGCTTTTACGGTGAGGGTGGTCAAACAGTGGAACAGGTTGCCCTGAGAGGTTGTGGAGTCTCCATCTGTGAAGATATTACAAAGCTGACTGCACACAGTGTCACCCGACATTGAGGGGACAGTTGGGTTCTTTTAGGGATCCTTGGCAGAATGATGATGGCACTAATTGTAGTTACAATTAAAGCTTTATTTTCTTAACAGGATATTATGATTAGTATAGCACAGAATTTATGATTAGAATGGCACAGGATTTCTACAAGCAGAATCAATATAGTAGCATAATACAGAATTTATAATACAACTTAACTTATGATTTCTAATCACCTAAGTAATACAGAATTTGTAATACAATTTAACTTGTAATATCTCATCACCTGGACTCTCTGCAGATCAAGTCAAATCTTAATACGTGGTTTGCTGTATCAATATAACAATCATAATCTAGACTTGAAAATCGTATAAAAGAATACGAGTGACTCACTCAGTCCTTGGAGGAAGCAGATGATGGTGGAGGTGTCCCTGCCACTGGGTGGTCTCGGGTCTCACTGTCCAGCAGCAGCTCTGGTCCACGTTCCCCACTTAGGCTTTGCAAACACTTGATTTTATGGACAGTGCTCTGGGTGCAGTGACGCTTCCCTGTTCTGTGGCGAGGCCATCACCAGCACCACCTGGCTGGCTGGGTGCCTGGGACCTTCAAGGCCAGGAAGGAAGGGAGTAATCGGCCTGGCGCCCAGGAACCTTGAGGCCAGTAGGGAGAGGAAGAAGAAATCTGTTTGGTTTGTCTGCTTGGTTCACAAGACCTTCAGGGCCTGATAATGAGGGAAAGGGAGTGGAGACGTGACCCGCTCGGTCACAGAGAATGGCTGCTTGCCTCATAAAATGGTATTAGTTATGCTAACCACATTACCAGGGGTTGGGAGCAGGGGGTACTGATCACACACAGCATTGGACAGCCTGCTCTGGCTGACCCTGCTTGAGCAGGTGGGGTTGGATTAGATGATCTCAGAGTCCCTCTAAATTTCAGTCTTTCTGTGATTCTGTGAAAACTTCTGCCGGCGTTGGAAGCAGAGATTGGCTTTAATATGGTCATTGAGGCATTCGTTTCTTCTCTGTGGGCTGCGGTATTCCTCAGTGGAGAGATAGGCTTGTCTTTAGGACCACTACTTTTTGTTTTCACTCTTTCTTAAACTATTCTCTTTCTTTCTTCTGCTTTTCTTCCTCTATATGGCATTTTATTTCTTGCAGTTCTTTGTTCTTTTGTAGGTTTCCTTCCCTCTCCATTTTGTTGCTGAAATGTTTAGCAATGGAAGAGTTAAGTTTAATGCATAACTGTACAGCCAGATGGGGATAGAAATACTCATTGTGCTTCACTGAGCCTAATAAAGAACTGTAGGTTTCATACATTTTGTCTTGGAATAATTGCAGAGTTGAGGAAACATCTCTGAATCAAGTCACACTAGTGCTGAAAACATTTCTCTATAATTTGAAAAGCACAGAATTGTTTTCTAGAGTTTAGATGTTTTACAGTACCTAGTTACTAAATGTTGAAAAGGGATATATACTTAGACTAGCTGAGGAGCCATATCTTAGAATTAATAATGAGGATTATATCTTGTATAACTTTGCTTATAAATTTTAAAAACAAGTTGTCCCTTACTTGTAGTGAGAAAACTCAGGTTTTACATAAAAGTGTGGGTTTTTTCTATCATTGGTTATAAATAAAAACTACAGAGATGAGAAGGAATTAGATTTTGTTTAATGCATTGGATTGTATGAGCCACCTGTAATTCACATTGTCTTAAGTTTTAATAGCCTTTTAAATATGAGGCATGGTTTGTGATGCTCTTGTCTGTATGAATTAACTATGCCGTTTCATCATAAAGTTTTTAAAATTTTGTCTCATGCATTACAGGAAACTGGGTTGCAGTACAAGAAATTCATGGCCTATCCTTGGATCCTGACAGTTACTTGGCCAGTGGACATGGTAGGACTCTTGTAGTTCTCTGCAACTGTAGTATAGCGTTTTCTGTGGCTTTATTTCCTGTTCCCAGTGTAGGTGAATATATCAGAACTAGTCATCTTAAACTGTGCGTTAGTGAATGGAGATAATCACGCGCTTCTGAAGTCTGCTTCGTCTAGTCTGTTTTAGACGTCTGGTTTGGACGCTTTTTAAGTGCCCGTTTTTCACTATTGATGTCAAAGGGACATCAGCATTTTGAACAGACTGTACGTCAAGTTGCAGTGGTGCTCCAGAGCAGTCCCCATCCCTTCCAGCAAGCTCTACACACACACATGTGCCCATGTGCATGCATACATGCACATGCACATATGCACACAGAGGTTTTGGCAGACAGCTTTGTTCAAAGGCTTGTTTTATCAAAACATTCTCTTGCAAACATAAACGTTTGATTGGAAGAGTATTTTGAGAACAGAAACAGCTTTTCTGTAATGCCTCTTCCCATACAACACTTGCAGAATTGTGGGGAATTAATCTTAACTCCTTGTTGGCACTTCACTTTGACTTTCCTCTATTTCCATAGCTTCTGTATGAAAGAAAGAAACATTTCTGGGATGAGTCAGAGCAGGAGCCTCGGTTGAGTGATTTGAAAAGTTCTCTGGAAGAACCTGTGCTAAGTGCCTAATCTGACTTGGTTTCTGGAAGTAGAGCTGCTTCTTTCTACTGGTTATGGAGGGAATCTAAGTGAATCCCAGGTTAGGTCCCTAAATTTAGGTGGTGTGCCCATTGTGCTGTCTATATATTCACAGTATGCATGTTACCATTAAACAGCATCCCAATATGATAAACATGGACAGTAGAAATGCTCTTAAAAAGTGAGATGTCTACCTGTATTTGTGCTGCTTTTTAGATTGAGGAGTATGCTCGGTGATAAAGTAGGTATTTCCTGAAGTTGTAGGTTGTCTTTCTACTGTCTGTGTTATGATCAAGGAGCATTAAAGGGTCTGCTGGGGACTTCCCCTTCTGTCTTGGCACTGCTAGTACTGTTAGGCTCTGAACTGACTCTTACAACCTGATCAGGAATGCATCCCAAATTCCAAATTCCCAATGTGCTTTGGGTTGCAGGCATCCCTGAGATCAGTCTGTGTTTGTGTTTATTTTTCAAGAAAGCAGTGGGTCCCGTGCTTTGGAAACAAAGTTACTAGAGAAGAGCACGAACTGCCCTTTTGAAGTATATGAGGTTATCCTGAGTGTGAAGCTGTGTGTTAGAATAGGTCTGAGAAGGTGTTTGACCTACTAGTGAAAGACCAGGTGAGTAGTGGCCTGCCTTCAGCATGACGTTTTTCATAGTCAGTGAAGTTTTGGAGTTCCCTGGCTCCATTCACATCTGGAAACTATCAAGATGCAAATTCATAATTGGAGCCATTCCTGGGTCTGTGAGGTGCAAATGAAATAAATGTTCACACTGCCTGAGGTTACCATCTACAAGGTTTTCCTAGTGTGCTCTTTATGTGAGGCACACCATTTTGTGTGAGAAGTCATTTTGTGTGAACTGCTGTCTGTCTGCTTTCTTCCTGGCCGTATCAACTGTACTGTGAACACTCTTGTGGTTTTATTGTAACTTGCTTTTTGCATAATGTCAAAGGTGTTGCCTACTTACTGTTTCTGTGGAGGTTTTCAGAGACCTAGATGCTGGTGGTATAGCTGAATGACTCAGTATTTGTCATTAAGCTGTAGCCTGATAAACTCCTTAAGCTGGCAGCGCTGCTGAGGAGAACAGTCCCATTCTGCTCACGCCACAGTTGTTTTTTCACTTTTCAGTCACTTCAGTTTCCTCCTGGATTTTACCACTCACTTGCAGGAAAAGGAAGGACAGGGAAGTGGGGAAGCACTACTACCTGTGAGGAAGTAGAAGAGGACAGGAGTGCTCCTGGTTTATGCCAGTGGAAGTTATTTATGATGCTGTGGCTTCACATGCCCTCTCCCACCTGTCCATTCACAGCTAACACACATACATTCCTTTCAGATGTGAGCTATGATGACAGCGTAGCTCTAATGAAGCTAGTTTGTCTCTGTGCTTGCTTGTAACCTAGTTGCATGTCCCTACTTCGGAGTAATAACCATGAAAAATGTGATGGAGGGGGCCTGAGGTGAAGCTGACTGTCAGCAAAACTCTCTCTGATTCAGTGGGAGAGATGTAAATGGTGTGCACAAACAAAACTAATTAGTGTGTTTTCTCTTGACTTTTCTTTCTTGTGCAGGACAATGAAGACTACCCGCTGATCAGAACAGGACCCTACTGGAAAAAGTTCAAGGCCAATTTCTGTGAATTTATTGCAGTGCTTGTCCAACAGTGCCAGTGCAGCATCCTGTATGATAGCTACTTGATGGACACTATCATCTCGTTGCTTACAGGCTTAGCAGACTCCATGGTCAGAGCATTTAGACACACAAGCACTTTGGCAGGTAAAATAACTCACAGCGTTGCTGTAGATCATGAGTTTTGTTGACTTGCGTACAAACAAAACTGCTCTAAAATTGAAAAGCTCTTTTTACTGGAGCAGTTGTTCTCTTATGCATTGACAGTGCCTTCCTCCTCATGTACCTCCTCATGTATATAAATGTAATATAAATTATTTGTTCCCATGTGTATCTGAATGGATTTTGGATGCTTTAGATATGATAGGTCTAGACCAGTTTTTTCTTTCTAAAGAAAGTTTCTTTAATGCCTGATATGACTAACTTTAGAATTATGCTGTGTTCTGATTCTTTTTTTTTTTTCCGTAACTGATTTTTCACAGTCAGTTTTCTGTTTTGTTATTTTCCTCCCTCCACTAATTAATGTGATGAGCTTGCATTAAATGTTTCATCTACAAAAGCTTCCTATGGAGAGCTGCTTTTCTTGTGGTACCTGTGCTAAAAAGCACATTGCTTGTTACACATTTTTGTTTCATGCAGCATGATGATTCTAAAGCTACTACTTTTTTCTTTTTTCCCCTAAAGCCAGTAAATATCCTCTTTGCCATGCAAAGAGCACTTAAAGTATAATTTGTTCTAAAGTACACTGTTTGCTTTGAAGGCTCAAAAAACCCACTTGAAATTTATGCAAACCATCTAGTGATCCTTAGAGGAATGTGAATTTTTGTGAATTCAAGTAAAAAATTAAGATTCCCAGCCTTTTATGGGCCAGCTTTGCTGTTGGTTGTTTTTTGTTGTGTTTTTTTTTTTTAATTTTTGTTACTGAAAATCACCTGTTCCACAACTCTAGATTCTTTTTGCAGAAAAATCAAAATTACATAAACTAAGAAGAGAGTTGCCCAGTAAATTAGTACTCTAACTAGAACTCTGACTGGAACTCTGGCCAAAAGTTGTAAATCACAGTAATATCACTAAATTTTCCTTTTTTGATCATTGTCTGCCTTTAAAATAAACACTGTATTTTAAAACAAATTACTATAATCTAGAAGTGTCCATATTTTGGATAATAAACTGGATTTGGCTAACCATATCCTTTTTGTGGTAAAGTGGTGAATATATTTATGCTGCATATCTCTGAGCTAAGCTAAATATGTTGGGTTTGTTTCCTTTTTAGCAATGAAACTTCTGACAGCAGTTGTAAGCGTACATCTGAACCTTGATGTCAACAAGCACAATGCTCAAAGATTATATGAGGTGGAGAAGAAGAGGATAAGTGGCAAGAGGACCAATTACAGACTTGACCAGCTAGAGAGAAAAAGGAAAGAGGTTAGGCAGGTGTCTTGTATGGAAGATGTGTGAAGATGTAAAAAGAGGGATTGCTGACAGCTCGCTTTTGGGTCATTGCAGTTCTCTGAGGTTTATATGTTTATCTAATGCATGGTCCAGAGCAGTTGTGACAGGCTAGATTAAGTGGTACAAAAATGACTAAGGTAATAACTGTGCTATGTACTGTTAACTTGTGATGTCTGTCCTACTAATTGCTTCTCTAAATTGGCATCATTAGCCCTTGATCTCTCCACAAATATGGATTTACACACACATGTAATTGCATCAGTAGCTCTGGTGTTGTGGGATTGCAGTTTTGCATATATTTATACAAATTACAAGGCAAAATGTTAGTTCTTGAACTGACTTTCATTGAATGAAAAAGGACACAGGACACCTGTCATCTCTGTATAAGTAATGCACTGTAAAAATGGTCGTAACTTCAGGTATGACCTGTATCTTTCTTGCTGTTCAGAATCTGTCATTTCTTCCGTGCTCAGCCAGACAGCTCCTTACCAACTCCCACAGACAGGCCTATAATTGTAAGAAATAATTCTGGCTTGAGGGTGGAGGTGACTTGATGTATGAACATCAAGCATAGTTCCTTCTCTCCTGACCTTAGCATCAGTTACCTCTGTTCTGAGCTTTGGGTATCCATGGACTTCTCTGTTATAGAAACAACCCCTTTTTTGTGGGAAGAAGAGTTTGGGTGAGACAAGGGTTTTTAGTATCATCGTAAGTCTGATCTTATGGGACAAACAGAGGAAATGTGTGTGTTGGGGGGAAAACCTAAACTTCTCACGCTTCCTGATGCTGTTGATGAGAGAATGTTTTTATTAAGTGACTTAGGTTTCCAGAAGTTCAAAACTAGACTTTCAGGGCTCAGTTCAAATACGTGCTCATTGTGGAATAGGTGCATTTTGAAAACTCCCTTGCCTGCCTTTCTTCCATCTCTGTTTAAGTGCATAAAAAGATAATTTGGACGTGTATGTGAAGATTGCTCAGTAGTTGTGCTGTATCTTTTTGTGTATTGATAGGTCAAGACTCACTATATCAAACAAGTACCTTCTTATCCAGGCTAGCAGTTGATATCTGATAAACCTTTCATCAGGACATAGCTACAAAAAGGCCAATTGCTAGTGTAGATACAGACCACTCATTTTATGTTGGTACCATGTGTAAACGCTAGTAATTTGCACCACAGTAGTACTGTAAGTGCACCGATGCAAATTTTTCATGTGTAGTGAATTGTGGGACCAATATTAACTTTCGGTTCTCTTTGTATTTCAGTATGAGCATAAGCTTGTAGAGATACAGAACATGATGAATGCTATTTTCAAAGGGACATTTCTAAACCGCTACCGGTAAGAATAAAAATAAAGCTGTGATGTGTATCTGCATTCCCAAGAAACTCTTGCTCAGATTGTCCTAATACCAGAATCAAGTTAAACATCCTAGAGGCACTGATGGTGTCAAAGAAAGTGTAGCAGTTAAATGATTTTAAAGAATTTGGGTTTATGAAAGGACCTCTCTTAAGTATTTTTCTTAAGTTCTTCCTGCTGGCTTCCTGCAGTGCATTTGTGATTGAGAAGATATCCAGAATTACAAAATAATTATTGCATGAAACATTTGTAGCTAAAAGTAGCCTGTCGATTGAAGACTAACTTAGAACATTAATATGAAGATACTTGTAATATTTTGGATTATACATGCTTCTGCAATTCCAGAAAATAAAAATATTGCAAATAATATAATTACTATATATTAGGCATTTAAAATATATTAATATTACAATTTTATAATTTCACAGTGATGTGATCCCCGAGATCCGAGCAACTTGCATTGAAGAAATTGGCAGCTGGATTAAAACATACCCAGATGCTTTTTTAAATGATAGCTACTTAAAATACATTGGGTGGATGCTGTATGATAAGGTAAAGTTTTAATTTTTCTTATTGAGGGCAGTAGATGGGAAATTTTTTAATTTTTTTTATTTTTAATTTTTTTAAAGAATCCTAATGTTTAAATTCTTGAGAGTAGATATTTAAGACTGTGGTGGTACAAAAAAGAATTTACTTTCTTCCCCATTTCAGGTTTTATTTTTAAAGCCATTGTAGCACTAAATAACAGAGAACATTTTTTCCAGTTCTGTAGCAATGTGTGTCCCTGTGTGTGCAGTTATTTTTATATGTTACTGAATCGGGAGCTATTACTGAATTATAAAATGGCCTATATCCTTTGAGCACATACAGTGTTAAATGTTGACTAAAATTCTGGTTTTAGGTTTGATGGCTAAATTTAAAATTTTGTTTTATTTTATAAAAATGGACAAATAAATATTGCCTATAGTAAAATAGTCTTCAATATTGCATTTCTCATTTGGAATTAACTGGATATAGAAAATATTTGTCCAGCCATTTCCCAAAGAGTTTTCTCCTTTTTCTTATAGTAAGTTTGGTTTTTCTTTTTGAGTAGAGGCACATTTAGAAAACCAAAAAAACCCCACCAAAACAAAAAAGAAGAAACAACCAAAAGAAAACAGTAACTAAAAATATGCTTTTTCTCATGCTTCTGAAATGCATGAGAGATTTTAGGGGGATAGGAATATTTATCGTGAATGGCTAATTACCGAAATTGGCACACTGTGCTTCTGCAGGCCACCTTTTAAAGTGTATATAGCTTCTGTGTAAATTCTGAAACATCCTCAGTTTTGTGTCGGCTTTAGGTAATGTTTGTGTCCTGTGAATAAAATTGTAGTTTACCACAAAGCCAGGAGGGGGAGCGCAAAGCCTCTTACTTCCCTGCATTGTGCCATTACTGTAAAGGTAGCGTTTAGATTTTTAGAACAACAAATCTATCAAGAACTGTCGTCTTTTCCTGCATAAATATTATCTGATCAGAATATCTTTTTAGTATATGTTCAGTTGGGAGAATTCTCAAAAGTAAAAGTCATTTTTGAAGATGATGTGTCTTTGTTCCCAGTGCTGTACAGTGAAAATTAACAGCTGGTGTCTCTGATTAATGCACAGAGCTCATCCAGTGTCATTTATTGGGAACTGGAAATGGTTGTTTTTCTAACACTTATTATCTGAAAGCAATGCAAGCAGAGTGCGATAAAGTGAGAAGTCTTCCATATTCCACATTTGGCCGAGACCTGGTAGTGTGTCGCTGCTGGTGGTTGCAGTCCCGGCTGTGCTTTGTGATTTGCCGCCACCGTTAAATTGCCCGATTCCAAAATGAGAGCAGGGCATTTTTGGCAGCAACAGGGGCAGGAGTGCTCTTATATACATCTGAATGTTATTTCCCACTACTCCTCCTTAATAAGCATTTCCATCCAACTTGTTGGGGGTGGGCGGCAAGAAACTGATATCTCCCAGAGCCAATTTTCTTCTAGAATATAACATAGAGAAGTTTGCCAAATAATTTAGGCCCCAGAGTGGAACAACCACAAAAGTATTCTAACAGTGGGGGAAAACCTGGCCAGAATCATCTACAGTGCTGTAAACAGAGATTAAGTTTAGTCATTTGGGAGGCTTTAAAGCAGAGAGGTGAGGGGGAAGTAAGTATAAAATTAACATTTTGTCTTCAAAGTCTTTTATTTGAATATAATCATTCTTTCTTCCCCATGAGATACCATTTTTCCATTATACCCTGATATGAAACATATTTTTATGTGAAACGTTATTTCCTAGGTGCAAGAAAATGCTCCAAATTCAGTGGTAATATGCTCAAAATTGCATATGAGGATCTCTCTTTGGCACAGTAAGAGTTGTGGAACAGTGCTATAAAGATACATTTTTGAGTAGCTTATGTTCATCTGCTAGAAATAATGTAACTTTTTATTTTTGAAGACCAAGCAACGGTTGATACTAAATCTGACAGCTGTGTGGAGTTGAACAATGTTATGTGTAAGCCCAGTCACCTATCAGTGCATTTGTGAAACCCAGGCACCTAACTTGCGCTCAAAGGCACTAGTGTTCTTCCCAGGGAATATATAGCTACTAAATCAGCATCCAGATCCAATCAAACCAGTGCTGATCTGAGCAGCAGGTGTTGAAGGGAAGTGCTGTGTAAAAAGTTCAGAGTTAAAGACCAGAAAAATCAAGACACTGAAGAATAAGGATGGGGAGAGTGGAAGGCAGAACTAGCAGACAGGAAGGCAAAGACAATGGAGATGCACACTTGGGACCTCCTACTATGTTAGACTAGCTTTATCTGGAACTTCAGGGCACGTTGTTGAGGTTTTATCATTAGACTATGAAAAACACCCAAAGAAATCCTGTGAAAAGAGGAACTTGCTGTTGAAATGAACTTCTGTGTCCTGACCATGTGGTCCTCCTGGCAAATTTCAGGAAATTGAAAGGGTTTTTAGTTTTCTCTCCCATTCAACATGGCTATAGAAACTGATCCCATAGTGATGGCTACTTCTGAAATACTTCTTTCTTTAAATGGTCATGTTAACATAGTGGTTTTCTGCTCCACAGGTCATCTCTGAGCATATGTACTGATTTTTTTTTGGGGGGAGGGCAGTTTTTTAAATTGTTTTACCTCGACAGGTAGGTAAGCTGGATTGTCTTCGCTATTCAGGAGTAATTCAGAAGTAGACCTAGTTTTCCCAATTTATTATTTGGGGAGTGTTGAGGAGAAAAAAATGACCCAATGACCCCATCAAATCATCCCAGTCCCAGCCTGTGTTTGTAAGGCTTATTGAATGACCCCATCTCTGTGACAGTGGTGAGGCTGAAATCTCATAACTGAATGCGTCTAAGAAGTGCTGGAGCCCATGCAGAGCTCTTTGGGTCACTAGAGCTGCCCACCATCTTACTGGTGTTTTCTGCCAGTTTGTTTGCAGGTCAGGGTCGAAATACACTATAATAGAGCTGAGGGACAGCGTGTGTTCAGAGTATCCTGAAAATGTGCGTACATAATTCCCCTTCACTCTGTCACAGCTTTGAAAAACCAAACCAGGCAGGTATTTCGTCAAAATTAGAATGGTAGTTCTGCTGAGGGGAGTAGGTGGCTGGGTGTTTGTACTTGCCTATGTTATTGTTGAACGGAGCTGAAGGTAAGCAGTGAGATAGTTTTAGAAGTACGTAAAATAATTTTGAATGATCAAGAAGCTATGATGAGTGATGAATCTAGAAAAGGAGAGGTGGTTGAGAAGGAGAAAATGCAGCTGAAAACATAGGAAGACAGCAGAACTAGTCCTAGCAGAATTAGTTATTTATTCATAGTTCTTGGAGTTAATTTCCTCAACGCTTAAAAGAAACATATACATATAGGGTTATGACTGAGAGCTTTCAGGTGGGAAGGGGATACCTCAGAAGGCAGGTGGTTTAGTTTAATGTATTAAACTTTGTATCTGCAGACCTATGCTTGAATGCCACCTGACTGACAAATGTGAATGACACTACTAGCTGTGTTCCAAGGACCATCCAACAAAACGTCACAGACATTTTTTTCCTTTTTTTTTTTTTGTTTTGTTTCTTTTCCCCAAGCACAAGTGCAGTGCTATTCACAAACAAAGTGATAAAATATGGAGGGCAGCTGAAGCCAGGATGGCTGAGCTGAGTTTGTGCCAGTGTGCAGTGATGGGTACCACGTTGGGACTGTTTGTGAGTGAGTTCTGTGCTGTGGAGCCCTTGTGGCTGTAGGAAGCAGCAGGTGTGGGCAACAGTATCTTTCTCAGACAAGACCTGTAATTTTAAAGTACAATATAGAACATGTGCTGCTGGTGTATCACAGGCAGATTAGAGAGCAGTACTCATTGTCACCTGTTGATCTTTCATTTTATATTCCTAGCAAAAAGCTGCCTTATGTAAAACTTGGTAAAAGCCTGCTACTGGGAATCATCCTTCACTTTGCATCTAAGCAGGTGAACAGGAACTTGTAGTAATGGATAGCCTGTGTGTAGGTGGTCTCCCTTCTTGGGTTTCCTTGATTATTCTTACTGCTATTGTTAGCAAGAGGAATTAAGGAAGAAATATGAAGAGACTGATTCAAAGCCTGCATTTCATTTAAGTGTCTCTGCTGATATTCTTAGCATTATAAGTTTACAGAACAGAGTGATTTTTCTATGTTAGATCCTCAAAATGACTTTCTTAATGACATTTAAAGCTTTGTCATTTGAAAGGTTTAGCAATATGCACAAGATAATTTAAAAGCTGGATAAGGAAAAGTCCTCTTTTTGAGGCATCTATGAAGCAGCAGTACTAATAGTATGAAATAACACCTTGCAGGGATAAATATATTTTGCCTAAGTTAACTAATTAGGCCAAATTCAAAGCAACACTTCTCTTCTCAGAATGCTTAAAATATAGTGTTCTAGTGTAAAACAGAAATAGGGAGGAGTAACATTTGACTGTGTCTGTGAGAACCCACAGTGAAAAGGTGGTGAATTTCTGAGGTGTACCTCTTCCTCTGGGAGTTTTCACTGGACCAGAATTCCTTGGAGTCCCTTTCAAGTGTTTAACGATTGTCCAAGTCAAATGTTGAAAGGAAGCGAACAGTCTGATGTATGGAAGATTGCTGATTGTATTAAGCAGGTCATTCATGCTCTTGTCTTTGTATATCTTTAACAGGTGAATAGCACAATTCCTGCATCTTTTGCATTCTGTTGCTTTTATTAACTGTAAGGTTTGTGAGAGTCTCTTAGGAAGCCTAACACAAACTTTGATGTCACCTTTAAGTTTGACTCACTGCAGGCTTCCTCTGTGTGTGTGAGAGAGAGAGAGAGATGTGCGTGTGTGTACACAAACAAAATAGTACTGATGTTACTAATAAAGAAGATAAGTCAGTATTTGGGTAGTCTGCTGTAGACACCCACAAAGAACTCTTATTTACATAATATAAATGCCAATAGTGAATAACATCAGAGAGACATGTGTTTAACTGTTAGCCAATTTCTCTTTGTCTTGTAGCAAGCGGAAGTGCGGTTGAAGTGTCTTCTGGGACTGCAAGGAATTTATAGCAGAAAAGAACTTGTTTCCAGGATGGATCTCTTTACTAGCAGATTCAAGGTAAATAGATTACTGTTTGCTGTTTTTTAAGTCTGGGTTGGGTGTATACACAGGGTCTGATGTTTTGATCAGAGCCGATCTCCCCACTCTCTTGACTGACAGGAGCTTAGAGTACTGCAGAAACAGCCTGCTTGACTGAGTGGATGAAGGAGTTTTGCAGAGATGTTTCCCTCTGTTTCTATGGAATTTTCTGTTTCGCTTTAGTTCATGCACAAAATGGTATTAGCATGCACTGTGGTCAGTTATCTCCACCATTCATCCAGAATGGACCAGATTTTTTTACAGGATCTTTAGCAGATGACAAAAAGTTTCATACTCTGAAGGTCCCTTTTTTTGCTGGTCCTGATAATAGGTTAACCTGTAGATACTGGATTGGCTGACCATGTATCACACTGATGTGGGAATGGCTCTCTGTTGATCCACCATGTCAGTATGAATCTTGAAGAGGGATCCCTTTATCTCCTTTCAGAACAAGTCAGATCATACGCTGTAATTTTGAGAGCTTGTTCTGTGACCGCACTGACCCTGTACACTGCCTTTATCATATTCCAACATCCTGACTCATTTAAGAAGTAAGCCCTTTACTTTTTTAATCCTGCCCTTGGTAGTGATTTCGTCAGCCACCCTTATCCCAGTGGGGCTGGTCCTTTTTGGTATTTAGATAAGAAAACTTCAAAGTGCTGTGATTGACACCTCAGTCCCTCTGAATCAGTACATAATCAATGCCTGCATGTGGTGGTAGTTCATGTTCTTTTTGTGACAGGTGCAGGGTTTACCTGTATGTCAAAGCAGTTTCTAATAGTAAAAAATACGTATAGCACATCCTCAAAGAACAAGAATAGATTAATATTGGTATCTTAGGAATAAATTATTCAGACTGAAACTTGGCTATCTAAGATTAACCCGTTTTAAACATTTTTGTGGTGGTCCTTTATCTTTCTGGTTAAAGGAAGGTTGCTGTAAGCTGCATAAGCAACTGCAGGATTGGTATTCACAGACTGACGAAATAGCTCCCATCTGTCTGTACTGTGATCTCCCTCTGTGTGGAGGATGCTGTATAAATGGATTATTGCAAACTCCATCCCACCAATCAAAAAAACCCAACCCAAACACAACACTTCCTTCCCCTGTAAACAAAAGAAACTCAAACATCTTCACACAAAATGCAGACTGATCTGGAATCTTCCAAAGTTTAAATCATGGTTTCTCACTGATGGGAAATGTAATTATATAACCATCAATCCATTTCCCACAAGCAGGAGTTTCACATGCTCCCTCTGTTACCCTTGAGTGTTCCAACTCAGGTCAGGATTCATGGACTTCCACACCTTGCAGCTGGGTTGTGAGATAAAGGAAGGTGCAAAGTCAAATGAATCTAGAGATTTAGAAACAATATGTTAAGTGAGAAAGCTGTTGGTCCCCAAACAAGCAAGTCCAAAGGTTTAATACACCTTAAAGATGTAGGCCGCACTGAGGAGTGAGAGTTCTTAGGTACATAGGACAGGAAAATTCCCACTGTTTTCTGAGGTGTTTGCATGTGTACCAAGTTACCATAGCGTGAATTCTGGAGGTCAGGAATATTGCTGCTATTCCGTGAACTACCTTTGTGACTCAAGTCCTAACTGTCTTTCCAGCAAGGCACTGGCTTCTGTAACGTGAAGGTACACGCACTTTATTGTTGACGGGAGAAACTGATTATATAATGCTTGTAATTTGAGGCTTACCTTCATTTAACATACTGGATTGCCAGTAGTAGCATCTTAGAAACAAGTTGTCAGTCACTTTTAATTTGTAGACTGTAGTTGATTTCTTGTGAACGCATACATTACATCTATAAAAAATATCATATTACTGCATGATTAATTCAGTTAAAAAATTAACACGCTGTTAATTTTCAGGGGCTGGGGAACTACTTGGTAGTAATCAAGTTGCCTTATGTCTCTTAGGAAATAGCTACTGAAATAAAAATAAATCTCTGCTTTACTAGTGTAGATGATCTAGCTGTAGCAAAAATATGTTTATTGAGAATAAACCATGTTACATCTTCTTATTGTCATTTTACATCCATTAGGATCGAATTGTGTCCATGCCTCTGGACAAGGACCATGAAGTAGCAGTTCAAGCCATGAAACTCTTGATGCTTATGTCACAGTAAATAATTTCTTTTTTAATTTACTGTATTGTTTTAATGGCAACAAGATCCAGATACGATCCTGATTAATCTTCCTGTAGTCAGTTACATGCTGGGAAACAGTTGCTCCCGGCAGGATATGAGTTACAGTTAAAGCTGCTCAAGACATGGCGTTTTCTTTTTGTGGGAAATACTGGTGTTAGGAAAACCCTTGTGCTGAGATTCAATATAAAAACTACATTTTTATATCTTTATACTTCCCTCTGAAAGGAAATTCCACATTTTCATTTTGGCTTTTCTCAAATAGAGCGTCTGCCTGTCTCGGGGGAAGTCCCCACCGAAGATGGGGTCCCCACCCCATCTCCTGTCTGTTGACCAGGAGCTCAGGAAACTCTGCCATTTTCCCTGTCTCCTCACCTGATGCAGAAAGCCTTGAGCTTTGAGGCTGTTGCTAGAATTTGGACTTTCAGATTCTTGGCTCCACGGCAGAGCACCTGGGAGCTATTGAGCCCACAGCAGACTGGCTGACAGGAAATGAGCAAGTGTATGATATCTTGGTTTTGCTGAAGGGGAAAACTAACAGAAGAGTTGTTTTCTTGGGAAATTACCTGCCACCCATAGATTCGGTAGGATAATGGCAAGCTGGAAGTATGGGGAAAAATTAAACTAATGTTTACGGAAGTATATTAATCCTACTCTGATACATCCTTGAGCAGCATGTTTGTTTTAGAAATGGCATTATTTCCGAAATAGTGAAGAATAAATTCTCTGTCCCTCTCTTTCAATGCAAAATGAGAATAAAAAACCCACTGCATTCCATTGTTAATACAGTTGAGATGTTAGGACTCAGCAAGTATCTCTTCTGTCTCAGAGTGTAAGTTGAATTCTGCTGGTGCAGATGCTTGCTTCCGTGTACAGCACGGTGCGTTGTCCAATAGCCTTGTGGGATTTGCTTTTCCATTTAAGCAAGAAGTATTGGTCATTGCTAGATGAGGATATAGACCTTAATGGACCAAATAATATAGTATTGTAGGTATTTACATTAAATTTCAAGTACGTTTGTATATTGAAGTGCTGCTTTGTAGTCTGGTCTCCTATCTCACTCCATTGATTTGAGTGGCATTTCTCTAGGCCTACTTCAGCATGCACATCAGAACAGCCTATGATGCTGTGAACATAGTATGCTTTTCTGAAGGGAGTACCATTGTTAGGGCCTCACTAGTAGTAGCTCGGGTTATATTGTTTCTGTGTTTACAACGTCCATTTCTACATCCCTTGGTTCTCCATGGTGTGTGGCTATTGGAACAAAGCACAATGCCGTGTCTATGTGCGTAACGCGTCCCTGTGCTAGGAGGAGCAGCACACCATTGTTGAAGGACAAAGATGCTGTACACCAGTTATGGCTGCCCTTGTTCTGTATCTGAACTAACAACTGCTATATTGGCACTGCAGCTGTTTCTCATCTCTGGCTTTATTATAAGGGATCATGTTCTCATTAATGCAAGCTCCAGCTATAAAAGTTTGATCAATGTTTCTTTTTCCCTGAAGCAATTTTTTCCTAATTTTTCTTAAATATGATTTCCAGTGTGAATAAATGGCTTCTAAAGTTTTCTGAATGACATTTTTTCCATCATAAAATGTAGTTTTCATAAGTAAAATGAATACATTTTGAAATTGTTTTTAATTAGGCTGTGTGGAGGCCTAGCAAATACATGCTTCTCTTTCTTTTTGCTCATCTGTTGCATAGCCATTCTCCTGTCTGCCCCCCTCCCCCCCAGGTGCTCTGAGCCCTGCTGATTTGACTTAATTATTGGAGTGATGAAAGTGGGAATTGGGGACTCAATAAGCAAATTCAGTGACAGCTTTTCTCTTTGATAAGACTAGTACTGACCAGTCTATAAAACCTGTGTGAAGAGAACACGGACAGTACAGTCAGTCACATGTATAGACTTCTTAATAAGAGCCTGCATCAAGATGCTTTTCTGGCAGGGGAAAAGCTTATGCCTCAGTACCAACAACAGTGTCAGAAAGGACTCGCTGCTGGCATTGCAGAAGCAAAGAAATTTCAGGGCTGTTGTGTCTCAAATAGGTGCGTTTCATAGCTCAAAACCAGTATCTGGATATTGAGCAGTAATGCTGCTTAATACATGCAGTACAGCATGAATGGGGTTGGGGACAGCAACTCCCCATTTATTATTAAAAAATAATAAATGGCAGCTTGTATAAATGGCACTTCTACTGGTATGCATTGATGTAATCACATTTTTTGCCGCTTTTGTCAAGCTCTATTGGCTTCTGTGTGGATAGCTCATTATTGTCATCTTCAAATTTGGCAACCGAATTCAAGTTGCCCAATGTGCATTTTTAGTGAGACATGAAAGGCCTTTCAGATCAAGTTTCTATTTTTAAAGCTACTGGCAAGAACCTCTGTCTCATGAACTCCCTATATTTGATTTGGAATAATGGATTATTTTTAACAAATAATATAACCTTAACTGGTCAGGTACTGACCTTTAGAACACGTCTCTAATCTTGGAATAAATCTTTTGTTGTTTCATGACATGAGTTGGCAAGAAGCAAGGCCAGGAGTAACTTTTTTCCTCCAGTTAGTCCGTTGGGTGCTCTGTGACTTTCTTGGGGAAAATTTACTATAACAGTAACTCTTTCACTGGCTTCCATAATTGTCTTTTGGGTGAGTATAGTAGCAAGGCCTTGTTGCCAATTAATTATTTTTGTGATGTTTTACGGTTGCAGTGGAGCTGTGCTCCATGTATGCTAGTAACAGCTTTGACCACCTCTTAACCATCACTGCATTCCCGTCCTGTGGAATATATGTTGGCTACTCTGCGTACTACTGGCCTGTAAAACTGCTATGCTGGCCTTTACATTTTCTCTCTTGCTAGCTAGAGAGGCAGTGAAAACCCTGATCTTTTCAATTCACTTAGATGTGTTGCATTATTAAAAAAAAATTCCAATGCTGATTCAAAACCCTCTTGCTACGCATATACCTGTTTTTTTTTCAAATCCATATTTGTATTTTCATCTTGTCTACCTCTGTGAGCTGAGATTTTTTTTTCTTCTTGTTTGTTGCCTCTTGTCTCAATTGAAAGCCAAGGTCTTTGGGCTAGCAGATTTCTATTTTTACACAGCATGATGCAATCCCAAAACTGAAATGAGCCTATGAGGCCTAGCATAATAGAAATTATTAATGCTGCTGAATTATGCATAATTGTTAGCATTAATGTTGCAAAGGATCTGAAAGGGAATAGCACTAGAGAGGAAATAAAGAGGGAGAAAACATGAGTGACAATGAGAGACCAAGGACTCTTACTGAAAACATTGCCATTTAGGATGCAAATTAGTTTAGTGTGCCTACTGCAAGAAAGTTCTGTTCATTTTTGTGTGCTTAACTGCCTAAATGAGTAGAGGGATTTTGGAAAAGAGCAGCAAAAGTAATCAGGTAACTGTAGTAGATGAATGAGGAAAGGTTACGAGTGGTGCAGGTAGGGGCACAAATCTACAAATAGCTTGAATACGTAAGTAGCAAAGGGGAAAATTACTTTGTATTACATTAGTTAAATGTAACTAGAAATTAAACTGAGTTTTAAACACAAAACTCTCAAGTTTGAAATCTGGAAGAGCTGCCTTAGAACTGTGAGTATATTGCACTCACCAAGGACTTCACATGAATAGTTTAAAGACTATTAATGGAGCTGATAAATACATTAATTCTTACCACAGTGCTCTGACAGTGGTCAGTAGAGTTAATTCAACTTAAAAGTCAAGAAACTGAGGCTTTTAAGTTCCCAGTGTTCTGCTTAGCACAGGGAGCCCAGGTCAAGTAGGGGTACATTGCTGTTGTGCTTAAAAATTGTTATCTCCCTTCTGATTCTCAACTGGACTGGGAAGGATGTTTTAGTTTGGAGAGGGAGGGACTACACTGTAGGAGAAACTTGAAAACTTGATTTGGCAAAGGATGCCATGGCAAATAATATATATAATATATGTTACTAGTTCTAGTGGTAGATGTAGATGTCCCATGACAAGTAATTCTTTGTCAACAGAGAGTTGAACTCTGTGATTCTGTAGTATTATTTCATAGCTAAGCCATGGACTTCGGAAGAAAAATTGACATTTGTTAGGCAAATGCAGTATATCTAGCAAGGTTATTCAGACAAGCCATTGTGCAGAAACCAGTTAAGTTTATTGAAGGCTTAAATGCTATTATAAAAAGTGTTTTCATGTGATTGTAAAAAATAAGCTGAAGAGAGAGACATGCTTTGCATACAAATAAGGAAATTACCCACCTTTGTCTTGTTTAGAGGCTTTTAGGAAAAATAAAGGACTGTTATCTTGAAGTTGATAGAAGCAGCATATGAAGCAGTGAAGCAAATTATACTGCACAGTTCTGATTTCTTGCATCAGTAACTTGCTTGTAGCAGATTAGGTGCTATCAAAAGGGAATGGCATGGAGCTCCTCACAGCTCCTCTGTGATTCCTTCAGGTCCACCACACGCCTATTCAGGTGGAATTATGGTAGTGCTTTGTCAAGCCTATTCCAAACAAAGCAAAAGTGAAAGACCAAAACGGAACATAAGCATGTGCTTTCTCCTCTGTCTTCTCCTCTTTTCCATCCTCTCAGGTTGATGCTTTTTGGAAGTTACCTTCAGCAATCTTCTGCCATCGTGGACCTCTATTCAAGAACCTTGAGATCTATTCTGAAATCTTATCTTTCCTGTCTGAGGAGTTAACAAGAAAAAATAAGAACTGCATGTCTCTGAGGGTTATGTTTCTTAACCAAAACAGCATACCATACAGCATCTGTCTAACGTGCATCTTCCTGCATTCTACCACAGCATAATCATAGAATCACAGTGTATTGCAACATGCTAATCCTATTTTAAAGTGGGTGGGAAAGGACTCTTGTTATATTGTAGTGGCAACCATGTTATCGTCTCTCTGATCACCAAGGTGGTGTCTTGAAATACCTGACAGCAGGGTAGAAAGAGGGAGATAACAGAACAGATTAGCTGATTTTTCTACTTAAAAATTTTACCTGAGACATTAGAATACTTTCAATATATATTTTTCTGGTTGATAGTGCTCAGTGCACAAATAATGTTTTATAACGTATTTGCAGATTTGGATGTTTAACTTGAATTAATTTAAAATGCAAAATTAACAGATTTTTTTGATTGAGATGCTATACCTTGGATTACTGATGTCCCCATAATGTGTGCCAGATCTTTCCGTGCACGACCATTAAAAACAAAAAGAAAAAGGTGGCAAAACTTTGAAAAGTGCATCATGTGCATTTTTATTTTACTGTCGTGATTTTGATGGTTATCCTTGGTATGAGCAATGGCGCAGACCAAGAGAAGTGACTCTTGTCTCTTGCGTACAGGAAAATGGAACAAAAAGCAAGATATGAAATCTTTCAACTGGTGCCATATGCAGAACAAAATGGGTCTGTGATCTCCCCCTAGAATATCCCAACTTCTTCTTCATGACATGTTCACACTGAAGTGCAGAGAAAATGGTATGTCATGACATTGGTATGTGGAAGGCCATGCCTGTTTATTTTTAGATATCTCAACACTGGCAGGCACTTCTGGCTTAACCTTTATCTGTTGCTTGGCATTCTGAGGGCTGTAAATTTGCAGCAGTATTATTGCTGTATTTGAAGTATTCTTTGAATGTTTGATGATTGGCTTATGTATGTTTAAAAAAAAAAAAAAAAGGGCATCCATTTACTGTGGTAGTATTAGTGGTAGTGGTAGCAGGTGTAGTCAAGTGCTGCTACTTCCAGAGGCAAGTAAAACCCCTAAGCACTCATTTGAGTGGGAGTTATGAGCATAAACCTCACTGTATCACAGAGAGTAGTAGTTGAGCAGTATGTGAAAAGTAGTAGTAGTACATACAAGTATTCCCTCCCATTCAAGAAAGGAAAACTGCTCAAGCAGTGTCATGAGTGTCTGTCAGCCTGTGCTGCAAAGAAAATGGGTGGTTTTCCCCTCCTTTGCTTCTGTGCTATTAGGGAGTGCTTCATACATGGCCAGAGCTATTGCATCTGACCTACGCCTGTCTTGACAAGGGAGGAAATAACTCTGCTGTAGATTAATGTAACTGGGGCAAATTCCTAGCCCCTTTGAAGACAAAGTTAAAAACAAGGAGGTTGGGATTTGAGGATCACAGAATGGCTGAGGTTAGAAGGGACCTCTGGAGGTCATCTGGTCTAACCCCCCTGCTCAAGCAGGTCCACCTAGAGCCAGTTGCCCAGGACTACATCCAGACAGCTTTTGAATATCTCCAAGGATGGAGACTCCACAACGTCTCTGGGCAGCCTGTGACAGTGCTCTGTCACCCTCACAGTAAAAACATGTTTTCTGATGTTCAGAGGGAACCTCCTGTGTTTCAGTTTGTGCCCATTGCCTCTGGTCCTGTCACTGAGCAGAGCCTGGCTCCATCTTCTTTGCACCCTCCCTTCAGGTACTTGCACACATTGATAAATTCCCCCCCGGAGCCTTCTCTTCTCCAGGCTAAACAGTCCCAGCTATCTCAGCCTTCCCTTATAGGAGAGATGCTCCAGTCCCTTAATAATCTTCATGGCCCTTTATTGAACTCTCTCCAGTATGTCTCTGTCTCTTGTACTGGGGAGCCCAGAACTGGACTCAGCACTCCAGGTGTGGCCTCACCAGTGCTGAGTAGAGGAGAAGGATCACCTCCCTCGACCTGCTGTCAACACTCCTCCTAATGCAGTCCAGGACACCAATTAACCTTCTTTGCAGCAAGGACACATTGGCAAGCTCATGTTCAACTTGGTGTCCAAGAGGACCCCCAAGTAATTTCCTAAGGAAAGGAAATTTCTAAGGAAAGACAGTTTCATTTGTACTGGAAAGGCACAGTCCTTAATTTCTACCTAAAGAGATGGCAGGTATGTTCCTGAGGTCTTCGAGCCATCCGAACAATTTAGGCAAGGAATTTTTTTTTTTAGAGACACACAGGTGTTGCATTCACTATTTCCATAAATGTGCTAAGCAGAGAAAACCTGAAATATAAAGAACAAAAAATTCAAATATGAAAGAAATTTGACTTGCATGTTCATACAGGAAACTCCATTTAAGCCTAAGAAAAGTCTTTTACTGTGGGGGTGGTCCAATACTGGAACAGGTCACCAGAGAAGTTGTGGAGTCTCTGACTTTGTAGATATTCAAAACCTCATTGGACACAACCCTCAGCAACGTGCTCTAGCTGATTCTCCATTGAGCAGGGGGCTAAACTAGATGATCTCCAGAGGTCCTGTCTATCCTCAGCCGTTCTGTGATTCTATGTTGGCCCAATCTAGATCACAATGTTTGTATAGAAATGTTCTCTTTGTCAAGCTGTCCACAGTTTTTTAAAAATACATATAGAGAAAATGACAAGGGCAGCTTCACAGAAACTTGTGCCTTAAAAGAACTAAATAATAGATTGACATTAAAAAGAATGAAAGAAACCTTGTCAGACTGCTAGTTTATTTCAGTAAATTCCCCAAAGCCTTTTGATATAAAGACTTGCTATATCATGAATTTTTACTCCTGTAAGTGCTATTTGTTGTCAGTCTTTGCTTTACTCTCACTTGTTGAACTTGTAGAAGTTTAACCAATTTGATACTTCGTTCGTGGCTTCACAGGACACACCGATGCTTATTCATACTCTAATGCACCATCTTACCTCTTTCAGTTTCTTACTGGCTAACCTCAATAAACACATTTTTCCTCTGTTTCCCCAGTTCTGTAGATGACTGAATAAGAGTCGCATAATTCCTTTATGCCAATTTCACTATTTATATACTCAGAGCACTTTCTATATGTCCTATTACTGGAAATACATACTTAAGGGAATTGCATGTTCAAAGAGGCCACCAAAACCTGCCTGAAGTATGTAAAGCGGCTTTTCTCTTTGGTTGAGGGCAAGCATTATCTTGTGAGATTGACCCATCACTTTTGGAGACGTACCATCAGCACTTCCATTTAAAGACCTTTTTACTGTTCCAGTGACCATTGTAAGCAACCTCAGAAAAAATGTGAAAAATTCAAGTGATACATGAGTAAATACATTGTAAAGCTAAAATTCATGGGGTATCAGCTTCTATAAGCGAGAGGCTATTGGCTTTGAGAAATGAGTGCTGTCTTTTTTTAAATTTTTTTTCCCCCTTACTGATTTGAAATCCCAGACAGTGCTAAAAAGTATTTGCAATGAGCACTCCAGTGATACTGTCGCCTAATATGAGCTCACTTTTTTTTCAGTCAGGTTGGAGGATGTTTTGGGGCTTTGTGACTTGTGAGGATGCTAAAGGATGCGATGGGTTTGGAGACCAATGGGCAAGCACAGGAAGGGCTGCTAGTTTTTGTAAGACATCACTCCCAGCAAATGAGGAGCATGAATACTCAGTTTTAGAGAAGGTATTGGACCACAGCTGTAGATGGTTTTAAACTGTTACTACCTGAGGATTGAGTGCAGTAATAAATAAAACCCCTTTCCCCTCACCTGGCTGTACTAAGTGTAAGGATCTCAGATGTTGTTCTTTCATTCTCTGAAGTAGCTTAGTCCAATGACCTTGCTATGGCAGTAAGAAGCAGGCATTTTGAAACTGTGATCCTTGCTTTGGGCTTCACTCCTCTGGTATCTCTTCAGTGGGTTACTCAACCTTGATGCTTCAGTTTCCTTTTTGTAAAAGGTTGATATTAATACCATTTCTACATCTCATAGAGAGTTCTAGGTTTACTAGTTGGCATGTGGTATTCTCAAGATGTGTAGCTGAATGAAAAAAAATGTGACTTTGAGTGTGTTTGTGTGGATAGGTCACAGTCAAAAGCATGCTATGAAGAATGTGTTTTGATTTCTTTTTATGTGTGACTCTGTATAAGCCTAGTGTAATAGAATATAGGTTTTAAAATACTGTAATAAATAATTTTAAAAGAATTTATGCTGTGAAATGAAGGCTGCTTCTTGTTTATTATCTTCTATGGTGAATATCTAAGCATAAAGTAGAGGCATGATTTTCCTATTTTATTACTATTACTCTTTTTACAGTGACCACTAATCAGCCTTAATTATACTCTAAATTAATGTTCATGTCCATGCAGTGGGCCTGATTCATCATGGCTTGCACAGACCTCTGTTTCTCTACAAAGTGAGTAAACGAATGCTGCTAATTTTGCCTGATAGCATTTTTAGATATGTCCTACAAAAATTCAGCTGTGTAAACAAGTTGCACAGCTATGGAGAATCAGGTCTAGTAAAAGCTGGACATAGCATTCATGATAGTCTTGCAGATAAACCTGAACAATAACTTCCGTTGTTATTTTTGCCTAGGAACTGTGAGGATGTGCTATCAGCTGAAGACTGTGAAACGTTATACCAGTTTGTTTATACCACACACCGTCCGCTTGCAGTAGCAGCTGGGGAATTCCTTTATAAAAGGTATGCCTGCCTGCCTGCCTGCCTGCATGCCTACTTCTTGCATATTCTCATTTGTTTCAGAATGAAGGTGGATTTATTTAAGAAGGACGTTAAGCATTCATTTTTCTGCTGCAAGTGTGTACCATGAGGATAGTAGATGTGCTTTCTTCTGCTGAATCAGAAGAGAGATGCTGTCTGGGGGTAATCATTTGTTCCTCTGCACAGCCCTGGCACAATAGGCATGAGAAAAGTTGCAAGACTAACATAGAGAATATGAAACAACTGACTGATCCACAGATGCGATACTATGTTGAAAGCATACGTCTTTTCTTTCTACTTTCTTTTCCTGTTGCTTTGCTTCTTACAAGCTAATTCATCACCTGGCATCTGCTGGATTTCCATAGCTTTGGTGATTAATCACAAAAATGGCCTCCTCTTCTCCCTTTGGAAGTTGCCTTATACATTGTAAAGGCTTTGAATAATGAGAGATGCAGCAGATTAAAAAGCCCTCCCAATTTTCTGTCAGGTTAATGAAGTACAGGGTTTATCTTCCCCAGGAGTAACTCTTATAAATGGGCTTCTTATAACAATGGTTGCATGAAGTGAATAGAGTTGGCGTGCTAAAAAGAGAAGAAATAAATATTCCATCTCTACGGCTGAGAGACATAATTTTGCCTTAAAAAGAGGAATGAAAATAAAAATATTTTGGCAAGACTTTTGTGGGAAGAATTCAGAAATAATAATGATTTGTGTTTCTCACACGTGCAGAATCTCCTCCTAGCTGTCTCTTCCTATCTAGCTGAACTGCTGACATTCTGGGGTTTGTGGAGCCAAGTCCAACAGAAAGACAAATGAAGATACATTTCTGTTTTGATGAGTCTTCTATCGCATCTGCTAGTCTTTTGTGTTGGTCCTAATATTCTATCATAAATCAGGTGCATTTCCCCTCAGAACACTGCTGCTTTTTGCCATTTAAGTGGTTGCCCTGATAACTTTACTTTCTCTACCTAGCTTCCCAGTACACCGTGGACACTTTGACCCTGTAAACCTCATCCGTGTTCTTGTTTGCCCAGGTCTTCTCTCCGGCACTTTTACCAGTATAGAAATGTTCATTCTAGTGTGATAGAGATGTTAGTGACGCCCTCCTTTCTCTGGTCATACTGGTAGAAACTTTAGCATAAATGCTTAGGCTCCCCCCCCTGCCCCCGCCTTGGTTTGCGTGAAATCTCCTCAATGTCTGCATTTTTAACTTAGGTTACTTACTTAGCTGGCATAAATTATACCAGCAGAAGCACTTTCTGAAAGTATAAGCTTTTAGTGACATTGAGTAGTGTGGTCCTGCTCTTAAATCGAAGCCATTTGGGCCTTCCATTAATCTGCGGGGATGGCCTTCCTGTATTTATCTTGGGATTAGCACTTCTTGTGAGCAGTACAGTCACACTCATTTTGGATAAAGAGGGAAATGGAAATTGAAGTGTCGTATTGTGCTTCATACTTCAGGCAGAAGAGGAAGAACAGTTTTTCCACTGTATTTGTGAAGTTGAGTAAATTGCCTCTTATAAATACAAGATACTATGCTTTCTTTAAGAAGCTTCAGTTCCAAAATGTACCATGATGTTGGGTAGTAATATTTCTACTCTGTTGTTAAGGTTTAAATTCAGGCTAGAGCAAGCCCCTTTTCACGCATGAGTAAATGCCTACCTCATTATATGTTCAATGCTGTGGAATCTGCACCTGTTGTCCAGAAAGCTGGCAGGGTACCTGTGAAACTGTCAGAAATAGTCTCTGCATCCAGGGATAGCAGATCTCTCATAATGGAAAACAATCTAATCTCGTTTCCTTTCATCTGATAAAAAAAAGTCTAATGTGATTTGGAGTAAATAAGTAGACATTTAGAAGAAATACAGTCCTTGGGATCTTGACAGAATTGCGTTACATTGGCAAATGAGTATAAGGAGAAAGTGGCAGAACTGGACTGACTTCCTTTTCTGTTGGCAGGCTACTTAGTCATGAGGGAGATGAAGAAGTTCAGCCCAAAGGAGGAGGGAAGTTTGGGGCAAGTACTGACCAGTTGAGAAGGTTAATACGTTTTTTCCTGGAGAGTGAGGTGAGGAGAATAGTCCCTGCAGTAAGCCTTTTAAATCCAGCGTTGCATGTTAAATCAACTGTTGGCTTCCTTTTGAAAGCTATTTCTGGTGGTGAGCTCTGAAATGTTTGGTGTTTGGGATGTTGTCGCTCTCTAGGATGAGTTTTTAACGAAGACATTTCTGTTCTGTTGTATTAAAACCAATTTACAACTATGCTAATGGAGAGAATCAGTGCTGAAGCAGCTTCTGAAAACAAACTGAAAGACTAATGCCACTGAGTGAGGTTTTTTTGGTATGTGTCTTTCTGCAGGCGGATATGGGTTGCTGTACCATGGCTCTCTGCTAAGAACTGCATAGCTTTGCTGAAAGTTTTATCAGCTTAAGTGCTGTACTTCGCTATTTGGCTTTTGCAGTGGTGCAGACCTATGTCTGACCAAAGTGTCTCAGGCACAGCAGTTTTGAGTCTTTCTGCAAAGGATTTCCCAGACATTGCTTAAAATGTTGACTGATTTCTAGTCCCAAGGTTGGATTTTTAGTTATTATGATCAGCAATATAAAAGCAATACAGAAGCTAGTTTTAAAGAGATTACTTGAATTACAAAGGAATGGTATCCACAAAAGAGAAAAGAAAAACTTTTTTCCTGCTTTTCCTGCTTTTTCCCCCCCCACTTCCCTGCTTTGTATCAGATTGAAGACATGGTGTTTAAATGTTCATTAGCCTCAAACTAAATATGTTCAAATACTATGTGTGAATATATGTGTGAATGACTTTGTAACTGGAAAAAGGGAGAGGAACATATGAAGCTATATTTCTTTTAATGATGTATTTGCTTCTATAAGCTTGTGTTTTTAATCCCTAGCTACACAAACATGTTGCCTACCTCATAGACAGCTTGTGGGACTGGGCAGGCAAATTCCTGAAGGACTGGGAGTGCATGACCACTCTTCTATTAAAAAATGCTGAAGAAGATGGAGAAGGTGGGTAAGCAAAGAGCTTAGGTTTTGTGTGAATGAATCTCTTGATATTGTTTTTTGAACTTTGCCTTCAGCTAGTTTAGGATCATTCAATATTGCAATATCCTTTGATCCCAAATTGTGATCCCCAAGGGCCACAAAGCAGATGCAACTCAATGCACTGCCAATGTGATGTTTGTATCAACATATTTGTTTTATTCAGTATTGTGTATTTATGTAATGTTAGTTTAGAAACTTTGCAAGAATACTTGCATAATTAAGCCATAATGCTTACATAGCATTCACTTGTTTTGTTTGTTTGTCCAAAACTTAGGAATCTAAAATTATTAATTAATTGAAAATGAGTAATGTGTGAGTTCATAGACATTTAACACTCTAGAGGATTAGTTTTTTCTACAAATATTTTAAAGTGAACTTAAATAATAGTTGTTGTAGTAGAACTGGAGGTGGTTGTGTGATTGAAATCAAAGTTTTTAGACCCAGTGAGTTAAAAGCTTTTTGGTACTCAGAGAAGCAGGTTTGTCCTAAATGAGATAGTAGTCAGTAGGAGCAGGCCTCATTAAAGCTGCCTGTGTTTTTGAGAGCCCAACTGCTCTAAAAAGTTTAGCCATGAGAGGAATAATTGCTTTTGTGTTCAGTAAATGTAGAAAATAATTTTCTTCAAATTAAAACAAACACTCTCTAGGTGTTTATTTAGCAACACTGCATCTTTCTTTCTGTAGTGTCCTTCCACAGTTGCTCAGATAAACGAGTAGGCTTTACATTAGCTGTTGCTGCATCTTCATTTTTCTTTTGTGTGATGCTGAAAGGAGACTGATTTACTTACAGCACTGAGTGATGCCCATGAAAGTGCCCTCATTGAAATTATCCTCGCAACGGTTAAAGAAGCAGCTGAAGGTCATCCTCCAGTGGGCAGAGGTGCAGCCAAAAAAGTCAGTGCATCTTAGTCTTATTTATTGTTCTGTAATCACATTCTCTTTGCCTTATGTGCTTTGCCAGACAGCATGTTCCTAGTGGTAGGTATATCTTCAGAAATAAAATGGCTTATTTTTATGAAATGACACAGTGTCTTTTGACCTTTAGATCTTATTAGTAGCAGATGTTGAAGGAGATGAGCATTAGAGGAAAGCCAGGTGAAGCATGTTATTGACAAACGGTGAGCATTTTATCCACAAGATATAGCTGTTCAGCAATTTGCATCTAATTTAAGGTTAACGAAAAAAAAAAAAGCATCTGGTTATCTCCGTGGAAAAGTATCTGTATCTTAGCTTGATATGCTTGAGACAAAGGCATGTGAGTTAACCTTGGGTTACATGTAAAATTCCACTCAAATCTAAGAGATTTTATAATTGAAACAAAATGCTTTATCTGCAGGTTCTGTCAGTAAAAGAGAAGAAAATACAATTGGAAGATTGTACCAAAATTACTGAACACTTTATTATGGTGCTTCCTCAGCTCTTGGCAAAGGTAACTAACAGCTGTTCTGTGAATGCGTGTTAAATATTTCATTAAAATTCCTACAGTGTACTCATATCCTGTTTTTTCTCTGCAGTATTCAACAGATGCACAAAAAGTGGCAAATCTTCTGCAGATTCCTCAGTATTATGATTTAGATGTTTACAGTACGGGACATCTAGAGAAGGTGAATAGAAATTGGGGTAGTCGGTTCATGTGGAACATACTAAATTTATGTGGCAACGTACAGGGTTTAGTGTGACTTCGAACAAGCAGGAGACTATTGAAATATAAAGAAATGGTCTCATACCTTGAGGAATGGGTCTTATTCAGGCTTTACTTTTTTATTTGGGTCTGCCAAAGAAAAGCCTTAGTGCTTGTCAGTTCTGATATGCTGTGGCTGGCCCTGGCAGATAATGATTTGTGGTTTCATGTGGTAGGCCCAGCCCTGGGTTTTTCATTGTTGGGTGGAGTGAGGGAAGTTTATGCCATGTGTCTAAGCTGGTGCCTCCCAAAAGTTTACTACAGAATAGGTTTCATTCTCCTTGAAGACTGACTCCCAGCTGCTGGGGAATGATAGTCACTGAAAGATAAGAATGGAGATAGTGTATCTGCTGATGGGAGAGGGGTGGTCAGAGATGGATAGATGAAATCCTTGAAATAGTGTAATGTATTCTTAAGCAGGGATGTTTACAGGGAGGTAGTGTTAGGCGAACACTCCTAGGTTAATTTCAGCACAAAATGTTAACTGGAAGAGAGAGTCAGCAGAATGGCAGAAGTTACCTCCTCTCACTAAGAGTGAAGACCCCAGTTGCTGACATGCTCTGAAACATTCTCTATCCTCTGCTGCTGAGGGAGACAAGTTCCACTGTTTGGAGACACGCTTGTCCTTTGGAAAGGCATTTTTTACTCCCTACCTTTGTCTTGATTTTTAGGTAGTGCCAAACGTGTATTGCTAAAGTAGGACTTAAAGCAGTTGCTTCATTCTTTAGAAAGATCCAGAGACAATAAAAATGACAGAGCTATAAACCCAGAAAAAAGAGTTATATCCTCTAATGGCACCCCTTTGGTCCTTAGACTGGCATTTATTTCATGGTGGTTGTATGACCTATAGAGATATATGGGCCTAGTGAAATATATCTAAAGCATAAGTGGATTTTTGTACAATTTACCTATAATACCCCTTTTATCACTTGCAGCATTTGGATGCTTTGCTGAGAGAGGTAAAAGACATTGTGGCCAAACACTCTGACATGTCTGTTCTTGAGGCTTCCTGCAGGACTTATTATATCCTCTGCAGTGAAGAAATTGCCATCTACAGCCAGGTGGATCGTGCCCGAACTCAACTGATAGATGAGTTGATGGCACAGCTTAACCAGCTACTAGATGGCTTCTGGCAAAAGGTAAGCCTGACTCACTGTGGAGGTAAACAGACTGTTTCCCTATGAAAAAAGAAGACAAAAAAATTAAGGGGGATATGAAACTTATTCTTTTCTTGCTGTTTCTCTGCTTGAGGGGAGCAGAGCTTTCAAAGATGGGTTTGCGCCTCTGAAAAGATCAACTACGTACATTTTAATGAAGTAGATGTACTTTGGAAGGAATAGAGTGGGGGAAATAGTAAATGAGGTAGTCCACACCAGCACCAGGTCATTTTATGTCTTCTGAATATTCTTGACCTAAGCTCCATAGTTGTTGTGCCAAAGATACTATGTGCAAGATCAGCTGAGAAGTGCTGTGGATCTATAGGTGATGGAACTGCTCCCAAAAAGATATAGTTCTGTATTTCTACATATTTGACTGTATACAAGATGCCCTTTGTGCTGTAGAGATAGTACTAGAAAAAAAAAAAACCCAGCAGTCTGTAATGCAGATTGTATAGCTTTGGGGTCTTTGAAATGATGACTTTCCCCTTGAAGGAGGACTGCAGAGTCTCTCTCAAAGTTTTTCATTAGTTCTAAAAAGCAGAAACAGCTGGTGGTGATATGAATAGCTTGCTGGCTGAACTGAACAACAGGAGCCCGCAGCTGATCTGATCAACTGTGCCGTCATGAACAGGTGTCATGCCACGGTATGAGAGTTAACACTGGCAGGTTTTTATTGGACACTGGGATATTGCAAAATGTGTCAAGCCAAAAAATCCCCTAACCTCAGATTGGATTTATTTTGTTGGTCTTAAATAGATATCTATGTCAATGTGGGAGAATGTGTACTTATGAGAGACAAGATAAGCGCTAGACCAGGGATTCTTCAACTCCTTCGTAGTGTGATCCGTATCTAAATAAAGAGATTTTCTCCTGGAACCCCTCCCTTCTAATTCCTGGTTGTGTATACCATCTCCCATAATCACGTAGTATACTTGTGGAAACTACAGCAATTGCATCTATGGGAAAGTATTTAATATATTTTTAGCTATCTTTGAATGTGATCTGGCAGCTGGAAGCAAGGAGAGTCAGCACCATGTGAACAGTTAGCTTTCCAGAGATCCCTAACAACTGTGTGAGGGACCATGAGTGGCCTGTGAGTCTGAGGGTTAGCACTTCTGTCTTAGCCTAATTGCTAGTTGTTATTCCGTGTTAGCAATGCTGTAGTCTAGGGAAGCTGCCGTGGGTTTATTAATGACAGGGACTTTTCCTTATACAAAATTTCTGTGCAGTCAACATGTTGTTTTCTTTTTACTGTAGAAGACGACATGAATAGCATGGTTAAAGGTGAAGGGACTGGGGAGGGCTGGAGGAGAGTAATTCAAGCTTGTGGGTTGGTTGGTAAGAGAACATAGCAGTTACCTTGCCCCACGCTCACTGATTCCTTTCTCTTTCCCAACCTTTCATAATTTAGGAAGAAGGATTTTGTACCGATGCAGGAGAAATTTCCCGGATGCACTCTGCTTTGAGAAGAGTAGCAGCTTTTCATAAGTGAGATGTTTGTTTACACAATTTACTTCCCCATATATTCAAGTGTTGACCTAACAGGTGCAAAGTGAGAATTGCTCGTTTGTTGGGTTTAATAAGATTTTTCACAAAAGAATGAAAGCGGTCCCTATGAGCGGTGCTGCAAGGTTTAGTGTCTTCTTAACAGAACGGTACTCTTGGATATGGAATTCTTTTTGGACTCCTTACTGAGGTTGGAGCATCAGCCCTAATGTGGCTAAGAAGTGTGTGCTACAGAGTTGGCATGTCAGAGTGGACTCAGAGATCCTCTCTGTGGTGCCTCCCTCCTAGCTGGATGCTTTTGCATTGCCTTACTGTCAACACTGGTGGTCAGTCTGAAGAGGGCATAGTGAGTGCAGTCTTTTTTCCCAGCAGGTGTAATCTGCTTTGTTTGGTTTAGTTTATTTGATCTTCTTTCGTTAAAAGATGGATTTCTCAAAAGCTTGGTTCTCCAGGGATTGTTCACCAAGTAAATTATCATGCAAGATAGTAGAGGGCAGGAGAATTGGGCCGCCTTCTCAATGTGTCTTTTACCTATCCTGCATGCTGGGGATGCTCTGTTTTTGCAAAGAGAAGTCTATTGTTGAGTTGCGAACACTCAAGACTATTAGAAACACTCTTTTAAAGCAGGGTGGGGAAACAGTTCTTTAGACTTTTTTGGGCACTTAGAGAGTGTGGATAACGTATAGGAAAAGGTACAGAGCCCAAGCTTCTTTTTCCTCTCTTCACAACACTGCAGTTTTGTGGTAGGAATGCAGGCTGTAAAGCTATGGAGTAAAGGCTGCAGTGTTAGATCGTGAAAAACTTAATTTCATTTTTCCCCCCCTTATAATCAATAATTAGTTGCTTAAAGTTATTGCTGTACATCAGATGAAAGAAATAGGATACATTTAACCTGTTTGGTCATGTGAGATTTCATTTCTTACTTAGTGTATCATTATTGTTTCTTTTTCACTTGCAGTGCCCATGATCTCACCAAGTGGAATCTGTATGACAAGACTTTAAGGTTGCTGGTGTTTGAAATGGAACGTGGGAGTTTGCCTGTTCTGGTGAGTTGTTAATATTTAACATTGAAAGAGTTTTTTCTTATTGAAAGTAGGAAAATTAGAAAATATTAAATAATCTTATGTATCAATGTCCTATGAGGCAGGAAGATACTGTTTCTGTTTCTCAGTCTGGGAAACTGAGGCTGTCTTTGGTATAATGTTATTGGAATCAGTAAATTCATGCCATAGATTCATTTATTTTGGAGATTGTCCAAAACTATGATAAGCATCTAACATCTGGATTGATCCTTTGTCATGCTCCGTACTTCCCACTGATTGCACAGTCTTGCCCTCAGTACATATGAAACTGCTGGGACTGTGAGGAGCCCCTCATAGACTGCATGTAACCAGAAATTGGAATACTTTGGACCTGTTGCTTATAGATTGACTCTTGGTGAAGATGGTTTGTAATTACCAGTTGTCTCAACTGCAGCCTTTTGGTTGTCTGGTTGCCTCAACTCAAACATTGGCTGTGCCAAGATGGAGGCGTATATCCTGGGATTACGAGGTGAAGTAACTCTAGCAGTCATGAATGTTAATCAGCCTCCATTTTCAGGAGAGAACTTGAGGTTATTTGGAAAGGGGTAAAATTTAGCTGGGTAGAGATAGCTTGCAGCCAGTGGGTAGAGGTGCACTCCTTTAGGTGGAGCATCAGAGCACCAAGGTTTGGCTTCTGCTCTGAATTACCCTCTGTAGGAGTCTGCCTTTCACCAAAGACTGTAGAGAAATCCTGAGAAGTTAAGCTAAAGTTAGCCTCTGTGAACACCCATTTTAGTACATGGTTACTTTTCATTGAACTTGTCAAGATGTCAGAGTTCTGCAGAAGCAGCACCTTAGTAATAAAGTTTCTCAGGAGGCAACGTTTGCTTGTATGTAAACCTATTAAGTTTATTTTGAGGGTCTAAATACTTTACAGTTCAGAAATGGTCGAACAAGCAGCATACAGAATGTCAGGCTTAGATGCTTTGTTTAGTCCTAAGCTTTTTGCTGTTGAGCTTTTCATGTAAATAAAGGACACGTGTTTTTATTTGCAGATGATCCTGCCAGCTCTCCAGTGCACGTATTTTTCTCTCCTGTGGCAACTAGCTACAGTTTCGGAAAATTCTCCCAAGGTTGGCCACTCCACATAATTTTGCAAACCCAGAGTTGTGCTTCTAGAAGTTTAAGTTGCTTTTCTATTCTCAGATTGCCAGAAGAAAATAAGCTTTCTAAGAAGATAATTTTTGTGTTTTCTTGAGGAAACCACATTGAGTTGAGGCATTTTCTCTCTGTCTTGCCCTCTTTTTTTAAAAGTGTTTATGCTTTTTCAGTCTGCAAGAGAGTAAGTGAACAATTGTTCACCTCTATTTTTACTGCAAAACATGTGCATCAAATTCCTGGGGCTTGATGGTGATAACAAACTTGTTCCACTGCCAAAAAGTTTGTTGTTTTCTTGTTTTAAGCAACAAAGAATATTCAATGAAAACTCTGGGAATTCCTGTTGCTTTGTTTTGTTTTTATTTTCTTGTTTTACTTATATATTTCTGGCAGAAAGTTTGAGGGAAGTGGTAATTTTCTCATCAGCTGACTACTTACTTTCTTAATTGGTTTTATATAGCACCAAGCTCTGGCAGGTATTTCAGAAGACAGTCTAGTTTAAGACACCAGAGAGGAAAACACTTTTATGCTTTAGTTCATGTGTGAATGTGTACCTGTGCGGCTCTTCTTTGTGGTGATTTCTGACTACACTGAATGCTGCTGCCTCTGTCATTCTGTCCCCTTCCCCTGGTGCTCCTGTGTGTACAGAACAGGACGCTGACACGGACATTTGTTTTGTGTGAGAAATGCTAGCTGGGAGGTTACCCGTTTGGAGACTGATTCACTATCTATTCCCGTCCCGTTCCATTCCTGTGTGGATGTCCGCATCTCTCACTGCTCTAATATGTTCTGCCTTTCAGTCTGGACACGGTGAGCTTGACTGATAATGGGGCAGCACATTTTTTAATTTGGCCCTTCATATGGGAGCAGATTCTGATTGGAAGCATGATGTTACGGCCCACTCTGCAGGGCCAAATCTGGATGTTGGCAGAGACAGAAGTCCCAAGAGCAAAAAAGAACATTTCCTGGACAGCAGCTCTAGGACTGTATCTTCCCCCTTCTCCTCTCCCAGTAGTGCTAAAGCAATGTTTTGCCTCCCCCTGTGCTTCTTCGCAGCGTGCCCTGTGATGGATCCCCTTTCTTATAAAAATACAGTTGCATAGCATGAAATCCAGTCCTCCTGTAAGGGCATTCCTCTTCGACTGACTGCTCAAAGCTCAGGGCAGTGCAACAGCTGGGACCTAGTGAAGGATCAGAAGGTCTTTTATGTGGCTGTGGA